>NC_086192.1:12417500-13077500 GCF_023053635.1 Elgaria multicarinata webbii
CTGCTCCACGCAAATAGAAGAGAGATTGCTGGGGTGAACTCTTCTTCCTGACATGCTAGCTTTCTACAGGCAAGGAGATCTTTATTTTATTTTTTAGCAGCTAAATAAGCTGACTGGCACCTGCAGTCTAAAAGCAGTACACCTCGAGGGGAACGCTGTAGTGTTTTCTTTATTCCGTTGCATGTATAAATCGGGCCAAGGTAGAAAAATTAACCCTCAAGTCATGGGGAAGATGTCTGAGAACTTAAAAAAAAAAAGCAAACTTGGTGAAAACCATGGAGAAGGAAGCAGAAGATCACATCCGCCTTCTTCGAGGAGCCTCCTGCAACGTGAGCCCTTTCCAGAATTGCTGTCCTAATGGACGGCAGCTCCCAGAATTCCAAGCCGGCATGGCCAACTCCGGGATTTGCCGTCCAATAGGTCCAGAAAGGGCTCACGTTGCGGGAGGCTGCCCTAATGCTTTGCTGAGTACATAATTCTGACAATCTCTACTTTGTCTTCAAACCTTTGCACGGGGCATGTTAAAGCAAAGAAATCTCTGAGCAGACGAGAGGCATGTACGGCCGCCAGCGAAGTCCGCCCCCGTTTCGTAAACTCCAACCCACCAACAACTCGACAGCTACCGACGTTAAAAAATAAGTTAAAGAACGGTCCGCCTGAAAATTCGCATCCCACATTGAACGTGATTAGGATTAATCAGAAACTCCCCGTCCGGGACTTCAAGAGTCTTTTCCGTGACACCTCCGAACAAAGTCGTCCCCCATTGGCCAACAGCGCCGGGCGGTAGGTATTCTGCAGACCGGTCAAATCCGGAAAGGGCAAAGAAGAGCATCCGTCAGGAGGAAGCCGCATGGGTTTCTCGGGGATTCGCAATAAAATAAAATAAATCGCTGACTTCTCCCAACAGGGCCCCTGGACTGAGGCATCGCTACCCGCCGACGCAGCAGGGCGCCTGCCGCCCGCCCCAAAACTGGCACAGTTGGGCCCTTGCCAATTAAACCGCCACTGAAGGCTGCAAATAGCTGTACCGCTTTCTTCGGGAAGCAGGCCCAACTTGGGAAATCTGAACCGTTTAGGGCAGGGGCCGTCCTGATTAGGTGCGTGAGTCCACGCTATGAATGCGGTAGTGGTCGTAGAGCAGAAATACTTTAGGTAGCGCTTAAACGGGGTCCCGGGTACTGGGGGAGGAGGCCTCTGTGGTGCCGCCTCTTCTCAGGAGTACACCCGAGCATCACATAATCCTCTCCGCCTCTTCTCCTTCATCAGTGCTTCTCCTGAAAGAGAGGAAACCGGGGCGTGAAAGTGAGAATTGCTGTCCTGATAGAATAATATATGCTCGTCCAAATGTTTGCTTTCTGCCCCATAAAGCAGATTTGGCCATATGAGGGTTTACGGCACCGGTTTCTCCGACGGGCTAGGACCTCTGCGGACTGTAAGAAACACACCCCTAAAGCGCACCAAGCTCTGCAAAAAAAGAAGAAGAATCGGCATTGTTTAGAAAACAAATCTCACCCAAATCAGTCATTTCCCCTCTGAGAAGAGTCCCTGCGCTACTCGGATTTAGCTTGATGCCAGCTGTTGTCCTAGCGCCGACCTACAGATTATGTTAATTGCGTGAAAGAACTAAATGCAAAAAAAGAAGAAGAATCGGCATTGTTTAGAAAACAAATCTCACCCAAATCAGTTATTTCCCCTCTGAGAAGAGTCCCTGCGCAACTCGGATTTAGCTTGATGCCAGCTGTTGTCCTAGCGCCGACCTCCAGATTATGTTAATTGCGTGAAAGAACTAAATGTCGTTGTTTTTTTAAAAAACACACACCCCCCCAATAGCCACTGTGTACGTGTGCACGTCCCAAGTGAGATCCATGGAGGTGGGGTTTAACCCTTATTCCCTTCCTCGCTGCCATGGTACCAATGTGTGTGAATGGCATTTACGGAGAACCCGTCATGGAATGCCAACGTTTGGTGCAGCAACCATGAGGGCAATTGGGCAGTCAGTCTGGCTGGGGGAAAAGGTTCACACAGGGCTTGCGTTTGGGCAAAAAAGGGGGGCGCTAGGTTGATATTGGGTATTAAGATAGGAAACTACCCCCATAACAGTGGCAACTGAGCAGCTATTGAGCCGGAAGCAGAGAGCCAGTGCGTGTAGTGGCTAGAGTGTTGGACTGGGAGTCGGGAGATCCGGGTTCTAGTCTCCACTGGGCCATGGAAGCTCTCTGGGTGACTTTGGGCCAGTGAGAGACTTTCACCCCAACCTACCTCACAGGGTGGTTGTTGTGAGGATAAAATGGAGAGGAAGATTATGTATGCCACCGTGGGTTCCTAGGAGGGGGGGAAAGGTAGGATATAACCTTTTTCAGGAGCTTGGATCCTGGTTTCAGATCCTAGTTAGTAAACCAGCATTAAACCAGCATCAGATATAACCACCAATGGTGGTTTAAAGAAGACAAAAGGCAAGCAGTCGTCTACTCCGAGGCCAACAACCTGGCCTTTGCTTCCACGTCAACATATAGGTGGTCAGCAACAAAGCCCTGATATGACATCACTTCTGCAAGCGGCCAGTCACTGCTGAATTGTCAGCAACAGGGAACTGGGGCACAGTGCCAACTCCCAGCTAGGAACAGATCTGTTTTTATTATTTAGGAAAAGAAGAGTTCTTTATAATGAACCGGCTGGTAGCAGCAGAAGTTGGTTTCTGTTTATAACACAAATCAGAAATGAACTACAGGACTGGAACAGCCAGAATCTTCTCTTTTAAAAAAAAAAAATCAGAGCATAGTAGATTGTAGAGACAGGAAAACTGACATATATAAAGGCATGTCTTGGAAAAGAGATCCAAGTATCATTTCAAAGGATTTGCTGAAAATTGTAATAATCAATGCAGTCATTGTCTGGAACATGACTGTGTTGTTGTTGCTAAAACTCTTTGTGTAACTTTTTTTTTATGGGGAGACGGGGTGCCCACACCCACTTCTACACACCCCATGCCTGGTACCTTTGCGCCCACAGGCGAAACAGGGTGGGCAAGTGGGAGGGAGGGTCTTAAAGACCCATTCCCAGCGGAATCCCCCTTTGATGGGAAAAAGGATTTCTCCCGAGGCCTGGCTTTTAAATCACAGGAGAAATCCTTTTCCCCGACATGTGGGAAAAGGCTTCCTCGGAGATAGAGAGGTGTGGGATGGGGGAAGGAAAGGGAGACCCCACCCTGGCATGAAGGGGTACCTTGCCCTCTTTATTTGGGAATCCCATTTGTGCAAATGGAACTCTAAGAACATTTCTTTCTTTCTTTTTTTTTAAAAAAGTGGCAAATTGGTGTTGGGGGCAAAATGGCCAAGGACAGTTGGGGCAACACGGTCCTTGGCCAGGCATTGAGTTTGCCACCCCACCCCTGATTTTCCAGGCAGGGCACCTTTAACTCGCCAATGGAAGTCTACAGGAATGATCTTCACGAGGAGGATCAGGGGTCTGGAAACAAAGCCCTATGAAGAGAGACTGAAGGAACTGGGCATGTTTAGCCTGGAGAAGAGAAGATTGAGGGGAGACATGATAGCACTCTTCAAAGACTTAAAAGGTTGTCACACAGAGGAGGGCCAGGATCTCTTCTCCATCCTCCCACAGTGCAGGACGCGGAATAATGGGCTCAAGTGACAGGAAGCCAGATTCCGGTTGGACACCAGGAAAAACTTCCTGATTGTTAGAGCAGTACGACAATGGAACCCGTGACCTAGGGAGGTGGTGGGCTCTCCCACTCTAGAGGCCTTCAAGAGGCAGCTGGATAACCCTCTGTCAGGGATGCTGTAGGGTGGATTCCTGCATTGAGCAGGGGGTTGGACTCGATGGCCTTAGAGGCCCATTTCAACTCTACTATTCTATGATTCCTACAACCCCGAGGAAGGCCTAGCAAAAATACAGGCTGAAACGCGTCGGGCTTCTCAACCTAATATAAAAAGTTCAGCGTCTTGAGAACTCGTTTCTCCCTTTTTTGCACCTTAAAATAAACGACACCAGAGGATATGATAACCCAGAATGGGTTAAATAAGCCATGTTAACCCAACGTGGGTTATCGTGATGTCCGAACCCGGCCAGAGGTTCCATCAGCAGAACAAAGGGGGAAAAGTCCAGTATTATAGATATTTAAAAGCCACTAACCTCCTGTTTGTGGGATTTATCCTGTTGATGGATCCCATTAGCAGATCCAGAGTTTCCAATAGTCTAAAATGAAAAGAACGCTTTGTAATAGATGGTTTATGAGTGCATCACAATTACATATAGAGAGGGCACCATTTAAAACAGTTTTATGTGATGCCCCCAAAAAAACTTATGAAAAAGAAATGTTAAACGCCCTAAAGCTTCTATTTTTAAAGAAGAAGAAGAAGAAGAGGAGGAGGAGGAGGAGGAGGAGGAGGAGGAGGAGGAGGAGGAGGAGGAGAAGAAGAAGAAGAAGAAGAAGAAGAAGAAGAAGAAGAAGAAGAAGAAGAAGAAGAAGAAGAAGAAGAGAAGTTTTGAGGGGGGGAAATCAGGGACAGTTGAAATAACTTTCTGAGATTAATAACGAGGTATTTATAAGTTCTGTTTCTCATAGGTGGAGCAACTGTGTCTACATTGCACCGCTTCACAGACTGGGGTGGGGGAATGTGTGTTTTGGGGGGTGGGAGAATCCAGTCCATATCGAGAGCCAGTGTGGTGTAGTGGTTTTAGAGTGTTGGATTTCTTAACACCAACAATAAGCTTGAATATTTCTCCATAAATCGAAACAAAATTCACAACACAGAGGAAAACCGGCACACCAGGGGAAGGCTAGGCTAAAATGTGCATGGAATTATCTATGCACGGAGCCGTATTTGGCTAACGGGTGTTCCCACCGGCCGCCTGAAGTGGTACAGTCCTGACAGGTTTATCATCTCAGCGAGAACTTGGCCAGAATTAACGTCCCGCTGCAAGGGGCGCTCTGCCGTATATTTACCATTCCATGTATTTCTGAAGTTTGGCTAGCTGTGAGGGACCCTGGATATGGAGACAAAGGTGGCATCAGCCACAGACGAGAGGCGGTACCAGCAGGCTTTGGGGGGCAGGGGGTGGAGAGGAAGTCCAGAACAGCGAAGGAGGCCTGAGCATGAATCCTGGCGGAACGGAAAAGCCGGCGGAAGATGGGATGAATGGAGCATCATTGCGGAAGTCATGACTGACCGGCGATAGCAAGTTATAAGGGACGCGTGACACGGCGACATTTTGTGGCCACTCCCTCTTCATTTTATTTCACATGTATCTCCCGCCTTGCAACCCGCATAGCCCATGTTATTCCAACAACCCTGTGAGGTAGTTTAGGCTGAGGGAGACCACCCAGTGACCGTCCTGGATGAGTGCCAGTTGAAACTCTGGCGTTCCTGGTCACAGTCCTGTTGATGGACTACGTCGCACGGGTTCCTCCTTTTTAAAAATCCATTGTTGTTTTTATTATTCCATTGAGAAACGCAGTCCCCTAAGGCAAACACAGTCTACCAGGAAAAAATGTATCAGCTAATGTATATTTCTGTCATGTCTAACCCTACTGCCCCTGTTTTGGGAGAAGGTGTTTCAGGTAATCCATCAGAATCAGATTCGGACCTAGAGGAGGAGGCACCAGACACCAGCCAGCCTGTACCGGAGAGGGAGGAAGCTCTCACAGGCGATTCCCCAGCTGGCAATCAGCCCTCTCCAGAGCTTATCTCCTCAAGGCCAAATCCTACACACTCAGTGGGAAGCGAGGTTTCTTCCGGAGGTGAGCGTCCCAACAAGCTAGCTGATGCTAGGGTCCACCGGAAGCTAACACATACGGGGCGGAAGGAAGGTGTGAGAAAGTCAGTCCGGCTAGGATTGCACCAGAACCTGCCTCCACACCAGGCTCTCTGAAGTTATGGGCATTTGGGAAGAGGCTTCCTGTTCTCCTTGGTCAGACAACAGTCTCGCTTAGTTTGCATAGTTTTGCCTAGGGGGAAGTTTCCAAGAGATTAGACTCTCTTCAGGTAGAAGAAATGTTTGCTGCTTAATAAAAGCTTTGTGGATTACCTAGCAGGCCTCGTCATTTGTCTCCCATCGAAAGCAGGAGTGTTCTGAGAAACACAACAATTTCTACATCGCTCACACCAGACAAAACCGATTGGTTGACCAAGAAATAAAGACCAGGAGATTGAAATCGGGCATCGCATTTCAGAGTTCAGGAGGCGAGGGCAGGCCCGAACTCACAACTCTAGAAGATGCTGGAGTGACCAGAGAATCCACACAACTTGGGACCACGGGGACCAGAGGACTGGTTTAACAGGCCACAGAAAATCCACCTGACGGGGAACATCTACCTGTGCTTTTTCAGAACAGCTTCTCATGGCCTCCACGAGCTTCTCCATCTGTTGGCCCTGGTCCAACGCATTCCTCAGGACATCCTCGGTGCTGACTAGCCGATGCTGCAACCGGAGAACTTCCGACTCCGACGAAGGGTCTATGAGAGAATATCGCCGCTGGTCCGTTACCGCTTTCTCTTTATCCTGGACATATAAAATGAAAAACAACGTTGATGTCATTAGATGTTCCTATATTAGAACAGGAAATCAATGGAATCTTGATTTTGCCAGTATTAAATCAGCATCAAAAGAAGGAAGCAGAGGAATTTTGGACCCATTCACCCAAGGAAGAGCTTTTCTGAAGAACGGGTAAGAGGCTGGATTTGGGCTGACACGCCAGCTGCGCCCCTTCCTAGAGTTGGAAGACCTAAAGATGGTAGTGCATGCGCTGGTAACTTCGAGGCTCAACTTCTGCAATGCACTCTACATGGGGCTACCTTTGTACCTAGTCTGGAAACTTCAACTAGTTCAAAATATGGCAGCCAGGCTGGTCACCAGTACACCTACGGGGAACCACATTACACCAGTTTTAAAATCTCTTCACTGGCTGCCAATTAGTTTCCTGGCAAAGTATAAAGTGTTGGTGATCACCTTTAAAGCCCTACATGGTTTGGGTCCAGGCTACCTGTGGGATCGCCTCCTCCCGTACAATCCGCCCCGCACACTCAGGTCCTCTGGGAAGAATTTACTCCAGACAACAAAAACAAGGCTGACAAACTATTACCCAGAGGGCCTTTTCTTCTGCCGCTCCTGCTTTGTGGAATGGCTTGCCGGGAGAGATTTGCCAACTGAACAGTCTTCCGGAATTTAAGAAAGCCGTAAAGACTGATCTCTTCCGGCAGGCCTACCCAGTTGAATTTTAAGATGCCTTTTTTTTAATGGTGTGCTGCTTTTAAGGATGCAGTGGTTTAAACATTTGAATTAGTTTTATGTATTTTATGGTGGTTTTATTCGTGTTGTACCCCGCCTCGATCCAGAGGGAGAGGCGGGTAACAAATAAATAGATTATGATGATGATGATGAACCAGAAGACATATGTTCAAATCTCAGCTCTTCCAGGAACTGAAGCTGTAAGCAAGCCTCACTCTATCTCAGCCCTTCCCATCTGCAAAATGGGAATAATAACAGACACACAGAATTGGAGGGGGTGGTGCTTACAGGACAGGGGTGGGGAAATTTCAGGCTTGCGGGATCTAGTTAATTATCTGCCACAACCTGTGGACAAATCTCTATGAGAGCTACCTGATACCAGGGATTCTAACAACATTCTGATGCTGGCCAAGGCAATTAAACAAAGCGCTGATCAAAAGCAAACACTCAGTACTCCTACTAAGTGTTTATATTGTATTTATATTGTATATTGTATTATATTGAGCAGGGGGTTGGACTCGATGGCCTTGTAGGCCCCTTCCAACTCTATGATTCTATGATTCTATGAATTCCTGATCTTAGAATCATAGAATAGTAGAGTTGGAGTCCAACCCCCTTCTCAGTGCAGGAATCCACCCTAAAGCATCCCTGACAGGTGGTTGTCCAGCTGCCTCTTGAAGGCCTCTAGTGTGGGAGAGACCACCACCTCCCTAGGGAACTGGTTCCATTGTCGTACCGCTCTAACAGTCAGGAAGTTTTTCCTGAAGTCCCACCGGAATCTGGCTGTTGGATCCTGGAATGGATCTTGGTTATGTTTTCCATTGCTTTGTTAATTGCTGAGGATCTGGAAGAACAGAGGACTCAGCAGAAACTTAAAGGTCAACTCTACACCTGGACATTGAGTGTCATCATTGAATAATTGTCTAACTGATTGTCTTCAATTAAGGGTTGCAAGGAGTTGCATCATTGTACATGTTGTCTATAAAAGTAAATGTGTTTTCATGTTCACTTTACTTCCATGTCCCTTACTCAACTTGATGTGAGCTGTATTGACTGACCGTTTGTAAGTATTTGTATCTGTACTGCCATAACTAAATTATATATTTATTTGCCAGTAAAAGGTTTGTTTTAACCTACAAAAATCTCTGTCTTAATTCATGTCTTTGCTGACTTGGCTGAGAACCGCTGCAATCTCTGCTAGTCTCTGGAAGGCCCAGACAGAGACTTAACACAAAAGGTTATGTGCCAGAAACCCAGTCTGTGCTTCTAAAGCCATAACTCAACACTGGCTTCCGACCTGCAATCCCTAGAGTGATGTCTGGTCACTGCATTGTTGACCAACTGGAGTTTCTAGACTGTGTTTAAAAGCAGCCCAACCCTTCCGCCCCAAGGTGGGAGCACCTGTGGGTTACCTGTGCGGCGCTCTCCCCCCCCCCCCCATTCTGCGCTCACCAGAACGACCAGCTTCTCTCTCAGCTCCTGGATGTCGTCTTTGAGTTTCTGCTCCTTCATCCTCCACTCCGCTTTGTGCACCTCACGGCTCAAGTCCCGCTCAGGCCCGGGCGAGTGCCGGTTGGCTTCCATGAGCAGAGCGCGGAGTTCGTTCAGGCTTCTGGGGGGGGGGGGGGGAGAACGTCACAAAGGGGTTTTTAAAGCAGGACTTCCAACAATGCTTCCTTCCCCCAGGGATTTCCCCCCCCCCCGCCCAGGGAGGGGGCTCTGGTACGGCCTGAATGAGCCGCAAAGGTTTCAATTCGTATGCTGAACCCCCTCATGATCACAGAATCATAGAGTTGGAGGATCAGCAAGTGATCAATGCAGTGATCCACCTTAAAGCATCCCCGACAGAGGGCTGTCCAGCTGCCTCTTGAAGGCCTCTAGTGTGGGAGAGACCACCACCTCCCTAGGTAACTGGTTCCATTGTCATGCTGCTCTAACAGTCAGGAAGTTTTTCCTGATGCCTCTAATGTGAGAGAGCCCACAACCTCCCTAGGTAACTGGTTCCATTGCCATGCTACTCTAACAGTCAGGAAGTTTTTCCTGATGTCCAGCCGGAATCTGGTTTCCTGTCACTTGAGCCCGTTATTCCGTGTCCTGCACTCTGGGAAGATCGAGAAGAGATCCTGGCCCTCCTCTGAGTGACAACCTTTCAAGGATTTGAAGAGTGCTCTCATGTCTCCCCTCCATCTTCTCTTCTCCAGGCTAAACCTGCCCAGTTCTTTCCGTCTCTCTTCATAGGGCTTTGTTTCCAGACCCCTGATCATCCTGGTTGCCCTCCTCTGAACACGCGCCAACTTGTCTGCGTCCTTCTTGAAGTGTGGAGCCCAGAACTGGACGCAATACTCAAGATGAGGCCTAACCAGGGCCGAATAGAGGGGAACCAGTACCTTACACGATTTGAAAGCTATACTTCATAGAATCATAGAATCATAGAATAGCAGAGTTGGAAGGGCCATCGAGTCCAACCCCCTGCTCAATGCAGGAATCCACCCTAAAGCATCCCTGACAGATGCTTGTCCAGCTGCCTCTTCTATGAATGCAACCCGAAATAGCATTTGTCTCTTTTGTAGCAGCAATTTGGCACAGACCCTGGAGAAGGACCCTCAAAGATGACATTAGGGTCCGGGCCGGTACATTTGGGAGGAGATGAGCCTTCGGGTAACCTGGCCCCAAGCTGTTTAGGGCTTTGAATGTTCATACCAGTACTTTGAACTGGGCCTGGAAAGGGTCAGGCAGCTAGTGCAAGTATTGCCAGAACCAGCCAACATTTTCCCTGAAGGCCATCTGAAATTACAAAGTTCTCACTCCTCCTGAATAGTGAACAGTGACAGAGATATGTGCGGATGTCCCATCTTGGAAGACATTCCATGCAAGGCCTCCCTGGGGTGGTGTCCCACTCCACTGGAAGGAAAGGAAAGGAAAGGAACCTCTCGTGCAAAGCACTTGAGTCATTACTAACTCTTGGAGGGATGCCAGCTTTCGCTGACGTTTTCTTGGCAGGCCTTAGAGCGGGGTGGTTTGCCGTTGCCTTCCCCGGCCGTGATTACCTTTCCCCCAGCTAACTGGGTACTCATTTTACTGACCTCGGGAGGATGGAAGGCTGAGTCGACCCGAGCCGGCTGCCTGAAACCAGCTTCCGCTGGGATCGAACTCAGGCCGTGGGGAGAGTTTCAGCTGCAGAAACTGCTGCTTTACCGCTCTGCGCCACACGAGGCTCACTCCATTGGAACTACCACCAAAAAGGCCCTGTCCTACAAACAGTGTTGTGTTATGGGTCCCCAAGATAATTGCTGTTGCTATCAAGTTCTATGAACATTTCACACCCTTTGTGGAGAACAGAGGAGTCTGACCTTTCTTTTTTGAGTAACTCCTGGCTGATCATAACCAGCTGACCAGAAGCATCATGTGTTTTTCTAGACACCGTGTCCAGTTCAGCTTCCAGCCTCTTCTTCTCTTTCAACAACGAATCAGCCTTTCTCTCGGTACTTCTGCATCTGTTTTCCAACGCTGCCGGACAAAAAGGAGGAGCGGGGAAAAGACACAAGATCAGCCAGAAACTAGCTCTGTAAGACGGCGGAGTCCTCGATAGTCTGTCCAGTTCTGGGCCCATTTTGGCAAGCCGGAATTAACATCAATTGTGAATTGATGTCCTTTTCCAGCTTCATTGGCTGCCAGTCTGGGCCCGATTCAAAGTGCTGGTATTAACATTTAAAGCCCTAAACAGCTTGGGGCCAGGTTATCTGAAGGAACGCCTCCTCCCATATGTACCTGCCCGGACCCTAAGGTCATCCTCAGGGGTCCTTCTCCACGAGCCCCTGCCAAAGGAAGTGAGGCAGGTGGCTACCAGGAGGAGGGCCTTCTCTGCTGTGGCACCCCAGCTGTGGAATGAGCTCCCTAAGGAGGTTCGCTTGGCACCTACGTTATATGCCTTTAGACACCAGGTGAAGACCTTTTTATTCTCCCAGCATTTTAACAGTCTATAAATACATTTTAACATGGTGTTTTAAATTTGTAATTTTGCATTGCTGCTGTTTTTATCCGGTTGAGCTTTTATATTGTATTTTATATTATGGTTTTATACTGTCGTTTTATACTTTGAATGTTTTTAATTTTTGTGAACCGCCCAGAGCGCTCCGGCTATTGGGCAGTATAGAAATGTAATAAATAAATAAATAAATAAATAAATACTTCGAGAACCTCAAGACTGGCGTCTTTTTGGAAGTAGTGAAGGAATTGAGAGGTAACTTTAAACCAGCAATATTTGTCAACCACTGTAAGAAGGAAAGGCATTTTTTAATATTGTCTTTTCTAGTCCCTATTATCGCAACAGCTAGTAATGTAAAACAACAACAACACAAAAATACCACAAATGTTTTAATCAGCCCCCAAAATTAAAACTGATGGATTTTCTTCTTCTTACCAAAATCTTTTTTAAAAAACCCTGCAGGTAGAGAACTAGCATGTCAGGGTTCTAGTTTTGCTTTCACACTGAACTGCTAGTTTTCCACAGACAGGGAACATACACAATTATTCACTCATGTCAGCCCCCATTTCCCCTCTGAAGTGGTACAGCCCAGACCCAGAAGATTTAACCTGTGCCCCAGTGAAAATTAGGACTAACACTGATGTAGCTCCACCAAAAGAGTCTGTCATTCTGACCGACGAAAGTCGAGGAAACTTACCACTTACTTGGGCCCTTAGAGTGTCCGTCTGAGAGGCGAGAGACGAGACCTCTTTGTCCTTCTTACTCAACTTATCCTGGAGATCTGGAGAAGAAGACGAGGTAGTCAAGTCAGTCTCTTTTCATCACCCCGTTCTCTTTTGCAACCCCCGTCTTCCTACCCAACCAACAGAATGCCAAGAAGGGACAGATGCAACAGAGGCTGGTGCGTCCGATGTCAGTGGAGTGGAGAATCCGCTCCGGGTTTCATTCAGAACCAGTCAGAACTCTAAAGGAACTCTCCAAGGGGCTTCCGCTATCCACGGCTACTAGCCTTGATGGTTGTGTACTGCCTCCAGTATCCGAGGCAGTAAGCCTGTGTGCACCAGTTGCTGGGGAACATGGGCGGGAGGGTGCTGTTGCACCATGTCCTGCTTGTTCGTCCCTGGCCGATGGCTGGTTGGCCACTGTGTGAACAGAGTGCTGGACTTGATGGACCCTTGGTCCATCCAGCATCAGGGCACTTCTGATGTTCTTATGATGAGAGGCAGTAAACCTATATACTCCAGTCACTGGGGAACATGGGCAGAAGGGTGCCTGCTGGTGATTCCCTGGTCAACAGCTGGTTGGCCCCTGTGTGAACAGAGCTCTGGACTAGATGGACCCTTGGTCCATCCAGCATCAGGGCACTTCTGATGTTCTTATGATGAGAGGCAGTAAACCTATATACTCCAGTCACTGGGGAACATGGGCAGAAGGGTGCCTGCTGGTGATTCCCTGGTAAACAGCTGGTTGGCCCCTGTGTGAACAGAGTGCTGGACTAGATGGACCCTTGGTCTGATCCAGCATCAGGGCTCTTCTGATGATTTCAGCAAGAAAACCAGAATCCCCCCAATATTTTCCATTGTAAAGACTGGACCAAATTCTACAGTGGATTTAGAATCCAGAATTCAATGCCAGGTTACCTTCCATCGTCTGCTTCATCTTGATTTTCTCTTCTGAAATGTCATTAGTTTCAATCATCTGCAAGGAACACAAAAGACATACACACAGAGGCACGTATAGATTATTATTCTTATTATTATTCCGGTCTACGTTGTGGTTCATGGGAATGTCAGGAGATGCAAGGGTTATACCCATTGGCCAGTGAATGTGCAAACGTCTCCCAAGCGGAGAACGGAGGCACACTCACTGGGATAACGTTCTGTTGATGTTGGATGTTCTATACATCCCCCAATAGCCTATAGTTCATCTGCAGCATGTGGCCAGGGACATTTTGGACTTATGAAATTATCCCAGACAAAAGGACTTTCTGGAACACCTAAGTTTGGCCGTCCTAACTTAGCCGATTGGAAAAGAAAGGAATTCACTTCGAAATGCCTGCATTTTTCTCTGCTGTTTCCATTTGCTCCTTCTCCTTGGCTGATCCCACGCCCCCAATCGCCTCCTCCTCCTGCAATTGAACAAATTTGGGGCCCTTTTTTAAAAAAGTTCATAGAATCATAGAATAGTAGAGTTGGAAGGGGCCACTAAGGTCATGGAGTCCAACCCCCTGCTCAATGCAGGAATCCACCCTAAAGCATCCCTGACAGATGGCTGTCCAGCTGCCTCTTGAAGGCCTCCAGTGTGGGAGAACCCACAATCTCCCTAGGTAACTGGTTCCATTGTCATACTGCTCTAACAGTCAGGAAGTTTTTCCTGATGTCCAGCCGGAATCTGATTCCCCACTGATTTGCCTGCACCTCTCTCCCTTCCTTCAAATCCCACCTTTTTTGCATGAATTTTGGCATATCCGTCTCCTGGGCAGCTTGGCCACGGTGGTACAGGTGCTAGTAACCTCAAGACTAGACTACTGCAAAACGCTCCATGTGGGGCTGCCCTTAAAGCTGCTCCGGAAGGTGGAGCTAATACAGAACGCAGCAGCTGGGCTGCTGTCAGAAGGTGTCCCTTTTCAGCGTGTAACTTCTTTGCTGAGAGGGAACTCCACTGAGTGTTTATTTGCTACCGGGCCAGGTTTAAGGTTTTGTCACTAGTGTACAAAGCCCTAAACAACTTGGGACCAGGATACTTGAGAAGAGCCAACCTGCCTGATCTCTGAGGTCATAGAATCATAGAATAGTAGAGTTGGAAGGGGCCTCTAAGGCCAATAAGTCCAACCCCCTGCTCAATGCAGGAATCCACCCTAAAGCAACCCTGACAGATGGCTCTTGAAGGCCTCTAGTGTGGGAGAGGTCATTAGAGGGCATGCTCCTGGTGGTTCCACGTGGGCCTATAGCCCGACTAGAGTCCACCCGGAAAAGAGCCTTCAGTGTGGTGGCCCCCTTCCTTTGGAACTCCCTGCCCGTGGAGGTCAGGCAGGCGCCAACATTGTGCTGTTGCCAGCACCTCCTGTAAGCAGTCTTCTTCCACGAAGCGTTCCTTGACCGACAGCCACGGTTTTTATTGCCTTTCTGCGCTTTTCGGTATGACAATGGTGTTTTAATTTTTAGATCTTTTGCTGTTTAAATTCTTTACGTTCACCCTCCAGAACCTGTTTCAGATATGGAGCGGTCTACAAATTTTGTAAACAAATAAATAAACCTCCCCCTTAACCCTCACTACCAACCCTAACCAAACTTGAAGGCTCTGTAACCATCCCCCAGCCTGCCTGCCTGCCTTTCTCCTTTCCATACCCTAAAATAAAACTGTAAGCTCCTTACGGGCAGGGGCCTCTCTTGTTTTTCCTACGCAACTCCATCCTGAGCTATGTACACTGATGGTGCTGAATTAAACAATCAGACAAACACATCCAAGAAACCCAGAGGCACCCAGAGTCTTGGCTGGGGCAACGGAGGTCGTTCCAGGCCACGGAGCAATTCTTGTACACCATGGCTTTGTGGGTCTTTTGGGTGGCGTCCACGTGGTCCTAACAGCTCGGCTGGGGCAGCTTCGGAGACCGCCAGTGGCTTAAAACTGCTCAATATGTGTTACTTCTGTATAAATACCTCCAGAAGTAAATTTAAAAAAGGGGGGGGGGGGAAGGCAGGTAAGAAAAACCAAACAGGTTCCTCTTAAAAATTAGCTGTTCGTCAAAGACACACAGAGCAATGAACTCAAACACATACGTTGGCATGTTGGGATTGGTGGAGCGGCTCCGTGGACTGCAGCTTGTTCTCTAAAACAAGGACTTTCTCCTGCCACCGCTGGATCTCTTGTTTACTCTGGGCCTCGGTCTTCTGCAGCGTCTCATAATCCAACATCTTCTTCTCGGCCAGAGAGATCTGCTCTTTCAAGAACGCGATGGCTTGGGCCTGGTCTTTGTAGTCCCCGTGCAGCTTCTCCAGCTCGTGGACTCGGAGGTCCGCGTCCCGGCACTTCTCCTTCAGGTCTTGAAGTTCGCTCAGGTGCTGGTTGGCTTTGGTTTCCAGCTGGGTCTTCCAGTTGTTGTTGTTTTCTTCCACCTCGTCCTTGGCTTCTTGCACCTTCAACTTCAGGCCTTCCTTCTCTTTGACGTGAACGGCGGTCTCGATGTCATGCTTGGCTTTCAGGTTCTCCAGTTCCAGCTGGTGTTCCATCTTGATGCTCTCCACCACAGCTTTCAGCTCCACAATCTCCTTGTGTTGGGTATCGGGGCCCGTGTTCAAGGTAGCCTTCAGGTCCTCCAGTGACTTCTGATGATCAGAGGCCAA
This sequence comes from Elgaria multicarinata webbii, assembly GCF_023053635.1. Lineage (NCBI taxonomy): Eukaryota > Metazoa > Chordata > Lepidosauria > Squamata > Anguidae > Elgaria > Elgaria multicarinata. The sequence goes on from NC_086192.1 coordinate 12,433,073, forward strand.
CGTGTCCAGCTTGGATTTCCAGTTGTCCATTAGCCCCATGTTCTCGTTGGTGGCCTGTTGGACTTTATGCTTCAGGTCCACGATTTCTTGGGAGTATTTCTCATTTAGAGCTTTCAACTTCTCAATCTCTTGCTGGTGCTTCTTCAAGGTCCTCTCGTACTTCTCCTTCAGCTGGACGCTCTCTTTCTGGTGCTCCTTGTTGGCCGAAAGCAGCTGGTCGCGCAAGCGGAGGGCTTCAGACTGCAGGCCGAGGCCATGATCCGGAGACTCTGGCTGGTGAGAGTTCTTTAAACACTGCCGTAGTTCCTCCACCTCACTTCGCCTTAAGGTCAATTCTTCCTCTAGCTGAAGGATTCTTGACTTCTCTGCAACCGTGGTCAACTGGGAACATTTATTATAAAACACACACGCACACACAAACACATACACAAAGTGAGTGCTTGCATTTCCATACTCATCAATTCCTTCACAGGGGTGGGCAAACCATCACCCTCCAGACGGTGCTGGACTACAGTTCCATCCTCCCCCGATCATTTATCATGCCGGCTGGAGCTTGGAGTCTAACAACATCTGGAGGACCACAGTTTACCCGTTCCTGTAATTTCTAAGGCCCTCTTCACACATTGTGGGGTTTGTTCATTTATCTGGCATACACTCAAAATCTGTTAAGTATATATTTAGCAGTGTAAAGTGTGAGCGCAAAATGTGTTTGGAAACACAAACGCCACATCGATAGGAGAGCTGGGAGACAGTGCAAGCTCTCTACACTCAATGGCAAACCTCCGTTTGCTCCTACGTAATGTGTGAAAAGGCTCTTAAGTAGCGCAAACAGAAATCCCTCTCCGAAATACGATTCCCCTCCACTTTCTTTTTTGCAACAGGGTAAATTTTCCACCAAGTATTTCTTGGCAATGAGGCCATTAATAAGGAAGCCCAAATTTGCATCTTGCTGTCTTCTCTGCAGAAAGGATCTTCTACCTGGAAATATCACTATTGCTTGTGAAAGACAAAGTTCTAAACCAGCCTATATCATAGAATCATAGAATAGTAGAGTTGGAAGGGGCCTATAAGGCCATCGAGTCCAACCCCATGCTCAATGCAGGAATCCACCCTACAGCATCCCTGACAGATGGTTGTCCAGCTGCCTCTTGAATGACTCTAGTGTGGGAGAGTCCACCACCTCCCTAGGTCACTGGTTCCATTGTCGTACTGCTCTAACAGTCAGGAAGTTTTTTCCTGAACATAGAATCACAGAGTAGCAGAGTTGGAAGGGGCCTACAAGGCCATCGAGTCCAACCCCCTGCTCAATGCAGGAATCCACCTAAAACATCCCTGACAGATGGTTGTCCAGCTGCCTCTGAAAGGCCTCCAGTGTGGGAGAGCCCACCACCTCCCTAGGTCATGGGTTCCGTTGTCTTACTGCTCTAACAGTCAAAGTTTTTCCTGATGTCCAGCTGGAATCTGACTTCCTGTAACTTCAAGTGCGAAAGCAAGGAAAACCCCGTAGGGGACTAAAGAACAGCCAAAGGCAAGGGTGAAACCAAGTAATCTTCTACAATAATATTATTAGTAAAAGTTTTATTAAAGTGCTGGGTGCCTACGCGTTTCGAACGTGACTGCGTTCTTCCTCAGGGCTTTATCTAAAAAACAAAGAAATCCTCTGTATCATAATATTTACAATTAGAGGCATTTTCCAAGTATCTGTACCTTAAAAATATATAATATCTAGTTAGAAAAATGTTAAAACAATATGTATAACGAGACATACAAATTACATCATCATTCAGCCAATTGGAGTAGCATAGACGATTTGTTCCTGGTTGTTATACTTTGCATAGATACTCCAATTGTATTACATCTTATTGTAGAAGATTACTTGGTTCCACCCTTGCCTTTGGCTATTTTTTACTTTCCTGTAACTTCAGCCCGTTATTCCGTGTCCTGCACTCTGGGAGGATCGAGAAAAGATCCTGGCCCTCCTCTATATATCTTAATAGCAAACTCCAAAGGCCTTATTCACCCTGGTTAAAGCCGTGATTTCAGGTGTCTTTTGAACAGAGCCAATGAGCCGCTCCATCAATCCCAACATGCTTATTCCATGAATAAAACTTGGTGAATTCATGAGCTATTTTAACCCTCGACAATTGGTGCTACCCGCTGGGCCTGGGAAAATGCAATTAACTCTACTACCCCCTGGGCCTGGGGAAATGCAATTACCTCTGCTACGCTCTGGGCCTGGGGAAAATGCAATTACCTCTGCTACCCCCTGGGCCTGGGTAAATGCAGTTACCCCTGCTACCCGCTGGGCCTGGGAAAATGCAATTAACTCTACTACCCCCTGGGCCTGAGGAAAATGCAATTACCTCTGCTACGCCCTGGGCCTGGGGAAATGCAATTACCTCTGCTACCCCCTGGGCCAGGGGAAATGCAATTGTACCAATTGTTCTGTCTTTGTTTGTATTTTATGCTTTTTACGGTTTTAAATTTTGCATATTTCTTTTTAATGTTCACTGTTTCTAACTTTTGTAAACCACCCAGAGAGCTTCGGCTATGGAGCGGTATATTGTTGCTCATTTACATTGTAGGCTTAGACACAATTTGACTGTAACAAGGCTTACCCTGGTGTAAAAAGAACTTGGCTTTTTAAACAGAAACGAAACCAATCTGTGGAAACCAGTTAGAAGAAGTCATTAGCAAAAAAACCAAAAAACCACCCCAAATTAAAGGGAATAAGTAAGGAAGGATGCTCAATGTAAAAGCGAATTGCTGATCATGGTTAATGTTTAATGACAGGATTGGAAGTAGCGGGCTAGTTCATGGGGTGCAGCGTGTTCGGCTCGCAAGTCATGGTAAAAATGGAAGTGACTGGGTGGGCGGCACATCCAGAGGCAGGAAGTCTGTCCAACATTGGCCGTTCCAATAAGAGGAAGAATCCAACCAATTCTTTCAAATGAAAGAGCAGAATAAGCCTATGAAGCAGGAGAATAAGCCTACGTACACAGCTGCTGGGGAACATGGGCGGGAGAGTGCTGTTGCACCATGTCCTGCTTGTTCATCCCTGGCCGATGGCTGGTTGGCCGCTGTGTGAACAGAGTGCTGGCCTAGATCAGTGGTTCCCAAAGTGGGCGGTACCACCCCCTTGGGGGCGGTGGGATTGGATAGGGGGGCGTTAAGAGGCAAGGGGGCGGCAGGACACAGAATAACGGGCTCAAGTTAAAGGAAGCCAGATTCCGGCTGGACATCAGGAAAAACATCCTGACTGTTAGAGCAGTGCGATGGTGGAATCAGTTACCTAGGGAGGTGGTGGGCTCTCCCACACTAGAGGCCTTCAAGAGGCAGCTGGACAACCACCTGTCAGGGATGCTTTAGGGTGGATTCCTGCACTGAGCAAGGGGTTGGACTCGATGGCCTTGTAGGCCCCTTCCAACTCTGCTATTCTATGATTCTATGATTCTAGGGGGGCGCTCGAGGTGGTCTTTTCCATACCAGGAGTTTTGGTTACAGAAGGAAATTTCTGATCGCTATCCTGCACTACGGAGAGTGGTTTAGAAGCTCCTAGTTGCATTTCCAACATCATATTTGGTGGAATGTGGTTTTAGGGTGGTCTGCCTACTTCTCTCCAAGCAAAGAAATCGATTCCAGATTACTAAACGGGGTGATTTCAGACTCGTGTGAAGTGGCTTTAAACCAGACATTGGGAAACTGGTATCCCTTCATCAAGCCCATCCATCAAATTAGGAATTTACAGAATAGTGAGGTCCTCTACCCTAGTTACTAAACGTGATATCTAATATTCTTGCTCAATGACTATCAGACTTTGAAAAGAGGATATCACTGGATCAAGTTCATCAATTATGTTTAATTGAACAAACTAAAAAAAAGTGATTGGATTTTGAATATTCAATTAATTGTTACTGTTTTGAATTTTATTGTTATTATCTTCCTTAGCGGGTCGTTGAAAATTGCTATTCTGAAGAATGATTTTTATAGTGTAGGGTAGGGGGGCGCTGGGCACGAGTTTGTGGAACCAAGGGGGCGGTGACCTGAAAAAGTTTGGGAACCACTGGTCTAGATGGACCCTCGGTCTGATCCAGCACGGCTCCTCTGATGTTTGTTGAAATCTGCCAGCCCTATTTCCCATAATGTCTGCATTTCCCATCCTCCAGCTGGGAAATGTCAAAACATGTAAATGCTGCTGTTCAGGATAGACACCTGGCCTGCTTTGGAGAAGACCCTCCTCTGCTTGAAGGTGCCCACTATTTGAAGGACTGTAGTCTAAAGATGAAGACGTTAGGATGAATCTGCAACCCTGGACTTTCCACCCATGGTTAGACCCAGGACACCAGGCAGAGCAGGCAGGCAAGTGACCTGGCCATAGCGAGATGCATTTCTATTAAAATTATAGCAATGATTTCTAAATTTGCATCTTCAGATCTACAGGAGCACGTGCCCATTTTACGCAAATCTGGGCCCTCCTTTATTCTCTTTGTTTGCTGACGCACACAGCAATCTCTTGTTGCGTACAGAAATAAATTAAAGCAGCAAAAATTGAATGGGACAACATCGCTTTATTCTGTAGTCATGTGACTGCCCCAGATGGCAAAAGTGAAAGTTGGGAAGTTCCTGGGGAAATGCAATTAACCCTGCTAACCCCTGGGCCTGGGGAAATGCAATTAACCCTGCTAACCCCTGGGCCTGGGGAAATGCAATTAGCCCGGCTACCCCCTGGGCCTGGGGGAAGCAATTAATTCTGCTACCCCCTGGGCCTGGGGAAATGCAATTAACCCTGCTACCCCCTGGGCCTGGGGAAATGTAATTAACTCTGCTACCTCCTGGGCCTGGGGAAATGCAATTACCTCTGCTACCTCCTGGGCTTGGGGAAATGTAATTAACCCTGCTACTCCCTGGGCCTGGGGAAATGCAATTAACCCTGCTACCCCCTGGGCCTGGGGAAATGCAATTAACTCTGCTACCCCCTGGGCCTGGGGAAATGCAATTAACCCTGCTACCCCCTGGGCCTGGGGAAATGCAATTAACCCTGCTACCCGCTGGGCCTGGGGAAATGCAATTAACCTTGCTACCCCCTGGGCCTGGGGAAATGCAATTAACCCTGCTACCCGCTGGGCCTGGGGAAATGCAATTAACTCTGCTACCCCCTGGGCCTGGGGAAATGCAATTACCTCTGCTACCCTCTGTAGCCAGTTCCAACCCCCACTGCTGCTCTCTTAAAAAAGGGGGGGGCTGCAAATACCAACAGAAGACAATCGTTCTTCCAACACCGTAGAATAAGCCTCCTGCCTCAAGGCCTGTGCTATCCTGCTACTCTGCGCCCCCCCCCGCCCTGCCCCCCTGCAGAGTCCTTGCATTACTAATACTCTCCCCATAAAATCCCTCCCCCTTTAAAGCAGTTACACAATTCCAAAAACACACGGTATTGGGGATTGTTTGCAGACGCCCCGCTTCTCTACCGCCGGAGTGTGGGATTAAGCATCAGGCAAAATGAAAATTCAGCATCCAGAGGGTTTGATACCAAATTCCAGAATTCCTGGGTCTGGCTGTTGTTGTTTTTTCTGGACCCATTTTGGAGTCTGGGTGAAAACAGCCGGACTTCAAATGAACCCCAACATCCCACCCCTCCAGAGGCCAAGGTGTCTTGAGGATCCCTCCCCCAGGGACTTTTGGCTCCCATGGGTGCCAGGTGTGATGTTTTGAGGCCTTGTTACGTCCCCGGAGACCTGCGTGTGTCTACTGTGCCCAGGGCTTTCCTTCTCTCCCTCTCCTTGGAGGGCTTTGTGGGGAGAATGGGGGTGGGGGGGCAAGGAGAATGCAATCCACTCTAAGCCCAAGGCATATGCAGTTATGACCCACACACACACACACACACACACACACATTGAAGGCCGGTGGCTCCGATGTCAGTGGGCTGGTGAATCCGGTCCTGGTTGCAGTCAGAACTCTAAAGGAGTTTCCACACCTTGCAGAGTGTCAGGTTCTGTCCTGCAGCACCACCTGGTGGCCGCAGCGCACCTTGCCGGCCGCAGAGTAGTTGCGGGATCCAAGCTCATATCACCCAGCACTCACAGGTGGGCTGATGCAGACCCAGGAAAGGGCTATATAAGAAGTGCATTTCCATGCCAGCTTTGCCACAGCAACACGGTCTCCTGCTTCTGCTGCAGCTCGTGCCTGACTACCTGCAATCCCAGATCTTGCCTTGCCTGACCTTCGATTTCTCCTGGCCCCGCCTGGACTCTGTTTGACTCTGGACTCCGAACCCTGCTTGCCTCTGGACATTGCCTTTTGCCTCCAGCCCTGCCTGGGCTCTGTTTGCCGGTTCCACTGCTGTCCATCCCGTCCCTGGCGTTCCTGCACTGAGGCCTTGCTGCCCACGCCCCGGACCGTGACACAGAGCTCCTTTAGAGTTCTGACTAAAACCCGGACCGGATTCACCGACCCACCGGCCTCGGAGCCACCAGCCTCTCCATAGGCAAGGCATCCATGCGGTAGATGCAGTTCAGATAGAGGCAGAAACACAGCCTCCTTCCACCAGCGCCCCACGGCACCCCCCCCCACCTCCGTTGAATATTTAAGCCAATATAACCCCCGTTAGCACTGCGCTGCAGAACTCCAGACCCACAATTATGGAATTTGGCTCTGATGCAGAATTCCTGCGGGGCCCAGCAATGACGATGAGTGAATACAGTCTGCCATTTACCAAGTGGCCCACACAGCACCACTCCATAAGCCAGCGGGCAGGGCATTGCAGACAAGGAGGGGACAGAGCCTCATTGATTTGGGAGAAGAGGAACAATTAAAAGAGGGGGGGGGCGCAAGCCCCAAACTCTCTTCTCCCCGGGTGAAACGATAACCGATACAACCACTTGCCAATCAAGGTGGCTGGACCCACCCCACAGGATAAACGGCCTCCTGTATTCAGCGGATGGCGGGTTACTGGTTTGTTAAATTGGATGGTGAATGACAAAACGGCCCCGGTCCCAAAACAGTCTCATGTCACATGAGAAGCCGGAGAGAAAAAGCCAAAAGAGAAATTTGCCCTACAGACACCGAGAAGGCAAAATTGCAAGGCGTTGCCACCTCCAAAAGGCAGAGGAGAAGGAGGAGGAGGAGGAGGACTGGGGTTTGCATAATAAAAGGTTACAATGAAATAATGAAAGCTCAGCCTCCAAAATAAAAGGGGGGTGTAGTTTTAAAACAACACAACGGCAGCAAGGATTTGTTGGTGTCATTAATGCAGCTGGTGAAGCGATTTGATCCGCAGGCGTTGGCTAGCATGGGGCAGGATGGGATGGGACGGTTGGGGGGGGCGGGGGAGAGGTGGGGGGTGGATTACCCTGGCGTCCTCCAATTCTTTGAGAAGCTTTTCAGCCTGCGTCTTCTCAAACAGGAGGCTTTGCTCGAGCTCCCGTATTCGGGCATGCTCCAGCCGGGTCTGAGTCTGGTCACGCGTCAGGAAGGATACAGAGAGCCCCAAAAAGACGAAGGGGAAAAAAAAAAGAAGAAGAGGAGAGTAGAAAAAAAGGGGAGATTAAAGAAAGAAGGAGAAAGACAGACCGAGAGAAGGCTAAAATGTTGTTATCGCCTTTGGTGCCCAAGGCGAAGAAAGGCAGTTTGCAAACCGGAGAAAGAAAAAGAAAGTAGGGTGACCCTATGAGAAGGAGGACTAAATCTGTGTTTAGAGTAAAGTAAGCGTAACTTTTCTTTTGTACTGCAGATATTTGCATTCTGTTTTTTTGTTTTGAATTCAGCATTACATTCTCTTTCCATTGATACATAAACATTTGAATTTCGTGGAACAGAACGTTTTCTATAAGCCTGCAGAGCTGCAAAACATTTCAAAAAGTGTCCACAATTTTGGCCGCCACTGTAGATAGGGTCCAGCTATCCGCCTGATCGGGGATGGCGTTGTGCAAATGTCACAAATTGTGCTTGCTTACAAGCAACAAACTGATATGGGTCAGCATAGAGGGGATTCCTCTAATAATACAGAAAAGCTCAGTTCCTTCAGAAGGCAATAGAGGATCCTTTTTGAATTACCTCTACTCCAAAGAATGAAGATTTAGGCCGTAGCTAGACCTAAGGTTTATCCCAGGATCATCCCGGGTCCGTCCCTGCCTGAGCGCTGGATGTCCTGTGTAGCACTTAGATGAACAGGTTTGACCCCAGGACAATCCTGGGATAAACCTTAGGTCTAGCTACGGCCTTAGGCTGCAATCCTATGCAGACATACATGGGAGCAAGTCCCATTGAGCTCAGCGGGGTTTAGTTCTGAGTAGGATTTGCACTGTTAATCTCAATCAGCCTTCCCCGACGTGGTGCCATCGATGTGTTTTGGACTACAACTCCCATCATCCCTGGCCAAAGTGCCTGAAGGGCACCGTGCTTCGGAAAACCACATTTTGAAAGTCTTTGTAGGACGCTCACTGTACATCTATATATTGTCGTTTTAAGCCTCTGTTTATGAAGAGGCAAAAACCGCCCAGAGAGCTTTGGCTATGGGGCAGTATATAAATGTAATAAATAATAAAAGTAATGCTAAAAGTAATGATAACACAATTACTCCTAACCAGCGCTCAAAACAAGCGTCGCTGAAGTGAAAGAATCGAAATAAAAATGGGAGGAAAAACACCCATGACTTTTGGGAATTTTTTTTTTAAAAAAACGGAACTGTAAGCAATTTACTTAGTGAAGAATAAATTCCACAGAGATGAAACGAAAAAACAGAATCACCCCGTTATTGTCCATAAACCCAGACCAGTCATGTCGGCCACGGCATATCCCACAACGCTCCTTTGTCAACAGCCATTCTGAAAAATACACAACGCCCCACGCTGCATTTTATCAATAAAAACAGCCAATCAATGCTCTGTTTTTTAAAGTATATTAACAGATCTAGACTAGGGCCTCATCGACACCACGCAGGTTATTGCACTATGAAATCAGTATATAAAAGGCAGGAGCCGCACCAAGCGGGATATAGCGGTATGAAAGAGGTATATGGTGTATGTATCAATGGGTCCCAACAGTTGTCAGTGCACTTCAATATCACTATAAAGCAGCAGTGTGGCTCCTGCCTTTCATATACTGCTTTCATAGTGGAATATCCTGCTTGGTGTAGATGAACCCTAGAAGGCAGCCAAGGTACCAGAGGAGAAGGGAACACCCAACATCAACACCAATTCAGGCCGTACATTTTTAAAAGATGGACACGGCGGATTACCTCCAAATCTCCCTTCGTAATGGATTCTTCCTCCACGCGGAACTGCAGATCCTCTACCTTCCTGAGAAGGGACAAAAGGCGGGGAAATTGCGTTTATCAGCGTGATTAAATCAACTCTGATTCTTTGAAGTTAGCGACGTCAACATGAGATCTTCTGCCACTGGATGGTGCATTTTCACCAGGTATGTTTTACATTCACGTTATAAAGGGAGGCAGGAACGCGCTACACGAAGGCTAACAAATTGAAGCGTAATCCAGACAAAACAGATGCACTCTTGATCAAGATGGAGACAGGCTTCAGAATACAGATTCAACCTGTTTTGGATGGGGGTGCAGCCCCCTAGAAAAATTAAGCTTTGCGGTTTGGGGGTGCTCTTGGATTCGGCCTTGGACTTATATTGACTACCCATACACTGCGCTCAACATCCAAGGTCCTCCTCCGAGCGCCTACTCCGAGGGAAGCTCAGAGGATGGCAACAAGGGAGAGGGCCTTTTCAGTGGTGCCCCCCCCAATTCTGGAATGATCTTCCCGACAAGGATCACCTGGCACCAACATTGTTATCTTTTCCGCACCAGGTCAAGACTTTTCTCTTCTCCCAGGCATTAAACAGCATGTGCTGAGTTTTTAAACTGTCCCGAGTATAGTTGTTTTAAATGGATATTGTTGTTTTTATACTTTTGGTGGTTTAAAATTTTGTGTATCTGTTTTTAATGTTCACAGTTTTTAACTTTTGTAAACCGCCCAGAGAGCTTCGGCTATGGGGCGGTATATAAATGTAATAAATAAATACATATATATATAAATAGCAGAGGTGGCTGTAAGTGCCTTCACTCAGTTTCGGCTGGCGTGCCCGTTGCACCCCTTCCTGAGGAAGTGAGGCGTGGCTACAGTTAAACCTGCCCTAGCCCCATCAGGACAGGGTTACCGTTAACACGATATACATGGGGCTATCTTCGAAGACTCTTCAAAAGCTGCAATTGGTCCAAAACGCAGCAGCAAGGATGTTTGCCCAACTTTGAATATTCCGGAAACATTGCGCCCTGAAATGTTATACTAGCGACGCTGCTGAAACAGGAGTTGGGCTGAAACGTATCCGGCCTGTTATATTTCTCTTTCGTAGTTGCCACAAGCAAATTTACAAACATTGCTAAGAAATATTTTTGTAAGCCGCCGTGAGAGCCTTTTTTGGCTGAACGGCGGGATAAAAATGCTTAAATAAATAAATAAATATAACGTTGGACTTCGGTGATCTTTCGGTGCTTCTATTTATCGCGTCTGGAGTGTATTTTGATCTAGATCTAACTGTCGCTTGCCATGTGCTACCAACTTGGGGGATAGATGACAGCGTGTACTTTGGGGGGCTGAACAGGACAAGCACAACCACGTCTCCCTGGTTCTCTTGAAAGTCTCTACATTCTCAGTTTCTATGACAACAAGAGGCCTGAAGCCAAATATATGGACGGTAATTCCAGTTTCGTGTGCGATTCCTCCTCCTCGCAGGTGCAGTTTCCGCCAAGGTGCGCCCACTGGCTTTCACCCAATTCCCCCTCCTTCCTCTATTTCAATCTTCCCCTTGCTCGGGTAGCCAAGCCCAGTTACAAAATCCTATCACTAGCCTGAAGATTCATCACTGCCGCCACCACACACAAAAAAACCTGGCGCATTACAATGTAAACACATCGAACCACACTGCTTGCGCATTGGAGTGTGCATGAGCAGATTGGGGGGAGGGGAATATTTTGCCCAGACCTGCTTTACTCCCAACCAAATCCCCGATAACATGTACCTTTTCTCCTCTTCCAACTGGTTCAGCAACTCTATTTTCTCCTTCTGTGCCCCATCTATCAAGGTCCGTGCTCTCTGCAAGTTTCCTTCTGCTTCGGTGACATACTAGGAAGAGAAAAAGGGCGTAATTTACTCACAATGCACTGGTACTGAATAGATTGAATATGCACATCATCATAATCATCACTGACCACTTGCTTTTTCCTCTTCCTTCCTCATCCCTTTTTCCTTTTGTGTCGTGTCTTTTTATAATGCACAAAAGGGGTGGGGAATCTCAGTCCCATGGGTCAAATCTGGCCCTCCAGTATTCCCCAAATGGCCCCGCCTCATCCTTTGGCCCAACCGTCCATTTCGCCCAAACACGGATTGCTTGGGGTTTTCCTGGCTTTTGCAGTCCCCCACACACCCTGCATTCTAAAAGGTTGGAATTCGTAGCTGGTAACCTTTACAGAAGTCGCAATTTTCACAAATCCGCGGCCGTAAACAGCACAATTTGTGCAAAAGGCTTGGTTCCTGTCAGTAAGAGCTTTAAGCTAAAATGTGCTGCTATTTTGGGTGGTATTTCAGCTCCGCCCCTTTTGGCCTTCGGTTCCATCCACCAGTGGAATGCAGCCCCAAAACTGATTTCGTCACTTAAGTTGAAAGAGGGTCCTAGCCCCTGTTTTTACATAGAATCATAGAATAGCACAGTTGGAAGGGGCCTACAAGGCCATCGAGTCCAACCCCCTGCTCAATGCAGGAATCCACCCTAAAGCATCCCTGACAGGTGGTTGTCCAGCTGCCTCTTGAAGGCCTCTAGTGTGGGAGAGCCCACAACCTCCCTAGGTCACTGGTTCCACTGTCGTACTGCTCTAACAGTCAGGAAGTTTTTCCTGATGTCCAACTGGAATCTGGCTTCCTTTAACTTGAGCCCGTTATTCCGTGTCCTGCACTCTGGGAGGATCGAGAAGAGATCCTGGCCCTCCTCTGTGTGACAACCTTTTAAGTATTTGAAGAGTGCTCTCATGCCTCCCCTCAATCTTCTCTTCTCCAGGCTAAACATGCCCAGTTCTTTCAGTCTCTCTTCATAGGGCTTTGTTTCCAGACCCCTGATCATCCTGGTTGCCCTCCTCTGAACACGCTCCAGCTTGTCTGCGTCCTTCTTGAAGTGTGGAGCCCAGAACTGGACGCAATACTCTAGATGAGGCCTAACCAGGGCCGAATAGAAAGGAACCAGGACCTCACGCGATTCGGAAGCTATACTTCCATTAATGCAGCCCCAAATAGCATTTGCCTTTCTTGCAGCCTTGTCGCACTGTTGGCTCATATTCAGCTCATATTCTTGTGGCAGTGAGTTCCATAGTTTAACTCTGCGCTGTGTGAAGTAGTCCTTCCTTTTATTTGTCCTGGATCTCCCACCCATCAGTTTCATAGGATGACCCTGTTGGGTTCTAATATTTTGAGAGAGGGAGAAAAATGTCTCCCCGTCCACATTCTTCATACCATGTAAAATACATAAATAAATGAATTTATTAATTCCTTGCTCCCAGCCAGGCTGTTGTTCCTGGCCCGGCGGCCCACACAGGCCGGCCTTACCTGCTCGTGCTGGCCTTTCAGGATGGCAATCTCTTTCTCCACCTCGCAGATGCGGCTGGTCGCCTTGGCCACTTCCGCTCGCTCCAGGTCGCGCTCCGCCAACAGCTGCTCTATGTGCTGCTGTTTCTCCTTCAGGGCCTCCTGCAGCGCGGTGGTGCCGGAGATCTTCCGGGCGTAGCGCGAAGAGGTCTCCGTCAGCTGCAGAGGGAGAGTTGGAAAGCCTTGACGGGAAAGTTGGCTGGGTCTGTTGTCCGTCCCCTCAACTTCGCAACAAACGGAACAGGCGAAGAAAATGTGGCTTTTTCTACCCGTTCGACGCCCCCTTCCCTCTTTCCCTTCCTTCAAATCCTTCCTCAAAACTCACGGTCTCTGTGTTGCGCCTTTATACAACAAGTGGAAATGCCTTAGATTTTCCAAGCTTGGGACCATAATACCTGACGGAACGCCTCTCCCGACATGAACCTACCCATACACTGCGCTCAACATCTAAGGTCCTCCTCCAAGGGAAGCTTGGAGGATGGCAACAAGGAAGAGGGCCTTTTCGGTGGTGGCCCCCCAATTCTGGAATGATCTCCCCGACGAGGCTCACCTGGCGCCAACATTGTTATCTTTTCGGCGCCAGGTCAAGACTTTTCTCTTCTCCCAGGCATTTAACAGCATTTAACAACACATGCCAAGTTTGTTGGTTCATTTAATGGACCCCAGAACTGTTGTTGTTTAAAATGGATACTGTTTATTTATTTATTTATTTATTACATTTTTATACCGCCCAATAGCCGAAGCTCTCTGGACGGTTCACAAAAATTAAAACCCTGATAAAACAACCGACAGGTTAAAAGCACAAATACAAAATACAGTATAAAAACCACAATCAGGATAAAACCTCCCATATGTACCTGCCTGGACCTTAAGATCATCTACAGGGGCCCTTCCCCGTGAGCCCCTGCCAAAGGAAGTGAGGCAGGTGGCTACCAGGAGCAGGGCCTTCTCCGCTGTGGCACCCCGGTTGTGGAAAGAGCTCCCCAGAGAGGTCCGCCTGGCGCCTACACTGTACTCCTTTCGCCGCCAGCTGAAGACCTTTTTATTCTCTATTTTAACACTTAATTTTAATTTTACTGTTCTAACTCTGTATTTTAATCTTATATCAATTTCTGCTGCGTGGTTTTATCCTGGTTGTGCTTTTTATACTGCATTTTGTAATTGTGCTTTTAACCTGTCGGTTGTTTTATGATGGTTTTAATTTTTGTGAACCGCCCAGAGAGCTTCGGCTATGGGGCGGTATAAAAATGTAATAAATAAATAAATAAATAAATAAATAAAATAAAACCTGGTTGACCAAAGGAAGCTGTTCCGTACCAGTCCACTCCGGCTGGGTCTCCCCCCGACAGAGGAAGCGACAGAACTGACGGAGCTGATGGATGAGCTGCTTGGGCTATGGGTCAAGGCTGACACCCCCATGGCCATCCTCTTACTCTTCTTGGCTTTGGCCGGGCTGGTGGATGGGAAGCCAATCCGGATTACCTTGTGGATAGGAGCAAAGAGACCAAACTTGGGCGGGCACTGGAAATATCTGGAACAGAAAACACAGATGGACAGAGATGATATTTTGGCTTCTCTCTGTACAAAACGCTTTCAGCGCCGCACTCCCTTCTCTGATCATCGCTGGAGGCCGTGCTGTGCGTCCTCCACACCATCTGAAAGGCCTTCTCAGTGGAAGCACCTAAAAAGTGAAATTTCCTTCTTAAGAGATCGTTGCCTGGCTCCATCGTTGCTTAGCTTTAGAAAATAGTTGCAACGGGGCTTCCACAAGGGACTGAATCAGTGGGTTGTGCCCCAACGGTTAGACCTGTCTCTCTCCCACTATATTACTCTTAATGGTACCCCAAAACCAAAAGCCACCTCTGAAGCAAAAAACAAGGGCAATCGAATCAGTGTAGTGCAGCGTTGGACGTAAGAGAAGAAAGGTCTAGGTTCAAATCCCCCACTCAGAGCCATAATGCGGGGTGTGTGTGGGTGTGTAAGTTCCTCCCCCGAGTGCCTACTCCGAGGGAGGCTCGGAGGATGGCAACCAGGGAGAGGGCCTTTTCAGTGGTGGCCCCCCAATTATGGAATGATCTCCCCGACGAGGCTCACCTGGCACCAACATTGTTATCTTTTCGGTGCCGGGTCAAAATTTTTCTCTTCTCCCAGGCATTTAACAGCATTTAACTACATATGCTAAGTTTGTTTTTTAACAAGGTGTTTTAAGTAATCAATAAGAATCAGAATCAGAACTAGAAGACACAGCGTCAGACACCAGCCAGCCTGTACCAGTGGGGGAGGTAGCTCTCACGGGCGATTCCCCAGCTGGGAGTCAGTCCTCTCCACAGCTTATCTCCTCAAGGCCAAATCCTACACACTCAGTGGGAAGTGAGGTTTCTTCCAGAAGAGAGCGTCCCGACAAGCTAGCTGATGCTAGGGTCCACCGGAAGCTCAAACGCACGGAGCGGAAGGAAGGCGTGAGAAAGTCGGTTCGATTGAGCCAGAACCTGCCTCCGTACCAGGCACTCTGAAGTTACAAGCGTTTGGGAAGGGGCTTCCTATTCTTCTTGAACAGACAACTGTCTTGCTTAGTTTGCATAGTTTTGCCTAGGGGGACGTTTCCAAGAGGCTAGACTCCATTCAGGTAGAAGAGACATTTATTGCTTAATAAAAGCTTTGTGGATTACTTAGCAGGCCTCGTCATTTGCCTCCCATCAAAAGTACGAGCGTTCTGAGAAACTCGGCACTTCAACTGGTGGGCAATTTAATTGACCTTGCGAAATCCTTTTCTAATAGAGAGCCCAGGATTCCTATTTAGTCCCTGACGCAGTGTTTGAGTTTCACTGAAGTTGTGCTGTGGAATGGCTGGCCGTTAGCCTAATAAAAACCAATTAAGTTCCAGTCTCTGTTACGTTGATTGTATAAGGGGAGGGCTCCTTTCCCTGACAGCCATCTTCAGGCAGCAAAAAATGTCTTGGTCCAGCCCTGGGGAACAGTCTAAATACCACCACCACCACCACCACCCCGTCTCTACTGGAGTCAGCACAAGACAAAACAGCTGCCACAGGCTACAAGAGAACTCCTTGTTCTTTTCTGCACTTTGTACTCCTAGCATAGCTGTTTGCACTTTGTACTGTTCATTCATGCCTCAATGCACGGGAAAGGTTTAGAATCATAGAACCATAGAATAGCAGAGTTGGAAGGGGCCTACAAGGCCATCGAGTCCAACCCCCTGCTCAATGCAGGAATCCACCCTAAAGCATCCCTGACAGAGGGCTGTCCAGCTGTCTCTTGAAGGCCTCTAGTGTGGGAGAGCCCACAACCTCCTTAGGTAACTGATTCCATTGTCGTACTACTCTAACAGTCAGGAAGTTTTTCCTGATGTCCAGCTGGAAATTGGCTTCCTTTAACTGGAGCCCATTATTCCGTGTCCTGCACTCTGGGAGGATGGAGAAGAGATCCTGGCCCTCCTCTGTGTGACAACCTTTTAAGTATTTGAAGAGTGCTATCATGTCTCCCCTCAATCTTCTCTTCTCCAGGCTAAACAGGCCCAGTTCTTTCAGTCTCTCTTCATAGGGCTTTATTTCCAGACCCCTGATCATCCTGGCTGCCCTCCTCTGAACCCGCTCCAGCTTGTCTGCGTCCTTCTTGAAGTGTGGAGCCCAGAACTGGACGCAATACTCTAGATGAGGCCTAACCAGGGCTGAATAGAGAGGAACCAGTACCTCACGCAATTTGGAAGCTATACTTCTATTAATGCAGCCCAAAATAGCATTTGCCTTTCTTGCAGCCATATCGCACTGTTGGCTCATATTCAGCTTGCAATCTACAACAATTCCAAGATCCTTCTCATTTGTAGTATTGCTGAGCCAAGTATCCCCCGTCTTGTAACTGTGCATTAGCGTACTTCGCTCTGGCTTACACACTACTGATAAATAATAATTGATATCGTGTTGCAATGGTTGATTTTGCCGATTTTTGTAATCAATTCAAAACGTTATAATGTTCGTATTCGTGAAATGAACTTGCGGTGATGTACTATCATAATTGAGGTACTGGAATGCTTTCTTGTTTTTGCGTTGTTAGCCGCTTGGGGCACTTTGTGTTTAAAAGCGGCATATAAATTAAATGATATCAACAAACAAGAGCATAATAAAAAAAAACCATTATTTTTAGCACAATATATACACTAATATCCCCACCTCATCAGCCAATGTACTAGATAATGAAAGCATTGAGACCAAAGAAATTGTATTTTATTATCCCCTTCTTTTCTAATGACTGGTGAGAGGGGGTGGAAATGGAACTTTTCCAAAAGGGAGGATAAAGGACAAAAGGCACGCCTCAGAAGAGTTAATAATTTGCCAGTAATATTGTGTCTGCTAGTTCCTGCAAAAGCAAGCTATAATTTTTATAAGCCTGCTGAATAGCTAGCCCAGATGTGAGCAGCTGTTCCAGAACACCAACTCAAACTTGTTCCAAAAAATGGCTGGCAGCTGTTCTGGGTTGTCTGCCTAAAGGGAGGCACAGCTCAAGAATAATATAGCAGGCCGAAGGGGCGTTCCATCCCGAGGAGAAAATGCAAGCAGCTGTTCAAGCCTGTCTTTCCCAAATAAACGTAATCTCCCCGCAAAATAAGCTGGCTGGCTGGGTGACAGATTTGCAGAGGTGTCAAGAAGGTCGGGTGACCCCTCAGGCTTCAATAAGCACACTTTTCCTGCCTTGGTAACTTCCTCAGTCTCTACACCAGTTCAAGAGCTGCTTGATAAACCTAATTCTCATCTGAGGTGGTCCACCTGTGTCCAGGCTATACTACTTCATAGCCAGGTAAGAACCTAAGAAGAGCCCTGATGCTGGATCAGACCAAGGGTCCATCTAGTCCAGCACTCTGGTCACACAGTGGCCCACTAGCCATCGGCCAGGGATGAACAAGCAGGACATGGTGCAACAGCACCTTCCCACCCATGTTCCCCAGCAACTGGTTCACACAGGCTTATTGCCTCGAATACTGGAGACAGCACAGATAGAGGCTCTCAAGAATCAGTGCTCCTCTGTAAAGGCACCATTTTCATTTCCCACAGCGCCCAAAATACACCATTGCTCTAGGACACAGAGGAAATTAAATATGACGGATGGCCACGAGGATCAGTCACCTAGGATGTGGGGTGGCAAAGAAGGTGTCAACACAGTTGGGGCCCACTGCGTTCTGGGGCCCAAACAGAAGCCCATGGATGCTGGGGCCGAGGCCTGCACCCACGCTCAGACAGACCATGGCAGTAACTTATTCCAATACCTTGTTCCAGCAACAGCTCCGTCATTCTTCCCCAAAGGTTCATCTAACTCCACACCGCACCATTCTCCTTTGGCAAAATCCGTCTCTCCCACGTAGCGCACGACGCCAGTTTTTGTTCCGCCAACCTGTTAAATCATTTGGGGAAAGCAAAAGGGGGGGAAAAACACATTTATTTATTTTAACAGAGCTTTTCTTGAAACAGAAGTCAGACAAGCACACAAAAAGAAAAATCAAGCTAGTTGTAAACAGGTACAACTGGTCAGAAGAGGAAAACGGGACAGCAGTTCATAACAGATCCTTGTCATGACACAGAGCTTTTGCACTAAAAACAAACGTGGAGTACTATTAATGCTAACAGTCGTCACTAGAGAAAAGAGACGTACAAATTTAAAGTTTATGGAATCTAGTTGTATTGATTTAAGAGCACATAACCTCAGCATCACAATGAATTCTTCATCAGGCAGAGGAGAAAAAGCGAGCTAACAATATTCAGAGGTAGAGAGAAAGCAGTTGCTCCAATATCTGGTTACCTCCGCCTTCCCTGACATGCTACACATTATTAGTCTCTGACCTCTTATCCATCTAACACAAGTGTGTAATTCTTCAATCTGCGTAGGTCCAGCACAGCGCTGGCACTTCCCAAAATGAATACCTGTCATGTCTAACTCTACTGCCCCTGTTTCAGGTAATCAATCAGAACCAGATTCAGAACGAGAAGACGCAGCGCCAGACACCAGCCAGCCTGTACCAGTGGGGGAGGATGCTCTCACGGGCGATTCCCCAGCTGGGAGTCAGCCCTCTCCAGAGCTTATCTCCTCAAGGCCAAATCCTGCACACTCGGTGGGAAGTGAGGTTTCTTTTGCAAGTGAGCGTCCCGACAAGCTAGCTGATTCTAGGGTCCACCGGAAGCCCAAACACACGGCGCGGAAGGAAGGTGTGAGAAAGTTGGTTCGATTGCACCAGAACCTGCCTCCGCACCAGGTGCTCTGACATTACGGGCGTTTGAGAAGTGGCTTCCTATTCTTCTTGAGCGGACAATTGTCTTGCTTAGCTTGCATAGTTTTGCCTAGGGGGACGTTTCCAAGAGGGTAGACTCTATTCAGGTAGAAGAGAAGTTTGTTGCCTAATAAAAGCTTTGTAGATTACTTAGCAGGCCTCGTCATTTGCCTCCCGGCGAAAGCAGGAGTTTTCTGAGAACCACGACAACACCTGTTCAGTGATACCTGAATGATACCTGTTCAGTGCAAGGACATCCATTCATATTTTAAAGCAGCTGCAGAAGGCAATATTTTCACCAGAAAGCAGCATATAAAAGGCAGGAGCCACACTACTGCTTTATAGCGGTATTGAAGTGCACTGACAAATGTTGGGGGCTATTGACACATACCATATACCACTTTCATAGTGTTATGAAAGGGGCATTCTAGAAGCATTCAAGAGGCAGCTGGACAACCATCTGTCAGGGATGCTTTAGGGTAGATTCCTGCATTGAGCAGGGGGTTGGACTTGATGGCCTTATAGGCCCCTTCCAACTCTGCTATTCTATGATTCTATGATATCCTGCTCGGTGTAGATGTGTCCTGGGCTCCAACAGTTGTCAGTGTGCTTCAGTACCACAATAAAGCAGTAGTGTAGATCCTACAGTGCACTTCAATACACTATAAAGTTGTAGTGTGGCTCCTGCCTTTTATGTAACGCTTTCATACTGGAATATCCTGCTTGGTGTAGATGTGTCATGGGCCCCAACAGTTGTCAGGGCACTTCCATACCGCTATAAAGCAGTCGTGTGGCTCCTGCCTTTTATATACCGCTTTCATACCACTTTCATAGTGGAATATCCTGCTTGGTGTAGACAAGTCTTCTGTCTGCTGGCTGACACTCAGAGAAGGTGTCGTTGTTTAAAGAGAGACAAGACACACAAGAAAAGGAAAGGAAAAACAAAAAGACCCAATCACAAAAACAAAAGAACGGCCGGTATGATGACACATGTCTTCAGAAGGTGCTTGTAGAAAAGAATCAAGGAATGAAATGTGTAGAATCATGTCCGGCGGTGGGAGGTAGAGCATTAAATGTGTGGTTCCTAAGCAGCAGTTTCTGCAGCTGAAACTCTCCCCACGGCCTGAGTTCGATCCCAGCGGAAGCTGGTTTCAGGCAGCCGGCTCGGGTCGACTCAGCCTTCCATCCTCCCAAGGTCGGTAAAATGAGTACCCAGTTAGCTGGGGGAAAGGTAATAACGGCTGGGGAAGGCAACGGCAAACCACCCCGCTATAAGGCCTGCCAAGAAAACGTCAGCGGAATCAGAATCAGTAATGACTCAGTGCTTGCACGAAAGGTTCCTTTCCTTTCCTTCCTTTGGAAAACATCTGTTTGAAGGGCCATAGCTAAGTGTTGGAGCAAGCGGTCTGAAAAAGCCTGGAAGGCTGAGATGCAATTGCACATCCACGTTCCTACAGTCACCAAACTGATTTTGAAAAAGCTGATCTAAGTGCACTTAAAATTACCGTTCTTTCACACACGCACGGCAACGTCCCGTGAAAATCCCGTCCGTCTCCCCGCCCTCTCTTTCCTGAAGGCAATCTCAAATAGATGTCTGTCTAAAGCAGGGTTCAGGCCATAAATTGGTATGACCCCATTAGAACCCGCCTGCCACAATATTCTAGTTACTGGATGCAAAGCACGGAAACATATGTACATAAATACCAGCTGACTAGCAAAGAGATTTATTCAGCTCTATTAATCTGCTAATGCTGCCCAAATAAATGCAGAGGGTTTTTTTTTTCTTGTTTGTTTTATATAAAAGTTTGCTGACAGGTTTGGTCAAGTAGAAAATTCGTTAAACGCAAGGGATTTGCTGACTGCAATGGGATGGGACCATTCCGCATTGACAGAAACGCTTTTGTTTGGTTTAATAGACGGAGGGACGTGTCCTCAGAAGGTTAAAAACGGCATTGATGGCTGGTGGCTACTAGCTGCAACGGAACACACACATTTCACTAAGGCTAGAAAGGAAAAGTTTGGAGGCTGCGATGCAGTCAAAGGAGGAGACAGATATCAGAGTTTTGCAGCTAGGTAGAATGAAAAGATGGTTGTTGTTTTTCCTGTGGGGGCTGGGGAAGCAAAGTTACTAATACATGCTGTTTGCTTTTGGCGGAACTGCTGTTCTTTTGATAGATTAGAACCAATTTCCCCCATGGTGTATACAAGATGACCAGATAGAGTGAGAATCAGTGCTGATCCATGAAAAGGAAAGGGAAGGAACCTCTCGTGCAAGCACCGAGTCATTACTGACTCTTGGAGGGACGCCAGCTTTTCGCTGACGTTTTCTTGGCAGGCCTTATAGCGGGGTGGTTTGCCGTTGCCTTCCCCGGCCGTTATTCCCTTTCCCCCAGCTAACTGGGTACTCATTTTACCGACCTCGGGAGGATGGAAGGCTGAGTCGACCTGAGCCAGCTGCTTGAAACCAGCTTCCGCTGGGATCGAACTCAGGCCGTGGGGAGAGTTTCAGCTGCAGAAACTGCTGCTTTTCCCTTAACATAAAACACCAGACATCAATAGATTCTCTGCACCTTCTCCCAAAGACTCCTTTTCCTAACAAGCTGTGAAGCTCAGATTTCTACCTCCTCTTTGGCTACTTTCCATCTGCCAAGTTGTCTGCTGTCAAATATGATTTTATAAACCTCTGTCAACTCTCCTCTTAAATCGCCTGCCCCTGCTACCACCCTGAACTTAAAAGGGTCCCAAATCCCTTAGCCTGGGTTCATAGAAGACGCTAACCCATCCGGTGTGGCTTGTTGAACAGTGTATTATCGTGCTGTCTGCATGCAGCACGTTTTCTGCAGGGGAGCTGGTTATCATAGAATCATAGAATAGCAGAGTTGGAAGGGGCCTACAAGGCCATCGAGTCCAACCCCCTGCTCAATGCAGGGATCCACCCTAAAGCATCCCTGACAGATGGTGGTCCAGCTGCCTCTTTAAGGCCTCTAGTGTGGGAGAGCCCACAACCTCCCTAGGTAACTGATTCCATTGTCGTACTGCTCTAACAGTCAGGAAGTTTTTCCTGATGTCCAGCTGGAATCTGGCTTCCTTTAACTTGAGCCCGTTATTCCGTGTCCTGCACTCTGGGAGGATCGAGGAGAGATCCTGGCCCTCCTCTGTGGGACAACCTTTTAAGTATTTGAAGAGTGCTCTCGTGCCTCCCCTCTATCTTCTCTTCTCCAGGCTAAACATGCCCAGTTCTTTCAGTCTCTCTTCATAGGGCTTTGTTTCCAGACCCCTGATCCTCCTGGTTGCCCTCCTCTGAACCCGCTCCAGCTTGTCTGCGTCCTTCTTGAATTGTGGAGCCCAGAACTGGACGCAATACTCTAGATGAGGCCTAACCAGGGCCGAATAGAGAGGAACCAGTACCTCACGTGATTTGGAAGCTATACTTCTATGAATGCAGCCCAAAATAGCATTTGCCTTTCTTGCAGCCATATCACACCATTTAAATATCTTCCTCAAACTCCAAAGCAGAGGTCAATTTTCATAAAAGTCCCAAACGCAGCTGAGGGAGGGGTGTGGGAGAGAGAGATTTCTGAATGTGCCACTTGAACATCAACATGAAAATAATCCCTTTGGGAGCCAGAGGCAGAGCAAAAACCTAAAATTATTGTGTCTCGTAATTGTGAGGCAGTCACTGCTCCGAGAGCGTCCCACACGCTCCTCCTTGCCACGGCCCACTTCTGCAGCGCAGAAGCTTGAGAACACAGCCACGTTTGCACACAAAACAGAAGTTGATTGTAATGGTGAGTCAACCCTGGGGCCTATTTTCTACGAGCCTCAGCCCTTGAGAGCCCGTCAGAAGTGCTCCTCTGAGCATGCACAGAGTGCTTTGACGACAGACTACGCCTGCCTCTCTTTATCAGGGTCAGACTCTGTTTCTCGTTCCAATCGGTGGAAAAGACTCGCCCTGTTTTGCTTTGGGGCAAAAGCGAACACGGTGCTGGTGTGATTGGCAAGCGTGGCCCGCCTTTGGTGTTCAGCTCCCTCCCACAAAGGTTCTCTAGAAATGTCATGTGAAGAGTGAGGACTGGATGCATCACGCTCTTTAGAGCGCATGCATGCGTATGCATTGCACATGGACGCTAAGGCAGCATGCAACGCACAGCCTGCCATTCTGTGTGCCGCGGCTTCTGAACCGTTCAGAACTTATCGTAGGGCTGCTAAGTTTTCATGTTTTCTAGAATGCCGCAGGACAGGCAATTGCAGACTATATAAATGCAGCATAGCCATCGCAGGAGGAAGAGGAGGAGGAGCAAGGCCGGTACTACCATAGAGGCCACTCAGGTGGCCGCCTAGAGCACCAAGCTAAGAGGGGCGCCGGGCGCAGTGCAGCACTCACACGCGTTGGCTGTGAGCCGGGCATGTGCCTGGGCATCGCGGGTTGTCCCGGCTCCTTGTGAGTAACTGCGAGGAGCTGGGTGGTGGTAAAGAGTGGGCATTTTTTTTAAAAAAAGCCTCGTGTTTTGCAAATGAGCGCTCGTGCGCTCCAAGCTCCTTTAAAAGAAAAAAACAAAATGGCGGGCGCATCCTCTTCCTCCTGGGACATCGCACACGCCATGCAGATTGACGGTGCTATGTAAAAACAAGTGAGATCTGCAACAAAATGTTACAGTAGGGAGTACTCCTGTTTAGTGGACCAGTCACTCAGCAAAGCCATCTTCCAGAATACTCCATTTTTAATTCTCTCTTTTCCCCACCCCTGTCTGTCTGTGTGTCTGTCTGTCTCTCTCTCTCTCTCTCTCTCTCTCACACACACACAGAGTAGGGTGACCATATAAAAAGGAGGACAGGGCTCCTGTATCTTTAACTGTTGTATAGAAAAGGAAATTTTAACAGGAGTCATTTGTTTGCATTCAGCACCTGGTGAAATCCCCTCTTCATCACAACAGTTAAAGCTGCAGGAGCAAAACTAGAGTGACAAAAGAGGGCAGGGCTCCTGCAGCTTTAACTGTTGTGATGAAGAGGGGATTTCTGCAGGTGCTGCATGCATACACATGAGACCTGCTGAAATTCCCTTTTCTTCACAGCTGTTAAAGATACAGGAGCCCGGTCCTGCTTTTCATAGGGTCACCCTAACACACACAGGAACTCCACGGCCACTGAGCACACTCAGTTCTCATTGGGCCAGGGGAAGGGGGGAATCCTCCCCCTTTAAGATTCTCCCCCCCCCCCCGATTTATTTATTTTTTGTACATCTGCTGATCCATTTTGGCTCCATCAGTATCAATGCTCAGGCCCAAACGTCCGAAATACAGAGAAGGATAAAATAAAAATGATTGGTTTGTTGGTTTAAAACGCACACCTAGGTATCCATCAACCAAAGAATTAAGCATGGGTTCTTCCTTAAATTATCTAGAGAGAAATCCTCCCCGGCCCGTTCATTCCCCGGCAGGAAGACTGGAAGACAGACATGTGGCCTAAATTAAGGCTGACGAGAGTCAGTCATAATATCTGAACTTCCGCTGCAATTTTCAGATCCCGCCACGATTCTCAGGAATGTTTTTTTTCCCCCTTCATCTCCCTGTTTTCCATTTACGAAGGTCCCTTGTGCTCTGCCAATGCAGGGCCAAGGCAGATTTAGATTCATTCACATTTTAATGTTTAATCCAAGAAAAGGATTTAAAAACAAAATCAAAGTTGGAATTTTTAAAATATATATACACACACACACACACTAACTTCCCATCTTTGAATAGCATTATAAGAACATCGGAAGCGCCCTGCTGGATCAGACCGAGGGTCCATCTGGTCCAGCACTCTGTTCAAACAGGGGCCAACCAGCCATCGGCCAGGGATGAACAAGCAGGACATGGTGCAACAGCACCCTCCCACCCATGTTCCCCAGCAACTGGTGCATATAGTCTTACAGCCTTGGATACTGGAGGTAGCATATTAGCCGTCAGAACTAGTAGCCTAGTAGTGTCATCCTCTCTTAAAGCCATCCAAATTGGTGGCCATCAATATATCTATGTTTCTAACAAAATCATAGAATCATAGAATAGTAGAGTTGGAAGGGGCCTACAAGGCCATCAAGTCCAACCCCCCTGCTCAATGCAGGAATCCACCCTAAAGCATCCCTGACAGATGGTTGTCCAGCTGCCTCTTGAAGTCCTCCAGTGTGGGAGAGCCCACAACCTCCCCTAGGGAACTGGTTCCATTGCTGTACTGCTCTAACTATCAGGATTTTTTCCTGATAATAGAATCCTAGAATAGTAGAGTTGGAAGGGGCCTACAAGGCCATCGAGTCCAACCCTCTGCTCAATGCAGGAATCCACCCTAAAGCATCGCTGATAGATGGTTGTCCAGCTGCCTGAGAGCCCACAACCTCCCTAGGTAACTGGTTCCATTGTCGTACTGCTCTGACAGTCAGGAAGTTTTTCCTGATGTCCAGCCGGAATCCGGCTTCCTGTCACTTGAGCTCCTTATTCCGTGTCCTGTACTCTGGGATGATCGAGAATGCCAACCATCAGCCTCTGGGATGTTTATAAGTCAGACAATGTCCCCCCTAAGTGTACTGGTGACCAGCCTGGCTGCCATATTTTGAACTAGCTGAAGTTCCCAGACTAGCCCTATGTAGAACGCATTGCAGAAGTTGAGCCTCGAAGTTACCAGCGTGTGCACGACCGTCTTTAGGTCTTCCAACTCCAGGAAAGGGAGCAGCTCAGCTTCATCCATTTTCTCTCACTGTCCCTTATGCCTGGAATTCTCTTCCAGAGCATTTGTGGATCACGACTTCAATGACTGCTTTTAAAGCTCAGTTGAAAACTTTTCTTTTTTCTACAGCTTTTAGAACTTGACTCTGTTCTTACTTTCACACTGTTAGTTTTATTTTCCCCTGTGCCTATTTGGTACGTTCTCTCTCCTCTCTTATTATTATGATTTTATTAGAATGTAAGCCTATATTTACTACATACAGCACCATGTACAGCACACCATGCAATAAGCCTGTGTGCCCCAGTTGCTGGGGAACATGGGTGGGAGGGTGCCGTTGCACCATGTCCTGCTTGTCCATCCCTGGCCGATGGCTGGTTGGCCCCTGTGTGAACAGAGTGCTGGACTTGATGGACCCTTGGTCTGATCCAGCAGGGCACTTCTGATGCTCTTATGTACATTGATGGTGCTAAATAAATAATAATACTATCAGTGAGGTGGGGAATCTGCCCGGGTTTCCGTCCAAACCAAACAGAACCCTCAAGGATCAACCAGCCTGCTGACATTGGAGCCACCAGCCCCCACTGGAGGTGACCTCGGCTGTCTGCCCATGAGGCTGACTGGGGACGTGTCTGGCAAAGTTGCTGCACCGCCAATTGTTCCGGCTGCAGGGAAAAGAACACAGCAGTCCCTTTGACAAAGGAGCGGCATTGGGACGACTTCGTGCCATATCGCTCAGCAAATTTCGGGCGTGCCGAGCTCATCCAAAAGCCGAATTAAAAGGCCAGGGATTACGTTTTGATTAAATTTTTATGTATTTTGTGCTTGTCGTTCCCCGCCTCGATCGGGACGGAGAGGCGGGTTAGAAATAAATGGAT
The DNA here is from genome assembly GCF_023053635.1 of Elgaria multicarinata webbii. NCBI lineage: Eukaryota > Metazoa > Chordata > Lepidosauria > Squamata > Anguidae > Elgaria > Elgaria multicarinata. The sequence goes on from NC_086192.1 coordinate 12,459,553, forward strand.
TATTATCATTCTAAAAATTCACCACTGACGCCATCCAATAGCATCGCTCATTCGATAAAAAGCTAGCGAAGAGAAATAAACGACTCACCAGGACACGGTCTCCGAGCCGAAAGTCTTTATCCCCTTTCTTCACCGACCCGCTGTCCGAGAGGTTCGATCCAGATTCGTTCCCGGTCTTCATGGTGCTGTTCAGGACGCTCTCCCGCAGTGGAATGACTCGGGTGGAAAGAGGTGGGGTGGACGTCCCAGAGTGGAGGGACAAGTTCTGAGCCGTCAGGGACTCCACGGAATGGGCGTCGCTCCCGGAGCCCTCCGCCGTGGGCTGGCGGGTCAACTTGGAAGGCCGTGTGAAGATGCCCTGAAGGGGTTGGCATTCAAAGTAGCGAACGCCACCCACAGAGCCATCGTTCTTCCCAACGGGGTCGTCCAAAACGACCCCCGCCCACTGTCCCGGGGCAAACTGGGTCTCTCCGAGATATTGGATCACGCCCGGCTTCACTCCGTTCACCCAGACGCGTTCGCCCACCACAAAGTCCCCCAGGAAGTCATCGCCCACCTCGGCAACCTTCGACCCTGGTGGCTTCTCGGCGGCGGCGGAGGAAGAGGTAGAACCCTGTTTGTGAAGAGGTGACCCTGGAAAACCAAAGAAGGGGAAAGAAGGGTGTGTGAAAAGAAAGCCCTCAGCAAACGAGATCCTAAATCTAAAATAACTGGATCGTCTCTACAGAAAGGATGGAGAAGTCAGACAACCTTTTCTTTCAAAGAACTGAAGGGAGTTTGCAAAAAGGGATCTCTGCACTTGGTGCACACTCATCCCCATACAGGGGTGCTAAAAGGGCAGGACGTTGGGACGAAATCTGGCCTCAGCAGATTGAACCAGAGGCCACGCTAGAGGCCTTCAAGAGGCAGCTGGACAACCATCTGTCAGGGATGCTTTAAGGCAGATTCCTGCACTGAGCAGGGGGTTGGACTTGATGGCCTTAGAGGCCCCTTCCAACTCTACTGTTCTAGGAGTCTATGGAAAGAAGTGTGTGCGTTGTGTGCCTGTGTAAACACACACACACACACACACACACTGAGCTATATATATGTTAAGAGAAGTGAAGAGTGTCACAAGTCACTTATTGCTAGTCTTCTTGTTTTATCATCAGCACGTGCTGGAACAATCTTCAAGCAAAACCATCCCATAAAGCACAGATGTGTAAGGGACTGGCCATGGCCAGTTTTGCTAGTACCAGCCACCAAGCACTTAAAAAAAAAAAGCTTGCACATTCCTGACCTTGCATTCACATTTGAAAACTGTGGGATTTAAAAAATGTGCATCTTACAAAACAAACGTGCGTTTTTCAAAACAAAACATGCATTCCCCCTCCAATTTTTTTTGCAGTTTTTAAAAAAGTATGCAGTTGTGTTTTTTAAAAAAACACATGCAGTTTCCCCCCCCCCCAAAAAAAATAGACACTTTAGTGCTTTATTATATGGGGGAATGTGGACACTTGGGTGCACACGCTTTTTAAATGCACACCTTTCCCGTTGAGGGGGGAAAAAAGGTCCGAATCGAACATGGGACCAAGGTGATCGGTACTTCAAAGTGACGTTTGGAGAACCTCAGCATCCTCAAACGTCGCTGTTTCTCCCATCCCTAGTTCATGTTAACCGGGATTGCTTGCAATAATCAAACGTTTGCTTTTGCATGCGGATGGTTCAATGCTTGTGCGAGGCCACGGAATGTGCACCAACACTCCAGCTTGGCGCAAGAGAGGGCTAACATCGCACAGAACCACCAGAGCAAGCTTTTCCCGGAACTCGGCGCCGTTCTGCCTAACTTGCCCTCCGCTCCTGTAGACATTCCTTTCACCCGGTAAGGAAGTTTAAAAGGGCCTGACATCGCTTCCATCCCCCACCCCAAAAGACCAGAAGAATCTCCTACCTAAAACACGCCCAAAGCAGGGCCTAGGGATCAAAAGCAAAAGGTGTTCTGCTCCAGTTGGTGCCACGTGGTCCTAACAACGTTTCGGCTCCTATGAGCATCAGAAATGTGATTTAAATGCACAGTTGACCTTTTAAGTTACAGGTTTGCCACCAGCAGCCTGTGGCCACAAGCCAGGCCTACAGGCAAACGCCAGCAGGAAAATACCTGTCCAACTGGAAAAAAATGACAAACTGGGCACCCAGCACTGTTATTTGCCCTTCCTTTCCCATCAGCTGAAGAATCCAGTTCTTAATGTTGTTCTGCCTATGCCAAAATGACCAGCTGTCAGGAGCAGCAGAAATGCAACATAGCTGCCCTGTTTCCATGGTGATCCAGGAGACGGGTGGGAAAAATGGCGCTTCAATTGAAAGCTCAACGAACGTGGGACTTTCCCCCAAATACCCTCAAGGAAAGGCGCAGCGTGGGAGTTGGGGGACGCGCATGAAATACCAAAGGGCGTGAGCATCAGAGGCTGCAGCTGGATGTGAGAGCGCCTGCTTTGCATGGGTTCGAACCCCGACTTCTCCAGGGATTAAATAACAAGTGCATTGAGCAGGGGGTTGGACTTGATGGCCTTATAGGCCCCTTCCAACTCTACTCTTCTATGATTCTATGATGGAAAACTGGACTGGCATCAAGCGGGGCATGGCTGCACACCTGTCGAGAGGGTCTCACTGACAAGAGCGCCCCCTGGAGTTGCTCCTCTTCTTCACCCTTGCAACCTGTTTGTTGACCTGCTGGACCAGGCAACAGTGAGGAAGAGGAGGAACAGGTGCCATGGCCTACTTGCTCCCTGGCTCTCTGGTTGCCAAGCAAGTGGGAGCCATGCTGAGAAAATGCCTGAAGGGCCGAAGCATCCGGTGACCATGGTGACAAGAAGGTGGACTCACTGAGGGAGGAAGCCCAAGCGCCCTCCCAAAACTGCCATGGATGGGAACGGCCTCTCTCTCCCGGAGATCCAGTTAAGAGTGGTGTTACTAGACTAGAGGGACAAATAGTTGTCATGCCTAACCCTAACCCTGTTTTGGGAGAAGATGTTTCAGGTAATCAATCAGAATCAGATTCAGAACTAGAAGACGTGGCACCAGACACCAGCCAGCCTGGACCAGTGGGGGAGGAAGCTCTCACGGGCAATGCCCCAGCTGGCAGTCAGCCCTCTCCAGAGCTTATCTCCTCAAGGCTAAATCCTACACACTCAGTGGGAAGTGAGCCTTCTTCCGGAGGCAAGCGTCCCGACAAGCTAGCTAATGCTAGGGTCCGCCAGAAGCTCAAACGCACAGGACGGAAGGAAGGAGTGAGAAAGTTGGTTAGATTACGCCACAACCTGCCTCCGCACCAGGCGCTCTGAAGTTTGGGAAGTGGATTCCTATTCTTCTTGAACGGACAATTGTCTCGCTTAGTTTGCTTAGTTTGCCTAGGGGGACGTTTCCAAGAGGTTAGACTCCATTCAGGTAGAAGAGACGTTTGTTGCTTAATAAAAGCTTTGTGGATTACTTCGTAAGCCTCGTCATTTGCCTCCCATCGAAAGCAGGAGTGTTCTGAGAAACACGACAATAGTCTGATCTGGGTATAGGACAGCTACCTCTGTGGCTAGGATCACTGCCTGCGTCCAGCAGGCGCGTTTCTTGAATAATCAGATGACGCAGCCCAGTGTTAGAGGAAAATCTGCAGACTTCTTCCGACAACCCCCTGAAGACAGCCCTTGAAAAGACACAGGCCGAAACACGTGGGGCTTTCTATCAATACATCCTTCTGCACCCTGAGCTTTAACTGTTGTGATGAAGAGGAAATTTCACCAGGTTCCCCATATATACAAATGACACCTGCTGAAATTTCCTTTTCAATACAACTGTTAAAGATACTGGAGCCCGGTCCTCCTTTCCATAGGGTCACCTATTCAGAAAGAGCCATGCAAAAGATGGGCTTGGGCGGGGGGGGGGGGGGTCTGATAGGCTGGGGGGGGTCTGATATTGAGGGGAAACATGAGAGCAGTCTTCAAAGACTTAAAAGGTTGTCACACAGAGGAGGGCCAGGATCTCTTCTCGATCCTCCCAGAGTGCAAGACACGGAATAATGGGCTCAAGTTAAGGGAAGCCAGATTCCAGCCGGACATCAGGAAAAACTTCCTGACTGTTAGAGCAGTATGACAATGGAATCAGTTCTCTAGGGAGGTTGTGGCCTCTCCCACCCTAGAGGCCTTCAAGAGGCAGCTGGACAGCCATCTGTTAGGGATGCTTTAGGGTAGATTCCTGCATTGAGCAGGGGGTTGGACTCGATGGCCTTGTAGGCCCCCTTCCAACTCTGCTATTCTATGATTCTATGATAGGCTGGGGGGGGTGTCTGATGGGCTGTGGGGGTCTGATGGCGAATCCTACCCCACCCCTTGGCAGCTTTGTGACAAGGATAACCCAGAGGCTTAAAATAAAACGCCACGGCCTTAGCAAGTTCGAAACCAAACAGCAAGTACAAAGGAAGAGGTGGAGATGAAGGAGGGGAAAATTCCGTCAGCCTGAAAGCTCAGCTTCTCAGCATGAAGGATAAAATACAGTCTTGAGAAGCGGGAGAAGCATTCCCCTCCATTAGTGCTCTCTGTGGGACCAGCCTCCCGGCTAAGCGGCTCATTGTTTAGGCTCCAAACCGGCTGCATTTCCAAGGTGAGGTCGGGTGAACTGGCAAAATGCCACCACCCCTTTCTGGGTACACGGTCCCCAATCACATAGCTAGGGTGGCCGTGTGTCCTACTTTCCAGAGGAAAGTGTCCTCTGATCGAAGGAGTGTCCAATCCATGTCCAGTTTCAAGATAAACAGGGCTGGATTAAGATATTCAGAGGCCCCATACCATACAAATAAAGGGGGCAAGTGAATTATGTTATAATAGGAAGGGTAGTGAAAGGGTACCACCCAGCGTTGGGGTGTGTGTGCTTGTAATTAAACAGTATTAGATAGCCTCCTCTAATGAGGTGTATAAAAACATTAATAATGTAAGTTGATTTAAACCAGCTCTAGCCTGTATTTATTGTCTCCAATACTAAATGCTGCGTTGCCACGCTTTCTCTGTATAAGGCAACTCTGCTGTAAGTCACACCGGACTTGCCAACGTATTTAAGCCAAAGCGGTTTCAGTTATAATGCGTCTTAATTATCCCCAACATATTCAGAGGCCCCTCATAATACGAGGCACCAAATTCTTCGGTGGCAGGATGAACAGTTTGAAAAGGCTCAACTTTACCGACCTCGGAAGGATGGAAGGCTGAGTCGACCTGAGCCGGCTGCCTGAGAACCAGCTTCCGCTGGGATTGAACTCAGGCCATGGGGAGGGTTTCGGCTGCAGTAACTGCCGCTTAAAACGACATTTTCCACCTCAATTAGGCTGCTGAAATGAAGAGAGCTTAGAGATATCCAGGACTGGGCTTCTGAGTGAAAGGACTGCAAGCCCAGTTCAGTTCCGGTTCTGAAAACAAATTCCTAAGTTCAGGGGCACCATTTTTTTTAAAAAAATAAAATACTAAGTATTTTATCTATTGAATCTGATTCTGTTTGGTAGACCTTGGGTTTCTAAGTAAAAACAAAACGGATCTGACAAGCTTAAAATCCGCCTGTTCTGGAATATACTCGTCTATCTATCTATTATAATGGCACAGAGGGCTTTAAAAAGAAAAGTTGCTAACTCAATCAAAGTTGCTGATGGTTCGGGGACGTGCAACAGCCAGGAGTGGAATCGGTAGCTGGCAGAGATCCACTTACACCATGCGCAAGCAGCCAATAAAAAAGCGGCATTTTTTTTTTCAAAAATTTGACCAGAAACGTTAAGAGCAATAAAAGAACCAATTGTGCACGGTTCACTTCGCGCCCCGGGGATCAACAGTTTGCATTGTACCAAGTGTCCGCTGCTATTTTAAAGGGGGCGGGGAAGTTTGGGGAGGAAGAGAGAGGTCTGAAAAGAAACGCGTCTCCTTCGCTCGAGAATTCCAGGAGAGAAACAAAACGGAGACCACGTTTCGAATTCCGTATACAGGGGTGGCCGAAATGGTGGGCACTTTTTGAAATCTTCACCTTTTTGCAACTTGGCCTGCTTATAGAAAACGTTCCGTTTCACGAAATTCAAATGTTTATATATCAATGGAAAGATCTGATTCACGGAATACAACCGGCCTGTTTCTTTTCCTGGGTGTCCAAATCCACTCTTTTCTTTGGTACCATTGCTCTCTTTAGGATGGACATACGTACACTTTTAATTTGAGAAATACTTCTGTAGTAAATACCTCACGCACTCTGAGGGTTGAGGTGACCGAAGTGAAGTTTATTGAGCATACACAAAGTTTAAGTAGCCAAATCCCTGCTCCTTCTTCCCCCCTCCTTCCTCAGCCAAAACCCCTTTGATCACGTTGCTTGTATCCTGAATCAACACCTTTAATCCCTCCTGTCTGCTGAGTTAGTCTGCCTTGGTGTGGATTCCGTGTTAGTCTGGAAGTCTAGCAGGACATGCTTAGAGTTGAACAATGGTCAATTAACTGGGAGGGAGATAACGACAGAAGCCCGTTTACCCCCGGACAGTCTTCTGTCAACGTGGAGTTCCAGGCCTGTGTGTAATACTTCATACTTTAAATATTCACACCATCTCCCATTGTGCTTCAGTTACAGAACAGCAAAACCGACTTTCCCCAACTTGAAACGTGATGTATCGCCGCTGCTGCCATGGGATTGGTCCCCAGGACAAGGACTGCGATTGGCCAGCCGGGTTTGCAATTCCAATCCGCTTCTTCATTCAATCACACCAGTGTTTGTTTTTAAGACTAAAGTAAGCCTAACGTTTTTTGTACTGCAGATACCATATTTCTTCAATTCTAAGACTCACTCCCCCCCCCCCATATAAACATCTCTAAAAACGGGGTGCGTCTTAGAATCGCGGGGGCATTTATTATTTCTTAGAATCAAAGCTTTTTCTCTGTGGGTGGTACTGAAATTAGTGTGCGTCTTACAAACGATGGCTTCTAAGAATCGAAGAAATACGGTATTTGCATTCTGGTTTTTGTATGGAATTCAGCATTGCATTCCCTTTCAATTGATATATAAACATTTGAATTTCGTGAAACAGAACGTTTTCTAGACGCGTGCAAAGTTGCAAAACATGAACATTTCAAAAAGTGGTCCACAATTTTGGCCACCACTGTATATAACGTGAATCATTCTATAGAAGACATAAGCCTGGGGATCTTCGAAGCTGTACAACGTTGCTACAGAAATAGGCTTGTTCCTGCTACATTCTAAAACACCTAAACCCTTTTATTTGAACTTTCGGCTGCAAACTTGTGCACACTTAAGAATGCAATCCTAAACCCCAGAACCGCTGGCTGCAGGGGCTTTCGACAGCGCAAAGATGTCCCCTGTTTCTGGCTAGGAGGAACTCCACCAATGAGGAGGGTCATCGCCATCATCTTCATCACTATTACATTTATATCCCACCTTCTTCCTCTTCCAAGAAACCCAAGGCAGTTTAACTGGTCGTAATATTTATTTATTTATTTATTTATTTTTGTATTTATATCCTGCCTTTTTTCCCTACAAGGAACCCAAGGCAGGGTACATAATCCTCCTCCTCTCCATTTTATCCATGCTCTGGTAACCTCCAAATTAGACTACTGCAATGCCCTCTACGTGGGGCAGCCCTTGAAGACGGTTCGGAAACTGCAGCTTGTGCAAAATTCAGCAGCCAGATTGATAACCGGAACAGGGAGGTTTAAACATATAACACCGATTCTGGCCCGCTTGCATTGGCTGCCTATACGTTTCCGAGCCCAATTCAAGGTGCTGGTTTTAACCTATAAAGCCTTACATGGCTTGGGACCACAATACCTGAGGAATCCCTCACCTGACATGAACCTACCCGCTCACTGCGCTCAACATCTAAGACCCTCCTCCGAGTGCCTACTCCGAGGGAAGCTCGGAGGATGGCAACCAGGGAGAGGGCCTTTTCAGTGGTGGCCCTCCAATTATGGAATGATCTCCCTGATAAGGCTCGCCTGGCACCAACATTGTTATCTTTTCGGCGCCAGGTCAAGACTTTTCTCTTCTCCCAGGCATTTAACAGCATTTAACAACGCTAAGTTTTTTGTGTTTTTTAACAGACCCCAGACCTGTTGTTTTTAAATAGATACCGTTGTTTTTATCCTGTTTACGTTTTTGATGGTTTTCAATTTTGTATACTTTTTAACGTTCACTGTTTTTTAACTTTTGTAAACCGCCCAGAGAGCTTCAGCTGTGGGGCGGTATATAAATGTAATAAATAAATAAATACTGCCACGCTGTTCAATTAAAACTACACGCCACTATTATCCTCTTAACTGAGCAGCAAAGCAATCTGCCTGGCAAAATTCTGAAGGTCAGGCTGGTACCAGCAAGCAGCATCCTTGGACAATTAATGGACCGCAGTGGGGCCTAGGTGTGAGACCCGTCCATCAAAACTCCCACAATACCCCTGACAAAGAATTGCTCTGGGGCGTTACGGAAAATTTAAATGTCTCCTGCCATTCATTGCAGTGCAGGTGAGCCCAGGGCCCACCAATGCAGGATCAAGCCCTTCAGATTTGCCAAGGACATGTGCAAATCTGAAAACAGCCCTACATTGCAGAGGCACTCAGATCGAAGGATGACAAGGAGTTTTCTTTGCTATTTTCTACTACAGAACTAACAGTGCGATCCTACGCACGTACAGTTGGAAATATGTCCCCTTGAGTTCTCCGGATTTCACTCCCAAGGAAGTCTGCACCGGATTGCAGCTTCAGCAGCTTTTGAAAGGCACACACTGTGTGTATTTTCCCTGCTTGCCAAAAACCCTGTTCCAAATCTGAAACTGACAACAGGAAATAGACTTGCCTGCCCTAAGAAAATTCCTGAAAGAAATCAGTATACGACCAGCGTTTCCTTCCACTCATCTCTGCCGATTAATACAGCAGAGGGTTACAAACAGAGCCATGGTTCGTCACCTGCAAGCCCTGCCCCAGCCATTGGGTGGATTGCTGTGACGTCACGGCACACGCATCAAAAAGCCACAAACCACTACTTACAATAAATCTCAGAGCAGCCTTTCAAAAAGGCGTAGTGCAATAAAAGATAAATATTTTTAGTGAATACCGTTAGCTAATGATGGGCCGACGAAGACCAGCCTTTGTTTTTCAACTGACTGATTAAGATCGCTATCCTGGTCTATTGAGAAATGCCCATAATTCCAGAAGGCTTTTGGCAATGCGTTTGCTTACCTTCCTTGGTGGCCGTGGTGGCCGTGGCGGCCGTGGTTGTCGTCCCGCCAGGGCGTCCCACAGGGCTGGAATGCTTCCCAGCCCTGCCGGGAATTTTTAATCCACTTGGTTTCAGCATGTTTGCCCAGGATTGTGGTTTAAGCAAAAGAACGCCTTCCGCCCTCCAATCGATTACTTGGTGTCACGACGTCAGGCATCTAGGAGATGTACCCCTTCATCTACCATTAGAGACCTGGAGAGAGAGAGAGAGAAACACCCCAGTAGATATTTAGAAGGGAAAGAAAGAATACCAGCTACAAAAGAAACCGTTGACTTTCATGAACTGTTGCTTCAGACCAGTGGTTCCCAAAGGGGGTGGTACCACCCCCTTGCGGGCGGTGGGATTGCACAGGGGGGCGTTAAGAGGCAGGGGGATGGGAGCGCGGCCCTTGAGGTGGTCTCTTCCAAGAAGCACCTTTCCAGAAGGCCTTAAAACCCAGGGACATTTTTATGGGAGAAGGTAGTTTGGTCCCAAGCCATATAGGGGAAGAATCCACACACATATTAATACTGTTTAAGAAGAGTCCTTTTAGTGGTGAATCAAAATGTTTCAAAAGAACCAAAACGCGAATGAAGAGACATAGCCTGCTTGGTGTGCCCCGCCACGCCGGCTGCAAAACAGACGACTAAACGTGGTGATTTAAGACTCATGTTAAGAGAGGCTCGGAGTGTGGCAACGAGGGACAGGGCCTTTTCGGTGGCGGCCCCCAGACTATGGAACGATCTCCCTGGCGAGGCTCGCCTGGCGCCAACGCTGCTATCTTTCCGGCACCAGGTTAAGACTTTCCTCTTTGCCCAGGCATATGGCGGCGCATCTTAATCACCCACACGTTTCGTTTTTTAACGGTTTTTAATGCTTTCTGTGTGTATGTTCTGTGTTTTAGAATTTTAAATTTTGTATACTTGTTTTTATCTCAATTTTAGAATTTCTGCAAACCGCCCAGAGAGCCCTGGCTATGGGAGCGGTATATAAGTGAAATAAATAAATAATAATAAATAATATTGTGCTGTCATGTAAAAAGAAAGGAAGTCCATCTCACCCCAGTGGAGGAGACAGTGACCCCTTGACCCATGTGCCTGCTGCTCAGTCCGCTGCCCGGCTGCTAACTTCAAGGCCCCCCTGCGTTCCCTTAAACAGTTCTTCAGCTTGGACCAAACGGCCCTTAAAATAGAGGACTGTCCATTGTGAAGTAAGACGCAGGGCCACCCCCTCTTCCACGCTCATGGCCATCCCCACAGCCAATTCCGTACATTATCAGCGGCAAAAGCAAAAACGCTTGCCGGATACGAGGCCGGGCAGAATTTGTGGGAGATCAAGGGGTCTCCCCCCCTGCCCCCCCAAAACAAAGCTGCTTATAAATGTGGAACAAAGGCGGCTGTGTCTTTAAGAAGGGGGGGAAGCAGGCGGTGTAGGTATGAAATAGGAACACGCCAACTTCCGAGACAGCGACGGTCCCAGAGAGTGGGGAAGACGCCAGCTTTCCGCGATGACTTGCCAACGGGAGGTTCTGGAACTCGGCTCAAGGAAGCAAAAGCCAGGAGCTGGAATGCAGAAGGGGGACGGGTCCCGTCCCCCGCCTTAATAACCGTCGCCTACCATTCAGAAAAGCTAGTCAGGCTGCTTACCTGACAAAGAGGTTCACTTGCTCTAGTCTAGGGCATCACCGGAACCCCAAAATGAGACGGACACCCAACATAAGCTCCGTCTCTCCTCCTCTGGCCTACGAGATCCGTGCCGTAGGAACCGATCAACTGCAGATCCGTTGGGATGAATACAAGAGAGGGGAGGATTTCTCTCCCACCACCACCCACACACACACTTTTTTTTTTAAACAGGAAGTGGGACAGCACCACACGCAACACGCACACCAGCCGTGCCAAAGCGGCTGCAGGCAATGAAACGTTTGTGCAGACATGCCAGACGCTTTCCAAAGAATGCTCTTGCCCAGGAACGGCAAAAGGGCTTCAAGAAAGCGAGGAGAGAAGAAAAGGAGTGTATTCCAAGTCGTCATGCAGTTGGGCAAAACGTGCTGCATTGCTGCTATAAAAAACTATCCGTAATATTGCTATTTCTCCCTCCTGGTATATCATAGAACTATAGAATCCTAGAATAGCAGAGCTGGAAGGGGGCCTACAAGGCCATCGAGTCCAACCCCTTGCTCAATGCAGGAATCCACCCTAAAGCATCCCTGACAGATGGTTGTCCAGCTGCCTCTTGAAGGCCTCTAGTGTGGGAGAGCCTGCAACCTCCCTAGGTAACTGGTTCCATTGTCATACTGCTCTAACAGTCAGTAAGTTTTTCCTGATGTCCAGCTGGAATCTGGCTTCCTTTAACTTGAGTCCATTGTATTTTAGATAATGTTTTTAGACTGTTTGTTTTATACTTTGAACAGCTTTCATTTTTGTGAACCGCCCAGAGCGCTTCAGCTATAGGGCGGTATAAAAATGCAATAAATAAATAAACGAATAAGGTAGAATTCTTCCTTTTATACAATTCTTTTAAAGGGTGCGGGAAAAGGGCCTGGATCCCGCAATCCTATTTGGAAGGTGGACAGCAAGAGCAGCTTTGCTAACACAGCCTAGAATTATCTGCGTGAATAAGCAAGATTTTTCAATTCCCGGCCCTCCCCTTTTTATTCTCGCTTTCCTCCCCTGGACGGCATTTCACCCGATGAGACTGTTGAGTGCTTTGCTTTCAGAAGGAGACCTCATTACGCCAAGCGAGAGATAAGAAAACCTTCAGAAAGGGGAGGGCGAGGGTTGGCAGACACAGAATTTGCTCAGCAGGTTCAAAGGGAGAAAGAAACTTTGATGCCCTGCGTCGTTATGCAACTGTGACATCTTTGGAATTCACTGCAGGGAATCGGCGTTTCAGCGGCACCAATAAGCCGTTCTGGTGCAGCGTCTGGAAGGCGCAAAACATAAAAACCTTTGCTGGATTGGACCAGGGAAGACCACGAAGAGGCAACAGCCCTCCTTCATTGTAAGTCTCCAGTGTCTTCTGTTCATGAGTATACTGCCTTGGGTCAGGGCCAGCGGCCGGCATCATCGGGCCATTACCACTGGCCCAAACCCTTAGGACAGTGGTTCCCAAAGCGGGTGGTACCGCCCCCTTGGGGGTGGCGGGATTGCATGGGGGGGCGTTAAGAGGCAAGGGGGCAGCAGAGGGGCGCTAAGAGGCAGGGGGGCACTCGAGGTGGTCTTTTCCGAGAAGTGCCTCTCCAGAAGGTCTTAAAACCCAGGGACATTTTTATGGGAGAAGGTAGTTTGGTCCCAAGCCATATAGGGGAAGAATCCACACATGTATTAATACCGTTTAAAAAGAGTCCTTTTAACGGTGAATTGAAATGTTTCAAAAGCACCAAAACACTAATGAAGAGACATACTCTGCTTGGTGTGCTCCGCCACGCCGGCTGCAAAACAGAGGTGTTCGCTCTCTTTTCCCTCCCTCCCTCCCTTGGCAAGCCTGCGGGGGGTGCTTCCCATTTAAAGGGGCCGTGTGCAGGGGGCACTGGGCATGAGTTTGTGGAACCAAGGGGGCGGTTACCAGAAAAAGTTTGGGAACCACTGCCTTAGGATTTCGGTTGTCACCAATCCAAAATGCCAGCTACAGACACCCAGGCCTGCCGCTTCTCTCAACACGGAAGGCTACCATCTGCTACATTGGAGAGCCAGTCTGGTGTAGCGGCTATAATATTAGACTGGGAGTCAGGAGATCTGGGTTCGAGTCCCCACTCAGCCATGGAAACCCAACTGGGTGACTTTGGGCCAGTCAGAGACTCTCAGCCCAGCCCACCTCACAGGGTGGTTGTCGTGAGGATAAAACAGAAAGGAAGACTATGTACATCACCTTGGGTTCCTTGGAAGAAAAAAGGCAGGATATAAATGTAATGAATAAATAAATATATTAATTCCCACACTATGCCTCTGGGGTCCCAACACTGGGTGGCCCACTTCCATTTTGTGAACCGCCCAGAAAGCTTCAGCTATTGGGTGGTATAGAAATGCAGTAAATAAATAAATAAATAAATATCCCCCCCCCCAAAAAAAAGGGAGGGCAAAAAAGGAGACGGTTTTGCATCAATTTTGCAAATGCTAATTTACAAACATAGATGCACTTTAAAAGCAATCACATAATCATAGAATCGTAGAGTTGGAAGGGGCCTATAAGGCCATCGAATTCAACCTCCTGCTCAATGCAGGAATCCGCCCTAAAGCATCCCTGACAGAGGGCTGTCCAGCTGCCTCTTGAAGGCCTCTAGTGTGGGAGAGCACACAACCTCCGTAGGTCACTGGTTCCATTGTCGTACTGCTCTAACAGTCATGTCCAGCCGGAATCTGGCTTCCTGTCACTTGAGCCCGTTATTCCATATTCAGCACTCTGGGAGGATCATTTAAGTAGTAGTTGCAAGACAGTGACCAGCTGACCTTAGGGTGACATTGCCCCCCCCCAAAAAGCGGTCAAGAGAGGGCACCAATCTGCCATAATATTTGTATATGCAAATTTAAATGCACAGGTGCAACTTTAGAAATAATTACTATTTAAACAGAAACGCAAGACATCTCACCATAGGGGGAGAAGTATTACTGCCTGCCCCTCACTCCCCTGGGCGGCCCCGGAAAGGTTTTGCAAGCGCCAATGCAACCCTCTCCACTCCCAGATGTGGGCCAACCCAATCTCATGGTTTTCAGGGGGTTATATGGGGATCTTCCCAGCCCTACCTGACTATGGGGGTGGACTGAAGCTGTGCTCTTACACAGCTACAGCCTTTTGAAAAGGTAACATAGGAGGTCACCTCATACCAAGTCAGACCAATGGTCTATCCAGCCCAACTTTGCCTCCTGTTCTAATTGGCAGTAGCAACCCTGGTTTCCTTATATCCAGAGATGCCAGGAATTGAACCCGGGACCCTTGGCATGCAAAGCACGGCTTCCACCCAGTGAGCTAAAACACCAGCACCCTGATCGCTGCCGTTATCAGTTCAGATTCCTTTCCCCATCCAACTTTAATCTGCAAATTAAATCTTAACGGGAGCTGCTTTCTGCATCTCTTGATAGGCGATCAGAAGTCCCATGAAGGACTAGGAAGCTGGCTCCCTTTGCTTTCATATCGCCTCCACAATCACATCCGATCTCACTCAAATTTCTTTTACGGCAGAAAGATAAAACCGCCCCGTGCATCCAACCTCACGTCGCTGTTTTGAATATCAGCCAAGCTGCAGTTCAGCCTGAGTAAATCATCTAGAGAAACACGACTGAAAATCCCTTCCAACTATGCCTTAGAAACAAAATCTGGTTGTAAGGTAAGGCTGTTTGCTTTTACCGTTCTTCACCACCACCGAAAACCTTTCAAAAGGGGTCCCTTTGCTGCGAAATCGCTGAACTAGGATTTGTGAGCTAGTGTGATTTTATTCCATTCATTTAGACCTCAATCAAAACCAAGCGATAAAGAGGCTTTAAGTTTACCAAAAACAAGGCAAAACGCTTCTGTTACTGCCAATTCCTGCTGAAAAGAATGGTCACTATTTTATTTTCTATACATTGGAACGTTGCATAGTAATGTCAGATACTAGCTGCCTTTCATGGCAGCTAGTATCTGGCATGGCAGTATCCAACCGTAGTCCTACACAGAGAAGACCTATTGAAATGAATGGGAGTTTAGTTAGTTGCGACTGAAGTCTCATTCATTTCAAAAGGTGGCCACAAATAGGAACCGTGACATTAAATCAGGGCAAAAAATAAGAGAAAGAAAGAGGGGAAAAAACCTCGCCAGATTAGAAGAAGGCACAAAAAAATATTTATTTATTTTATTATTTATTTATTACATTTTTATACCGCCCAACAGCCGAAGCTCTCTGGGCGGTTCACAAAAATTAAAACCACAATAAAACAACCAACAGGTTAAAAGCACAATTACAAAATACAGTATAAAAAGCACAACCAGGATCAAACCACGCAGCAAAACTGATATAAGATTAAAATACAGAGTTAAAACAGTAAGATTTAAATTTAAGTTAAAATCAAGTGTTAAAATATTGAGAGAATAAAATACAAGATGCGCTGTTTGCACTCTTTGTTCCAGCTGGCAAGCGGATACTTGAGTAGGTAGCCCAGGACAAGGCGGCTAACATCATACCCAAAGCTTGAGTCATTTGCCCCTAATTATAGCCCAGAACCCGCCACCAGCTAGGGTTTCCGTCCATGTGTACACACAGCAAAAGACATGTACCATAGCCACGCCCAACGGTACACCCAGTTTTCCTACCCAGAAGGGATTCTTGTAGTGGGAATTAAACATGCTTGTAACGTTGCCACCCCAAAGCCGCAAATGAGTTTTAACAGGAAGGAAGAGAGAAGTTGCCACTCGCAGGTAAGCGGCTGAAACCTGTGGACAGCTCCTTCCGGCTAGCTCCACAAGGCAGCCCTTCTGGCTCCAGGATAGATCCCGGTTGCAACAGCCTTTAATTGCAGGAGGCTTTTTTTAATATATACCAGGGCATGTGCAGTCTTTAGGTTTACATCACTTGCTTTCTTCTCTTTCTCTTTTTATTAGAACCTGGGCAAGAGGCAAACGGTGGCAGGCGCAGAGCCAGATGCAAGATGGTGGTTCAGTGGGTGGGGCCAATATCTACCCACTGAAGGCCGGTGGCTCCGGTGTCAGTGGGGCGGTAAATCCACTCTGGGTTTCAGTCAGAACCAGTCAGAATTGTAAAGGAGGTATCCAAGGTCCGGAATCCACTCCGGTTTTCAGTCAGAACTGTAAAGTCACTCTCCAAGGTGCGGAATCTGCTCCGGGTTTCAGTCAGAACCAAAAAGAACCGTAAAGTCATTCTCCAAGGTACGGAATCCGTTCCAGGTTTCAGTCAGAACTGTAAGGGAGGTATCCAAGGTGCGGAATCCGCTCCGGTTTTCAGTCAGAACTGTAAATTCACTCTCCAAGGTGCGGAATCCGCTCCGGGTTTCAGTCAGAACTGTAAAGGAGGTATCCAAGGTGCGGAATCCGCTCCGGGTTTCAGTCAGAACTGTAAATTCACTCTCCAAGGTGCGGAATCCGCTCCGGGTTTCAGTCAGAACCAATCAGAACTGTAAAGTCACTCTCCAAGGTGCGGAATCCGTTCCGGGTTTTGGTCAGAACTGTAAAGGAGGTATCCAAGGTGCGGAATCCGCTCCGGGTTTCAGTCAGAACCGTAAAGTCACTCTCCAAGGTGCCGGAATCCGCTCCGGGTTTCGGTCAGAACTGTAAAGTCACTCTCCAAGGTGCAGAATCCACTCCGGGTTTTAGTCAGAACTGTAAATTCACTCTCCAAGGTGCGGAATCCGCTCCGGGTTTCAGTCAGAACCAATCAGAACTGTAAAGTCACTCTCCAAGGTGCGGAATCCATTCCGGGTTTTGGTCAGAACTGTAAAGAAGGTATCCAAGGTGCGGAATCCGCTCCGGGTTTCAGTCAGAACCGTAAAGTCACTTTCCAAGGTGCGGAATCCGCTCCGGGTTTCAGTCAGAACCGTAAAGTCACTCTCCAAGGTGCAGAATCCGCTCCGGGTTTCGGTTAGAACCAGCCCGCCCCACTGATACCAGCCTCCCCTGACCCTACCATACCTATGGGCCATAGACTGAGATGCTTTGCATGTACATAGCCCAAATCTACATCCGACTTCCTAGAGCTCTTGGGTTCAACTTTACCCAATATGGCACCCTTCATCCCATAAACATCCAGTGTGGTGCAGTGGCTAAAGTGTTGGACTGGGAGTCCGGAGATCCGGGTTCTAGTCGCCACTCGGCCATGGAAGCCCACTGGGTGACTTTGGGCCAGTCACAGACTCTCAGCCCGGCCTACCTCACAGGGTTGTTGTTGTGAGGATAAAATGGAGAGGAGGAAGAGGATTATGTATGCCGCCTTGGGTTCTTTGGAGGAAAAAAGGCGGGATATAAATGCAATAATAAATAAAATAAAATAATGTTTCCAGCAGGGACATTGCACACACTAACAGCCTCATCCGGACTAAAATTCGAACACAGCATTTCCAACAGACTCACACACACACTGGTTATGAATCCACGGAAGCATTTTTGTCTCACAGCTCCAAGCACAAATATACCCCGGACTGAGAGCAGAAGTGACATTCATTTCTTCTCCCATTTCATTCTGAAGGCCGCTGAAAGGCCTCGTCCCCGTCTAGACAAATGACCTATTTTCCCGCATGCCGAGAACCCAAAAGAGCTATTGATTTTATGCAGCGTGTGTTTGACACCTTGGGAGGTTGGAAGAAGGAGAAAGAGAGAATCAGGGCCATTGTGGGTTTATAAATTCCTTTGCCTCCTGTCTCGTGTTCCGACACCTTAGGTTATCAGCAGAATGCTTTTTCGGTCCACCTCTCCCTTCTGCTAGGCTTAAAGCAGCCTTCCAAAACCTGCCGTCGTCCAGATGTTTGGGACTACAACTTCCATCATCCCTAGCCAGCTGCCTGAGGTGATGGAAGTTGTAGTCCAAAATAGCTGGGAGGTGCCAGGTTGGGGAAGACAGGTCAGTTACTGAAGTCCAAAGATTGCTTCCTAGGAGCATCTGGATGGCTTGGCCGAACTGGGAAAGAGGATACTGGCCTTGATGGGACCCTGGACATCTGAACTGGTATATTCCAGTTTTCAAAAGGACAGGGACAATTCTTTGCCAGGGAGAGATAGCAAAGAAAAGTGAGCATAAATCACACTGTCTCTAGCAAATAGGAAGACTCGAAGCCTATAACCGTCTGGCCGTTCTCTCTTTCTCTTTCCAAAGCTGAACAATACCATTCTCCATTCAACATCCAATCACTGTTATCTAACAGAGTTAGTTCTCATTTATTTTAGCCACTGGCCTCTAGAATAAAGACCGCAGAGACCGGATGTGATAAAATCATCTCGGTATAAAAACGATAAACATAGATCTTCATGCATTCCGTTGGCAGTTGGGACGTGAACATCTGAAATACCTTCGTCAACATTGTGCAGCCGCAGCAAAAAAACCCAACCCACAACTGGTTCCTTTCAGCAGAACCTTCTTGTTAACTATTCGGGGACCAGGTTTTTGGCAAATGTGATTGCTAGGATCCCTCTATCGACACCTTTATCCAGCCTTTCTGGCTGAGGAGCTCTGTGTAACTCAAAGGAAGACATGCTCCCTATAAGGTTCATTTATGTTTTCAGTCTCACTTAAACACAGCTGTTCAAGAGGGAGATATTCCAAAGGTCAAACTCCCCAAAGTCATCACTGTCTTTATTTTGGGAGCCATCTTCCCAATCCTCAACCTCTGGAAATTGAAGTAATGTCTGTCTGTCTCTCTCTCTCTCTCTCTCTCTCACACACACACAGAGAAGGAAAGCTAGCCATGTCGGACAAGAGAAAAGTGTTAAAATGTATATTAGGCAAACTATGCAAGCTTTTGAACACTTCAGAATTCTTCATCAGGCAAGATGGCAATCAAACCAAAAGGCCGCAGGGGCAGAGTGGTTGATGTTAAAGCCGGAAGTCTACATTTGGTTACACCACCTGAAATTATCTCCAGCTTCGTTAATATTTTTTTAAAAAAATAATAATAATTTTGCTCTATTTCTGTTTCTACCTACCAAGGAAGCTTTGTGGCTCACCTTTATGGAATGGCTTTGGGGGAACAACTTCTATATTTTCAAAAATAGGGGATCTACTGGCTCAGAAATACTACAAACAAGAAGGATCTTGGAATTGTTGTAGAGCGCAGGCTGAATATGAGCTGAACAGTGCGATATGGCTGCAAGAAAGGCAAATGCTATTTTGGGCTACATTTATAGAAGTATAGCTTCCAAATCACGTGAGGTCCTGGTTCCTCTCTAGTCGGCCCTGGTTAGGCCTCATCTAGAGTATTGCGTCCAGTTCTGGGCTCCACAATTCAAGAAGGACGTAGACAAGCTGGAGCGTGTTCGGAGGAAGGCAACCAGGTTGAACAGGGGTCTGGAAACAAAGCCCTATGAAGAGAGACTGAAAGAACTGGGCATGTTTACCCTGGAGAAGAGGAGATTGAGGGGAGACATGAGAGCACTCTTCTAATACTTGAAAGGTTGTCACACAGAGGAGGGCCAGGATCTCTTCTCGATCCTCCCAGAGTGCAGGACACGGAATAAGGGGCTCAAGTGACAGGAAGGCAGATTCCGGTTGGACATCAGGAACAACTTCCTGACTGTTAGAGCAGTACGACAGTGGAACCAGTGACCTAGGGAGGTGGTGGGCTCTCCCACACTAGAGGCCTTCAAGAGGCAGCTGGACAACCATCCGTCAGGGATGCTTTACGGTGGATTCCTGCATTGAGCAGGGGGTTGGACTAGATGGCCTTAGAGGCCCCTTCCAACTCTACTATTCTATGATTCTATGATCCCTGTCCTCCTTTTCATATGGTCACCCTATATAGGATTACAACCTTAGACATTCTCCACACACACATACACAAAAGACTCAAATCAGCTTGCGATACAGAAGGGATAATGCAAAAGAACAAAAAGTTGGTCATAAATTAAAACAAGTTGGGACTCACTCGTTCCTCACAACTCGCCAAGTTCTATATATGCCAAAGACGTGTTTTGCTGCCTGAGGCAACGAATAAGATGGCCGCACTGCCCGCCCCCTCCATGCTGACTAAACAGGTAGTTGAATTTCACTTCAACACTGGTGATAAGACACCATCTTCCGCCTGCTTAGGGGATGCAGGCGGATCACGCAGCTCTATCCTCAAACAGAAGGGAACAGCCATGAGGCTGCCCCACCAGCATTTTCCGCCTGAAGTGACTGCCTCACGCTGCCTAATGGTAGGGCCAGGCCAGCCTACGCGGGTCTGAAAAGCAAAATAAAACTTGACAAAGGGATTTAGATTCAGAGCAGCGTGCAAGGCAGGAGAATACTTCCTTCCCATCCATGGCTGATTTTAAAGCTGGTTGGGTAAAAATCAATGATTTTTTTTATTTTTTTAATTAAAAAATTGGATTTTTTAAAATTTAAATTGGATTTTTTTAATAAAATGCTTTTTGGGGAAAAAATCTGTCTAAAGGTAGTTTTCTATTTAACATACATTATAGTCCAAAGGTTATTTATCGTGAGTTTTTAATTATGTAGCAGGTGGCTGTATATTCATGCAATGTTTAAATTTTGGGGTGAATGAATTCCATTAATCTATTCACAATGTCATGCTCTCCCAGAGGTTTCTGTAAGATTATAGGGCAATTTTTTCTATCTAGACCAGTGGTTCCCAATTAGCTAAGTATTGGGGACCCCTTGTTTTTCAAATGCCAAGCTATGGACCCCCTAACTTTTGAAAAATGTGTTATCTCTATGGTAGTTACCTGTGCAAAGCAATTTTTTTGGATAAAATAAGGGGTAGCCCCTAATAAGCAAAGGATTTTAGGTATACCAAAAAGAAAGACCATAAAATTTGTGATATTACCACGCAAAAATGACAATGATTTAGTTAGGAATATAAAGACAAATTTAATTTTACTAACGTCTGGTTTACAATTGGAACAAATTATGACCTGTTGAGCAGCTACTAAACCTAAATGTGATGGGAGAAATCCTGCCTCTTTTTGTCCCGAACAATCCCTTGCACATCCGGTTCAATATTTCCCACTTTTAATCTCAAATCTGGATCAATATCGAGCCCATTTCTATGCTTGCTCTTCATGTAACAAAATGTCGAAATTGTTTGTTCGCAAAGATATGTGGAACAGAAGGGAACTTGATTTTGCAAAGCTCTTTCACCTAACTTCTTATAACCAGGAAAAACCTTCACCCAGAATTGGTCCAGTCTATATTCTTTGAAAAATGATTTCAGTGAACCATCACAAGTCACGTCAACAAGTGCATTTTGCTCTTCTGCAGACAGAGTTGGTAGCTGTACATCACCACATTCAAAAGGATTCCTTCTCCATGAGTTTTCAGGATTAGGTGCAGGGAAGGAATCTCTGAAGCTAGTCGCTAAATCACACAGGTGCTCAGTGATGTTATATTTTACTTCTGGTAGGAATTCGTTGTCAGTGGACTCCAGAAATGAATGGTGAATATGGGAATGGGGCCACGGACCCCCACAATTGGGAACCACTGATCTAGAAGATATTATCACAGCTGCTTGGTTTTACAGTTCTCAGAACTGTGAATTGGTGTCTGCAGAGATCACAATCCCATTGTGCCTTTGCAAATCTACGTACACTGAATCAACCCCTTTATCTCTTAAGTGCTAAGTTCCAAAAAATTCAATGAATAGCGTGCACTTTTGGAGGGTGGGGAAGTCACATGATTAAATCGAGTCTTTCTGAGTAGTGATTTAAAGTTTTAAAGTTTACAAGCCTGCGGAAGGCTAGCACAATTAAGGACGCAGTCTCACGCAGGTTTAAACAGGAAAAAAAACTCCTACTACAACTCCCAGCATTCCTGAGCCAACTATGATAGCAGGGGGATGCTGGGAATTTCTGCCTGACCGTGCACAGCATGACGTCCTCAGTGACATAGCTTGATTTATCCAAGTGTAGCTCTGCAACTCTAGAACGCCTGACCAAAGGAGATGGCCGAAAACCAAGCAATCCTCCCAGAGTGCAGGACACGGAATAACGGGCTCAAGTTAAAAGAAGCCAGAGTCCAGCTGGACATCAGGTAAAACGTCCTGACTGTTAGAGCAGTACGACAATGGAATCAGTTACCTAGGGAGGTAGTGGGCTCTCCCACACTAGAGGCCTTCAAGAGGCAGCTGGACAAGCATCTTTCGGGGATGCTTTAAGGTGGATTCCTGCATTGAGCAGGGGATTGGACTCGATGGCCTTATAGGCCCCTTCCAACTCTGCTATTCTATGATTCTAAGCTTTCAAATTGTAACGGAGTGTTGCAAGTTCATTTAAAAACAACAACACATATTGTTAACATGCAGGCCAGGGGCTTATTCGGTTTTCAGCCATTGGTTAGTGCAGAGCTTTTAAAAAAATCAACTCTGTTTCAGTCAATGGTTTTTAGGGTGTTGCATTGATTTCTTTTTTCTTTTCCTTCTCACACAAAGATATGCCACCTAGGATAGGGTGACTGTATGAAAAGGAGGACAGGGCTCCTGTATCTTTAACAGCTGTGTTGAAAAGGGAATTTCAGCATAAAAAAATCCAGTTTTTATGCATGTAGCACCTGGTGAAATCCCCTCTTCATCACGACAGTTAAAGCCGCAGGAGCTATACTAGAGTGAACAGATACGAAAGAGGGCAGGGCTCCTGCAGCGATTAAGAAGCAATTTCCTACCCTGTGCCTGTTTGCATTCTCTTCCCCTCCTCATTGTTTTATTATGATTTTATCAGAATATAAGCTTATGCGGCAAGGTCTTGCTATTTACTGTTTTACTCTGTACAGCACCATGTACATTGATGGTGCTATATAAATAATAATAATAATAATAATAATAATAATAATAATAATAATTTCACTGCATGCATAAAAACATCACTTGCTGAAATTCCCTTTTCACTGTTAAAGATACAGGAGCCCTGCCCTCCTTTCCATAGGATCACCCTAATTCTACAACATCTGCAGGTAGAAATTGCTTCAACACACACACGGATGACATAACTACTATGCCCATTTTACAGCTGGGAAATTGAGGCTGAGAGATGGAGAATTCTCCCAGCAACGCGGAAACATTATCCCCCGGATATCATTCAGAGCTTTATCTTCTTTCTTTTTTTGTGAACCGCCCAGAGAGCTATTGGGCGTTATAGAATTGCAATAAATAAATAAATAAATAATAAATAAAAAGGAGTAAAGGAAGCAGCAAGTCAGTCCTTCAGGAGCCCATGCCCCCTGACCTGGAAGCATTATCACCCCACTCCAAAACGCAGGAGGAAGTTAGTACAAGGATTCATTGCTTGATGCTTGCAACATCCAGAGGTGACTTGCATTTAGGGATGAAACATCACAGACTGACATCATCACCTCAAACACAACTTTAAAAAGGATGGAAGAATCACACATGTTCAGCCAACAAATCTGTTCTGCAGTCTTGCCAGTGGTTAAGAGAAGCACTCTGCATACGCTCAGAGGCCCTTCATATTTTACTTGTCCTGGAATATCGTACTAGGTTTGGTTGGGGTACATTCAGCCTTGGTACCGGTTGCCAGCCAACCATTCCCGGCAATGGGCATCTCGGTACCGACATATCACCAAGACAAAAACCCAGACCCAAGTCAGATTTCACAAACAGCGGTGTCAAAACAGGTTTGGGGAAGGGGTACTAATATTGCTAGATATTTTCATTTTTTAGGGGGGGGGGAAAGGTGCATCACACACACACACCCAATAATGACCCCAATTTATTCTATAATCAGTAGAATTTAAAAAAAACAACCATTTTTATCTCATCCTCCAAACCTCAAGAAAAGACATTCCCCCCAAATCCATCCCCCCTCCCCATTCCATCCCTAGCCACACAAAACGCCCCTAAGAACGCTAAATTTGCTGGACGCCCCCCCCCTCCCCCAAAAAGGACAACGCTCCCAGTGCAACGGGAGAGGAGGGGCTGTGCAGGACTGGCCCCGATCCCTACTGGGCTCACCCATCGCAGGAGACTGGCGCAGGAGACCTTCAGGGTGGATCCTCCAACCTGCCCACCTCGCCACTCTGCGCAAAAAGCCACGACCAAGGAGAAGCCTCCGGGTGCATGCAAAGACACCCCTCCGCCCCCCAACAAAAAAAGAGGTCTCCTTCCACCCTTCAGCAACCCTAAACCGAGGACTGCTCCACCCCCTCCACGCCATGAAGCCCCTCCTTTGTTGCCGGCTCAGCAGATGCCCAGGGCAGCCTCCTCCTCCTCCTAGCCCTCGTTCTTCCTCCACGTTTGCTGCTTACCTCGTTCTTTCCATCCAGGCAGCTTTTGTGGCTGGGGAGGGGTGGGGGGGGAGAAAGCAGCACTCCAGACAAGCCGATCCCTTGGAGGGCGATTGAGGCCACCCCGCGAGCCCCCTTTTTTGCGCCCTCCAACGATACTAATACTAGTAGTAAACCAGGAGTAGCTGTAATCCGGGCAAGGCGCGCCAGCCACTCCCTCCCGGCTGCATCCGAGAGCCACCAGGCGAATGGAGGATGGAGGAGGCAGAGATGCCGGCCGAGGGATGCTGAGGCTGCAGGCTGTCGCTGGGGGAGAGGGTGGGGGGGGTGGGGAGACAGAGGGGGGCGCGATCTGGCAGCCCCCCGGGGGTGCCTTCCCTCTGGGGCGAGCGCAGAGCCGGCGTGCGCCTTGAATCCTGGCCTCGACGCTTGCTGCCACTGCCTTGCATGGAACAAAAGGGGAAGGCGCTCAGCAAGCCAGCCCTGGAGAGGGGAGGGGAGGGGAGGGGAGGGGAGGGGAGGGGCAGTCCAGCTGTTTTTGATCCAGCAAGGGTGGGAGTTTCATCTCTCTGTTTCTCAGGCCCCGGCGCCCGGCAGAAGCCAGGCGGGAGGGTGGGAAACGGGGATTCTCGCTGGGCGCGCGCGCGCCTTTCAATGTGCCTATTAACTAGGGTGACCCTATGAAAAGGAGGACCGGGCTCCTGTATCTTTAACAGTTGCCTAGAAAAGGGGATTTCAGCAGGGGTCAATTGTACATATGGTAGGGTGACCACATGAAAAGGAGGACCGGGCTCCTGTATCTTGAACAGTTGCCTAGAAAAGGGGATTTCAGCAGGTGTCGTTTGTATATATGGAGATCCTGGTGAAATTCCATCTTCCTCACAACAGTTGAAGGTGCAGGAGCTATACTGCAGCTATACTGTGTTCAGATTTAAAAGAGGGCAGGGCACCTGCAGCTTTAACTGTTGTGATGAAGAGGGAATTTCACCAGGTTCTCCATATACACAAATGACACCTGCTGAAATTCCCTTTTCAATACAACTGTTAAAGACACAGGAGCCCTGTCCTCCTTTTCATATGGTCACCCTAGCTATACTCTGTGTGATACAGCTTTCACAGCTGCATAGAAAAGGGAATTTCAGCAGGTGTCGTTTGTATATATGGAGAACCTGGTGAAATTTCCTCTTCATCACAACAGTTAAAGCTGCAGGTGCCCTGCCCTCTTTTGTATCTGGTCACTCTAGTATAGCTCCTGCAGCTTTAACTGTTGTGATGAAGAGGGAATTTCACCAGGTTCTCCATATATACAAATGACACCTGCTGAAATTCCCTTTTCAATGCAACTGTTAAAGATACAGGAGCCCAGTCCTCCTTTTCATATGGTCACCCTAATATATGGAGAACCTGGTGAAATTTCCTCTTCATCACAACAGTTCAAGCTGCAGGAGCTATACTAGAGTGCCCAGATTTAAAAGAGGGCAGGGCTCCTGCATCTTTAACTGTTATGATGAAGAGGAAATTTCACCAGGTTCTCCATATATACAAACGACACCTGCTGAAATTCCCTTTTCTATGCAACTGTTAAAGATACAGGAGCCCTGTCCTCCTTTTCATAGGGTCACCCTAATGGCATAAAACAGGGAATTTCAGAAGGTGTAGCATCCATCAGCTGCTGAAATCCCCTCTTCTATGCAAATATTAAAAGTGCAGGAGCCCTTTCCTCATTTGCTTCTGGCTGCCGGATGCCGAATCTCCATTTCTTGCAATTGGTTTACTGTTACAGAATATATGAGCCTCACAGGACAGTGAATAGGGAGATATCTCCCTTCCTTCAAATCCCTCAACACCAGGAGGGAGTTCAATAGTCCCCGTTTCATGGACCTGTAAATTTCGCTTTTCCTGGTGAAAGGACATACCACAGGGCTTCAATTGAAGATCGCTCTTGGAATACTTGAAAGCACTATAACAAACATTATTTATTGGCAGTTTTTAAAGGCAAGCTTCTCTATGTACTGGTCATGACAGCTGCCCTTCAGCTCATCTGACGTTACCCTCTGGAGCTGATGCTAGAGGCTTGAAAACTGAATATTGTCAGCCCCGTAGAGAAGAGGGCAAACTTCTCCCCTATGCTACGGGTCCCTCATCCTTTTCCGAACTGGAACGGGTCCAGCACGGCGGCGCCAGTCAGCCAAAACAGGGTGATAATATCCAGACGCCAAGACACCCACGGGCTTTTGCAGACCGCCCAATTTATGAGCCCATTTCCTGGCTACCGGTTCTTTACGCCTCAGTAATAACACAGCTGGAGGCTTCTGGACCCTCATGATAAAGACATCGGAAGTGGCCTTTCCAGCTTTTACAAACCAAGTCTGAACTCACAGGGCTTGCTGCTTAAAAAGAGAGACGTCCTGGCATCAGGAGTCAGTAGTCGCAGGCTCCGGCCATGGCCAACAGCCGTGCAGGGGGCTGCTGGCCACAGGGCCGGACCTATCCTTAGGCAGAGTGAGGTGGCCACCTCGGGCAATGGAATTTCAATTTTCATGGAAGGGCAGCGAATTGTTCCTTATTTAATTTGTTGTTGTATTTTTACTGCCAGGGATGAAGACAGGGGCTCGTGGAATTTTCTGCCTCATGTGCCTCCACAATGAATCTGGTTTTGGGTACTATGCCCCTTGGAAGCCAGATTCCAGCTGGACATCAGGAAAAACTTCCTGACTGTTAGAGCAGTACGACAATGGAACCAGTTACCTAGGGAGGTTGTGGGCTCTCCCACACCAGAGGCCTTCAAGAGGCAGCTGGACAACCATCTGTCGGGGATGCTTTAGGGTGGATTCCTGCATTGAGCAGGGGGTTGGACTCGATGGCCTTGTAGGCCCCCTTCCAACTCTGCGATTCTATGATTCTATGATTTGGGTGAGTGGGTGACCACCATTTCGGATGGGGTTTTTCTTAACGGTTAGGATTAAAAAGGCATCAAATAAATATCATTGCCTCTATTTCAGATGTTGCTTATATAGTAGCTAAAATGCATGAGATCATGGTTTGCAGAAGTACAAATAATCTTTGGTGTGGGGGGAATCCAAAAAGAGGGGGAAACACACACACCCCAAAAAACCTCCCCAACGGGGACTGAGTGTGCTCGGTGGTCAAACAGAGAGCACCCTACACCACAACAATTCTTTGCAGCACGCATCATCTAGTTTTGATCACCGTACATAAGATTTTCACTGGGTGGGGTATTTATTGTTCCCGGTTTTCTCATCGTGGCTTTCTTAATGCCGCCCATATGGATGGAATTGGATTAGAAAAGCCTCACAAGAGGGAAGAAATCGCTTCAGAAGATTTGGTTACGTTACGTTAGCGGACAATATCGCTACATTTTCTCACTGTCGACTAGGCGGATTAAATGCCGTTCCTGAATTTACAGGAGACGGGACGTTATTTCTGTGGACAGGAATAATCATGTCAGATAACACTAAACAGCTTGCAAAACCCCGAATGTTGTTCCAAAAATCACCGTCCATGCTCCCTCCATGCGTGATGCTTTGCTAAAAGATGTTAAAAGATGCACCTGCAGCTTTAACTGTTGTGATGAAGAGGGAATTTCATCAGGTTCTCCATATATACAAAAGACACCTGCTGAAATTCCCTTTTCTATGCAAGAAAAAGATACAGCAGCCCTGTCCTCCTTTTCATAGGGTCACCCTATCTTATACCGACAAACTGGAGAGAAAGTCCCGTTGAACTCAATGGGATGTACCTCTGAGCAGTTGCACAGATTAGCAGTGTACATTTTCTCTCTCAGAGATGCATTTTAATTGCTTTTCAATGTTACGGGGTTTTTTTTTCATGCAAATAATTATTTAAGAGAGAAATTCTGGGAGTTTTTTTGGAGCAGGAGGCCTCAGCAACCAACAGAATAGGACGTTCTGGGTGACACCAGCTGGTAACGGTTTCCTCCTTGGAGAAGCAGCTCATATTAAATTCATGAACAGCAAAGCAGGAGGTGCGCATATTGGGGGGCAGCCTAGGAAGTAAATATTTCGTGGGGGCACCGGGATCGCTTCCTGGCCGGGGTCCCGAAACTGGTGGGAGGGTCTCAGGGCTTGGACGGCAAGCGTGAGCTTCCCTGGGAAGCAGACCCTGCCATGGGAAGGGCCGGGTTACGGGAGGAGAGCGTGCAGCGTTGCCATCCGAGCATCAAAACCTGCAGACGCTTGGCACGGCTCCAAAGTGTCCCCCTTGTCTGTGGTCATGATTGATTCCCAGTGACCCCTCAAAGGGCGTATTAAGAGAGGCACCAGAACAGGACCCAATTAACCGTTATTTCCAGCACCCGGCCAGCGGTAGGACAGAGCGCCGGCGATTCAGCCAGGAAAAAATCGCAGTGCCGTTGTCACATGGGCCGCTAATATAGGGTGACCCTATGAAAAGGAGGACAGGGCTCCTGTATCTTTAACAGTTGCATAGAAAAGGGGATTTCAGCAGGTGTCATTTGTATATATGGAGAACCTGGTGAAATGCCCTCTTCATCACAACAGTAAAAGCTGCAGGAGCTATACTAGAGTGACCAGGTTTAAAAGAGGGCAGGGCCCATACGTCATGCTCTCCCAGAGGTGACTGTAAGATTATGGGGCAATTTTTCTATCTAGAAGATATTATTATCACAGCGGCTTGGTTTTACAGTTTGTAAAACTGTGAATTTGTGTCTGGAGAGATCACAGTCCCATTGTGCCTTTGTAAATCTCTGTACCCAGAATCAACCCCTTTACCTCTTAACTGCTAAGTTTCCAAAAATTCAATAAACAGAGTGCACTTTTGGGGTGGGGGGAATCACGTGATTAAACCAAGTCTTTCTGAGTAGTGATTTAAACCAAACTGATTTAAATCAAATCGGTTTAAATCAAATCCACCCTGACAGGAGCTGAGGGCAAATTGCCCCGTCGCTCCCCGCAACAACCCCGACGCCACGGCACATGCATGTACGTTTTTGCGCATGATCAGGAAATCACCCCACTATTTACAGTGGGTATATGCCAAAACCAGCTATGAGGATTATGTTCATAATTTAAACTTGAGCCAGTGTGGCGATAAAAAGGCTCCCCCGAGTTCAAATCTCACCTTAGCCACAAATTAAGTGGGGAGCTTTGAGTGGGCCTCTCCGCCTTCAGCCTCAGTTCCCCGGTCCGTAAACTAAGGACACATATAACACAGGCTGCCTCAGCACACGCACTGCAGCAAATTTCAGCACAATTCCATCTAGCTGTGACTATTACTCATGACTGAGCTGCTGGATAGAATTCAGGCTCTGGCCCAAATTGACAGAACTGGGTGCCAGGATTTCAAAGACAAAAGAGAATTTTGACCTTCCATAATTCCAGTTTTTTCCTCCACAGAAGCGTTTCTGATTTTCCCGGCAGCTCCCTCTACTGCTCAATTTTGGAAAAGGGGATGGGGTGTGTAGTGGAAGAAATGCCTGCATAAACAGGGTTTGGGGGGGCAAGCATTTCTGTGCAACAAGTGCCTAGTGCGAAACACGCGCATCTCTTACCCATGTTCCACTCCTCTCCTCTCAGGGCTGCGTTTCTGTTGCCAGCGGCATCTCGATTTGTAAGGCCTCGGCGTGCTGGGAAAATGCAATTCGCCTCCTCAATCGGGCATCCTCCGCCACCGCGATTGCTGTGTGAAATAAGGTTGCATCTTGCCCGCGATGTCACTGATGCTGAGTAAGAGGATCCCTGCCCATTCACTTCATTTTATTTATTTATTTAGAATAGTTTTATCCCCGCACCTCAGCCAAAAAGGCTCTCGGAGCGGCTTACAAATTGAGCAGTAAAGAAGACAGTCCCCGCCCTCAGGCTGACATAATGAAAAAGACACGACACACAAGGAAAAAGGGATGAGGAGGGAAGAGGGAGAAAATAAAAAAAGAAATTAAGGAGACTGTTCAGGCTGGTGGGAAGGCCCTGCTCTGTCCTCTCATCTCCCAATGGAGAGGAAGATCAACAGCTCTTTCTTCTTCCCCACAGGGTGAAGATGACAGTTAGCCCTGTGGGGTGGATGGGTGGGTGTCCAACTGGAGCAGCTCTTATGGTCTCTGCCTACTCCAGTCTCCCTCGCTTCTTCCAAAAACTGCAAACACAGTTTTTCCCCATTTCCTGCCTGGGCGCTCCTGCGACCTGCAAAGCCAGCACCTGAGCACTCAACTGACCCTAAAATAGCAAGGCCAACAGCAAAGCTTAACCCTAGCACCAAGACTATTCATTAGGGATGGGAAAGCATGCTTTGGAGGTTTGATCAGACCTAGAACGAAAATTGTTCTAAGCTTTAGAGTCTAAAGATTACCTACAATCATAGGCACATAAAAAGGTATTTTAGTCATAGAATCATAGAATAGCAGAGTTGGAAGGGGTCTATAAGGCCATCCAGTCCAACCCCCTGCTCAATGCAGGAATCCACCCTAAAGCATCCCTGACAGAGATGCCTCTTGAAGGCCTCTAGTGTGGGAGAGCCCACAACCTCTCTAGGGAACTTGTTCCATTGTCATACTGCTCTAACAGAGTGGAAGTTTTTCCTGATGTCCAGCCGGAATCTGGCTTCCTGTCACTTGAGCCCGTTGTTTTGTGTCCTGCACTCTGGGAGGATCGAGAAGAGATCCTGGCCCTCCTGCCCATGTCCATCCTGCCCTGTGTTGTTCATTCTTGCTGTTACATCCTCTCAAAGCAATGCCCCATCACCCACTATGTGGTCCTTTTAGGGTGCAACCCTATGCATGTTTAGACAGAAAAAATCCTACAATCCTATGCATGTTTAGACAGAAAAAAATGTCCTACAATCCTATACATGTTTAGACAGAAAAAATCCTACAATCTTGTGCATGTTTGGGGTGGTGGTAGGAGTTTCTTCTGTCTAAACATGCATAGGATTGCACCCTAAATTGCACTGTTCCTGGGCCTTATTTTCATGTCCACATGCATAGGATAGCAGCCTGCTTGCATAGACGTTGTGACTTTAAGAACGGTCAGAAGAGCTTCACCTGCCGGGTTTCTGCCTGCCCTGCCTTATTCGCAACGCGGCTCCTCTTTCCCAGCTGACTTTCAGCCAGACCCCGCAGTCCCCGCCCAAGTGTGGTCAGAGGCGTCAGCAGCCTCCGCCGCGCAGGCGCCAACCCCTGAGGTCCGCTCGGCCTCTTCCCTCCTCGTGCCCGCAGCCAAGATGGCGCCCAGACCGTTCTCTGACGCGCGGGTGGTGGGCGGGGCCAGCGGGCCTTTCGGCGGGAAGCGATCATGGCGGCCGTTGCCATGGAGGTGGCTGGGCCTAAGAAGCCTCCGCCGGGGGAGAGACGCGGGGGAGACGGAGGAGGGGGAGACGCCGCCATCGCCACCTCCAGCACCTCTGGGAGTGGCCATTATGAGTTGCCCTGGTGAGGGGGAGCCGGGGGGGGGGGGTGAGGGGGGAAAAGGTCGATATCAGACAGTGCTGCTATTGGGGGGCATTGCTGGGAGGGGGGTAAGACTGGCAGGAGGGGCGTCGATTTGGGTGGTGCAAGACTGGATGGGGGGCATTGATTTGGGGGTGCAAGACTGGGTGGGGGCATTGATTTGGGGGGTGCAAGACTGGATGGGGGCATTGCTTTGGGGGTGCAAGACTGGATGGGGGGCATTGCTTGGGGTTAGTAAGACTGGATGGGGGCATTGATTTGGGGGGTGCAAGACTGGATGGGGGCATTGCTTTGGGGGTGCAAGACTGGATGGGGGGCATTGCTTGGGGTTAGTAAGACTGGATGGGGGCATTGCTTTGGGGGTGCAAGACTGGATGGGGGGCATTGCTTGGGGTTAGTAAGACTGGATGGGGGCATTGATTTGGGGGTGCAAGACTGGATGGGGGGCATTGCTTGGGGTTAGTAAGACTGGATGGGGGCATTGATTTGGGGGGTGCAAGACTGGATGGGGGCATTGCTTTGGGGGTGCAAGACTGGATGGGGGCATTGCTTTGGGGGTGCAAGACTGGATGGGGGCATTGCTTTGGGGGTGCAAGACTGGATGGGGGGCATTGCTTTGGGGGTGCAAGACTGGATGGGGCATTGCTTTGGGGGTGCAAGACTGGATGGGGGGCATTGCTTTGGGGGTGCAAGACTGGATGGGGCATTGCTTGGGGGTGCAAGACTGGGTGGGGGCATTGCTTTGGGGGTGCAAGACTGGATGGGTGGCATTGCTTTGGGGGTGCAAGACTGGATGGGGGCATTGCTTTGGGGGTGCAAGACTGGATGGGGGGCATTGCTTTGGGGGTGCAAGACTGGATGGGGGCATTGCTTGGGGTTAGTAAGACTGGATGGGGCATTGATTTGGGGTGTAAGACTGGATGGGGGGCATTGCTTTGGGGGTGCAAGACTGGATGGGGCATTGCTTTGGGGGTGCAAGACTGGATGGGGCATTGCTTTGGGGGTGCAAGACTGGATGGGGCATTGCTTTGGGGGTGCAAGGCTGGATGGGGCATTGCTTTGGGGGTGCAAGACTGGATGGGTGGCATTGCTTTGGGGGGTGTAAGACTGGCTGGGAAGTATTGCTTGGGGTGCAAGACTGGATGGGGGCATTGATTTGGGGTGTAAGACTGGATGGAGGGGCATTGATTTGGGGGGTGTAAGACTGGATGGGGGGCATTGCTTTGGGGGTGCAAGACTGGATGGGGGCATTGCTTGGGGTTAGTAAGACTGGATGGGGCATTGATTTGGGGGTGCAAGACTGGGTGGGGGGCATTGCTTTGGGGGTGCAAGACTGGATGGGTGGCATTGATTTGGGGGTGCAAGACTGGGTGGGGGGCATTGCTTGGGGTTAGTAAGACTGGATGGGGGCATTGATTTGGGGGGTGCAAGACTGGATGGGGGGCATTGCTTTGGGGGTGCAAGACTGGATGGGGGCATTGCTTTGGGGTTAGTAAGACTGGATGGGGCATTGCTTTGGGGGTGCAAGACTGGATGGGGCATTGCTTTGGGGGTGCAAGACTGGATGGGGCATTGCTTTGGGGGTGCAAGATTGGATGGGGCATTGCTTTGGGGGTGCAAGACTGAATGGGGCATTGCTTTGGGGGTGCAAGACTGGATGGGGCATTGCTTTGGGGGTGCAAGACTGGATGGGGGGCATTGCTTTGGGGGTGCAAGACTGGATGGGGGCATTGCTTTGGGGGTGCAAGACTGGATGGGGGGCATTGCTTTGGGGGTGCAAGACTGGATGGGGGCATTGCTTGGGGTTAGTAAGACTGGATGGGGCATTGATTTGGGGTGTAAGACTGGATGGGGGGCATTGCTTTGGGGGTGCAAGACTGGATGGGGCATTGCTTTGGGGGTGCAAGACTGGATGGGGCATTGCTTTGGGGGTGCAAGACTGGATGGGGCATTGCTTTGGGGGTGCAAGGCTGGATGGGGCATTGCTTTGGGGGTGCAAGACTGGATGGGTGGCATTGCTTTGGGGGGTGTAAGACTGGCTGGGAAGTATTGCTTGGGGTGCAAGACTGGATGGGGGCATTGATTTGGGGTGTAAGACTGGATGGAGGAGCATTGATTTGGGGGGTGTAAGACTGGATGGGGGCATTGCTTTGGGGGTGCAAGACTGGATGGGGGCATTGCTTGGGGTTAGTAAGACTGGATGGGGCATTGATTTGGGGTGTAAGACTGGATGGGGGGCATTGCTTTGGGGGTGCAAGACTGGATGGGGCATTGCTTTGGGGGTGCAAGACTGGATGGGGCATTGCTTTGGGGGTGCAAGACTGGATGGGGCATTGCTTTGGGGGTGCAAGGCTGGATGGGGCATTGCTTTGGGGGTGCAAGACTGGATGGGTGGCATTGCTTTGGGGGGTGTAAGACTGGCTGGGAAGTATTGCTTGGGGTGCAAGACTGGATGGGGGCATTGATTTGGGGTGTAAGACTGGATGGAGGGGCATTGATTTGGGGGGTGTAAGACTGGATGGGGGCATTGCTGGGAGGGGTGTAAGACTGGATGGGAAGTATTGCTTTGGGGGGTGTAAGACTGGATGGAGGGGCATTGATTTGGGGTGTAAGACTGGCAGGAGGGGCATTGATTTGGGGTGTAAGACTGGATGGGGGCATTGCTGGGAGGGGTGTAAGACTGGATGGGAAGTATTGCTTTGGGGGGTGTAAGACTGGATGGAGGGGCATTGATTTGGGGTGTAAGACTGGCTGGGGGGCATTGCTTGGGTGTTATAAGATTGCTGATTTGGTAAAGTTGATTGCAGGGGCATTGTTTTGGGAGGACCGTAAGAGGCTTTGCAGGGACATTGTAGGATGATGACTGCTGAGGACTGGTGTAAGTAACACTTTGGAATGAGAGGTCTGAGAGTGGCAGATAATTTCTGGGGATCCAGGAAGATGAGGCAGGTTGTTTGTGTGTTCACAAATCTCTTTTTAAAATGCGTTGGGGTGGTGGGTAGCGGGGAGCTGTTTGCATGAGTGCATATGGGAGCAGGGTTGGGGAGAGAAGTACATTTAGCCACCATCACTTTATGACACAAGTATTCTGTACTAACGCACTGTAAATTCTGGGAACTGCTTTCTTACATAATATTTAATATATCAATTTCATAAAATTGGCAAAAAGGATTGCATCCATTAAACGCTCCCCGCTTTCCAAAAAAGCAATACCTTGTTCTTAATTCATACTTATTTTTCCTTAAGAAATCTTCTCCAAATGCTGCCTTCACATCTCCTCTTTCCTTTCCTCAGATGGATTCCTCCCCCACCCCCAAAATAATATCTTAATGCTGGGCAGAGGCTTAACACGTCCTTTCTCATTTTTCACCCAGGGTTGAAAAATACCGGCCTGTGAAGCTGTCGGAAATAGTTGGCAATGAAGACACCGTTAGCCGACTGGAGGTATTGCCATGGATTCTTTGTAAGAAGGTTGCATTGCTCTATTTTTAGAAGAGTGCTCGTTCAGGAATGCAATTTAAATCAGCCTTGTAAATATTTATTTATTTATTACATTGTTATACCGCCCAACAGCCGAAGCTCTCTGGGCGGTTCACAAAAATTAAAACCATAAAACCATAATAAAACAACCAACAGTCTAAAAACACAAATACAAAATACAGTATAATAAGCCCACAGAAGTTACTCGTCTGCAAATTTTCTTCCTAGCTTGCTGAGGTCTGTCTGATCTCATAGAATAGCAGAGTTGGAACGGGGGCCTATAAGGCCATCAAATCCAACCCCCTGCTCAATGCAGGAATCCACCCTAAAGCATCCCTGACAGAGGGTTGTCCAGCTGCCTCTTGAAGGCCTCTAGTGTGGGAGAGCCCACCACCTCCCTAGGTCACTGGTTCCATTGTCGTACTGCTCTAACAGTCAGGAAGTTTTTCCTGATCATAGAATCATAGAATAGCAGAGTTGGAAGGGGCCTACAAGGCCATTGAGTCCAACCCTTGCTCAATGCAGGAATCCACTCTAAAGCATCCCTGGCAGATCCCTGGCTGCCTCTTAAAGGCCTCTAGTGTGTGAGAGCCCACCACCTCCCTAGGTCACTGGTTCCATTGTCGTACTGCTCTAACAGTCAGGAAGTTTTTCCTGATCATAGAATCATAGAATAGCAGAGTTGGAAGGGGCCTACAAGGCCATCGAGTCCAACCCTTGCTCAATGCAGGAATCCACTCTAAAGCATCCCTGGCAGATCCCTGGCTGCCTCTTGAAGGCCTCTAGTGTGGGAGAGCCCACCACCTCCCTAGGTCACTGGTTCCATTGTCGTACTGCTCTAACAGTCAGGAAGTTTTTCCTGATCGTAGAATCATAGAATAGCAGAGTTGGAAGGGGCCTACAAGGCCATCGAGTCCAACCCTTGGACTGGACGGCCTTGTAGGTCCCTTCCAACTCTGCTATTCTATGATAGTATTATAAGAAGTTGATGTGCAATGCAGGCTGACCCTCTCCCCATCCCCACGCAGTGGGCCCTAGGAGACCCAAATAGCAGGAACAAGGCCTGGATGGAAATGGGGAACACCAGTGAGTATGACGCAGTAGTGGCTGTCTATGAGTTGCGATGGCTGTAGCCTTGTATTTAAGCACTAGCTGGGAACTATAGGCGACGAGGAATTTCATGCAGGCGAATGCACGGAATTCCTTTCCATTTCCAGGCCTAGGATAGAAAACAAGTGGGTGTTTAGACAAGAGAAATCTTTCTCTACGCCCAGCATAGAAATCAGTGGGCTGGCAGTCCCCAGCAAGCTAGTAAACGCTTCTGCAAGCAAATAACATCTGTGAGCTTCTTTACGATGCTGAGAATGTGGGATTATTAGGGAGGGCAAGGAGTAGTGACAGAAGTTGGCACTTTAGTGAAGTGAATCCCTTTAGTGATTTAGAAAATTATGGTTACTAATAATACATTTATTTCTTGCCCGCCTCGATCCAGAATACAACATAGAATACAAAAATATTACAAAATACATAAAACTGATTGTACGTTATTAAAATAATAGCCGGACAGCTTAAAAATTGGGTAGGCCTGCCGGAAGAGATCAGTCTTTATAGCTTTTTTGAATGCTAATAGACTTGTCAAGTTGACGAGTCTCCTCCGGCAGGCCGTTCCACAGTCTGGGAGCGGCAGAAGAGAAGGTCCTCTGGGTTATGGTTGCCAGCCTAGTTTTGGTAGACTGGAGTAAATTCTTCCCAGAGGACCTATGAAGCAAACAAAGCCCTATGAAGAGAGACTGAAAGAACTGGGCATGTTTAGCCTGGAGAAGAGAAGATGGAGGGGAGACATGAGAGCACTCTTCAAATACTTGAAAGGTTGTCACACAGAGGAGGGCCAGCATCTCTTCTCGGTCCTCCCAGAGTGCAGGACACGGAATAACGGGCTCAAGTTAAAGGAAGCCAGATTCCAGCTGGACATCAGGAAAAACTTCCTGACTGTTAGAGCAGTGCGACGGTGGAATCAGTTACCTAGGGAGGTGGTGGGCTCTCCCACCCTAGAGGCCTTCAAGAGGCAGCTGGACAACCCTCTGTCAGGGATGCTTTAGGGTGGATTCCTGCATTGAGCAGGGGGTTGGACTCGATGGCCTTGTAGGCCCCTTCCAACTCTGCAATTCTATGATTCTATGACCTGAGTGTGCTGGACGGATTTTACGGGAGAAGGCAATCCCGCAGGTAACCTGGACCCAAACCATGTAGGTAAAGAAGTGACTGTGTTCCTCTTAACTCTGCAAGGAATTTAGGTATGTGACTTCTAGGTTTAGAAGCAAGTTTTTCTATTTCTCACAAACATAAAGCCTTTTTTTTTATCTCTCCTAGGTCTTTGCAAGGGAAGGAAATGTCCCGAATATTATTATTGCAGTGAGTATTCGTTAGCGGGCCATCTTTTTGTGGATCTTTCTGTTTGAACGTTTAACTTCAACGTTGAGCAGGAATCTAAAAAGTGGCCCCCCGGCAGGTACGAAGGAGTTGTTGTGAGGATGGTGCTAGTGCTAGAATGATTTTACTAGGCCCCTATATATTTTGGAAATCTAGTTCGTGTACTTATTAAAATTATCCTGCTTTATAATTCCAGTGATTTTCAAGGTAGCTTGCAACCACTTTTGACTTTACAAATTGGGTACAGGGCGTCTCTGAACCAGCAGTTTCCAAAATACCCATGTGGGCACTGCTGGTGTGCTGGTGGGGGGTCACACGTTCTGTTCTCATCTTTGAAGGAGTGTCTCTGCTCATACTAGGCTGTTGATGCTCTTTTCTCTGTGCCTTCCCTGTTAGAGGAAAGGCGGGTGGTACTAACGTCACTATCTTCTTCAGTGCCAAGTGAAGAGGTCTTCATTTGCGGTGGAAGATACCTGGAGGATTTCCGTGCTCTGCTGACAATTCCTTACCAGTTGGTTTATTTTATTGTTGTGTATTATATCAATTCCGTATTCTCGATTTTTTTTTTTATGAACAATACAAAAACGTTTTAAATAAAACATCGGAACTCTTAAAGCCCAGGTTGTTCCCAACTTTTGGGGTGTGTACGTGTGCTTGTGTGAATTCATTTGAATGACTACACATCCTTTTTTGCACTTTCAGGGCCCTCCAGGAACTGGTAAAACCACCAGCATCCTCTGTTTGGCTCGTGCCCTTCTGGGCCCTTCACTGAAGGATGCTGTGCTGGAGCTGAACGCATCAAACGACAGGTGAGTCAAAAGGGGGTTGGACTAGATGGCCTTATAGGCCCCTTCCAACTCTACTATTGTATGATTCTAGCATTTTAGTGAGAATCGGGTTTATGTCTGTCTAAAATCGCATCTGAAAGTTCTTGGAGGAACTCAAAAGGAAGTGTTTTTCTTCTATTCTCAACTTCCATCTGCTTGCCGTTATATGTGTGCTTTTAATGAGGTCTCTTTCCGGGGGGGGGGAGGGGGTTGTTTATCTGATTATGGAATTGTGACTAATTTTACCTCCTGCACCGTTACGCTTGCTGCTTCCCCAAAGACCTTTCAGTTTCCTAAGCAAAGCCTGCAGCAGGTTTTTGGACTCATCCCCACCTGGGCAGGTTGTAACGTTCTTAGTTGCAAAACGAATCTGAGGTTTTTCAGGCACTGAAATTCTGTAGTAGAAGTGAGTGCCGGGGGCTGCATGTTTCTAGAGCTCCTGGGTTATATTACAAGGAGGCCACAGAATCGATCGTTTCGGTAACTCTGAATTTGACCCTTCCTGACTTTTTTTGGAGTTAAGAAGAAGAAGAAGAAGAAGAAGGAAAAACATTAGTACAGGGATCAACCCATTTTAAAAATTCTTGATTTTTATATTGTCTGGGTAGGCCTGCCAGAAAAGGCTAGTCTTCAAAGCTGCCTTAAAATCACAGGGAGAGTTAATTTTATGAATTCCTCCGGCAGGCCGTTCCACAATCCGGGGGCGACAGAAGAAAAGGTTCTCTGGGAAACTGACGTCAGCCAAGTTTTGGCTGACTGGAGTAAGTTCTCCCCAGAGGACCTGTGTGCGCGGGGCGGACTGTATGGGAGAATGTGATCCTGCAGGTAGCTGGGACCCAAACCACGTAGGGTTTTAAAGGTGATAACCAACACTTTATACTTCGCCCGGAAACTGATTGGCAGCCAGTGAAGAGATTTTAAAACTGGTGTAATATGGTCACCCGTAGGTGTCCCGGTGACCAACCTGGCTGCTATATTTTGAACTAGTTGAAGTTTCCGGACTAGGCACACAGGTAGCCCTATGTAGAGCGCATTGCAGAAGTCGAGCCTTGTGCATGACTGTCTTTTGGTCTTCCAACTCTAGAAAAGGTCGCACCTGGCGCAACAGCCGAAGCTGATAGTAAAATTGCAGCTGGAAGGAGCAGGGCAAACCCAGTTCCTGGCTTCAGGTGGAACTACTCCACACCTTTCATGTGTGTGTGTTTGTGTTTTAGGATGCACGCTTTCCCCCCAATAAACCTTAACATCCACGACCAGCAATGAAACAATGTTTTAACATCCTCCTTTCAGAGGCATCGATGTCGTGAGGAACAAAATCAAGATGTTCGCTCAGCAGAAGGTCACGCTGCCGAAAGGCCGGCATAAAATTATCATCTTGGATGAAGCAGACAGGTGCGTGGCTCTCTCGCCTAACCCCACGCGCCGCATTTGACCCACTTGGGTGAATCCCGCCTGCGTTTTAAGGGCTGCCTTCTTTTCAGATTCAGGAGAAAGATAAACCGTCACTTAACAAGGCACCACTGAAATACCTGGGCGGTACCTGCCTTTCAGCCCTTCTTGCCGAATTGTGTTCGCAGTCACCGCAGTGATAGAACGGCTCTGTGCCAACTCGCTGCTGCGTGTTTTATGCTTTGAATGGTATAAGTGGTATATTGAATGGTATAAGTTTTATACTTGGAATGGTTTTAATTTTTGTGAACCGCCCAGAGAGCTCCGGCTATTGGGCGGGTATAGAAATGTAATAAAATAAATAAATGAATAAATAAATTTCCAGCTGCACCTTGAACGCCAGGCAGTTGAGTCACCATCTCTTGCTTGCCCATCCCATGGGCCCTGCATCACATGTGTTAACCCTTTGGGGGCTGGACTCGATGGCCTTAGAGGCCCCTTCCAACTCTACTATTCTCTGATTCTATGATAGAGCCGGATCCATCTTGCCTTGTTTAGAGCACAAACCATCCCTGCACAAGGGGCATCCCGGGAAAGGATTCATTTACTTTTACTTAAGTAAAAGTAAGGATTACTTAAGGATTCATTTACTTTTACTTAACCCCTATCCTATATATCAGGGTTGGGCGACTTTTGGGAGGGGGCTGGACGCTGCAAGCAGATTTGCGAATGAAGTTCAGTGGCGTTGCAGCAGGAAAAAAGCATCAAACCAGCCCCCTACTTTAAAGCGTGTTCAGAGGAGGGCAACGAGGATGATCAGGGGTCTGGAATCAAAGCCCTATGAAGAGAGACTGAAAGAACTGGGCATGTTTAGCCTGGAGAAGAGGAGATTGAAGGGAGACATGATAGCAGTCTTTAAGGACTTGAAAGGTTGTCACACAGAGGAGGGCCAGGATCTCTTCTCGATCATCCCAGAGTGCAGGACACGGAATAACAGGCTCAAGTGACAGGAAGCCAGATTGTGGCTGGACATCAGGAAAAACCTCCTGACTGTTAGAGCAGTACGACAATGGAACCAGTTACCTAGGGAGGTTGTGGGCTCTCCCACACTAGAGGCCTTCAAGAGACATCTGGACAACCCTCTGTCAGGGATGCTTTAGGGTGGATTCCTGCATTGAGCAGGGGGTTGGACTTGATGGCCTTAGAGGCCCCTTCCAACTCTACTATTCTATGATTATTACCTCACCATTTATTGTGTTGTCCAAACACAGAGCCTTTTTCTCCCCGCTGCCAGATCTTGGTGGCTGCATGTGGCCTGCTATATATTAATAGTTAACTTGTTCTTTGAGTGCTGTTTCTTATGTAGCCAAAACAGCCCCCTCCCTGCTTGAGGGGAAATTTTGGCAGGCTTGTAGTGGGGGGACAGGGAACCCAAGACAGCCCAATGAGGTCTGAGCACACTCATTGGGCATTGAAGGCTGGCTGAGTATTGAGAGCTAAAAATAGACTATTGAGAGGCAGGGAAATGGAGTGTCCTCAACGAGGGCATGGCTGGCTAGAACCCTGAAGAGGAACATTTCATACTGCAACATTTTGTTGCAGGTTCACTTTAGTGTGCCTGTGCGTATAACATATACAAAAATATCAGTCTGTAGTCCACAGCCCAGGCTATATGGCAAAGACTGCCAAATGGTTTCTGATACATTTAAATAAGATGAAGGAATTAGTTTCTGGGGAGGTGCCTACATGTCAGGCCAGGTAGGACAACTGAGGCCTCATCTACACCAAGCAGGATATCGCACTATGAAAGCGGTATATAAAAGGCAGGAGCCACACTGCTGCTTTATAGCAGTATTGACGTGCACTGACAACTGTTGGGGCCTGTTGACACATATCATATACCGCTTTCATAGTGCAATATCCTGCTTGGTGTAGATTCAGCCAGAGTTGAATTTTTATTGCTCCAATCTCTTGTGTTTTATTTGGACGACGTTTATTTCGTTGGAAATAAATGTCTGGCTACCGCTACAGGATTGCAACAAAACCCATGCAAGGCCCAGTGCTGAGTGACCGTTGGCATGTGAGCGGCCTTCCCGTGGCTTAAATGATCTTTCGTTTCCCCACCTAGCATGACGGATGGAGCCCAGCAAGCCCTGAGACGGACTATGGAGATTTATTCCAAGACGACTCGCTTTGCCCTTGCTTGCAATGCTTCGGACAA
Source organism: Elgaria multicarinata webbii (assembly GCF_023053635.1). Classification (NCBI taxonomy): domain Eukaryota; kingdom Metazoa; phylum Chordata; class Lepidosauria; order Squamata; family Anguidae; genus Elgaria; species Elgaria multicarinata. Next base: position 12,501,456 of record NC_086192.1, read on the forward strand.
AATCATAGGTAAGCGCTTCCGGCCACCAAAGTGCCCTGGACCAGGCTTGGTTGCAGATCTGGGCAGGATAAAGACCTTTCTGATGGGTGCAAGTGGAAAGACACAGCAGCCCAAAGAAGGGGCTTAATCCAGTTGGAGGAAAACAGACAGTATCGTACTGCCCTTATACAAATCTGTGGTGCGACCACACTTAGAGTATTGTGTACAGTTCTGGTCACCACACCTAAAAAAAGATATTATAGAGCTGGAAAAAGTGCAGAAAGGGGCAACTAAAATGATGAAGGGCCTGAAGCATCTCCCCTATGAAGGAAGTTCTGGGCTCCACAATTCAAGAAGGACGCAGACAAGCTGGAGCGTGTTCAGAGGAGGGCAACCAGGATGATCAGGGGTCTGGAAACAAAGCCCTATGAAGAGAGACGGAAAGAACTGGGCATGTTTAGCCTGGAGAAGAGAAGATTGAGGGGAGACATGATAGCACTCTTCAAAGACTTGAAAGGTTGTCACACAGAGGAGGGCCAGGATCTCTTCTTGATCCTTCCAGAGTGCAGGACACGGAATAACGGGCTCAAGTTAAAGGAAGCCAGATTCCAGCTGGACATTAGGAAAAACGTCCTGACTGTTAGAGCAGTACGACAGTGGAATCAGTTACCTAGGGAGGTTGTGGGCTCTTCCACACTAGAGGCATTCAAGAGGCCGTCAGGGATGCTTTAGGGTGGATTCCTGCATTGAGCAGGGGGTTGGACTCGATGACCTTGTAGGCCCCTTCCAACTCTACTTTTCTATGATTCTACATCAACTGGGATTGTTTAGCTCGGAGAAGAGGAGGCTAAGGGGAGACATGATAGAGGGGTACAAAATTACAGTATAGAGAATGTGGATAGGGAGACATTTTTCTCCCTCTCTCAAAATACTAGAACCCAATGGGGTCATCACATGAAGTTGATGGGTGGGAGATCCAGGACAAATAAAAGGAAGGACTTCTTCACACAGTGCAGAGTTAAGCTATGGAACTCCCTGCCACAAGATGTAGTGATGGCCACCAATCTGGATGGCTTCAAAAGGGGGTTGGATCAATTCCTGGAGGCGAAGGCTATCCATGGCTACTAGCCCTGATGGTTGTGTGCTGCCTCCAGTGTTTGAGGCGGTGAGCCTGTGTGCACCAGTTGCTGGGGAGCATGGGTGGGAGGGTGCTGTTGTACCATGTCCTGCTTGTTCGTCCCTGGCTGATGGCTGGTTGGCCGCTGTGTGAGCAGAGTGGACCCTTGGTCTGATCCAGCATCAGGGCTCTTCTTATTTAAGGGACCGTAGCTCAGTTGCAGAGCGCCTGGTTGGCCTGCATGAGCTCCCAGGATCCCTCCATCCCCCGCCTCTCCAAGCAAGGCCGTAAAAGAATCCTGCCTGAAACTCTGCAAAGACGCTGCCCGTCCGTGCAGGCGGCCCAAGCAAGGCGGCCCAACGGTCCCACCCTGTAAAAAGGGCAGCGTTCTCTTAGATCTTGCCTCCCTCTCCTTAGAACCCATCCAGTCTCGCTGCGCGGTCCTCCGCTACACCAAGCTGACGGATGCGCAGATCCTCGCGCGGCTCATGAAAATCGTGGGGAAGGAGAACGTGGAGTACGCGGACGATGGGCTGGAAGCCATTATCTTCACCGCCCAGGGGGACATGAGGCAGGTGGGTAGAGAAGCGACAGCTTTAGATCCTTGTGCAGCTTTTGCGTTTGGTCAGAGCACGAAGCAGTGTAGTAAACTCGGACACCGATGGGTGATGATGGTAATCACACAGAGAGTTTACATAGCCATTTCTATTCCCCCTCCTCTTCTTGCTGACTGAACCTCCATTGTCCTGTTTGTGTGCTGAATCATCTTTCCTTATCACCCTTGTGTGTACCTAGCTAGGTTTCTCATCATGTTTGTTCCCGGGTTTAAGCTGGAAGCCAAACAGGACGCACTGCTCTTAGACAATAGACAATTACTGAGATAACGAGGGGTGCGACAGCCAACCCTTAATCTAAAGACAGTTTGCTGTCTGGAAGGTTTTTCCAGGCCGCTGTGTCATCCCTACAGAGCGGGAAACGCCGTCCTCCGCTCTGCTCTGTCCTGCACTTCGGCTTTCATTGTTTCCGAGGCCCCGCCGTCGGTAAAACTGAGCGCTGGCCGTCGCTGGAGGGAGCAGATGCTTGGGGTTGCTGCTGTCGACAGCGCAGCGGAGCGGCTGATCGTGCCAAAACCACACAGAGGGTTGACGAGAAAACAGCTGATCTAAAAAACGCGAGACTTGATGTCCTCCATCTTGGATACCTTTTCCGGCCCCAAGGGGGCACGGACGTCTATACACTTAAAATATTGTATTTGTAGATTGGCGTAGATTGCAAGCTGAGTATGAGCCAACAGTGCGATGTGGCTGCAAGAAAGGCAAATGCTATTTTGGGCTGCATTCATAGAAGTATAGCTTCCAAACCACGTGAGGTACTGGTTCCTCTCTATTCGGCCCTGGTTAGGCCTCATCTTGAGTATTGCGTCCAGTTCTGGGCTCCACAATTCAAGAAGGATGCAGACAAGCTGGAGTGTGTTCAGAGGAGGGCAACCAGGAGGATCAGGGGTCTGGAAACAAAGCCCTATGAAGAGAGACTGAAAGAACTGGGCATGTTTAGCCTGGAGAAGAGAAGACTGAGGGGAGACATGATAGCACTCTTCAAATACTTAAAAGGTTGTCACACAGAGGAGGGCCAGGATCTCTTCTCGATCCTCCCAGAATGCAGGACACGGAATAAGGGGCTCAAGTGACAGGAAGCCAGATTCCAGCTGGACATCAGGAAAAACTTCTTGACTGTTAGAGCAGTACGACAATGGAACCAGTGACCTAGGCAGGTTGTGGGCTCTCCCACACTAGAGGCCTTCAAGAGGCAGCTGGACAACCATCTGTCAGGGATGCTTTAAGGTGGATTCCAGCATTGAGCAGGGGGTTGGACTCGATGGCCTTGTAGGCCCCTTCCAACTCTACTAATCTATGATTCTATGAGGATGTGTGTGTGTGTGTGTTTGTTTAGCAGGGGCCGGAGGACTTTCTCCCTTAGGCTTTTTGAAAGATTCTTTTCTCCAAACCTTGGGGTGTTCCCAAGCCTGCTGATTCCTCCCTCGTGTGTGGATCCTGCCACTTTTGAGGAATTAATTCACTTTTATTTATTTATTTCATTTCATTTCATTTTTATACCGCCCAATAGCCGAAGCTCTCTGGGCGGTTCACAAAAACTAAAACCACAATAAAACAACCAACAGGTTAAAAGCACAATTACAAAATACAGTATCAAAAGCACAACAGTATAAAAAGCATTATTATATGGGACACCGACCCAACTTGACTATATAATACTGAAGTCCAGAATGCGCTACTTTTTTGTCCTCCCAGAAGAAGAGTTGGATGTTCTCAGGAACTGCTGGGTTGTTGTTGGGTGTTTTTTTTTAAAAAAAAAATTGAAATGCCGCCTTTCTCTTTTCACAGGCACTGAACAACTTGCAGTCCACCCATTCTGGATTTGGATTTGTCAACAGCGAGAATGTATTCAAGGTTAGCAAAAGCCTTTTCGCCTTCTCTCACTAGCCGGACCAGAAGCCACCTGTATTTTTAAGAAGGTGTATCGATCCAGCAGCGGTTTTGTCATGGGTGGGGGAAAAAGAGCTTTTCCTTCCCAATTACATTGCTTCTTTGCATTAGTTTCCCTTCCTCTGCGTCTGTCCTTCTCTTTAGAAAGAAACCCCAACCAAACAAGAAAGTGGTGGTGCTGGCCACCCCTGGGGGGACCCTCTCTGGGTCTCAGACTGTCACTTAAAGACCTGTTTCTTAGTCTCACCTCCGTGGTTGATCAGAGAAAGGTCCCTCCAGCTCAGCATCACCTGCAGTCGCTCCAGGATTTCAAGCAGAGGTTTTCCCTGGTCTTACCCAGAGATGCCAGGAATCAAAGGTGGGACCTTGTACATGCTGATTGCTGTTTAATCACTAGCACGGTGCCTCTGACTTTTGCTGCAGGTGTGCGATGAGCCGCACCCTCTGCTGGTGAAGGAGATGATTGGACATTGTGTCGGTGCGAATATTGATGAAGCTTACAAGGTGGGTGCCAGGGGTGTGCTCTACGTGGGGCTGCCTTTGAAGAGTATTCGGAAACTCCAGCTGGTTCAAAGAGCTGCAGCCAGATTGTTGACCGGGGCTGGTTACAGGGAGCACACAACTCCCCTGTTAAAACAGCTCCCCTGGCTTCCAGTCTGTTTCTGGGCACAATTCAAAGTGTTGGTTATGACCTATAAAGCCCTATATGGCTCTGGTCCAGGTTATTTGAAAGACCGTTTTCTCCCTTATGAGCCTGCCCGGGCTTTGAGATCTTCTGGAGAGGCCCTTCTTTCAGTCCCACCATCTTCACAGGCGCGCTTGGTGGGAACACGGGACAGGGCCTTCCCGGTGGCTGCTCCTGAGCTCTGGAACTCTCTTCCCTGGCTCCCTCCTTGATGGGCTTTTGGAAGCAGGCTAAAACTGTTTTGTTCCAGCAGGCCTTTGGAGAATCATCCGGCCCTCCATCTATGTTAATGTCTTATAATTTTGTTGTGTATTTTTTTAATTGTTTATGGTTTTGTTTCCCTCCCCGCCCCCATGTATATTTTAAACTTTGTAAGGCCGCCTTGAGGCCCAGCATTGGGCAAAAGGCGGGATACAAATAATAATGATGATGATGATGATAATAATAATAATAATGATGATGATGATGATGATGATGATAATAATAATAATAATAATGCTCCCCTCATCTCCTTTCCGGCCAGGATAAAGGCCAAAGTCTGGCTCAACGGGCGTATCCATGTCTGTGCATTGCGGTGGCCCTGTTCAGACAGAATGTGAGGAAGTCGAGTTAGGCTAACCGTGGTGCATAGCCACATCACGCCAGGCCTTCTACAACTTCATTGGCTGCCAAGCCAGGTCTGGGCCCAATTCACAGTGCTGGTACTAACATTCAAAGCCCTAAACAGTTCGGGGCCAGGTTATTTGAAGGAACGCCTCCTCCCATATGTGCCTGCCTGGACCTTAAGATCATCTACAGGGGCCCTTCTCCGTGAGCCCCTGCCGAAGGAAGTGAGGCAGGTGGCTACCAGGAGCAGGACCTTCTCTGGTGTGGCACCCCGGCTGTGGAGCGAACTCCCCAGAGACGTTCGCTTGGGGCCTACACTGTACTCCTTCCGTCGACAGCTGAAGACCTTTTTATTCTCTCAGTACTTTAACCACTAATTTAACTTAAATTTAAACTTCACAGTTTTAATCCCGTATCTTAACCTACATCAGTTTTTGCTGTGTGGATTTATCCCGGTTGTGCTTTTTATATTGTATTCTGTATTTGTGTTTTTAGATGGTTGGTTGTTTTTATGCTCTTCGTGATTTTAATTTTTGTGAACCGCCCAGAGAGCTTCGGCTATTGGGCGGTTTAAAAATGTAATAAATAAATAGCACCAACCACGCGGAGTGCTCCTGCCACACCCTGCCTAGCCAACCTCCACCCTCCTTGAGTACATGGGCCTTCTTGCACTGCTGCAGGGTGTGGGAATAGCTGTTACGACTTGGAGAACCATGGAAAGAGGTTTTTGTACCTCTTGGCCGTCGAACGAGCAATTTGGGGCTGCATTAATTAGAAGCATAGCTTCCAAATCACGTGAGGTGCTGGTTCCTCTCTATTCAGCCCTGGTTAGGCCTCATCTAGAGTACTGCGTCCAGTTCTGGGCTCCACAATTCAAGAAGGACGCAGACAAGCTGGAGCGTGTTCAGAGGAGGGCAACCAGGATGATCAGGGGTCTGGAAACAAAGCCCTATGAAGAGAGACTGAAAGAACTGGGCATGTTTAGCGTGGAGAAGAGAAGATTGAAGGGAGATGTGATAGCACTCTTCAAATACTTAAAAGGTTGTCGCACAGAGGAGGGCCAGGATCTCTTCTCGATCCTGCCAGAGTGCCGGACACAGAATCATGGGCTCAAGTTACAGGGTGCCAGATTCCAGCTGGACATCAGGAAAAACTTCCTGACTGTTAGAGCAGTACGACAATGGAACCAGTGACCTAGGGAGGTGGTGGGCTCTCCCACACTGGAGACTGTGCTTTTTATTTATGTTGGGGGGGGGGGGGCGGATCCGTATTTATGGGTGCGTTCGTTTTCTTTTCCAGATCCTTGCCCATTTGTGGAGGCTCGGCTACTCACCCGAAGACATCATCGGCAACGTTTTCAGAGTGTGTAAAACCTTCCAAATGGCCGAGTATCTGAAGCTGGAGTTCATCAAGGTCAGTTTTTGTGGGGCTTTTGCTGGTCTAGCGGCTCGAACCATTAAAGTGAATGTGGCCAGAATCCAGCGAGTTCCAGGACCGGGCCAGAAAGACCTTCAGTTATAACTAGCTTGGAGGCCTGTTTAATGCAAGCGATTGTCCTGTTTCTCTGGGCTTATTTCATTTAAGGTATGTCGAAGACTCCTTCTCAAGAGTGGTGAAGAAAACTTTAAATAAAAAAAAATAGACCAGCCTTCCCAGTGCGGTTGACTACAATCCCCATCATCCCCAGGCAATGTGGCAGTTGGGGATGATGGGGGGTTGTAGTCAAGCACATCTGAAGGGCACCAGGTTGCACTAGATTGGCAACTGAATTTAAAATTTTAACGGTTTTATTCTGTTTTTATTTCCATTTTATCTTGCACACCGCTCCGAAATTTTTCAATGGTGAGCGGTGTATAAATATTCTAAATAAATAAACTGAAACATGTGAACTGACTCCCCCGGGCAACATGGGTGTTTGAAGCAACACTCAAAAAGAATCTTTTCCTCCAAGGAGCTCAGGATAAAAATGCGTGTCTGCCCCATCTCCCCTCTGTGTTCTCTTCCAACAAGCCTGTGAGGTAGGTTGGGCTGAAATTGCATATGACTGGCTCAAGGTCATCTAGTAAACTTTTGGGGGTTGACCCCATAGAGAGCCTCAGCTATTGAGCAGTATAGAATAATAATGTTTGATCTGGGTGGGCCGGTTCCCACGTGCAAGTCGTCGAGGACTGACGTGCACGACAGAGACATCCTTCGCTCCCTGGAAGCACTCCGGCTATCCCACTTTGAGATAAGCGGAACGGCGTTCAGAAGGCTCATACGCTTATCAAACGCTTATCAAATTTGCAGACGACACAAAATGTAGTAAATAAAAATAAGGCAGGAAACGGCTTGGATCTAACGCATCGCCTCTTCTTTATGCCGCTAGGAAATTGGCTACACTCATATGAAGGTGGCAGAAGGGGTGAACTCGCTCTTGCAGATGGCCGGATTGCTGGCCCGGCTGTGTCAGAAGACAGCTGCTCCTACGGCGAGCTGAAAGCACAGACGGGGGGGCATTAGCGTGGTGTGGATCCCGCGAGCTGGCTGCAGCCAGGTCCGATGAAGTCGGGATTATTTTGACTTGCGCTTGGCGGCTCCGGCCCCACCCAAAACGTTTGTGTTCTCGTGTGACTTGTACGTGTTTTTTTTTAACACTTCAGACCAAATAAAGTTTGATATAAAAACTATAGGCCTCTCATGTCATTATACCAAAAGGACAACCTTCCCAACCTGGTGCCCTCCCAAGGTGTCGGACTACAACTCCCATGGCCAGCTGGACAGCCATCTGTCAGGGATGCTTTAGGGTGGATTCCTGCATTGAGCAGGAGGGTGGACTCGATGACCTTATAGGCCCCCTTCCAACTCTACTATTCTATGATTCTAAGTCTGTGCAGGACACCATGAACTCTCAAATTTTGGATTATGCCCCAGAGCGATGGATGCTTTTAATTTAGGAAGCTGCCTAAAATACTATACATAGTGTACAGACGTTGCTATGGCTAATAACCAGAATAAATATACTGTAACTGAGAAAATGAATCTTGCAGGCTACCATTTGGTTTCCCAGAGATGGTTTCCTGGCTTTTTTTTCTCCCCGTTGACTTTGCTCTCTTCCCTTCTGGCAAGATCTACAACGCTGTGTGTTTGCTCGGAGTTGCGCGTCAGCGTAAAAAGGGCTGGAATCCTTTTCGAAGGACCAGGTAGTTTTGAAGGGTGTCGTGCTCCCTTCGGAGTGGAGAAGGAGCTCTGTTAGGCAGCAGACCTAGAGCGAAAAGGGGAAAGGTATGTCCATTCTTTTAATAGAATCAACAGGCTTTGATTCAGATTAACACTTGGATTCAGATTAACAAGAGCATTGGGAGTCAAACTTCAGTCAGTATTTCTCATGGGGCCCCCTGTGCTTCCTGGAGGGTTGGAGGAAAGCAACGTCAGAGTGGCGGGGAATTGGTGAAGGATCACGGAGCTTTCTGCAGACAGAATGACCAGTCTCGATCCAAGGTGGGTTTAACTCTGGTTGTACTTTTATATTGCACTTGGAAGCTTGCATGTTTCCTATTTCATGCTGCGCCTTGTGGTTTTAATGTTCGTGAATTGCCCAGAGGGCTTCGGCTACGGGCCGGTATAGAAAATAAATAAGCAAGGTAGGTCATCGGTTACAGGGAGCAGACAACTTCAGGTGGTGGATGCTATTCTACGGAACGCTCACATTAAAAGCAACAAAAAAGTTATCTTCCCTGCAACGAGAAAGGCAGCACAGCAGGCCATGGAGATGCTAGTTTTCTAGCTGCGAAGAAAGCCCTACATCAGGTATCATTCAAAAATGGCATCCGTCACTTGCACTTTGAAAAGAAAATATCCCACTTTGACCATTTCTCAAAGCCCTTAAGCAGGATCTGCCAGGTTTTGAATCGAGGGTCTTCCCACACTGAACTATTGGACTTTCTCATCACCTAGGAGAAGCCGTAACAATTCAGTAGCTCATCTTTAACGAGGATGGGGGGTGGAGAGAGATACACACACATCTGTGTAGTTACCTGCTGTCTGTGGCTGCATTGATACAATCTGGTTCATCATCGGCATTATCTGGATTGAAAGAACACAATTAGTGAACGGAAGGAGGAATTTTCCATACCTGATGCGGGAATGTCAAATGGCACCGTGCCACTCATGTACTAATCAGCATGGGACCCTCAAGAGTGGGACCCTTAAGGAATACGGACCCTGTTTAACACCACCTCCAAAATCTAACCCTGTTAGGGCTTTGGCTGCCTATATGTTTCCCAGCCCAATTCAAGGTGCTGGTTTTAACCTATAAAGCCCTACATGGCTTGGGACCACAATACCTGAGGGAACGCCTCTCCCGACATGAACCTACCCGTACACTGCGCTCAACATCTAAGGTCCTCCTCTGAGGGAAGCTCGGAGGATGGCAATAAGGGAGAGGGCCTTCTCAGTGGTGGCCCCCCAATTATGGAATGATCTCCCCGACGAGGCTGGCCTGGCGCCAACATTGTTATCTTTCAGGCGCCAGGTCAAGACTTTTCTCTTCTCCCAGTCATTTAACAGCATTTAACAACGCTAAGTTTGTTTTTTAGCGGACCCCCCAGAACTGTTGTTTTAAAATGGATACTGTTGTTTTTCTACTGTTGTCTTTATGTTTTTGATGGTTTTAAATTTTGTACACTTTTTTTAATGTTTACTGTTTTTAACTTTTGTAAACCGCCCAGAGAGCTTCGGCTATGGGGCGGTATATAAATGTAATATATAAATAAATAAATTTAAGGGTCCCCCCCTTTCTGCTGTTTCTCATAACCTCCGCAGAATTATGTTTGCTCTTCTTAAACTTAGCTTCATCAGCTCATTCTTCCCCAAACAGATGTGTGGGACTGCAATTGCTTTCACCTATAGCCAGCTTGTTTAATGGTGAGGCTGGCTGGACTGGGAAACACTGTGCCAATGTCACAGAATACAAAATGGACTGAACGAATGCCTCTGAAACTCTATGCTGTACCTGCATTGTATATGCAAAAACATTTGTGAGTAAAACTGTTTTCTTTCCTTCACTGAAGGAAGATGTAATCTCCCTTTATTCTTAAAATAGCATGTGGGACTGGTAAACACTCGTGCTCCTGCCAGTGTCAAAGAATACAAAATGGACTGCACGAACGCCTCTGAAACTCTACGCTGTACCTGCATTGTATATGCAAAAACATTTGTGAGTAAAACTGTTTTCTTTCCTTCACTGAAGGAGGATGTAGTCTCATTTTATTCTTAAAACAGCATGTGTGCATGTGGGACTGGTAAACGCTCGTTCTGTTTTGCCTTTTTGTTTTGCTTTTTCTCTGCTAACGGCCTTCCTCACAGGAGGCCTTATGACTAAATAATCCCATCGCCAATCCATTCCGGGTTTCAGGCAGAACTCTCGACACCGTGGGCAGCTCCTTTAGAGTTCCGTTGTATTGGGTTTAAGAAATTATGTCGGGCGCGGAGAAAGGGGATAGTGATACAGGGTTACAAACAGAACCTACAGCATCTTCTGCTTCCGGATGGACCAGCCACGTTTTGGTAAGAGTGGGAGTCTTCGTCTGAAAGAGAGGAAAAGCGGAGTTTTCACATGGCATGAAACAGAGACGCCTCGCCCTGTTCGGACGTTTGAATGCACCTAAGAGGGGCGGGACCGTGCCTCGCTAGCAACACCTGGCCCCGCCCACTACCTGCGTCATGCCGTGATGCCTGAACCAACCTATGCGCACCTACGGACTGTAGATGTACAGGCCTTGGTCTGGATAATTAGGAATCTTTGACCAGGCAGAGGCCTCAATTGCAGCCTGGCCCTGGACACATGAAGGCTGTTGCAGATGTGGATCTGATGCAGTTTCCACTCTGCCTCCATTTGATGACACCCCAAATCCTCCACTTCGCTTTGGCTCACAGTTGAGCCCGCTCTGTTCCTCCTCTCTGAACTCCCCCCGCCTTTTCCTTCATCTTGGATCGTGGCCCCATCCCTGGCACAAGAACAAGGACAGTTTAAATGCAGCTGCTGGGGCCAAGCTGTTGAAAGCAAGTTACGTGTGTATGACACCCGCCCACACCCACCACATTTGACAACTTTGTGTTTGATTTATCAGACTAGTAGAACCCTTGGTTTTACCGGAAACCTGTGATTCTCTCCACAACTGGATCTCTGCGCTGTTCTCGTAAATATCCATGTCCACAAAGACTACAGAAAATAAAAGGGGATGCAGTTGAGGGGGCAAGCAAAAACTCCAAGGTTTGCAGAAAATATCTCTGGAGGAGGGAGAAACCCCAACCGCAGATCAATGAGGACTGCGTGTCCTTGGTGGCCATGAAAAGCGGATGACCAGGGCAGGAGGGGACGAAATTGAATATCCTGGAGAAGGGCATGACTAGCCAGCCGGCCCCCTAAACAGGGATATATTTGCCAAAGAGGCTGGTGTCTCCTATATCAGTGGGGCGGTGACAATGGTTACAGCGAATCGGCCGTGTCTCAATTCTTCTGACCGATTGGAGTAGGAGCAGTTTCAAGTATTTGAAGAGTGCTCTCATGTCTCCCCTCAAACTTCTCTTCTCCAGGCTCAACATGCCCAGTTCTTTCAGTCTCTCTTCATAGGGCTTTGTTTCCAGACCCCTGATCATCCTGGCTGCCCTCCTCTGAACACGCTCCAGCTTGTCTGCGTCCTTCTTGAATTGTGTTCTACTCCTGAACCTAGTAGCCTCTGATCACCTTATTTTTTCCATGGATTTGTTTAATCCACCTTCAAAAGCATCTAACTTGGTAGTCGTCCATACATCCCATGGCAGTAAATTCCTCACTCCAGCTGTTCCCTGTGTGAAGAAGGGCTTCCTTTCATCTGTTCTGAACCTCCCGACATTCGGTTTCACGGGATGACCCCTTTGTGTGTGTGTGTGGGGGGGGAAGGCAAAACATCTCCGTATCTGCTTCCCCCCACCCCACATGCATGGTCATCGCCCCATTGTATTGGGTTTAAGAAATTATGCCTAGTGCAGAGAAACTGGATTGTGATACAGGGTTACGAACAGAACCTACAGCATCTTCTGCTTCCGGATGGACCAGCCACGTTTTGGTAAGAGGGAGAGTCTTCGTCTGAAAGAGAGGAAAAGCTGAGTTTTCGCGTGGCATGAAACAGAGACGCCTCGCCCTGTTTGGACGTTTGAATGCACCTAAGAGGGACAGGACCATGCCTCGCTCGTAGCCCCTGGCCCTGCCCGCTACCTGCGTCATGCCTGAACAAACCTATGCACACCTACAGACGGCAGATAATGGTCTGGATAATTAGGAATCTTTGACCAGGCCTCAATTGCAGATGTTACGCCGGACTCACATCTGGTGCAAAAGCAAGGAACACCCCGTGGGGGAGTAAAAAATAGCCAAAGGCAAGGTTGGAACCAAGTAATCTTCTCTCCCCCATCTTCATTAAGGATGAGCTACGGAATTGTTACGGCTTCTCCTAGGTGATGAGAAAGTCCGATAGTTCAGTGTGGGAAGACCCTCGATTCAAAACCTGGTAGATCCTGCTTAAGGGCTTTGAGAAATGGTCAAAGTGAAAAATTTATTTTCAAAGTGCAAGTGACGGATGTCATTTTTGAATGATACCTGATGTAGGGATTTCTCCGCAGCTAGAAAACTAGCCTCTCCATGGCCTGCTGTGCTGCCTTTCTCGTTGCAAGGAAGATAACTTTTTTGTGGCTTTTAATGTGAGCGTTCCGTAGAATATCATCCACCACCTGAAGTCCAAACTGGGGGGCACAGTCTCTTCTACACCTCATCTTTCCCTCCCTCTGTTCCATGAGTGGATTAGGCCGAATCTTTGTCTCGCAAAGATTGAGACAAGAGCTTGACAAATAAAAGGAAGGACTTCTTCACACAGCGCAGTTAAATGATGGAACTCACTACCACAGGATGTAGTGATGGCCACCAATCTGGGTGGCTTTAAAAGGGGCTTAGATAAATTCCTGGAGGCAAAGGCTATCCATGGCTACTAGCCCTGATGGTTGTGTGCTATCTCCAGTATCCGTAGGCACCTGGCACTTTAATAAAACTTTTGCAAGTATTTATTTTTGAAGATTACTTGGTTCCACCCTTGCCTTTGGCTATTTTTTACGGACTCACATCTGGGCCAGGGGAAGTGGCCACAATCCCTGCTCCTCCTCTCAGCTGAAGATCTGAACTCTCCCCTGCATTTGACAAGGGTTGCATCTCAGGGCTAGAATCCCGGCTCGGCATGCAAAAGTCCCGGGTTCTCCAGGTAGGGAAAGATCTCTGTCTGAAACTCCGGAGAGTCTCTGCCGGTTAGTGTTGACAGTGCTGAGCAAGAAAGACCAAAGGTCTGACTCCGTATAAGGAGGCTTCCCGTGTTCCTATTTAACCAGAAGCATGAGAACTGGAAATTTACTTCTTATTTAGAGGAAGGGCTGTGACTGAATGGTAAAGTATTTATTTTATCTTATTTATTTATTTATTACATTTATATACAGCCCCATAGTCGAAGCTCTCTGGGCGGTTTACAAAAGTTAAAAACAGCGAACATTAAAAGTATACAAAATTTAAAGCCATCAAAAACATAAACAGGATAAAAACAACGGTATCAATTTAAAAACTACAGTTCTGGGGTCCGTTAAAAAACAAACTTAGCGTTGTTAAATGCTGTTAAATGCCTGGGAGAAGAGAAAAGTCTTGACCTGGCGCCGAAAAGATAACGATGTTGGCGCATGCTCCATTGGAGGTGCTCACAGGTACCATGTTGGCGACCCGTGGTCAACTTGACACAGCAGTGCCGCGTCTTGTGCAGAGAGAGGCCAACAGCTGCAACCTCACCCTGCTTAAATGGAGATGCAGGCCCTGCATTTGGGAGTTTCTACACACCATTTAGCTGCTCTTTCGCTGAACTACAACTTAGGTATATTTTGATCTCAGGACATTTAGGCCAAGTTTGCCTTCTCCTTACTCTGCCCCGCCCTCACCAGAAACAGCAGCCTCATTTGATTTCTGGACATGTTGTAGGGTAAATAAAGGCAACACGTTACAGGCAGAGGTTAGCTTTGAAGCGTCTGTAATTGTGATCCATGGTGGGACAATATGGGGGTGCTACAAGTCCCCACAAACGCTCTTGTGCAAAGTTGGAAGGGATGGAATTGCAGGGCACCCCGCCCCCCAGACACACCTCACACCAGTGGAGACTGGTGTCTCCAATGCCAGTGGATTGCTGAATCCGCTCCGGGTTTCCATTCGAACCAGTCCACACCTTGGATAGCTTCTTGAGCATTCTGACTGGTTCAGACGGAAACCCAGAGTGGATTCGTTGCCCGCGGACATTGGAGCCACCAGCCTGCACTGCCTTACACTGTTCCCTCCCCCCCCCCCCCCATTTTATAAAAGCCATCCCTGATCGATGCTGGGTCCAGCTCAAGTGCTCTCTCATCTGATCTCCCAAAACAATTTAATTAACAGCTTACCGCTTGACAGTCTTACAAATTTTCTGCAGTTGTAATAAGGATTTGTTGCGATGGGCTCACTAAAACAGAGAAAAGGGCAGGGGGGGGGGACATAATCGAATACTGGAATTGGAAGAAAGAATTCCCATCAGGAATTTAGCGCCATGGCCAAGCCACAATAAGCAGACTGGATTGAAAAGTCCTGTTTTCGATGGGAGGCAAATAACGAGGTTTGCGAAGTAATCCACAAAGCTTTTTATTAAGCAACAAACGTCTCTTCTATTTTAAGAGAGTCTAACCTCTTGGAAACGTCCCCCTAGGCAAAACTATGCAAACTAAGCAAGACAATTGTCTGCTCAAGAAGAATAGGAAACCGCTTCAGAGAACCTGGTGCGGAGGCAGGTTCTGGCGTAATCAACTTGACTTTCTCACACCTTCCTTCCGCCCTGTGCGTTTGAGCTTCCGGTGGACCCTAGCATCAGCTAGCTTGTTGGGGCGCCCTCCTCCGGAAGAAGGCTCACTTCCCACCGAGTGTGCAGGATTTGGCCTTGAGGAGATAAGCTCTGGAGAGGACTGACTCCCAGCTGGGGAATCGCCCGTGAGAGCTTCCTCCCCCACTGGTCCAGGCTGGCTGGTGTCTGGTGCTGCGTCTTCTCGTTCTGAATCTGATTCTGATTGATTACTTGAAACATCTTCTCCCAAAACAGGGGCAGGAGGGTTAGACATGACAGGGGCTCAGGGAAAGCCTGGACAGCACTTTAAAAAGAGGACTGCCCACAGCAGCGGAGGCTGGTGGCTCTGATATCAATGGGGCAATGAATCCATTCTGGGCTTCAATCAAGAACCAGCCAGAACACTAAAGAGCTATTGAAGGTGCTGAATCTCACCCCCAAAATAGGTTCAGGACCTTGGATAGCTCTTTTAGCATTGTGGCTGGTTCTTACTGACACACGGCGCGGATTCACAGCCGCTCCAAAATCAGAGCCAGCAGCCTTCACTGGCCCTCCTTAATTACTGGCCCTTACACAGTGAAGAGGAGTATATAAGCCTAAAAGAGTGAGGAGAGTTTGAAATTGCCCCCAAAGCCTGTGGCTACCCAGGACTTACACATAAGCAGAATCTGGTTCCCTCGGCATCTCTGGAAGGAAGATTTAGTTGGCATTAGTTCACACATTTATTTTATTTTATTCATTATTGCATTTATATCCCGCCTCTTTTCCTCGAGAGCCTCGTGTGGCGCAGAGCAGTAAAGCAGCAGTTTCTGCAGCCGAAACTCTCCCCACGGCCTGAGTTCGATCCCAGCGGAAGCTGGTTTCAGGCAGCTGGCTCGGGTCGACTCAGCCTTCCATCCTCCCGAGGTTGGTAAAATGAGTACCCAGTTAGCTGGGGGAAAGGTAATCATGGCCGGGGAAGGCAACAGCAAACCACCCCGCTATAAGGCCTGCCAAGAAAATGTCAGCGAAAGCTGACATTCTGAAACACTAGCCATTACACCACACAAATCAGATCATGTTTTATTTAAATAAATAAATCAGGAGTGAACTTCAGCCCCAGTTTTAATTTCCCTGAGACATGTTGAAATTGCAAACTTACCTGTCCCACAGTTTTGATACCTGCGCTCAGCGTTAGCCTCTGAAAAGAAAGGCCTTTGAGAGTCAGTGAATTTAGAAGTTGCAAGGGTTGTAGAGGCCATCTAGTCCACCCCCTGTTCTGTGCAGGAATCTTGCAGGAAGGGAATCTCTGACAGATGGCTGCTCAGATTCTGCTTAAGAACCTCCAATTTAGGAAAAGTAGCCCTGGGCTGAGCTTGGCTCACAGCCTTAGTTCCTCATTTATAAGATTCATAATGTCTCTTTCAGAGAATCATAGAATAGCAGAGTTGGAAGGGACCTACAAGGCCATCAAGTCCAACCCCCTGCTCAATGCAGGAATCCACCCTAAAGCATTGGATGATCCAATCAAAGGCATGCACCCTTTTAAATCCCACAAAATTCAGTTTGAGGATGTGCTTAAGAATGAGCAAGATCAGGTTTTTGAAACGTTATGAAATGATTAAAACTTACTTACCAAGGTAACTTGCACTGGAAAGATGCTCATTGCTTTTGCTAATACAAAGAGAGGGATTTATTTATTTATTTATTTATTTATTGCATTTATATACCACCCCATAGCCAAAGCTCTCTGGGCGGTTTACAAAAGTTCAAAACAGTGAACATTAAAAACAAATATACAAAGTTTAAAAACATAAAAATAGAAACAGCTATTCTGGGGTCCGTTAAAAACTAACAAACTTAGCATATATTGTTAAATGCTGTTAAATGCCTGGGAGAAGAGAAAAGTCTTGACCTGGCGCTGAAAAGATAACAATGTTGGCTCCAGGCGAGCCTCGTCGGGGAGATCATTCCACAATTGGGGGGCCACCACTGAAAAGGCCCTCTGCCTTGTTGCCATCCTCCGAGCTTCCCTCGGAGTAGGCACTCGGAGGAGGACTTTAGATGTTGAGCGCAGTGTACGGGTAGGTTCATGTCGGGAGAGGCGTTCCATCAGGTATTGTGGTCCCAAGCCATGTAGGGCTTTATAAGTCAAAACAGCACCTTGAATTTAGAAATGGACCTATAATTACTGCCCAATTAGAGGGCTATGAAGGCCAGCTGAGCCTAGCAATTGCTTAGCCCAGGTGCACACAACCTGGTGCTTTTCCAGCTGTGATGGACTCCAACTCCTATCATCCAAAGCCAAGCATGCCTGCAAATGCTGGCAGTTGTAAGACAGCAGAACCTACCTTGGTCTGGGCATGTCGCATGGCGTTTTAAGGCGCTCTTGCCATGACACTGCAACAGACACAAGAAATACGTATTTAAAAACCTCAAATCAAGTCATTCTTTCAGAGGGGGAAATTCAAATATTATTAGGCACAGCTGTGTCCAACCCCGTTGAAAAGGGTAAAAGGTGTGAGTTATTTAAAGGGGGAAAACACACCCTTACCTGAATAGGAACGCTGCACTTCAAAGCTCTGCGGGTTTTCACATCTGAAAGATCAGGGAAAATTCAGCCAGTGCCCCAGTATATAAACAATGCAAGGAAGTTGGTTGACAAATGTCTGAACTTGCCAGCCAATTAGTTGCATTCATTTAATAGCATTTGGGTATAAAAATAATAATAAAAAAATACACAGGAGGTGTGGGGAAGGTCCACTTAAAGAAATTCTTAGCCAGTTCTTAGGAACATATGAAGTTACCCAGAGGACCTTCTCTTCTGCTGCTCCCAGACTGCGGAACAGCCTGCCAGAGGAGATTCATCAGCTTGACAGTCTTTTAGAATTTAAAAAAGCAATAAAGACTGATCTATTCCGGCAGGCCTATCCAGTGAAATTTTAGAATTTTGTGAACCACCCAGGGAGCTTCGGCTATTGGGCAGTATAAAAATGCAATAAATAAATAAATAATAAAAAAAAAAGTTCCTGCCCAGATGTGTCAAGGACAGAGCAAAAACCACAGCTGCTGTGATCGATTTGAACTAAGCCTGGCTTGCGAGATCCACAGATAATGTACCTAGGAAGTTACATTAACTGAGAAGATTGCTCTCAGAGGGAAAGGGTGCATCTGAACATATGCTGAGTGCCTCTCTCATACGCCTAGCATAGCCAGGTGCTGCACACCTGGGGGAAAGGGGTAGGGCTTTTAAGGAATGTGGATATAGGTGCAAAATAGGTTGGACTCCATCACCTAAATAAGGACGGGTCAACTGATGGCTTACAGATGCTTGAAATTGAGTAAACTTCATTAAGTAAAGGTAATGATCAGCTACTTACTGGATCCTCTGACTATTGAAACTTGCCTTCTCCTGTTTACTCCCTACAGGTGGAGGAGAGAAAGAAAAATTCAAGAGCACTTGTGAGTTAAAATTATGCAAAAGATGGGTGGCATTTATTTGTTTATTATTTACTCAATTGCAAAATTTAGACGCCACTCCCTAACCGAGAATTTCAGAGCAGTACACAAATGTGATGAAAGAATAATAATAATTTTAAAAAAAACAGATTAAAAACATCATTAGAAATGACATTTTAAAAGAAAAGGTACAGATTGAATCGCAGCCGGTCATTCCGGGAAAGCTTCTTGAAACAACCATGCTTTCAGGAGGTGCTGAAAAACGGCAAGGAGTTCTATAAGAAGGGGGCCACCACACCGAAGGCTCTCCTCCTGGTGGATTCCAATCGGACCGCAGGCCTGTGGCCGGCCAGCTTGGTGAGGGAGAAGGCGCTCTCTCAGGTATCGTAGTCCCAAGTTGTTCAGGGCTTTGTACACTAGTACAAGAACCTTAAACCTGGCCTGGTAGCTTATAGGCAGCCAGTGCCGTTCCCTCAGCCAAGGAGTTGCATGCTGAAAAGGGGCAGCTCCTGACAACAGCCGAGCTGCTGCGTTCTGTATTAGCTCCACCTTCCAGAGCAGCTTTAAGGGCAGCCCCACATAGAACACATTGCAGTAATCCAGCCTTGAGGTTACTAATGCCTGTACCACTGTGTCCAAGCGATCTCTGTCCAGGAGATGCTGTAAAAGCCATTCCAAGCCGCTGCGGACACTCGGGCCTCCAGCTACAGAGACGGATCTAAGAGTACCCCCAAACTACAAACCTGTTCTTTCAGAGGCAGAGCAACCCCATCCAGAACAGGCAGTCAGCCTCTCTCCCGGACTCGGGAACCACTCACCCACAGGGCTTCCGTCTCGCTAGGATTCAGTTTCAGTTTATTGGCCCTCATCCAGCCCATTACTGAGTCTAGGCACTGGTCCGGGACCTGCACAGCCTCACCTCATTCAGTTGTCACAGGGAGATAGAGCTGCGTGTCATCAGCGTATTGATGGCATTTCGCTCCAAATCCCCTAATGACCGCTCCCAACGGCTTCATATAGATGTTAAATAACATTGGGGACAAGATGGTGCCCTGTGGAACCCCATAGCTCAATTGCCAGGAGGTTGAGGTATAGTCACCCCAGGTTAATGTCTGAAATCAGCCCTGTAGGTAGGAGCGGAACCACTGTAACACAGTGCCTCCAATACCCATCACACAGAGTCAATCCAGGAGGACACCATGGTATCAAATAATGATCAACAACAGCCAAAAGGTAGTAACCAGACAAAGAAGTTGAAAAGGAGGGGGGGAAGAGGTTGAAGGGACATTTGCACACTGGTGGGTGGGATATTATTATTATTGTGCCCATTTCACAGATGGGCAAAACTGAGGCTGCACCTAGAGCAGCTTTGCCAACTCTACTTGGTGAGCACATCTCTGAGCTGAGAGCTGAACTCTGATCCACCTCTCTTACACCATATACAGGGCGTGATGTTTGCAACGTTTGGAGACGTTTGTGATGGATGGCAATCTGCTGCCTCTTTGGTCAAGTGTGTAAGGCAGGTGTGTGTGTGTGTGTGTGTGTTGGCAAAGCCTTACCTGCCCATTGACATTTCATGCACATGCTGACAAGGGCTCCCAAAAACATCACGGAGGCGGCACCCCAAACCAGGTCCACGTGGCTCATAGCTCCGCCGCACCGCAGTTCCAACCTTGAAAGCGTAAAAGCAACGCAGATGGAGAAGTCAAACGACGCCACTCGGCCTCCCCCAAACGCCACGAATCCAGAGGAACCACAAGCGCTTTGGTGGGAGCAGAAGCGCCCTGAATTCAAAACCATCTCAACACGTTGTAGACGGAATTAGAACGGCATGAGCAAGTCGAAGCGGAAGGGGGGTTATTTTATTTTAATGCGTACGTTTTGTGAGCCGCCCGGAAAACGTCTGCTATGGCCATATGCTGCTCCCAGTAGCAGAGACAGGAAGCCGTATCCACCAGCCGCTAGGGGAACATGGGTGGGAGGGTGCTATTGCACCCATGTGGGTTCCTGGTCCACAGCTGGTTGGACGCTGTGCGAACAGAGTGCTGGACTAGACGGACCCTTGGTCCGATCCAGCAGGGCCCCTCTTATGTTCTTAAAATCAGCAGAGAAAGACAGGAGAGAAAATAAGGAAGTTACCACGGTGGTAAACAGCCAGCTGTCTTCCGTTGCCTGAAGTATATCTTATGTCACTGTCCCCTTTCCTCGACTGTAAACTCCTTGGGGCAGAGACCTAGAATCAGACAGCTGGACCATCTAGTCCTTGGACATCCCCTAGTCCAACCCCCTGGTCCGTGCAGGTGCAGTTAAAACATCCCTGGGAGATGGCCATCTGGTCTCTACTTAAGTTTCTCCAGAGAAGGAAAACCCAACAGCAGAGACTGGACACTCCGCTGTCAATGGAGCAATAATAATAATAATAATAATAATAATAATAATAATAATAATAACAACAACAACAACCTGCCTCTCCCTCTGGATCGAGGCGGTGTACAACACAAATGCAGATCTGCTCCAGGCTACAGTCAGAACTCTAAAGGAGCTCTCCAAATAAATAAAATAAAGGAATAGTCCTCTCTAATAAACAGTTTTATTCCAGCTCGTTCTACTTCTTGTACCTGTGTTATGGTTTATAAGGTAGCATCATTATCAGCGGCGTCACCCCATGCTTTACAAGCCCTGATAATTTGTTTGAAGGGTGGGGGTCATAATAGGAGCAGCAGGAAGACAAACGAAAACAACACGAATAAAAATAAATACAGGCCACAGAGCTGGAAACAACTTCTAACACATGGAAAGAAAGCTAAGACGCAGAGACTTAATTGTTGAGGGGAAATGATTGCTTGCCAGGAATGAAAGGCAGTTTCCACAGATGCTCTTCTTCCACTGTCTGCGTTTTTTGACTTCACACCCTACCGCAGAAAATGAAAGAGGAGAAATCTTTGCTTTTTCAGACCAAGAGTTTGATCCGATGTTTGTTCCAGGGCCAAAATGATAATGGTTTAAGACTAAATGTATGAAGCAAGGCAGGGCTGTGCTTCAGGGATAAGAGAGCCTCTTTTGAGAGTGGAAGGTCCCAGTTCAACTCCTGGCTTCTCCAGGTGGGACTGGAGACCGGCTGCCAGTCAAAATACTGAAGGTGATACTGGGCTGGGTGGACCTCCAGAACATCTAAGAACATCAGCAGAGCCCTGCTGGATCAGACCGAGGTTCACACAGTGGCCAACCAGCTGACCACAGGAAAAAAAAAACAGGATTTGAACATAAGAACAAGCCTTGAGCCCATTTTGTTCCAAAGCTAAAGTTTGCAGTGGGGTAGTAGTTTATACTCTTTCTGAATGCTAGGTTGCTAGTCTGTTGTACTAGGGTTTTCTGCACTTGTAAACTGCTTCATTTGTTCAGTGGTAGCAGTATGCTGAGTGTGTGTGTATGGATGTGAGAAAGGTGATGGGGAAAGAGTGTTAAATGTTCGGAAAGGTGAGACTATGGTCATCCAGTGAAGGATTTGCAGTCAGAAGAGATATTTGAGGGAAGGGGAGACTGTATCACACAGAGTATAGCTAGGGTGACCATATGAAAAGGAGGACAGGGCTCCTGTATCTTTAACAGTTGCATAGAAAAGGGAATTTCAGCAGGTGTCATTTGTATATATAGAGAACCTCGTGAAATTTCTTCATCACAACAGTTAAAGCTGCAGGAGCCCTGCCCTCTTTTAAACCTGGTCACTCTAGTATAGCTCCTGCAGCTTTAACTGTGGTGTTGAAGAGGGAATTTCACCAGGTTCTCCATACACACAAATGACATCTGCTGAAATGCCCTTTTCTATGCAACTGTTGTTAAAGATACAGGAGCCCTGTCCTCCTTTTCATAGGGTCACCCTAGTATAGCAAAAGCTTCAAAATACAGCAAAAGCTGCAAAAGTAGGAACGAGTGAAGTTAATTTCAGATACATTGAATGTCTCACTTGTTCTTTATTCCAGTGATTTTAACATTAAGATGTTATGTAGAATAGGTTTGTCTTGTGTGCTGTGAAATCAGACATGTGACCAAGGCTATGTTCAACATGAAGAGAGACTGAAAGAACTGGGCATGTTTAGCCTGGAGAAGAGAAGATTGAGGGGAGACATGATAGCACTCTTCAAATACTTGAAAGGTTGTCACACAGAGGAGGGCCAGGATGTCTTCTCGGTCCTCCCAGAGTGCAGGACACGGAATAACGGGCTCAAGTTAAAGGAAGCCAGATTCCAGCTGGACATCAGGAAAAACTTCCTGACTGTTAGAGCAGTCCGACAATGGAACCAGTGACCTAGGGAGGTTGTGGGCTCTCCCACACTGGAGGCCTTCAAGAGGCAGCTGGACAACCCTCTGTCAGGGATGCTTTAGGGTGGATTCCTGCATTGAGCAGGGGGTTGGACTCGATGGCCTTGTAGGCCCCTTCCAACTCTGCTATTCTATTATTCTATGATTCTATGTCTATCCCCTTGGGGGCTAGACATGTTGGTGGGCTTTAAAAGCGGGTTGGATAAGTTCCTGGAGGAGAAAGCTCTCAATTGCTGCTTGTCCTGATGGCCATGTGCTACCTCCAGTATTTGAGGCAGTAAGCCTGTGTGCACCAGTTGCTGGGGAACATGGGTGGGAGGGTGCTGTTGAATCCATCTCCTGTTTGTGGGTTGGTTGGCCACTGTGTGAACAGAGTGCTGGACTAGATGGACCCTTGGTCTGATCCAGCAGGGCTCTCGATATGTAGCTCTGTTGGAAGGCTAGAACATTAATAAACCTGGAAGCAGACTTTGCTGGATACCTTTGCATAAAGGTACATGCCGTTTGCATATGTGGCGTTTGATGTCCCCAAATATCCGGTCTGATCTTTTATAGGAAGTGGAGCAAACCACAAGAACAGCTTACGCCTTACTAAAAGAGAGGCTGTAGGAAGATCAAGATTAAAATCTGCCTGTGCTAACTTAGATGTCTAGATGCAAATTTGGTAGGAATTGCTCTCATTTCAATAGAAATACATCTCCCTAGAGTAGGGAGGGCCGTGACCAGGTGCTAAGGAACTGTGCTCAATGTGTCTGGTGTTAATCCCAGCATAGAACCATCTCACCCCCAGCTGCAACATCGTTTTGGGACTGGGGGCTTAAGAGGCGGGCTCCTTTGGGGGGTGGGTCCGCCACCAGTGGGGGTCGCCAAGGAAAGGGCCTATCCCCTTGTTTGAATGTTTTGTTTCGTTTTGTTTTCTTCCCCTACTGACTTAGAATTGTGTATTTTATTTATTTATTTATTTAACCTTTCTTTTCCTATGTTTTAAAATGTATGTTTTAAACTTTGTAATACCGCCTCGAGGCTCAGTATTGGGCAAATTGGGCCATGATAGCACTCTTCAAAGACTTGAAAGGTTGTCGCACAGAGGAGGGCCGGGATCTCTTCTCGATCCTCCCAGAGTGCAGGACGCAGAATAACGGGCTCAAGTTAAAGGAAGCCAGATTCCGGCTGGACGTCAGGAAAAACTTCCTGACTGTTAGAGCAGTACGACAGTGGAACCAGTTACCTAGGGAGGTTGTGGGCTCTCCCACACTGGAGGCTTTCAAGAGGCAGCTGGACATCTATCTGTCAGGGATGCTTCAGGGTGGATTCCTGCATTGAGCAGGGGGTTGGACTCGATGGCCTAATAGGCCCCTTCCAACTCTACTAATCTATGATTCTATGTCTAGGACGGTTTTGCTTTTACTTTGTAATTCAGCCTTCCTCAACCTGCTGACCTCTAGATGCACTGGGACTACAACTCCCATCGTCCAGCAATTAGCTTGGCTGAGTGGGTGATGCTGGGAGTCGAGTCATCGTTTGGCAACATCTGGACGGCACCAGATTGAGGAAGACTGCTGTAATTATTAAAGCAACTCCATTGTAATTTATTTCATTTATTTGTTACGTTTCTGTATCGCTCAGTAGTAGAAGCTGTCTGGGCGGTTCACAAATTGTTGAGGCAGATCTGTTGAGGCAAGCCAGAGGAATTTATGATCATTGATGGGTATTAGTAAGCAAACTTACTAATTACTTACTAACTTACTAAGTATAACTTTCCTACCCTCTTCTGGTCAAATTCAAAGGCATCTTTTGTGTTATTATTTTGGTGGCTTAATTTGATTGATGGCTTTTGATACAATCCTGTTAAGGTCTCTTGGAGATATTTTTAAAAAATGCAGGGGGGAAATGGTTGAAGGGAAGTTTTAGAACATAAAGGAATTTGTGATGGTGAGTGCATGTGTGAATCATCTTAGACAGGGATAGCTTTATTGGCGAAGCCAAAATCTTGATTGCAAAATGTGTTTCAATTGTAACATATTACTCTGTGAAGAAACAGAAGAGATCATGGTGTCAAATGTCAGACCAGGACTAGGGAGACCAATGTTTAAAATTTTAAATAGCCATGAAGCTCACTCAGTGATTTTGGGCGAGGGACTAACTTTCAGCCTAACCTACTTCACAGGGTTGTTGTTGTGAGGATTAAAAAAAGTGAGAGTACACAGTGGACACCATCCTGAATGCCTTAGACGAAGGGTGGGCTGTAAATGTAATCATTTGCCTCCCAGAGTAATCTTGCACAGAAATTTAGAGAAACCTCTAGCTGACACCATTAATTAAAAGCCCCGTTAAAAATAATAATAACTCACAGTGGAAAATGGATGCTTAGGCTGCAATCCTTAACTGGGAATAAGTCTAATTAAAATAAATGGGGATTACCTCCGAGTAGAGACGTAAAGGATTGCAGTTTAGAATCAGATAGAATCATAGAATAGCAGAGTTGGAAGGGGCCTACAAGGCCATCCAGTCCAACCCCCCTGCTCAATGCAGGAATCCACCTTAAAGCATCCCTGACAGATGGTTGTCCAGCTGCCTCTTGAATGCCTCTAGTGTGGGAGAGCCCACAACCTCCCTAGGGAACTGGGTAACTGTTGCCAATGTGATCATAAAGTTTGTCCCTGCTACTGCTACACCCACCCACCCAAATATTTGGAAATATCCCTGTGATAAAGACACGTTGGATCAGAACAGCAAAACATGTTGACTCTTTCTCCCCAGTTCCAAAATTATACCAACATCATATCTGAAATCCATCAGGGATTTAAGAGAAGTCGGATTTTGTGGGGATGCATTCCCGGCAGCTCAGTAGTTCAGAAAAGATGACCGTAGCCATTTATCTTTGGTAGAAGATGCAGTGTAGCAAAACGACACTCATACAGCGAACGCTGGGGGAAGAATATGGGATCATATTATGTTCTTATGTTCAGAGCAATGGGCAAAACAGAAAACATCTCGTCCTGCAATTGCAAATTCAGTGGCCTCTGTGCTGACGGAATTGGACCACTAAGAAACGAAAAGGAAAATGCCAGCATATGCAGGTAAATCTCGATGCAGAAGCAAACACCCACCCACCCCCAATACAATCCAAATGGGAGCGAACTCACCCAAAAACAGTGTTGCAAAGTCTGGGCACGCTCCAGGTCCTCCAGAAGCCATGAGAAGCTGGGTGTCAAGTTGAACTAGATGTAATACTTGCCACTCAGTTTGCCCCGGGGGCAGCTGATTTTTTTCTTAAAGGACAGCTGTGCCCGTGAGAGCCAAATCAAGACTAGGGCACTGGGCAGGAATAAAGCGTTAAAGGCCTGCCCCCGCCCAAGCTGTGCTACCAATTCAGTTGGTTTTCCCCCTTCTCCAAGTTCCGGTTATTTAAGAAAAACCTCTACGCAAGGACAAGGACATGACATTTAGTTTGACCTTGGGGAACGTGGAAAATGAGGAAGAGCGCAGAACGTCTTGCTTGAACCCCTTCCAGTTTATAGCATCCCAGAGCAAGGCACGGACGGCCAGCACCCTGAATAGCAGCACTCCTTTTACGGGATGAGCTTACGCTACAACATTTTGTTGCAGGTCCCACTTATTAGAGAAGTAAATAACGCAACGTGAGGACGGATTCTTCATTTTTAACCACGGTTTATATTTCTGGACCCTTTTAAAAACCTGAGTTCAGTTCTTACGACAAGAAGCCGAGAAGGCGATGGATTTTAAGGATGAGGAAGTTGTAGGCCCGTGGCCATAGAGATACTGATCCCGGCACAGAGCCTGAAGGCTAGCGTCCGAGAGGCAAGGAGAGAGTGCAAAAAGGGTGTCTGGTCATACCTTCTAATTGAGAGGCGTCCGAGTTTCAGGAGTTTGCTGGCGCTTTCCTCTATGGCCACCTCTCTTTGCTCAAGTCGTCTTTGCAGGAGCGATAAACATTGTGGTCACTTGCTCACGGAGATGTTAGCAGGCCCCTCTGGCTTCCTGTCACCCTGTGAGTCACTCCACCCGACATCCGTCAACTCGGGCTCGGACGGCAGGGCCCTGCTGTCAACCACAAGGTTTCTACAGCGCCGCAGACCCGGAACACGGGCTCACCTTGACCAGTTCCCAAGCAACGCTTTCAGCTCGGCCCGTAGGAAAGGGTGACTGAAGGCAGGAAGCTGCCATGTGATGCCAGACCACCGGGCCATCGAATGCAGTACCGCGTGCCCTGGCTGGCAGCAGCTCTCAAAAGGGTGTGCATGTTAAATGCACACACTGGTACCTTGTTTGAGGTGCGCAAGAGATGTATGGACAAAAAGAGGCCTGTGGCGATTGTCCTTTTTGAACGATGGGCCATTTCCAACTCAACTCACCTTCTCCTCATAGAATCATAGAATAGCAGAGTTGGAAGGGGCCTACAAGGCCATCCAGTCCAACCCCCTGCTCAATGCAGGAATCCACCCTAAAACATCCCTGACAGATGGTTGTCCAGCTGCCTCTTGAAGGCCTCTAGTGTGGGAGAGCCCACCACCTCCCTAGGTCACTGGTTCCACTGTCGTACTGCTCTAACAGTCAGGAAGTTTTTCCTGATGTCCAGCTGAAATCTGGCTTCCTTTAACTTGAGTCCATTATTCCGTCTCCTGCACTCTGGGTCCCTGGTCAGACAACACGGTAAGCCACAGTGGTTCATCATTTTGAGCTAAACATCATGGCTTAGTACGTCGTCTTAATCATTCCTACCCATGGGGGATACATAACCACGGTTTAAGCATGCTCACTAACCGTTTGCTGCAGAAGGGGCAGCGGCTTAACCATGGCTTAGCGTGTCTTCTGAACAGACCCAACATGGAGGCCCAGCTGTTGACCTTTGATTGATCCTGTAGGCAGGCAAAACTCTCCCTCTCTCACACACACACACACCACCTCTCCTTGAGTGCAGGAAGTTGAAAGCGAAGTGTGCTGTTTAAAACGGATCCAAATCGGCAGCCCAGAGGAAGTGGGACGGCAAGCTTTGGAAAAGCGTGCCAGGGATGCTTTTGTGGGGTGTGACAGGATCACAGAAGGAACTCTTTGGGCATGAGAGGACTTGAAGGGGCTCAGCTGGCGCAAATGGCACTCAGGGGGCAGAGAACTGGGAGCGCCCAAGGAAGAGAAGTTGCAATGCCAGCGAAGGGTTTTGAGGAATCACAACATGGAAAGATTTCAGTCCATGAGTTCTGCTAGGATCTCTGGATGCCACAAAGCAACTGTCCATGCGAGACCAACATACATACCTGAAGACCTCCCTCATTATCCCTTGCTATCAGGCAGATCTGAGGTATTTGATCAAGTTTTTAAATTGGGGGATAGATTGCCCCAGGTCTCTGAAAAGACGGCTCCGCTTCGCTTTCAGAGCAGCAATTCTAAGGAGGAAAAAGTCTGTGACAAGTTGAATGTCTTGATGAGTAATCCTTTACTGTTAGGTTTTCTTATTGTTTTAAACTGATGTATATCCTGCACGTTTTTTTAAAAAATGTCTTGTTTATTGTAAGGCTTTTGCTACACAAATAAGCAATTTACTTACAACATGGAAAGATGTCCTGCTAGAACTGGATAGCAAAAGGTATTTTTTCTTGGGTTACCTTTTTATCTTGCCCTTCTCTCCCAAGAGGTCATAGAATCATAGAGTTGGAAGGGGCCTACAAGGCCATCGAGTCCAACCCCCTGCTCAATGCAGGAATCCACCCTAAAGCATCCCCGACAGATGCTTGTCCAGCTGCCTCTTGAAGGCTTCTAGTGTGGGAGATCCCACAACCTCCCTAGGTAACTGGTTCCATTGTTGTACTGCTCTAACAGTCAGGAAGTTTTTCCTGATGTCCATCCAGAATCTGGCTTCTTTTCACTTGAGCCCCTTATTCCGTGTCCTGCACTCTGGGAGGATCGAGAAGAGATCCTGGCCCTCCTCTGTGTGACAACCTTTCAAGTATTTGAAGGGTGCTCTCATATCTCCCCTCAATCTTCTCTTCTCCAGGCTAAACATATTTAATTCCTTATGTTAACCTATAACAATTTTTGCTGTGTGGTCTTATCCTGGTTGTGCTTTTTATATTGTATTTTGCATTTGTGTTTTTAGATAGTTGGTTGTTTTTACGCTCTTCATGTTTTTAATTTTTGTGAACCACCCAGAGAGCTTCGGCTATTGGGCGGTATAAAAATTAAATAAATAAATAGGCCCAGTTCTTTCAGTCTCTCTTCATAGGGCTTTGTTTCCAGACACCTGATCGTCCTGGGGTCTTTTCCCCCCATGATTCCTGCGGGCCTCAACAGCCAGCAGGAATCAAATCTGCTTGGGTGATCCAAGGTCACAAAGTAAGTTTCTGCAGCAGAGGAAACAGGAAAACACCCGAGGAACAGTTATTACGGCCTGAAATCTTTTGGCAATCCATTCACTACCCATGAATAATGAGGCCAATCTCTGTGCTGTTCATTTATTGACTTTATACTCTGCTTTTCCACCGGGATAATGGAACTCAAGACAGGTAACTATTATAAGAACGTTAAAAAAGATAAAAAGATAAAAACTTGGTTAAAAACAGCAATGAAACAAATACAACAATAGAACTAGGCCCTGTGTCCACCGAGTCCTGCACAATAGCTCAGTTAAAATTTATTGGAATCAACGCCGGAGCAGAATTCCGGTATTTCACTTCTGAACAGATCTCGTTTTTGAAGTCAACATTTATAAGCCGCCTTAATAGTCAGCAGGTAGAATTTCTGATGTCCAGAGGCAAGTGGTGATACTTATGTTGCCAAAATGGCACCATCCATGCACAATGAGGAGGTATTAGCAGGTTTCGGAGAACCATAAGGAAGAAAAACCTCAATGAGGAATGGGATTGTTCAGCAGCTGACAGTTGGGGGGGGGGAGATAAAGCGGAGCATCTTGGAAGGAAGCATGGCTGTTCCATGCTGCAACATTTTGCGGCAGATCACACTTGTAAACTCCCCAAATTCCGTAGTACTAGTTCCTTCAAAATTCTGCAACCGACTCCTGTTAACTGGGAACACTGGAAATGTTCCAGTGTTTTGAACCAAAATTTGCATGGACATATTCTTTGGTTTTTCTTTCTAAAAAGCTCAGCTGCCTGGAAAAGGTCTACCAGGACTAACAGGTCTTCTCTGCCCGGGTTGCAAACAGATTCCAACACAGACCAGCCTTAAATATTACTTAATGTTTTCTTTATTTAAAAGATCATTCACAAAATACCATATCCATAAATTTACTTTTGTCATGAAGCAGAATGTGTTAAGTGTTTGGAAATTTCTCTTTACACATTTAAAAACCAAATGGATCAACTAGAAGTGAGTCTTGCCGGGAAGTCTCGTTTTTTGCTCTTAAAATCTTGGGTTCTTTCGTGTTTAGGATTCAAGAGAGGGTTTACTGGATGGATTTTGTTTGGAACACAACCACACAGACACACAACGCATGTCGTAAAGAAAATTAGTGTTAGGCAAATGGTTCTTATTCCCAGAAATATATTCAGACTGGTGGGGAGAGGCAGGAACAGAGAATGCTTCTCTTCAATCAATTGCCGATACAGATGTTATATGATGTCGAATGTAATAATGTTTTGTTTATCCAAATGGACGTTGCCCCTTGGGTATCAATTTGCAAAATCCTTCCTCAGGTTGGGGCCTGTTTTTACACATTGGACATGACTTATTTTAACAGGAGAGGAAGGATCACACGCCTGCTTCCATTTGTCAGTCCTGCTTTCTACAACCCGATACCCCAACATTGAAGCTGGACACTGCACGTATGAACATCGCTCAGGCTGAACACTGAAAGTTGTAACCTTGACATGTGAACAGGTGTTCACGTTCGCACAACTGTTCAATATTCCTCTCCCTGAAACTTACTCCATCAAATCTTTCCCAGCAGAATTCATCAGGTATGGAGAGAGGAAGGCAACGGCCATCTATAATGGAAGGCAGTGAACCAGGCCTCTGGGCCGTTCATAAACCAGTTTGGGCTTCTGCGATCCGGAGAGACGGGCTCTCAATTGGAGAAGGGAGGTTTAGGCTAGCCATGAAAGCAAAGCAAGTTGAGAAAGAACCAAATGCCGGCCGGAGAGTGGCAAGTTTAGACACCATTTCCTTCAAAACAGAGGGGCCCCCCAAAAAAAGAAAAAGAAAAAAAAATAAACTTTATTAGTTTAAGAAACTGGTTAAAAAGCAGTTAGCAAACATGTAAAAAAAAAAATGCAAGAAAACGCTGGAAGAGACAGACCTGGGTGCTAAAATAGGCACAAGCTTTGATAGCACCGATCTGTGAGCGAAACGGAGAATTATGTAGGCCAAGATGAGAAAGCGGAGGGCCGCCTCTTTCATTTGAAATTTAGTTGCCAACGGAGCTCCAGACGGATGCCTGCATGCTGCTGTCAGCGCTCATGTCAAACGGCCTCCCCTTTCTCTTGTGGCTGTTTTAAACCTTTTTAAGCTGCCTTGGTGGGAGGGGGGGGAGAATTGATTATATGTATTCGAAAGTGCCTAATGGCTAGAAGGTGGTAATCCTATTTAACTCTTGTGTTGCATAAGCTAATTCTACAGGGGTTGTATATTCTACGACACTAGGATGTCTTCCGCTTGGCCGGGACTCTTCTGAGTAGGGGGCCACTGTGGGCGGTCGGTGGTAAGCATGCAGCGGACTCAGAAGCACCGTAGAAGGCGGAAGGGAAGAATACGGAGCAAGACTGAAGCCGTGTCTGACGTGTCTAGAAAGGAGAAAGGGTCGGAGAGGGAGAGCACGGCAAAGCAGCACTTCAGATTGGAGGAGTCCACATCTGTGGAAGAGGGCAGCGTTTTATTGGCCAGAAGCCGTGTGCTGGGGAGTTAGATGCTGGGAAATTGCGGGGAGAGAAACTTAAGACAATGCAGGCACTAGATACAGCAAAGCCAAGAACATACTAAAAACCACTTGTTAACAGCGGACATGCATTCACAAGCTCTGGTTTGTTTTATGGTGTGTTTTTTTTTCCATTTCTGTTTCAAGGAGGACAAGTATTAAGATGGTAGGAATGGTGGCCGCAGGGTTAATGTTCTGAGCACAGTTAGACACTCTGGGCTGTCTTGCGTTTTCTCCCAACCCCACCCAGTCCCTCCCTCGATCCCCGTTCCCGCCCCCCCCCCCACTCGTGCCCCCTCAAGCTCATTCTTGCTCTCCCTTCACAGCTTCATCCCTCGGCTTGGCTCCGCCAAAGATAGCAGAGTTGGGATTGGCTACTTGGTTGAGGGGCGTAGCGACAGTCCGGGGCTTGAGCTGGAGTCTGGGCCGCTGGGCTCTTTCCTCTGCAAGATAAGAAACGTTTTGGCATGAGGCGATGCGGTTCACAAGCTCACACGAGGCCACACCTAACCCCCTCCGTGCCACCTTAGAGACCAACAGATCATTACGGCGTAAGCTTTCGTGGCTGGTAGCCCACTTCAAATGCAGTGTGGGCCTCACATTGGCACAGGCACACAGTCAACAGTGTGTGACACATACTAGATGTACCGGGCGTAACATACGCCGTTGTAGCATATCTTAAAGTTTATTAATTCAATATCATCGCGGGGGCGCGAGCTGCTTGGAGGACGCCGATACAGGGCCGTCTGGCAGACCTGGGGGGCAGGGAGCCCGGGGGGAGGTGTCACCCTCTCCCCGGGGTTCCTGTCAGCCTTGGGCCGCCCACCCAGCTCGCATGAGATTAGGCTGGGGCCCGGGCTCGCAGAAGGCAAGCGGCCTCCCACCCGGCCAGCAAGGGCCCCGGCTGTGCCTCGCTCATGCTCCAGACCGTGACACTACCCCCTTCATGGGGGGGGGGGGAGCGAAGAGACAGAAAAGGAGGTAGGATTACCTTGGAAAGCCTGGAGGAATCAGGCGAGGGGCTTAGCCACCTGTATCAGCTGACGTTACACGTTGTTACTGTTGCTTAGCAACCTGTATCAGCTGAAGCCTTTACGGAAACATACCTAGGCGTTTTATATATATATATTCATTCATTCCATGGGCTCTAGTCCACAAGCGTTAAGGCCACGATAAATCTGCTCGTTTTAAGCTGCCACACAAGGCTCTTTATTGCACTCGCTGCTACTCTGGAACTGTATGGTCGCTTCTCAAATTGAGGTAGAATGAAAGCGAAAATGCAATCCAAAACCAAAGCGCCGTCTGCGACGACGACAGAAGTACCACGTCAACAGATCCATGTGCTTGGACCAAAGTCCTTTCTGTGTGGAAAAGCTATACAGTTGGATCACTAGATGGTACACATATACACATTGTTGCAGATAGTACAGTGTGAGGCCCGCACGGCACCTCCCGTATCGGAAGGCGATGGACAATATGGCTACCACCAAGGTTTTCTCCAGAAGTTAAGTGGAGCTTATATCCCTCTAAAGGCAGCACAGTTTCCTGCACTGGAGACCTTCAGCTCAAGTGATCCTGCAGCTTGGCCTGAGTGGGAAGACCCGGGAACAGAGCTCTGCAAGGAGAAAAGACCCAGACAGGCCAGCTCAGGCCTTGATGCTGTACACAAAAGAGCTAGCAACATCTAAAACTTTCCCCTTTGCTGGAGAGGGGCAGAAACAAAAGGCAACTCCAGCAGAACCCAAACTCCAACGAAGCAAGTGCCACCCAATGACTGAACGGTGTGAAGAGATCTTCTAGGACACACGTTTTCTCCAAGGAACAACAGGACATACTTAGCATGTGGACTTATTTACCCTGAAAACGTTTCCCCTAGCTAATCCCATAAGGGGGGGGGGGGAGAGGGAGGACAAACTCCAGTGGCCCAAGGTGCAAGTCAAAATGGTTCTATACCAGTGATGTCCCACTAACGTGTGCCAAATGAATAGCCAAGTCAAGACGCCAAAAGTATAAGGATCACAATGGCCAGGAAGAAAGGCACGCCCATTGGGCTGCTCCTTTGGATAGATTGCCAGGCCTTAAGGACTACTTGGGAGTTGGCAGTGCTTTCATCAAGACGAGGAACTGCTGCCTGAAGTTGCTCCCTGCAAATCTGACTGCAGGGTTTGGTTGATCAAATCAACCAAATTAATCTTTTTTTTGTTTTGTTTATTCGTTCAGTCGCTTCCGACTCTTCGTGACTTCATGGACCAGCCCACGCCAGAGCTTTCTGTCGGCTGTCGCCACCCCCAGTTCCCCCAAGGTCAAGTCTGTCACCTCCAGAATATCATCCCTCCATCTTGCCCTTGGTCGGCCCCTCTTCCTTTTGCCTTCCACTTTCTCTAGCATCAGCCTCTTCTCCAGGGTGTCCTGTCTTCTCATTATGTGGCCAAAGTACGTCAGTTTTGCCTTTAATACCATTCCCTCAAGTGAGCAGTCTGGCTTGATTCCCTGGAGTATGGACTGGTTTGATCTTCTTGCAGTCCAAGGCACGCAAATATTTTGACGTAAGTACTTATGTAAACTGAAGATGGCAGCCACTACCTCAAAAGAGGCATTCCCTCCTGTGCAAATGCCTCTTCCAAGACATGTGCCGTGTAAAGTATAAAACGGAGTAGGGGAAGTCACGGGTATGCTGCCTTGAACGCCTTGGAGGAAGGGGGAAGGGGGGGAACCCACAATATTGTAATTAAAACTGACATGCTGTTTCTCCCGCCAGACGGGACAAAGGAATCGCACCTGGAGGAGACGTTAACAAGCAGGCAGAAACATCTGGGATAACGGCATAGGGCGTGGTTTGGGCAACTCCAAGCACTGAACACAGAGCACATGGGCATTTCAAACCATGCACCAGTTAAGCAGTGTGGGTCCCCAGACTGGTGAACACACTAACGATCCAGTTTGGCCGTAACGTAGAGGGAGAGCCTACCATCTGTTGGCTCTCTGAAGTCCATGGAAGTCCCACGCAGCGGAGGGCCATCCCTGAAGCGACCGGTGCCTCCCATGGGTGGTGGACCGCCACCCCCTCCTCGCCGATCCCCAGGACGTGTTCGGCCTCTGCCCCCCAGGAAGTCGTCATCTCTGAAGCCTGCAAAGAGGGACGTGGCCATCAGTGCAAACATTAAAACAAATATGCAAAGTTTAAAAACATAAAAAGCATAAAAACAACAGTAGCTTTATAAAAACAGCTATTCTGGGGGTCCGTTAAAAACCAACAAACTTAGTATATGTTGTTTCAATGCTGTTAAATGCCTGGGAGAAGAGGAAGGGCTTAACCTGGTGCCAAAAAGATAACAATGTTGGCACCAGGCGAGCCTCATCGGGGAGATCGTTCCGTAATTGGGGGGGCCACCACTGAAAAGGCCCTCTCCCTTGTTGCCAGTACAAATAGCAGTGCAAAGAAAAGCGGCCTAGAGGACTACACAACCCACCCTGAGCAGTTTCTGCTCGGGTTACTGAGCATGCTCAGAGACAAGTTAGTGCCCCAGCCCAGGCATCAACAAATCTGAGATGCCAGCATTTGCGATTTCTCTCCCAACAGGTGCAGAGGAAAGAAATAGTAATTCATCATATTCAATAGAAAGGCAAACTGGATGAAAAAAGTATTAAGTTTTCAAAGGTGGGGGTGGATAAGCTACCTCGTCTATCCTCATCTACTTCTCTCCCAGCGAGCCTGAAGCTTTTATTGCAGGAGTCAGAATTTTTGGCTGAACCAGAAAGGAAAGAGACATCTGGACACATCTGGACAGATGGTCCAATGACAAGGCAGAGTAAAGCAGAATTTTACAAGCCAGAGTCAGGTTGTTCTGAAGGCGATTCAAGTTGAAAGGAAGCATACTTACCTTTGTCAAACACACTTTTCATGACCTCAGTCTTCAAGGAATCTGCCCCCCGCCCCCAGTTCCTAGTCACAGACACTGAAATTCTCCCAAGAAAACAGTCAACACACTTGTGAACTTTGCCACGACCTTCAAAAATGGAAAATGTCCAGATTATGCTATGGGATTTTGCTTTATTGTCCTACCAGACTGCCTTCTGACCATTTACGTAACAGGCATGCCTGACAGAGGGAGCAAAAGGAGATTTTTTTAAAAAAATAAGAGAAGAGGTTCGAAAAGATTTCATTAATATGAAAAAGTAAAAAATACTGCTACCAGAATTGAAGTCATCTCTGGAATCCCATCCACCTCCTCGTGATTCCCGCGGACCTCCGCCCATGCCTAAAAAGAAAGCCACATTGGAAGCACGGGTCAATGAGAAAGGCCAGAAGTGCTAGAAGGCTCCACTCCACTTGCCTTCTCCTTGTCGGTTTAAACTCATGCTGTCTCTAGAAGTTGTTAATTACAGATCAGAAACCCTTTCCCAATTTTGGGCATAGAGTCCAACATTTGTCTTCAGGAAGCAAACAGTCTACCATGGGGGTTAGAACCTGCATCCAACATGCCAAGCTTACATGTTATAGTGAATGCTTAACTTTTGAAAATTGAAAACGTGTATTACTGATGAAATTGGAAACGGTGCATACAATCCGGAGTCATCATTTAATATTACATTTATATGTTTGCCCTTGTTTGTATTCTTTCATGTTTATGACATGTGTTTGTCCTTATTAATCACCAGTAACTTTTATTAAATGTCCATTGACATTCATT
This sequence comes from Elgaria multicarinata webbii, assembly GCF_023053635.1. Lineage (NCBI taxonomy): Eukaryota > Metazoa > Chordata > Lepidosauria > Squamata > Anguidae > Elgaria > Elgaria multicarinata. The sequence continues at coordinate 12,537,591 of NC_086192.1, forward strand.
ATATGACTGGTGGCTTGGATAAACCGCATTGAGGCTTTTGGTATATGCACAGCACATTGGGCTCCCTATATATTGTGCACTCAACTTCAGGAGTGTTGGTGGACTTCTGCAATGCACTCTACATAGGGCTACCTTTGTGCCTAGTCCGGAAACTTCAACTAGTTCAAAATAGGGCAGCCAGGTTGGTCACCGGTACACCTAGGGGTGACCACATCACACCAGTCTTAAAATCTCTTCACTGGCTGCCAATTAGTTTCCGGGCGAAGTATAAAGTGTTGGTTATCACCTTTAAAGCCCTACACGGTTTGGGTCCAGGCGACCTGCGGGATCGCCTTCTCCCGTATAATCCGCCCCACACGCTCAGGTCCTCTGGGGAGAATCTACTTCAGTCAGCAAAGACTAGGCTGACAGGTATTACCCAGAGGACCTTCTCTTCTGCTGCTCACAGACTGTGGAATCACCTGCCGGAGGAGACTCGTCAGCTTGACAATCTTTTAGCATTCAAGAAAGCTATCAAGACTGATCTCTTCCGGCAGGCCTATCCAGTAGAATTTTAGGATGTTTTTAACAGTGTATACTATCTTTTTAATCAGTATTTTATGCTTGCTGCCTGCCTCGATCCAATCGGAGAGGCGGGTAAGAAATATATGATGATGATGGTGGTGGTGACGCCAAAGTAGCCATTCCAGTGTGCAAAGAGCAGCCATTTAAAACGTCACCTCTGTCTTCCGGCCCGCCACCTTTTCTGAAACCAAAGCCACCTTTGTCTTGTTTCCGGCCCTCGGCTATGTCCACTCGGAGCGATCGATCGCCCAAAAGCTGTTCGGTGGGAAAGAGAGAGAGAGAGAAAAAAAAGAGTTTTTAATGCTCGCCAAATAAAGTTGTTCCCGGTCTCCAAATGCTGTCTGATGTAGCAATACTTACTGCTCCGTCGTACGTCAGAGCTTCTTTAAGTGACTCGACCTCATCAAATTCTACGTAACAAAATCCTGTAGCACAAAAAGAAACGAAAATAAAAGATTTATAGATAAGCAGGGTGGATAAAAAGCCATTATTATTATTTTTTTAAAAATCGTATTTTTTAATGTAAATCCTATTTTTTTTTTAATAAAATGCTTTTTGAGGAAAAATCTATCTAAAGATAGTTTTCTATTTAAGATACATTATAGTCCAAAGGTTATTCATCACGAAATAAGGATGAGTTTTTAATTATGTAGCATGAGGCTGTGTATATTCATGCAATGTTTAAATTTGGGGGGTAAACGAATTCCATTCATCCATTCACAATGCCATGCTCTCCCAGAGGTTTCTGTAAGATTATGGGGCAATTTTTCTATCTGGAAGATATTATTATCACAGCGGCTTGGTTTTACAGTTCTCAAAACTGTGAATTTGTGTCTGCAGAGATCACAGTCCCATTGTGCCTTTGCAAATCTATGTGCACAGAATCAACCCCATTTACCTCTTAAGTGCTAAGTTTCAAAAAATCCAATGAATAGAGTCCACTTTTTTGGGGTGGGGGGAAGTCACACGATTAAATCAAGTCTTTCTGAGTAGTGATTTAAATCGTGATTTAAATCAAATTGATTTAAATCCACCCTGTAGATAAGAAACCAACTTTTTGACCTGGGAAGCTGTGATCTAAAACCAGCTGGTGTACAGAAGGGGATTGCTTGCATATCAAGGCAAAGAAGTTGAACTTGGTAGGTAGGGTGTGGAAAGACACAAATCGGTCCACAAACTAAACTGGCTCTCTGAATACCAGTACCTGCCATCCTAGTTTCCAATTCTGTCCCCGGTTTCCTGAAACAGCGTAAGGAAACATGAGAGAGAGGGACAAGGATTGCACCTGAAGGGCTACCTACTCTCAAGCAAGCCTCCCCAACAGCTGAGCTCAGAGGCCCTTCGCTGGGCATTATTGCCTGTAGAAATGAGGTGGCCAACTACCAGAGGGTGCCTTTTCTGTCAATAGTTGCACCCCGATTATGAACCACCACCCCTCATTCCTCAGGGAGACCCTCATGGTAGTTAGGATGCTAGCGTTTTAGGCATCAGGCAAAGCCTGCCCTGTTCACTCAAGCTTTGGGTGGGTAATTTGATCTGTTGCATACGTAGGCAACGTTTTATTTATTTCATACCGCTGCCTTGTATATTATTGTTCCAAATTTCGTAATATTGTTCAGGAAAGGAAAGGAAAGGAACCTCTCGTGCAAGCACTGAGTCATTACTGATCCTTGGAGGGACACCAGCTTTCGCTGACGTTTTCTTGGCAGGCCTTATAGCGGGGTGGTTTGCCGTTGCCTTCCCCGGCCGTGATTCCCTTTCCCCCAGCTAACTGGGTCCTCATTTTACCGACCTCGGGAGGATGGAAGGCTGAGTCGACCCAAGCCGGCTGCCTGAAACCAGCTTCCGCTGGGATCGAACTCAGGCCGTGGGGAGAGTTTCAGCTGCAGAAACTGCTGCTTTACCACTCTGCGCCACACGAGGCAGATATTGCTCAACGCGATATTTTTGTACGGCTTTTAGACATTTTCTGCTGGTACTTTTTGGTTCATAGAGCCGTACGACGCCTTGGTATTGATTTTGAATATTGCATTAACTGTCTCGGAGACACACAATGGTACAAAAGCAGTAGATAATTTCTAAAAAATTAACTGCCGGACGTTGCTGCTTCATGCTTTGCATGCACCTCAGTCTAGCTCCTGAAGGTGTTTTAGGCAGCAGAGTGGAGCAGGGGCCATATGTCCTGCCTTGCAGATGTTTTGTTGGTGTCACTGCTGCTGCACTCCTCTTTGCACCCTGGATGGTCCTTCTACTCCTCAGAGGAGAGCCAATGAAATGGGCCACTCTCGCCAGCTACTCCCTGTGCAGGCCGTCAATGGGTTGGTCGGTCGGTCAGACCATCACACAGGGCTCCTCCAAATGAACCTCACAGGGAATCCATGCCAGGGAGTCACTAGGCAAACCGCCTCGTGGCAAAGAGGACAGCCCGTCGTTAAGGAGAAATGGGACCTGCACCAATACCTTGTGGCGTGACGTGACCCTGGAGGGAAGTGGCCAGCGGCTAAACAGGCCTTCTTTCCAGATCCTCCATTCTGTCCCCTTTCCGCGCTGAAACTCAGCGTTGTGTGGTCACTGAACCCACTCCGTCCTCATTGGCTGCTTTGCTGGGGTGGAACAGGGGGAGTAGGATTGTCGATTTAATTTCCCCTTCCCCAAACATTTTCCCTACTTATCATAGAATCGTAGAATAGCAGAGTTGGAAGGGGCCTACAAGGCCATCGAGTCCAACCCCCTGCTCAATGCAGGAATCCACTCTAAAGCATCCCTGACAGATGGTTGTCCAGCTGCCTCTTGAATGACTCTAGTGTGGGAGATCCCACAACCTCCCTAGGGAACTGGTTCCATTGTCGCACTGCTCTAACAGTCAGGACGTTTTTCCTGATGTCCAGCCGGAATCTGGCTTCCTTTAACTTCAGCCCGTTATTCCGTGTCCTGCACTCTGGGAGGAGCGAGAAGAGATCCTGGCCCTCCTCTGTGTGACAACTTTTCAAGTATTTGAAGAGTGCTCTCATGTCTCCCCTCAATCTTCTCTTCTCCAGGATCAACATGCCCAGTTCTTTCAGTCTCTCTTCATAGGGCTTTGTTTCCAGACCCCTGATCCTCCTGGTTGCCCTCCTCTGAACACGCTCCAGGTTGTCTGCATCCTTCTTGAAGACAAGCTGGAGCGTGTTCAGAGGAGGGCAACCAGGATGATCAGGGGTCTGGAAACAAAGCCCTATGAAGAAAGACTGAAAGAACTTCTGCAGACCTTGAGTATGCAGATATCTCTGCCCAATTTCTCAGCAGCCAAGTTTGCTTCTAATATGATACAGTTTTAAACCAATTGAGAGGGCACATGAACCTCAAAACCTGGCCTACCCCCTGAGTAAGACAGATGCCACCCTCCCTGAATGTAGCACAAGGGGGAGGCATGGAAGCGATTACCTTTAAATTTATCTGTCTCTTTGTCTCTGACTAGTCGCACGCTCCTTACGCTGAGATCCTTGAAGATGGCATCGATGTCTCCTTGGACTGTGTTGAAGGGAAGGTTGCCAACATATGCTGTGAAAGGCGGCTCTGTCGGAAGCTCTTTCTGTTTACGCGACCCAAGGCTGGAACTGCCACGAGACCTGTTGACAAGGACAGGATTACGTCAGACTACCTGAGGGATCATAAGATGTGCCATGCGGGATCAGACCGAGGGTTCATGTAGCCCAGATCAAGAAGCAGCAGCCATATTCCAGCTGCAGCGAAGGACTTCTGCACTATAGCACCAAACAGCCCGGAAATTTCAACTGGTACAAAACAGGGCAGCCTGGCTACTAACAGGGACTGGCCAGCGAGACCACATCACGCCAGTCCTTTTACAACTTCACTGGCTGCCAGTCCAGGTCCGGGCCCGATTCAAAGTGCTGGTACTAACATTCAAAGGCCTAAATGGTTTGGGGCCAGGTTATTTGAAGGAACGCCTCCTCTCATATGTGCCTGCCCGGACCTTAAGATCATCTACAGGGGTCCTTCTCCGTGAGCCCCGGCAAAAGGAAGTGAGGCAGGTGGCTACCAGGAGGAGGGCCTTCTCCCCTGTGGCACCCCGGCTGTGGAACAAGCTCCCCAGAGAGTTTCGGCTGGTGCCTACACTGGATTCCTTCCATCGCCAGCTGAAGACCTTTTTATTTCCTCAGAATTTTAACACCTAATAACTTAAATTTTAAACTTCACTGTTTTAATTCCATATTTTAACCTATATCAATTTCTGCTGTGTGGTTTTATCCTGGTTGTGCTTTTTATATTGTATTTTGCATTTGTGTTTTTAGACCGTTGGTTGTTTTTATGCTCTTTGTGATTTTAACTTCTGGGAACTGCCCAGAGAGCTTCGGCTACTGGGCGGTATAAAAATGTAATAAATAAATAAATAACTCCCTAGCACCCCAAGTGCAACTTTTGGCCTAGCACCACCACGCCTGCTCCACCCTCTCCGTCTCTTTGCAGTAGCTGTTCATTCTCAGCAGACGCTCTCTAGCTTTGCCTTGTTGCTTGCTTTAGCAAGGAGACGGGTGCTATGATCTCGGGTCGGGGACTCAGGAGACGTGCCACTCCTCAGCGGTAAGGTGGCTGGGTGGGGAACAAGGAGAATGCAGGAAACCTCAGCTGTGATGGGGGAAGAACCCAAGAGATAAAGAGCAATGTGATTGGCAGGCTGCAGGGGGGCTCTGCACAGGTGGAGGTGGAGGAGAAATTGAAAGTGTGGGCGACAGAGAGAGAGAGAGAGAAATGTGGTCCCTTGCTGGATGGTAGGTTTCTGGTCAACAGCTGGTTGGTCACTGTGTGAATAGAATGATAAACTACATGGACCCTTGGTCTGATCCAGCAGGGCTCCTCTTATGAGGTTTTGCAACACTGAGTAGAGCACAGCGCTCTTTCAGTGATGAGGAAAAGATCCACCCCAGTCCAAGGGGCAAGCGAGTCCACCCCAGTCCAAGGGGCAAGGATTTGCCTGCCTGGTGATTTGGTGCCAGAGTGATGAGGCCTTGCTTGGACGATATGGAGTGGGGTGGTGATGAGAGTCCAGGAAAGACCTCTGGTGTAGACTGGGGGGGGAGGAGAGGTTGCTCACGGGCCAGGAAAGACCCCCAAGTGGCCTCAGTGGGAATGCCTGAAGCCAACGTGGCTCCGGCTTGAACAATAGTGAAGATTACAGAGATAAACACTCCAACCCTAGTAACGGATGAACGCAAGCAAACGCAATTACGAGTAGCTCCCAAAAGTGGGATCAATCAATAAAAATGATCACAGTAGACATTATCTACCCACATCACTGCGGCAACATATGAAGGCCAGAACCCCATGTGAGAGCCAGGAGGCGGCTTCCTCTGAGGCCCGCTGCAAAGACTGGTCTGGATCCATGAAGCCCAGCCTACCATCCCATCACCCTCCTTGCCGTTTTGAAGATGACAGGACACTCCTAGTACTTTAAAAAAGCATCCTGCAGGCGAAGGAACAGGGGCAGTCTCTAGGAACCTCTAATCGTTGGCTGATCTTCATGGCCAAGCCAAAACTCATGGTAGGTGGGTTCTTGCCCCACTCCATGTACAGTACCTTGGCTGAACGGGAGAAGGCAGAGGCCTCCTCTGAGCAGGAGCTGAACTTAAACTTCATCTCCCTTCCCTGTTCTGGAGCAGGACGGGCGACTTGCTGGATTGGCCCAGTGCTGCCAAGGAGCTCCAACTGCCTCTGAAACCACTCTTACCCTTCTTCCAACCTTAGATGTTGGGAGGGTGCCTGGGTGATCATTACCCACTTCTACAGCTCCAAGGCAGAAAGGAAGCTTAATCTCGCACTTGCCAGAGTGCCACAGCAAGCAAAAACGCAGAAGACCGGCAGCCTCTATTAGGTGACATCCCACTTTTGGAAACGTGTCTAAGGCTAAACTTAGGAACCTTGGAGAAGCCACGTCAAGGTATTGCGTCTGCTTTCCAATTGCTGTGGATAAACAGTAAGGATCAATACGGTGCCTGGGTTGAAGGCTTGCATGAGAATCAATATGGTGTGCTGAGCAGGAGGCTTAAATTTCCCACGCCATGAAAATCCCTGGGTAGACGACGGGGGCAATATTTATTTATTTATTGCATTTCTATACCGCCCAATAGCTGAAGCTCTCTGGGCGGTTTACAAAATTAATCCAATTCAAGTATATATCCAAGTTTAGTAACAGGTCCGCAAAGGACTTGACACCAACCAAGATGCACATATTTCACAAGGGTTCTCATCTGAAGGATTAAGGAACACCAATAACAACTTCCCCCCACCTGGTACCCACCAGACAAAATGGGCAATGGTCAAGGATGATGTTCAAAACACTAGGTTGGGAAAAACTGACCGAGGAAGAACTATATTTTCAATAAACCAATGTGGCATTAACAACCCAACACATCTGAAATCCAATATTAAAGGTAGATAGAAAGGCAGTGAAATGGAGCCAATCATCAACGAAATGGTTGGTATTCACCAATGGAAACACTAAAAGACCAAGGCTTAAGACTACAAAATGTTCTCACTCCAATTGAGAAGGAAGTTTACGTTTTGGAAAGAGACACAAGTCAACTGGGACTATTGCACTGAGAGAAGGTCAAGAATTATCTTTCTTGGATGGAGTGGGTGATGACAAAGCGTTTCATGCAATTTTAAACATGTGAACACACCCTCCTCTTCCAGAAGGGTTCATTCATCTAAGCCCTTTGGGGATAGATACACAAGCTTGTATATTTATTACATCTAATTTTCTCTAAGCCACAGGTCATGAAATGACAGACCCATCTGTGGAAAATGAAAGCCTTTTAAGTAGTTGTGCATCTTCTTCGCAGCCCTGCAATTAGGTATAGTCTTTTAACACCATCACTTCCTTACCTACATCTTTGGGGATCAAAATATGATGGACAGATTTCTGGGCAAAGTACAGGTTTCAACTGTGCACTGCAATTTCTGAGCTACAGAGCCTTCTAAACATTCTCTTCCTCTCCAATTTGTATTTAAATTTGTGAGTTTTCCTCTCCAATGTGTGTTTAAATGAGCGAGTGGTTTTGCTCAGTTTAGATAAGTAGGTAGGATAGCTAAGCCTAGTTGACTTGAAAGGCAATATTTTAGTTTTCTGATACCAGTGCTTGGATGTTTGCCTCGACAGCTCTTCATGCTGAAGAGGGTTCAGGCTGTGCATGTGTGTATGGCGGGAGAGATTTAGCCAGATGGCACCCAAGGCCTGTGGTTACATTTTAGGCAATCCTGTTGATCAGGTAAAGGGAAGACAAACTGCGATGTACTCCAAAGGGCAGAACTATTACCAGCATCTGAAGCACTTTACTGGAAAAAAGGAGGCTAAGGGGAGACCTGATGGAGGTGTACCAAATTATGCATGGTATAGAGAATGTGGACAGGGAGACATTGTTCTCCCTCTCTCAAAATACTAGAATCCGGGGTCATCCCATGAAACTGATGGGTGGGAGATTCAGGATAAATAAAAGGAAGGTCTTCTTCAAACAGCGCAATGTTAAATTACGGAATTCACTACCACAAGATGTGGTGATGGACACCAACTAAAAGGGGCAACTAAAATGATTAAGGGGCTGGAGCATCTCCCCTAGGAGGGAAGGTTAGAACAGTTGGGATTGTTTAGTTTGGACAAATAGAGGCTAAGGGGAGACCTGATAGAGGTGGACGAAATGATGCCTGGTGTGGAGAATGTGGACAGGGACCCTCTCTCAAAATACTAGAATACCATGAAACTGATGGGTGGGAGATCCAGGACAAATAAAAGGAAGGACTTCTTCACAGAGGGCATATGAAACTCACTACCACAAGATGTAGTGAGGGCCACCAATCTGAATGGCTTTAGAAGGGGGTTGGATAAATTCCTGGAGGAGAAGGCCATCAATGGCTACTAGCCCTGATGGTTGTGTGCTATCTCCAGTATTTGAGGCAATCAGCCAGTGTGCACCAGTTGCTGGGGAACATGGGTTGGGAGGGTGCTGTTCCACCACGTCCTGCTTTGTTGGTCCCTAGTCAACAGCTGGCTGGCCACAGTGTGGACAGAGTGCTAGACTACATGGTCCCAAATCGGTCTGCTCCAGCATGGCACTTATGAACTTATTAGTTTCTGTTCAGGCACTGGCCTAACTCAAATATCAGCCCTCTTCCCCTTCATCATATGCCATAGAATTTACAGTCTTGCAGTGTTCTTTTTTTATTTTAATACTACTTTTATTGATTTTCAAGTAAGGACAAATACAATAAACACACACAGAGTAAAAGAAAACACTCAACAACAATATAAATGTTCCCACAGCACCACTATAAAAAAGCATGGGTGTTCATTCCCTCAATAAGCACTTGGTACAGAAAAAGATGCAGGTCAAGTTAGAACCTCTGACCAAAAGGATTCCTGAGTCGTTGGGGGTCTAGGTTCGCCAGGATTCATATTAATAAATGTGAAAAAGTCCAACCAGTTTTCCACAAATGTGTCTGACGTTATTTCTCCTCTTGCTAACCTGCTATGTTGCGTCAACTTATCATTTAAAGCTAGTTTCCAAATCTTATCAAACCAGCGTTGACGGTCAAAAGGTCTGTCGCTTTTCCAGAAGTCTTGCAGTGTTCTTGAAATCCACTACTTTTTGTGCTCATGCCGTAGTTACTTAAGCAAGGCTGTGCCACTTATCTAAATGGCTGCTGCACTGGCAGGAGCATCACACAGCTTTTTGAGATTAAATCCATACTTCGGTTGTAGAACAGTTTTCTCTTAGTAAAAACTGAAAGCAGTGTTCTGGGAAGGCTGACCTCTCTGAGCAGGGGATGCTCTGTATATCGCAACGCTGAAAAGCAAAAGTGGGGCAGACTTCAGGTTCGTGCCCCCCCCCACTATGTGTCTGAATAGAACCCAGGTCCACCGAATTGAGAAAAAATACGGGTGAGGTAGCGATGGAAGGAGCTCGATGCAAAATGGTGACTCATGCAACCGTGTCAGTGATTTACCGCAGCCTATGAGCCAGACACTGGAATGACCTGAATATACAAATACAGATCTACATCTGTGCTACTACAGTTTGGAAGCTTAAACTTGTGCTGCACAACTCCACAAAGATCTGGTCAATGTCAACCATTTATTATTGGTTTATATTTTACAGGTGAAGAATGCTGAAACAGGGGGATAAAGCAATTAGCGCAAGACCAACCACGAAAGAGGTTTCGGTATTTAATCTACCGGGAGTAACAAAATAATATCCTTGTTGATTTAATCGTAAAGTACCCAGAGATCTACCAGTAGTTCTCAATCTACTTTTGGAGTACTCTTGTTCCAAAGGGTATAAATGGTTTGCCTGTAGTTAGCAGTATGTCATGTTCTAACTGCCTGTCAATATTTTAGTCATGAATGTCAACTGACAGAGCCAACTGGTTGGGCTACCTTGATCCAAGTATCTTTCAGAATGATAGAGTGTGTTTATGCACTCCGGATTCAAAACCTGTTAGAAAAAGTTGATATAAACACCACGTTATATCAAAATTTTGTCACTAAGATTTGTAGACTCGCTCATCCGATTTAATGAGCATTCCATGCACTGGAAGAGAGGGGGGATTCCCCTATTCCCACCTTTGAACCATCCTGATTGAAAACACCTTGCCTAAAAGGTCCCACGGGTAACTAATATAATCTCGAATGTGTATATTTAAGGTTTTGGTTTTTCACAATTTATTTATTTATTGCATTTCTATACCGCCCAATAGCCGAAGCTCTCTGGGCTGTTCACAAAAATTAAGACCATTCGAAGTATAAAACCATAATATAAAATCACAACCAGGATAAAAACAGCAGCGGTGCAGAAATACAAATTTAAAATAGCAAAGTTAAAATTGAATTATTTAGACTGTTAAAATACTGGGAGAATTTTACTGGCGTCCAAAAGAAGACAGCGTAGGCACCAGGCGAACCTCTCTGGGAAGCTCATTCCACAGCCGGGGTGCCACAGCAGAGAAGGCCCTCCTCCTGGTAGCCACCTGCCTCACTTCCTTTGGCAGGGGCTCAATAAATCTTTTATCACTTGTGGTATTTTAGCAGGCCTTCTCTATTCATTTTCCTTCCAAGTTGGGTGTCACATTGCCTAGATAGTTATTTATTTCCATCTATTGGTTCTAGACCTAATGCAGGCAACAGCCTGATGGAACATGCCTCCCACCAGTCCTAGGGAGGAATAGTCTGACTTCATGAAGGGCTACTGTAGAACTGACGCTTGTTCGTTTCAAGTCTTGTCTGATTTATCTGCTTTCGTAAGGGCATTCCAAAAGGCTGTCACGTTTATTATTTATACTCTGCTGTCTATGTATATGGAGTGTTACCAAAAAAACCCAGATATGACAGGGGCTTATAAACCAAAAGAGACATAAGAAAAGCATCACAGGCATGGAGAAATTGAGGCAAGGATGAACAGGGGAAGATTTAAGGCCAGCAGTATGTCATGATGTCAAGCCACCCCACCGAGATATGAGACAATATAAATGTCTGCTGTGCAATCCACAAAAGCTTTATTCAGTAAATAGACACTTCTTCATACCTGAAGCTCCAGCACAGGAGCTATTCTCTAAGCTTAGTTAGAATAACAAAGCAGGCCAGTTGCCTATCTATTTCCTGCTGTGCCTGGCAATGTTTTTACCAGATTCCTCCTTCCAGAAGAGTCTTCAAGCTGTAACCTCTGGCAAGCCTAAAGGACCATTTCCCACCTCCTCTGAACTCCGCCCACTGCAGCAGGCTCTGGGATCTGGCAAGGGAGAAGATCTTGAATCTGGGCCTCCTGTTTGATAAGCTCCTAGGAAGGTTCCTCCTTGACTCCTGGAGAGTCTTGGAGAATTTCCTCTCCTGGTTCCTGTTTTGGCTGGTAGCCTTCAGTCTCCAAGTCTAATTTGAGATCCACACCAGGGAGGCTGAGCTTGATCCAGTTATGGTGATTACTTAAATTGCATGAATTTTGGCTTAGCCACTATATGGCGTAGAGATTAGGACAGGCTTCCCCAACCTGGTGCTTTCCAGATGTGCAGGACCACAACTCCCAGAATCCTCCAGCCAGCTAATTATGGAAGTCGTAGTCTAACACAAAGAAACATAGAATAGTAGAGTTGGAAGGGCCTTATAAGGCCATGGAGTCCAACATGTTCAGTGTGACATGGTGTTAGCATAACATGGTTCTCTTTCTCACTCCAGCTTGGGTAGCTCAGACAAACCATGGGTTGTGTTACATGCAAAGAGGATCAATAAAAAACAAATATCCACAAAAAACATTTAGCCTTTGATGGTTAAATCCACTAAGATGGTTTTAAATGCTTTTAAATTATATATTGCTTTAACTTGGTTCATGGTTTAATTTGTTTTTAACTGTGCATATTTACTGTTTTATACTGTATGCTTTTATCTGTATGCCGCCCTGAGATCTTAATGATATAGGGCGGGATACAAATGTTATAAATAAATAAATAAATAAATAAAACTACAATAAAGCAGCAGAAGGCAGAGCTAAATTAAAATCAAACATATCTAAAAAGCCTGTGTGAACAAAAAAGTCTAAACCTGATAGCTAAATGGACGTCTCAAAATCAGATTCACGTCGTTTTGCTCCAAAATGAAAGTGAAACTTATTCATGACGACTATAGCCACTGTAATTTGCAGTTTTACAAAGGAAGCAGTAACCAGCTCGTCCCATTTCCAAGGGATTTTGCTCTTAAATAAGAACGCCAGTGAATAGATGCTGAAGGTGTTACACTTTATACTGTACTCTCAAAACTTTACCCCATGCTGTAATCTAGGAGGACCGTATGAAAAGGAGGACCGGGCTCCTGTAACAGTTGTATTGAAAAGGGAATTTCAGCAGGTATCATTTGTATATATGGAGAACCTGGTGAAATTCCCTCTTCATCACAACAGTTAAAGCTACAGGAGCTATACTACAGTGACCAGATTTAAAAGAGGGCAGGGCTCCTGCAGCTTTAACTGGTGTGATGAAGAGGAAATTTCACCAGGTTCCCCATATATACAAATGAAACCTGCTGAAATTTCCTTTTCAATACAACTGTTAAAGATACAGGAGCCCGGTCCTCCTTTCCATATGGTCACCCTATGTAATTATCTCCCTTAGGTGAAACATGAACTGAAACGGAAGCTCAAGGTGCTAAATATTCCTTCCCTACAGCAATATTCTACATACAAATTTGAGCATTTCAATTGCCCCACTCCTTCAGACTCAGGCATAATCATGTTGCCCTTTTCCCCTGACAGACAGACCTTCTTCAGACTCCTCTCTGCCTTTCTTTGTTCCTTTCGCATGCTCACCCACCGTGAAAAACTACGGATGCTAGAAAGTTTATAGTTTGTGGCAAAAGGACTCCTGACAAGCTGTGATCAGTGGTGATATAGCTCCAAATCATCAGGTCAATGTGGTGCCTGATAGGTTTTGGGGAAATTATGGGCTACAAACCACCAGGTGGCAAAACATACAACTTTCAGGCATAAATACTGCAGCAGTAAACGTGCATAAATACTGCAGGAGCACATAATCCCTCCTATACAACAAGTAGCACAACTAAACAAGTTGCCAGAGGCCTTAAGGCAGGCATTGGCTGGGTTCACACGTAACGCTAAGCCATGATGGATTGCTAACCACCATGCATTGTAGATAATGCAAATAGCCCACTAAAACCATTCTGCAGCACATGGGGTGTGTCTGGGTGGTTTAATCCATCATGGGTGGCAGAACTATCCCACAGCCAACGCACAAACCCGTAATGGGAACCACCAGAAAATAAACCGCCGTGGCTTGGTGTGTTGCGTGGCCGGAAAGGCCAAAGGTCTCAGCCTCACCAGATTCAAAATTATTCCTTCACCTACTACAGAAACGTAAGCTTCTATTATCTAACCCCCACACTCTAAAACAGCCTTCCTCAACCTGGGGCGCTCCAGAGGTGTTGGACTGCATCTCCCAGAATGCCCCAGCCAGCTGGCTGGGGCATTCTGGGAGTTGTAGTCCAACACCTCTGGAGCGTCCCAGGTTGAGGAAGGCTACTCTAACTGGTGTAACCTTCAGTTACACCAGTAACCTTCAATTACACCAGTTTTATTTCCTTTGTATTAGTTCCATGTGCTCTTTATGTGAAAGGGTCTCCCTTCCACAACCCCCAGACTGCATATTACTAGTCCCTGCTGTAATTCCACAAACTCACAACCTACTTTCCTCTGCTCCTCATGATCAACACTTAGTTTGCAAGCTCCTTGGGGGACAGACTTCTGTTATTTCGTACTTGCTTTACTCTGTAAAGCAATATTTACATTGGTGGCACTACAATCCTTACAAACACTCTAAGCAAACCGGGCCATGGAAAGCAGAAGGGACTAAGAGAGTAGATAAGAGGAGAAAAGCACATTTTATGTCAGAAACATCCATGATTATCTAATGGGGAATGCATTCTGAGCACCACACTTCACATAATGCATTTAGCTTATCATTATTAAGGCCTTTTTTAAAAAAGCATCAGAAACCAAATAAAAGCTATTACTACCTCTATCAATATAACAATTTTCAATTACTTTCCAGAGCAGCATAGAACAAAATTAGACATACACATGAAGCCCAAGCCTACAATGATAGCACACAAAGTTAAAAGCAAGTTAGGAAGAAGACATTTAAAATAAGTTCGAAGCGCAGAAAGAAAATAAGTTCTTATTCAATGATTGCAAACGGCAAGTCAGTAAAATCACAGTTGAGATTTCAGAACCAGATCTTATTATGAACCCCTTTCATGTATTCTTTACATCCTATACATCACCCCCATTTCCTCCAAACCTTTTAATGTAGTTTTAGGTAGCAAAATGAAAATCATGGGCAGTGCAAAAGGTTACCCAAATTAACTTTAAAAGCTCCAGTTTTTTAGCTATATAGGGACTCAAGAGGCAGCTGGACAACCATCTGTCAGGTGTGCTTTAAGGTGGATTCCTGCACTGAACAGGGGGTTGGACTTGATGGCCTTCTAGGCCCCTTCCAACTCTGCTAGTCTACCCCCTTCACGTTCTTAACCTGCCTCCCTTGCCAGAGGCTACACCCCACCCTTAATCAAAATCCAGATTCCCTCACCCCTCTCCGTGGCATCACAAGCCCCCTCCCCACAAGGCAGAGTTCTTCTTCTTATGAGCCCTCCTAACCATACTAGAACCCAAAGGGGTCATCCTGTGAAGCAGATTGGCAGGAGATTCAGGACAAGATAAAAGGAAGGACTTCTTCACACAGCACATAGTTAGACTATGGAATCTGCTCCCACAATATGTAGTGACAGCCACAAACTGGGATGGCTTTTAAAGCAGATAGGACAAATTACATTGTACATTGTAGGTGCTATATAAATAAATAATAGTAATAATAATAATAATTCCTGGAGGAGAAGGCTGTCAAAGGCAACTAGTCCTGATGGTTATACACTACCTCCAATATCAGAGGCAGTATGCCTGTGTGCACCAGTTGCTGGGGAACATGGGCAAGAAAGTGCTGTTGCACCTATGTTCTGCTTGTGGGTCCCCGGTTGACAGCTGTGGACACTGTGAGTTGAATGCTCGACCCTCGGTCTGATCCAGCAGAACTCCTCTTATGTTCTGACATTCATATGCTTTGTTCATATGCCCCCTCACCTTCTTAACCTGCCTCACTTGACAGGGCCTATCCCCACCACCACATCAAAAACAGGATTATTCTCCCTCACCCCCTCCTTGGCATCACAACCCCCCTCCCCTAATGACAGGGTTCAGGCCTATCTCATCCTGCTGAGCTTTCCTGTCCTGTGAGATGGAGCTCTATGGAGGATTTGACGTTTGGGTAGGAAGGAGAAGAACCTGGATCTCCAGCATGCTTTGAATGCTGTGTAGGGTGGGTGTGTCTGTTTTCCTTTTAAGAACATCAGAAGTGCTCTGCTGGATCAGACCAAGGGTCCATCTAGTCCAGCACTCTGTTCACACAGTGGCCCACCAGCCATCGGCCAGGGATGAACAAGGCATGGTGCAACAGCACCCTCCCACCCATGTTCCCCAGCAACTGGTGCACACCAGCTTCCTGCCTCGAATACTGGAGATAGCACACAACCATCAGGGCTAGTAGCCCTGGATAGCCTTCTCATCCTCCAGGAATTGATCCAACCCCCTTTTCAAGCCATCCCAATGGGTGGCCATCACTACATCTTGTGGTAGCGAGTTCCATAGTTCCACTCTGCACTGTGTGAAGAAGTCCTTCCTTTTATTTGTCCTGGATCTCCCAGCCATCAGCTTCATGGCATAATGACCCTATTGGGCTCTAGTATTTTAAGTGGAGGGAACAAAAACTCTATGTAGATCAGCAGAAGCCAGAGAAGGGCTTCCATGGCAGGATTGGAGACCCTCCTAACCATAGGCGTTTGTTTAGACCCCCACAGAGAGAGAGGTTCTCCCAGGCTGCGGTCCCCAACACAGACAGACCACCTCCCTCACCTTCTCCACCTGCCTCTCGCCAATGAAACCCAGGCTATGTTCCCCCCTCCACAAACAGACCACCCCTCTCACCTTCTCCACCTGCTTCTCCCCCCCAATAAAACCCAGGCTGCACTCCCCCCCACCCCCTTCTCCTCCCTCCCCCCCAATAAAAGCCAGGCTGCGGTCCCCCCCACCCCACAGACAGCCTGCCCCCCTCACCTTCTCCTCCTGCCTCCCCCCCAAAATAAAACCCAGGCTGCTGTCCCCACCCCACAAACAGACCACCCCTCACCTTCTCCACCTGCTTCTCCCCCCCCCCCAATAAAACCCAGGCTGCACTCCCCCCCACCCCCTTCTCCTCCTGCCTCCCCCCCCAAATAAAACCCAGGCTGCTGCCCCCACCCCCACCCCACAAACAGACCACCCCCTCACCTTCTCCACCTGCTTCTCCCCCTCCCCAATAAAACCCAGGCTGCACTCCCCCCACCCCCTTCTCCTCCTGCCTCCCCCCCAAATAAAACCCAGGCTGCTGTCCCCCCCACCCACTCCACAGACAGCCTGCCCCCCTCACCTTCTCCACCTGCTTCTCCCCCTCCCCAATAAAACCCAGGCTGCACTCCCCCCACCCCCTTCTCCTCCTGCCTCCCCCCCAAATAAAACCCAGGCTGCTGTCCCCCCCACCCACTCCACAGACAGCCTGCCCCCCTCACCTTCTCCACCTGCTTCTCCCCCCCCCCCAATAAAACCCAGGCTGCACTCCCCCACCCCCTTCTCCTCCTGCCTCCCCCCCCAATAAAACCCAGGCTGCGGTCCCCCACCCCACCCCACAGACAACCTGCCCCCTTCCCGCCCTGGGCATCACAATCCCTCCCCCCGCGCCGCCCCCTCCCCAGGCAGGCCCGAAGCCGCCCCCTCGCCCTCGGCGTGCGCGGGCCCCCCCTCGCCTCCCCGCCCCCCACCCCGGCGACCCCGCTCACCCGCGTCCGCCCCCGAAGCTGCTGTAGGCCCGGTCGTCGTAAGCGTCGAAATCCGCCATTGCTGCTCCCGCTGCCGCCGCCGCCTCAGCCTCCCCCGAGCGCGAGCGAGCGCCGCAGGACCCCGCGCCGCTTTATATAGCGGTCCACGCGGAGGGGCTGCCCGTCGCGCTGCCTGAAGCGGAGGGGCCCTCTGCGCCTGCGCGGTGCGGGCGGCGGCGGGGCTGCCCTGGCGGGCGCCTGACCAGAAAGGCCTGGGGAAGAGCGAGCGAGACCAGCCCCTTCGGCCAGGGAGGGTTGTCTCCAGCCCAGGCGAGGCGTGGGGAGACAGGCCCAGGAAGCACATGCTGGGGCCAGGGGTGGGGTTTCGAAGCGTGTCTCTCTCTCTCCCCACAATTAATTAATTCCTCCTCATTTGGAATATTGGGGTGAGAAAGAAAAGAAAAAGGCAGCTCAGCCTCTCCTTTTTTTTTTTTTTTTACAACTATGGAGGACTAATTATGCAGGTGCATAAAGGAGGATTATAGGCCTTTTCTCTCTCTAAACATGCATAGGATTGTAGGCTTTTGTCTAAACATGCATAGGATTGTAGGCCTTTTCTCTCTCTAAACATGCATAGGATTGTAGGCCTTTTCTCTCTCTAATAGGATTGTAGGCCTTTTCTATCTAAACATGCATAGGATTGTAGGCCTTTTCTCTCTCTAATAGGATTGTAGGCCTTTTCTATCTAAACATGCATAGGATTGTAGGCCTTTTCTCTGTCTAAACATGCACAGGATTGTAGGCCTTTTCTCTCTCTAAACATGCACAGGAGTGTAGGCCTTTTCTCTGTCTAAACATGTACAGGATTGTAGGCCTTTTCTCTGTCTAAACATGTACAGGATTGTAGGCCTTTTCTCTGTCTAAACACGCATAGGATTGTAGGCCTTTTCTCTGTCTAAACATGCATAGGATTGTAGACCTTCTCTTTCTCTAAACTTAATACCTGGTGTCTCTAGTTATTAAGGATCAGGCATCTGTTGATGGGAAAGACCTCCCTCTCTCTGATTGGGCCGGCGAGTTAAAGAAAAGCAGACGATCCAAGTGGGATGAGCAGCACCTTTTAATGGCAGTGCTCCTATTCAGGGTTCCAGTGAGCCAGCCACACACTCTTCCAGAATACTCCATTCCTTCCCCTGTACCAGTTTTCCATTCCCACCCACACAACTGACACGCAACACTTCCATGGCTATTGAGCTTGTTCAAGACTCATTGGTCTGGTGTGTGTGTGTGCCCGCCCCATCAAGTTTATTTTTCCTAATCCTTCTTTTGTACTTCTACAAACTTTGGGGTCCCCCTAGCTATGTTGAATCCTTCCTGTTGTTTCTCAGTGTTTTGGCTCTATTTATGTTGTCACTCATCACCGGAGTTTGCTGTTGGAGGGAATAACTACGCTAAATGGACCATCTACATGGTCCTTTGCCCCAATCAGTTTTGCCCACCTTTTTTTCACCCCATCCAGCCACACCTGTTTACCTGATGGCCAACGCTCTCTGCGTATCAACCTAGCAGACCTTATTCTCCTTTCCTTTATGCCCAAAGCAGTGGGGACCTCTTGATAGTTATTCTGATTGTTGGCCCCTGTCTGAGACATGATGGCTACAGTTACCTACTTTCTGGCTGAAGTCCTAAGGATTTTTTGGGAGTGAAATGTCAAATAGGTTTCCTTCTATGCTTGCGCCTGATCCTTTGGTTTTGTTTGACTGAATGTTTAATTGTATTTTAAAAATAAAAATCTCTCGTCTACTTTCGTCCCACTCATGGGGCTTGTGAGTGGAAAATTGAACAGCACTCTGCCAGTATATGGCATCTGCGGGATTATTGCCCATTTTTTCAGGATGGAAGCCTACAGAAAGAGAGTGCTCTAGTGATATGCTTTGCCAAAAAAAGCAGAAAGGCATCCCCCCCCCAAAAAAAGAGCACTGATTTGCACCTGTTCAAATGGAAATTTATTATTAGTGACTAAATAGAAATCCAGTACATCTCACCTTAGTGAGGAAGGCTGTAACCAGGTGAGATGTACACCTGCTGCTCTGTCTGCTGTCCAGGTGCTAAGTGCTGACGGGCAACTCCAAGGCCCATCTGCCTGCTTTTCCTCCTGCAGGTTCTTTATTGTTAAACTGACTTTGACGGGACACACCTTCAAAGAGAGGACTGTGCTATATTTTGCGACGGGACTTTGTCGTGCTGTCTTGAAGGCCACCTGGCAGAAAAGCGGCACGCTAGACGTTGAAATGGAACAAAGAAATTCGAAGGTATGTAAAACCTTTGGCTGAACTATTTGGATTGCATTGTCCTAATATTGCAATTAAGTTTAATACTGTATTTGCCATTGTAGGACTTTATGCATCCATCTTCTGAATTGGGTTAAATCTGTCTTGAGGGGGAACTAAACAGTTTCTAAACAGTCCGTTGTTGTCAGGGTCCAGCCCACCAGCAGAGAGGTGCAAAATCTCAATGTGATAAGGAATACGTACACGTTTCACAGGTAGCCATCTCTTTCCTCGGCTTGGGGTTGATGGAAGAATACCTGCGTTGTGTGCAAATAGGCCCACGAGTTCTGCAACAAAACATTGGAACCTGGAGCGCTCCTGCCCAGCCTGCCAGCCACCAAGCCATGCCCTTTTCCAGGATAATTTATTCTAGCCTTCCCCAACCTGTTGCCCTCCAGATGTGTTGGACTACAACTCCCATAAATCCCAGCTAGCATCTATTTATCTACAGCAAAAAAAAACAAAAAACCTGTGAACATTCAGTTAAAGGAGTTCCCCCCCCCCACAAACCTGGCACCCTCCAAATGGGCTGAACTACAACTCCCATCACCCCAGCCTGCATGATCATTGACCACAATGGCTTAAGATGATAGGAGATGTAGTCCACGGGAGCATCATGTTCGGGAAGCCTGAATTAAAGTTTAAATCAGGGGGGTGGGCACCCTTTCCCAACCAGGTACCCCCACAGATACGTTGGACTACAAATCCCGTGATCTTGGCAATACAGTGCTTAATTCTGCATCCCTTTAAGCTGTGGGAGGGAGGGGAATCTGCATCCCTCCAGATGGTTGCTGCACTACAACTCCCATCAGCCCCAGGCAGCATGGCCAGTGATCACCTATGATGGGAGTTGTAGTGCAGCAACCATCTGGAGGGCGCTTAGTTGGGGAGACCGGGGCGGCGGGCTTGCAGCCCTCCAGATGTTGCTGGCTTACAACTCCCATCAGCCCCAGGCAGCATGGCCAGTGGTCGCCTCTGATGGGAGTTGTATTTATTTATTTATTTATTTATTACATTTTTATACCGCCCCATAGCTGAAGCTCTCTGGGCGGTTCACAAAAATTAAAACCATAATAAAACAACCAACAGTTTAAAAACACAAATGTGTATTGCATCCAGTTCTGGGCTCCAAAATTCAAGAAGGATGCAGACAAGCTGGAGCGTATTCAGAGGAGGGCAATGAGGATGACCAGGGGTCTGGAAACAAAGCCCTATGAAGAAAGACTGAAAGAACTGGGCATGTTTAGCCTGGAGAAGAGAAGATTGAGGGGAGATGTGATAGCACTCTTCAAATACTTAAAAGGTTGTCACACAGAGGAGGGCCAGGATCTCTTCTCGATCCTCCCAGAGTGCAGGACACGGAATAACGGACTGAAGTTAAAGGAAGCCAGATTCCGGCTGGACATCAGGAAAAATGTCCTGACTGTTAGAGCAGTACGACAATGGAATCAGTTCCCTAGGGAGGTTGTGGGCTCTCCCACACTAGAGGCCTTCAAGAGGCAGCTGGACAACCACCTGTCAGGGATGCTTTAGGGTGGATTCCTGCATTGAGCAGGGGGTTGGACTCGATGGCCTTAGAGACCCCTTCCAACTCTGTTATTTATTTATTTATTTAATTACATTTATATACCGCCCCACAGCCGAAGCTCTCTGGGCGGTTTACAACATATTCTATGATTCTATATTGTTGCTAATAATAATAATAATAATAATAATAATAATAATAATAATAATAATAGGCCCCTTCCAACGCTGCTATTCTATGATTCTGTTTGTAGTGCAGCAAACATCTGGAGGTTGGGGAGACTGGGGGCGGGGGACCAGCGGCCCTCCAATTGTTTGCTGTACTATAACTCCCATCATGCGTGACGGCCGCCCCTACTGGCTGGAGCTGATGGGAGTTGTAGTCCAACAGCATCTGCAGGGAGGGACGCGCGCACCTACCCACCCCCTCCCCGGTTCCCAGGCTCAGAGGGGATGCGCGCGCCGCGAGGGCAGGGCTGCCAGTCCGCGCTTGCAGAGGCCGGAGTTCCCACGTGGGGGCAGGCGCGGCTCGGCTCCGCCTGCTACCGCTTTCACCCGGAAGGGGAGGTTTGCACGTGTCCGGCGCCTCCCCACGTGCGTGGTCTCCGCCACGGCGCCTCCAGCATGGCCGCAGCTTGCAGCAACGGCCAGCCCGGGCCGGAGGCTCCTGCCCCGGCTGCGATCTCGCACCCGGGCCGGCTCCTGGGGCAGAACCGGCAGTTCCTGGACTTCTTCTGGGACATCGCCAAGCCCGACCAGGGGGTCCGCTTGGAGGCCACCGAGGGGCTGCTGAGCTACTTGCGGGAGAACCAGAAAGTAAGATTTTTTTGTGGATTTTGTGTTGCTGGATTTCTTCTTTTTGGAAAGTCCCGGCCGTGTGTCTTTTCTCTTCCTCCCCTCATCCTAGATCTGGAAGTCTGGAGTGCTGTAGTTTACTGCGGACGCCCTCTGCACATGCTCAGGGGCACGCTTGCCCTCGAGCGTTTCCCAGCCTTCTAAAGAATGGAACCGTGGAGTGGAAAACTAGATCCCCCGGGGCAGAATGGATGGATGGGTGGAGGATGAGGACGTGGGGCTGACAAGATTAAAATTATTTATTATTGCATTTATTATTTATTATTTATATCCCACCTTTTTCCTGCAAGGAACCCAAGGCGGCGTACATAATCCCTCTCCTCTCCATTTTATCCTCACAACAACAACCCTGTGAGGTGGGTTGGGCTGAGAGTGTGTGACTGGCCCAAAGTAAATAAAACTACTGCACTTAGGCCAGGAGTAAGTTTCACTGTGCTCAGTGGAGGTTATTCCTGGGTAAGTGTGCACAGGATTGCAGCTTTGCAGGGCAACCCTATGCATGTCTACTCAGGAGCAAGCCCCTTTGATTTCAGTGGGGGTTCCTCCTTGGTAAGTGGGCATAAAACTGCAGCCTTAATTCTTTGATCTGAAGTTACAAGGTTTAGAGCAGCGTTCCCGGATCTGGTGGCCTCTAGATGTTTTGGACTACTGTTCCCATCAGCCCCAGCTGGCATGGCCAGGGATGCTGGGAGTTGTAGCCCAAAACATCTGGAGGGCACCAGGTTGGAAAAGATTGACTTAGGGAGACCTACATTCAAGTCCCTGCTCAGCCATAAAACGCATTGGGTAACTTTATACCAGTCACTGCATCTCAGCCTAAACCCCCTCGCAGGGTTGTCGTGAGGACAGAATATGAGCCCCTTGGAGATAACAATGCAATAAACAAACCCATATTTTGTAAATCGCCCAGAGCGCTTCGGCTATGAGGCAGTATATAAATTTAATAAATAATAATAATAAAGCAAATGGTACGAATATGCCGTTCTTCAGCTATCAAGCAGCTCGTAATTTTGCAATAAACATCCAAAAACACCCAGGCAAGATCTAGGCGGCCTCTAATATATGGATGGGCTGCAAATACTTTACTTCAAGACTTGTGACTTTTGGGGAGATTTATTTGCTTGTGTACATTTTTCTTTCTCCTCCGGACAACGTTAAAGGAAAAGAAAGAAAAAATCTCGGTTTGTTCAGACGTCTGCGGAGGTCACTCCCCCATCTCACTTGAATATCTTAATAATTTCTTTCAGGATGATGAGCTGTTGAAATACACGCTGAAGCGCCTGATCGATGGATTGGGAGCGACACGAGAGGCGGCCCGTCCGGGATTCAGTTTGGCTTTGGCTCAGGTTGGTGTTCTGTGGTGGAATAGGTTGAATTAAGATGGGAGTTGTTGAACAGTAATTTCCGAGAGGCTGCAGTATGGATCAGGGAATCCCAAGTTCAAATGTCGCCTCCGCAATTAACTCACTAGGTAGCCTTAGACATGCCTCAGCCATCTGCAACACAGGAATGATGACAAGGCTGGTCACAGGAATACTACAGCAATACTACAAACGAGAAGGATCTTGGAATTGTTGTAGATCACAAGCTGAATATGAGCCAACAGTGCGATATGGCTGCAAGAAAGGCCAATGCTATTTTGGGCTGCATTCATAGAAGTAGAGCTTCCAAATCGCGTGAGGTCCTGGTTCCTCTCTATTCGGCCCTGGTTTGGCCTCATCTAGAGTATTGCGTCCAGTTCTGGGCTCCACAATTCAAGAAGGACGCAGACAAGCTGGAGCGTGTCCAGAGGAGGGCAACCAGGATGATCAGGGGTCTGGAAACAAAGCCCTATGAAGAGAGACTGAAAGAACTGGGCATGTTTAGCCTGGAGAAGAGAAGATGGAGGGGAGACATGATAGCACTCTTCAAATAATAATAATAAATCTAATAATAACAATCCTTAGTCCCTAGGATCTTGTTTTCACTCACTCCTCACACAACTCCTGACAAGAAATCACTCAGCTAAACACATCTACCCTCCAAACCCAGACACCAACTGAACACCTCAAACCACTCAGGTCCCCCATGTATTATTATTATTATTATTATTATTATTATTATTATTATTATTTTATATAGCACCATCAATGTACATGGTGCTGTACAGAGTAAAAATATAGACTCCTCCCCCTTTCCACAGCATCACCAGCCACGCCCACTCAGTCCAACATTCCGCACTCTCTAGACATACTCACGCAGACGTGCCTTAGGGAATAGAAATGTGGGTAACGCCACAGGCTGTCACGTCAC
The DNA here is from genome assembly GCF_023053635.1 of Elgaria multicarinata webbii. NCBI lineage: Eukaryota > Metazoa > Chordata > Lepidosauria > Squamata > Anguidae > Elgaria > Elgaria multicarinata. The sequence goes on from NC_086192.1 coordinate 12,561,603, forward strand.
TTCTGTTCAATAGGTGTTCTCCCTCCACCTTTTCTTTCCCTTCCAGGTTCTGCAAGCTTTTGAGGAGATCCCCCTCCTCACAGCCCTGGGACAGATCAAAGAGAAATATCACCTCGGCAGAGTAAAGAAGGTGAGAGGAGGCGGTGAGCTTTTAGCTTAGCATTCGTGGTCTGCGATAAACTGGAGGAATTTTTGTGTGGGAATCTGCTTTGCAGGTCCTCTGCTCCAAATAGCTGCTGAGGCTGCCCCCCCCCCATAGCCAAGCAATCTCCCCCAGTGTATCATTCCTTCTATTAGTGATGTTTGGGGTGAGTGCTTTAATATCACGTAAACTGATATTAAACCACAGTTCCCTGTTTCAGACGCAACAGGAAAGAGTGGTTTGAAGAAACCACAATCAAAGTACTGAAACCAGGCTGTGAGGGGCAGGGTCCGGCCCTGACGCTCGTTCCTGTTCAAGGCCGTTACGTCCGAAAGGACCCTATAGGATGGTTCAATCAATCCAAAGTTTATTGTACTAGCCAAAGGCCATGACAAATACATCAAAAGAAAGCAGTACGACAATGGAACCCGTGACCTAGGGAGGTTGTGGAGTCTCCCACACTAGAGGCAGCTGGACAACCATCCGTCAGGGATGCTTTAGGGTGGATTCCTGCATTGAGCAGGGGGTTGGACTCGATGGCCTTATAGACCCTTCCAACTCTACTATTCTATGATTCTACAAAATAACTATGCACTGTGTGAAGGAGTCGTTCCTTTAATCTGTCTTGAATCTTGAATCTCCCACTAAGGATGACCCCTTAGGGTTCTAGTATTATGGTGCAACCACATGTAAAACTGATCCCTACTTATAACTGGGGAAGGAGACATCTTTCAGGCTTAGATATTTTTTGTCATGTGTGGCTTGGCCCAGGCTGAAGTGTCAGAAGTCCCTGGGACAGGACGTTCTAATTGTGTTCTCTATGCTTCTTCTATCTTGTTTCAGAAGCTCTTCAGAAATGCTCTGTTTGGAAACTTTTTTGGGGTGCTGGCTCTGTTCCAGTCCGGACGCCTTGCAAAGGTAATGCTAAATGTGACAGTTTTGTTTTAAGCCTGCACGGCCGGGGAAGGCAACGGCGAACCACCCCGCTATAAGGCCTGCCAAGAAAACGTCAGCGAAAGCTGGCGTCCCTCCAAGAGTCAGTAATGACTCAGTGCTTGCACGAGAGGTTCCTTTCCTTTCCTTCTGCATGCCCTTGGTGCAAATCCTGTCTAAAAAAAAAGAGAAGATACTACAGAGCTGGAAAAAGTGCAGAAAGGGGCAAATAAAATGATTAAGGGGCTGGAGCATCTCCCCTATGAGGGAAGGTTACAACAGCTGGGATTGTTTAGCTTGGAGAAAAGGAGGCTAAGGGGAGACCTGATAGGCATACAAAATTATGCCTGGTGTGGAGAATGTGGACAGGGAGACTTTGTCTCCCTCTTTCAAAATACTAGAATACCCTGAAACTGATGGGAGATCCAGGACAAATAAAAGGAAGTACTTCTTCACATAGCGCATATGGAACTCACTACCACAAGATGTAGTGAGGGCCACCAATCTGGATGGCTTTAAAAGGGGGTTGGATAAATTCCTGGAGGCGAAAGCTATCGATGGCTACTAGCCCTGATGGTTGTGTGCTATCTCCAGTATTTGAGGCAATAAGCCTGTGTGCACCAGTTGCTGGGGAACATGGGCGGGAGGGTGCTGTTGCACCATGTCCTGCTTTGTTGGTCCCTGGCCGACCACTGTGTGAACAGAGTGCTGGACTAGATGGAGGGCACTTCTTACGTTCTTATGTTCAGTTGGCAGTTTAGTTAAAGGAAAAGGGTGCAGCCATAGGAAGAGGGGCATATAGGAAATCCCTGACTGGGGTCCCAGGTGAGACACATCTAGTCTGAGGTTCAACAGGCCTGCCTGGCAGGTTATTGTAAGCATTACACATCTAGATAGCATCAAAGGACTCACACAGGGGAGAAGCCCTATCAAAGCCTAGAGTGCGGAAAGAGCTTTGCTCAAAGCACAGATTGTAAGAAACATCAAAGGACTCACACAGGGGAGGAGCCCTATCAAAGCCTAGAGTGCGGAAAGAGCTTTGCTCAAAGCACAGATTTTAAGGAACATCAAAGGACTCACACAGGGGAGGAGCCCTACAAATGCCTAGAGTGCGGAAAAAGCTTCAGTCAGAGCAGCCACCTTAAGAATCATCAAAGAATTCACACAAAGCAGAAGCCATAGAAGTGCTCAGAGGTTGGAAAGCAACTGTTGTTTTTAAATGGATACTGTTGTTTTTCTATTACAAATGTTTTTAATTTTTTTAAATATTTACTGTTTTTAACTTTTGTAAACCGCCCTGAGAGCTTCGGCTATGGGGCGGTATATAAATTTAATAAAATAAATAAATAAATAAATAAATAAATAAATAAATAAATAAATAGTACTTGGAAGGGATATACAAACGTAACGTATTATTGTTTTGATTGAATATGGGACCTTCTGCACAGAAAGCGTGTGCTCTGCCATTGAGCTAAGGGGCCAACCTGAGCTATCGCTCTACCGGCTCTGTCCAGCCAGCCTGGTATTCTCTCTTCAGACTGCCAGGGGTTTGGCAAAGGTGCTTTTCCCTCTGAGCTCTGTGGCCCCAATCCATATGTGTAGCGACCTTCTCTCTCTTAAACCTCTTAGGACTCCAAGGCTCTCCTTGAGTGTGTCCAGCTTCTTCAGAGCCTTTCGGAGCACCACGCCCACCTGAAAGATCTCCCGAGGAAGACATTGGCCGACGTTGTCTCCGAGGTAGGCAGACGGTGGGGTAATCGCCAAATGGGAGCCTCTTAAAAAATGTGTTTAGCTTTGTAGCTCCTCTTATTCGAATGGCAGAAGGCGGAGAGCAACCAGTGGTCTCTCCCTGTAATCGTTCACGCTATTTCCAATGTTCAGAAGAGCGTGCTGATTCATATTTAACCACATTGGCAGCATCTGTACAGGAGAAGGATAGTTAGATTTGTGGGGAGGGAACCCTGATGTTTGTGGAAGAAAGCCGGAGAGTTTGCCACTTAGAATCATAGAATTGTAGAGTTGGAAGGGGCCTCTAAGGCCATTGAGTCCAAGCCCCTGCTCAATGCAGGAATCCACCCTAAAGCATCCCTGACAGAGGGTTGTCCAGCTGCCTCTTGAAGGCCTCTGGTGTGGGAGAGCCCACAACCTCCCTAGGTAACTGGTTCCATTGTCGTACTGCTCTAACAGTCAGGAAGTTTTTCCTGATGTCCAGCTGGAATCTGGCTTCCAAGGGGCATAGTACCCAAAACCAGATTCGTTGTGGAGGCACATGAGGCAGAAAATTCCACGAGCCCCTGTCTTCATCCCTGGCAGTAAAAATACAACAACAAATTAAATAAGGAACAATTTGCTGCCCTTCCATGAAAATTGAAATTCCATTGCCCGAGGTGGCCACCTCACTCTGCCTAAGGATAGGTCCGGCCCTGTGGCCAGCAGCCCCCTGCATGGCTGTTGGCCATGGCCGGAGCCTGCCACTACTGACTCCTGATGCCAGGACGTCTCTCTTTTTAAGGAGCAAGCCCTGTGAGCTCAGACTTGGTTTGTAAAAGCTGGAAGTTTTTCCTGATGTCCAGCCGGAATCTGGCTTCCTGTCACTTTAGCCCATTATTCCGTGTCCTGCACTCTGGGAGGATTGAGAAGACATCCTGGCCCTCCTCTGTGTGACAACCTTTCAAGTACTTGAAGAGTGCTCTCATGTCTCCCCTCAATCTTCTCTTCTCCAGGCGAAACATGCCCAGTTCTTTCAGTCTCTCTTCATCTTTCCATTCTTAGATTCCTGAAACGGTGTTCGAAGAGGTCCTTTTCAACATCTTGGAAGATGACCTCACCTCAGCCTTCAGCACTCCAGGGCAGCTGTACCTCTTGCTGGTGGGCATTCAGAGATTCCCCAGAGTTCTCCGGCCAGAAAAACTGAAGGTCCTCCTGGGCTCAGCTGCTGTCGTCACAGCAGAAAACGTTCCCAAGTAGGTTGACTAAGAACGGACGCAAAAAACTATCGCGATGATGCAAGGAAAGGATGGCTCTGGGATGCTTCACAGGCTGTGCTATGATACTATGAGTGCCAGTATAGTGTAGTGGTTAGAGCGTTGGGCTTGGGAGTACAGAGATCCTGGGTTCTAGTCCCCACTCAGCCATGAAGCTCACTGGGTGACTTTTGGGCAATTGCTGACTCTCAGCCTAACCTCCCTCACAGGGTTGTTGTTGTGAGGATAAAACGGAGAGTGGGAGGATCAAGTATGGTACCGTAGACACCTTGGAAAAATGCAGGATTTAAATATAGCAAACAGATAAATACATAATAGATACTAGTTAGCAATGAAGAAAAAATGTAGAGTTTGGAGCAGCTAATTGGCAGAGCTGGCGGTCAGCCCTTCCATTAAACCATTCACAATGTCATGCTCTTCCAGAAATCTCTGTAAGTTTATGGGGTAAAATCCATTTATGCTGACCATGCGTTATTTATTTATTTATTTATTTATTACATTTTTATACCGCCCAATAGCCGAAGCTCTCTGGGCGGTTCACAAAAATTAAAACCACAATAAAACAACCAACAGGTTAAAAACACAAATACAAAGTACAGTATAAAAAGCACAACCAGGATAAAAACCACGCAGCAAAATTGATATAAGATTAAAATACAGAGTTAAAACAGTAAAATTTAAATTTAAGTTAAAATTAAGTGTTAAAATACTGAGAGAATAAAAAGGTCTTCAGCTGGCGACGAAAAGAGTACAGTGTAGGCACCAAGCGAACCTCTCTGGGGAGCTCATTCCACAGCCGGGGTGCCACAGCGGAGAAGGCCCTGCTCCTGGTAGCCACCTGCCTCACTTCCTTTGGCAGGGACTCGCGGAGAAGGACCCCTGAAGATGATCTTAAGGTCTGGGCAGGTACATATGGGAGGAGGCGTTCCTTCAAATAACCTGGCCCCAAACCGTTTAGGGCTTTAAATGTCAATACCAGCACTTTGAATCGGGCCCGGACCTGGACTGGCAGCCAATGAAGCTGGAAAAGGACTGGCGTAATGTGATCTCGCCGGCCAGTCCCTGTTAGTAAACGAGCTGCCCTGTTTTGTACCAGCTGAAGTTTCCGGACCGTTTTCAAAGGCAGCCCCACGTATAACGCATTGCAGTAATCCAAACGAGAGGTTATCAGAGCATGGATCACTGTAGCTAGGCTATCTCTGTCCAGATAAGGGCGTAGTTGGTATATCAGCCTGAGCTGATAAAAGGTGCTCTTTGCTACTGAGTTCACCTGTGCCTCAAGTGACAGTTCTGGATCTAAGAGCACCCCCAAACTACGGACCCGATCCTTTAGGGAGCGTTAACTTCCAAGAAGCAGGTAAATAGCGTAAAAGAACATGCACATCTGTAAATATTAACAAGTGTTCCAATACAGGGTTTAGCCGTACATTAACTTCCCCTCAAAAATCTGGGCCAGTGCTATAATTCAGTATAGGGAGCCTTCCAATATTACTAGTTTTCTTGGTTGAGAGCTTTTTTCTTTGTAGAGACAACGGAGGCAAGGCTTTTCTTTTTTAAAATGTTATTCTTTGTTTTGCTCTTCTTCTAGGCTGGTGGAGGTTTTGAAAATGGCGGCCAAGTCTGAGAAGAAGGACCGAACTCTCCCAACGGTTGGGCTGGATTTGATGAAGGTCGCCCTGAAGGAAGGCACTTTTGAGCTGTTCTGGAAAGAAGCTGTGGAGAAGGGGTTGCTTAAAGATAACGTCGGACCCTGCAGGTTGGTGGGAGAGTTTCTCATTGACTGGATTCGGATGACACGATAACCAATGGTGGGTTAAATAGTCAATGATTGGTTATTGAGCTATTTGTTCGGACTTTTTCACACCACGGTTGGTTATTCCTCCGAAATAACCAATGCAAATAATCAACACTGTGCAGAGTCGATTATTTGAACGACCATTGGTTATCCTGTCGTGGGTTGGGCAGCATTGACTATTTCGTTGCATACAGTTGGTTATTTTTGGTGACTACAGAGTCCCCTGGTAAGAGCAACCAGAGCAGCGGCTGACGTTCTAATCCAGCTGGCAGAACTCACAATGGCTGATGGGATACCAGCGGGAGGGAGAGGGTGAGGAATGTGTCAATCAAACACAATGTTGTCTAATACTCAACTCGAAGCTGGCCTTAATCCACACCATGGTTGATTATAATCATGTCACGTGGGGGGGTCCTCCCTCGACAATCAAACTGGAGTTTATTAACCCACCGTTGACTATCGTGTTCTCCGAATGCAGCTGTTGTGTCCAGAAATCTTTCCGATTCAAAATTTCCTAGTTCAGAAAGATTCTCTTTTGCACCTCTTTTGATGGCAGGCTACCAATTTTAGCTCCCCAGCCCTCAATGGCTGCATGGGGACTGATCGCCTGTGAAAGAGAAATATTGGTGTTGAGTTGAGAGAGAGAATATGTTTGGAAGGGTGGCCACAAATTCAAGAAAACTGGGCTACTTATGTATGCATTGCATGTTTATCCCCCTTTTCCTCCAAGGAGCTGCATGGCTCTCCCCACGCACCCCTTTTATCTTATCACAACGGCCCTGCAAGGTAGGTTAGGCTGATAGTTAATGACTGGCCCAAGTTCACTCATTGAGCTTTATGGATGAGTTGAGATTTGAACCCAGATCAGTCTTGTCTTAATCCAGCATTCTAACCAATACACCACCCTGACTTCCTACAGAAAAGTGTTGTCTCAGCCAGGGCTGACCGCTGGCATCAGAAAGAAGATTCCGCGAATGAGCCTGGGTTCAAAGCTCAGTTGACTTATTTGTTTTCCCTATAGCATTTATTTGTTGCATTTGGGCATCTTTCTTAACCCCATGTCTTATTCTCTCTTAGTTATATGTGCTATCGGTTGCTGGGCAGTGCGCTCCCACTTCTGCCTCTTAGCCAGCTAAAGATGGTTCTTCAAGGAGAAGTCATGCGTCAATATGGAATCCATGTTGTGTCCAATAAGGTAGGTGAACACTAGATCTGCAGGAGATGTTACCTTATAGATAGATAATTCAAAGTTGGGGGTTAGTTACAGTGGTGGCCAAAATTGTGGACCACTTTTTGAAATGTTCATGTTTTGCAACTTTGCCTGCTTATAGAAAATGTTCCGTTTCACGAAATTCCAATGTTTATATATCAGTGGAAAGACCTGATTCACGTAATTCAATCATGCTTCTTTTCCTGGGTGTCCAATCCACTCTTTCCTTTGGTGCCATTGTTCAATTGATGATGGACGCACGTACGCTTTTAATTTGAGAAATACTTCCAATATTCACACCATCTCCCATGGCGCTTCAGTTACAGAACAAACAGCAAAACTGACTTCCCCCCACTTGAAACATTTATTCATTTATTTATTTATTACATTTTTATACCGCCCCATAGCCGAAGCTCTCTGGGCGGTTCGCAAAAATTAAAACCATAATAAAACAACCAACAGGTTGAAAGCACAAATACAAAATACAGTCTAAAAAGCACAACCAGGATAAAACCACACAGCAAAATTGATATAAGATTAAAATACAGAGTTAGAACAGTAAAATTTAAATTTAAGTTAAAATTAAGAGTTAAAATACAGAGAATAAAAAGGTCTTCAGCTGGCAACGAAAAGAGTACAGTGTAGGCACCAGGCGGACCTCTCTGGGGAGCTCATTCCACAGCCGGGGTGCCACAGCAGAGAAGGCCCTCCTCCTAGTAGCCACCTGCCTCACTTCCTTTGGCAGGGGCTCACGGAGAAGGGCCCCTGTAGATGATCTTAAGGTCCGGGCAGGTACATATGGGAGGAGGCGTTCCTTCAAATAACCTGGCCCCAAACCATTTAGGGCTTTAAATGTCAATACCAGATGATGTATCACAGCTACTGCCATGTGACTGGTCCCCAGAACAAGGACTGCGATTGGCCAGTTGGGTTTGCAATTCCAATCCGCTTCTTCACTCAATCACACCGGTGTTTGTTTTTAAGACTAAAGTAAGCAAAACTTTTTTGTACTGCAGAGATTTGCATTCTGTTTTTTAGTATTGAATTCAGCATTAAATTCTCTTTCAATTGATATATAAACACTTGAATTTCGTGAAACAGGATGTTTTCTATAAGCATGCAAAGTTGCAAAACAAGAACATTTCAAAAAGTGCCCACAATTTTGGCCACCACTGTAGATGGTCGTCTGTTTGACTGCCTTCCCGTTGACTGACTCTCATGAAACACACTTTATCAGAAAGTTCTTGACATGCAAATTCCACAAATAATAACACCTTTCACTATCATTCAGAGATGGGAGTTTCTTTGTGTCCATAAAGCATTCTTTTTCCCTTTCTTTTTTTTAAGAATTAGGTTTTCTTTTATAACAATAAAGTATAATGTTTTATTCTAAATCAAAACATGTCAAATATAATTAAACAAACATCATTAATTGCAAATTGGAGCGAAATGAAATATGAATGCAAAAAAAAAAAGACTCTGTACGCCCTTATAAACACAGGTGCAGGCCAAAGTTCAATGATATGCCAGTAACATATATGCCTGCAAACAAATCGTGAAGGGATGAAGAGACACCTACAGTTAAAAGTAATCCAGTCAACGTTGAGTTATTACTCAGAAAGGAGTCTCCAGCTGTTATTTTTTTTAAACAGATAACATTTAAAAGACTACACCTTTTGTTCAGTAAAACCTTTCATTAGATTTGGTTTTTCTTGAAGTGTGATCCCAGGGAGTCAACTTGTTTAAAATAAAATGAAAAGCTGTTTTATTCCTGAAGAGACCCCTAGGAAGAGAGAGTGAAAGACCTGGGCATGTTTAGCCTGGAGAAGAGAAGATTGAGGGGAGACATGGTAGCACTCTTCAAATACTTGAAAGGTTGTCACAGAGAGGAGGGCCAGGATCTCTTCTCGATCCTCCCAGAGTGCAGGACACGGAATAACGGGCTCAAGTGACAGGAAGCCAGATTCCAGCTGGACATCAGGAAAAACGTCCTGACTGTTAGAGCAGTACGACAATGGAGCCAGTGACCTAGGGAGGTGGTGGGCTCTCTCACACTAGAGGCCTTCAAGAGGCAGCTGAACAACCATCTGTCAGGGATGCTTGAAGGTGGATTCCTGCCTTGAGCAGGGGGTTGGGCTTGATGGCCTTGTAGGCCCCTTCCAACTCTACTATTCCAGGATTCCATAAACACTCAAAAGCGCTATACAGACGTTGTTGTTTCTATGAAGGTTGAGAAAGGCTACCTGCACTGACTGGCAGCATTGGCTCTCCAGGGGTTCAGGTGGGAGTCTTTTTTTTCAGCCTGGGGAAGTTGAGGATTGAACCTGAGACCTTTTGCACGTGACGCAGGAGCTCTGCCCTCTCCTCACGCTCCTCCCCTGCCTGTGTATTTCAGCTGCCCGATAGGTTTAAGTTTGCCCCGGAGATGGAAGCCTACGTCAGCTCCTTCCTGGAGGGTTGCAGCGACGCCAAGAAGCAGCTGGCCGTGATGGTTGGCTTCTCCACCCTCACCAACCAAGGCTACCCAGTCGTGCCCACCTTCTGGAGGGTGGTGCGGCATTTGCTCCCCTCCGCGTTGCTGCAGTACATTGCCTGGCTCCAGAACACGTTTCTCCACCCAGACCTGGGCGGCTGCGTGGATTTTTCCACTAAGCGGCAGCAGCAGAACGAGAAGAAAACAGACGCGTGAGTCTCTTCCCGGGGTGCGGCATTGAGAGGGCAGAACGGACGCTAGGGCGGGCGTTCTTCAGGGGCGTTTTGGTGCTTTAGCGGTGGTGATGAAGAGGGAACTTCACCAGGGGCTTAAAATACAGAGTTAGAAACGGTAACATTTAAATTTAAGTTAGAATTAAGTGTTAAAATACTGAAAGAATAAAAAGGGCTTCATCTGGCGGAGGTGATGGTGGTCCGCTTTCAGTACTCCTTTCTTTCTCTCGATGCAGCGACCTGACCGGGCACTGCGTTACACGGCTGAGGAAGTGGATCATTGCCCGTCTCATTGGGATAGTTGAAAATCCACAGGTAAAGAGGGAAGAAGAGTTCGTCACCGGCGTAGCCAGGTAAGAAGCAACGGAGTTTTTAGTCCGGCAGGCTTCTGGAATCTGGCATGTAAGCCTGCTGCTGTATCAAGCTTTTTTTTAAAAAAAAGTGGTCAGTGCAGTTTATTTTCTTTTACTGTTGTTTTTGATTGTGCTTTCAGACACGTTTCAGAATGTTTTTAATCAGTTTTTATGTGTTTTATATTCACTGTTGTTCCCCACCTTGATCCAGAGGGAGAGGGGGGTAAGAAATAAATTATTATGACCAAGATACCTGAGAGAGCGCCTTCTCCCCTACTGTCATCCGAGGGCTTGCTCCTGGTGGTTCCACCTAGATCCATCCTCCGATTGGAGTCCACCAGGGGAAGAGCCTTCAGCGTGGTGGCCCCCCTCCTGTGGAACTCCCTGCCTCTGGAGGTCAGGCAGGCTCCAACCTTGTACTCTTTTCAGCGCCTCCTGAAAACATCTTTATTCCAGGAAGCCTTTCCTTAATATGCAGCCTCGAATATCTGTTTTTTGCTTCCTTTAAATTTTGTTTTAACTGTTTTATTCTGTTTCCCCCCCCCCCCCCATTTTACCTTGGGGAGCGGTATATAAATATTCTAAATAAATAAATAAATAAATTGTTTTTAATGTTACGTTTTTAATTAAGATTTTGTTTCTGATCGGAATTTTACCGTTAGCCACCTTATTGTGCGTTATGCTCTGTGCAAGCTGATCACACTGTTGGTGTAAAACATGGGTGAAAATTCATAGTACCATTGTCTAGGCAGAATGAGTTGCTTGTGTCTCCTCGCTTTCAATGTGATATATGGCAGGTGTCTGTTATAGATACTCGTTTCTTTATAATCTTGGCTTACATAATCCTCTCCATTTCGTCCTCACAACATCAGCCCTGTGAGGTAGATCAAGCTGAGAGTCAGAGATTGGCCCAAAGTCACCCATTGGGTTTCCATGGCCTGGTGGGGACTAGAACCCGTATCTCTCGAGTCCAGGTCCAACATTCTAACCACTACACCACACTGCCTCTCACCTTGAGCGCCGTTCTTTGGGAGAAACACAGGATACAAATAAAACATTGTTCATTTATTTAATTACTGTATTTTTTTATACCCCTTCCAATAACTTGAAGTTCCCTGGGCAGTGTTCAATACATTAAAAACGTAAAATACGGAGAATCAATGCAGTGAGGAATAAAACAGCGCAGAGTGTTAGGGCTAAGTGACACGGCCCTGTTTGTGGGGTCACATCACCAGTTATTTGAATGCCCAAATAGGGTTTAAGTTTCCCTGTGCTGTAAAACTTCCACCCACCTTTTATATATACTTTCTGAAAACATGAGGACTAGAAACTTGGGTTCAAATGGAAGCTGGCCTCCTTCAAGTTCTCCTGGTTAGAATCTAAGCCAAGTGTCTAGAGCGGGGGTGGGTGGGCAATTTGTGGCCCTGCAGATGTCTTTGGCCTGTAGCTTTCATCAGCCCTAGCCAGTGGTGATGGATGATGGGAGTTGTAGGCCGCAAATTGCCAGCACTGCTCTGGAGCCTCTATCAAGGCCTGGACCTGTCCTTCCCGTGAGAACTTTGCTTTCTGACGGCAACCTGCGTTAAGAAGCCTGTCTCGTTCTTCCAGGTTCTGCTTCTTCCACGCTTTTTTTGAAATCAAGAAACCGACCCCCAAGATTGCGGAGACCAAAGCCGCCCCGTCAGTGCCTCTGGATAAGCTGTCTCGGGCAGTCGCCGCAGACTCGTTTTTCAGGTACGCGCTCCGCTGCCTTGCTAGCTCGGCTCAACAGATAGACAACGGGTCTCAGAGAGCCCGATGGATAGGGCCACGTGGACAAGACAGAGCTGGGCGAATGCGGAGTGGCGCTGGAAACAGGAGGCAGTGGGAGAATGAAAGGCAATCCCCGCTTGGAGGGAATGGTTGTCTGCAACCCCTCCGGCTAGGAGGGCGGATACGCTGCAACAATTTGTTGCAGCGTCCGCTCGTACCCGTCTTCAACTCAAGCTTAAAGGAAGCGATGCTGAAATGTTGCTTTTAATCCACGTTTTCTCTGCAGTTTGCTTCAGCACTTGAACACGATGCCTGCCCTGGGGGACTCGGCCCAAGCGGAAGACATGAGGAAGAAGCATCAGCACGGCTTGGCCACCAGCGGAGACCCATGGATCTATCTTGCCGTCCAGTATGCCAATCAGCTGCTTTCTCGCCCGGAGCATGTCCGGGCGGTGGTGCCATTCAGCGAAGAGGAACAACTCTCCTGGGACCAGTAAGCACCACCAACAGGGTCTTAGCCGTGTAGGACAACCAGGAACACTTCTGGCTGGCAAGGAAGTCTTTCGGTTGGAAGAGGCAGGGATCGTAAGAACGTAAGAAGAGCCCTGCTGGTTCAGACCAAGCGTCCATCTAGTCCAGCACTCTGTTCACACAGTGGCTAAGCAGCTGTCGATTAGGGACTCAAAGCAGGACACGGGTGCAGCAACACCCTCCCACCCATGTTCCCCAGCAGCTGATGTATATAGGCTTGTTGTTTATTCGTTCAGTCGCTTCCGACTCTTCGTGACTTCATGGACCAGCCCACGCCAGAGCTTTCTGTTGGCTGTCGCCACCCCTAGTTCCCCCAAGGTCAAGTCTGTCACCTCCAGAATATCATCCCTCCATCTTGCCCTTGGTCAGCCCCTCTTCCTTTTGCCTTCCACTTTCCCTAGCATCAGCCTCTTCTCCAGGGTGTCCTGTCTTCTCATTCTGTGGCCAAAGTCCTTCCGTTTTGCCTTTAATACCATTCCCTCAAGTGAGCAGTCTGGCTTGATTTCCTGGAGTATGGACTGGTTTGATCTTCTTGCAGTCCAAGGCACTCTCAGAATTTTCCTCCAACACCACAGTTCAAAAGCATCTAATATAGGCTTACTGCCTCTGATAGAGGTAGCGTGGAGCCATGAGGTCTGGTAACCGTAGATAGTCTTCTCCTTCAGGAATTTATCCAACCCCCTTTTAAAGCCATCCAAGTAGGTGGCCATCCCCACATCTTCTGGTAGCGTATTCCATAGTTTGACTCTGCACCGTGTGAAGAATCATAGAATAGTAGAGTTGGAACGGGCCTCTAAGGCCATCGAGTCCAACCCCCTGCTCAGTGCAGGAATCTACCCTAAAGCATCCCTGACAGGTGGTTGTCCAGCTGCCTCTTGAAGGCTTCTAGGGTGGGAGAGCCCAGAATTTGCACAGAAGTCCTTCACTTGATCTGTCCTGAACGTCCCACTAGTCGGCTTTATGGCATGACCCCACTGGGTTATAATATTATGAGAGAGAAAGAGAGAGAGAGATGTTTCCCTGTCTACTTTATCCACACCACGCATATATTTTGCACACCACCACAAATTTGTCTTTAAAAGCCACCCAACTGAGATGGTTAAACCTACGTCAGGACTGTACCACTTCCAACAGCAGTGCATGGTGGGTCGGGGGAAGGAGCCTCGCGTAATTGGACGCTCCTCTAAACCAATGTGCAAATAAATCCGTGCTTTGTCATCTGTGGACCTCCGTCCCCAAGGAAGCCTGCCTCTTCCGGGCACCAAAGACTTCAACAAAAACCTTTTCCCTGGGCTATTATTATTCTCCTGCTATTATTATTTGTTACTCTATTAGCTTTCCCCACCATAGTGCCCTCCCAATGTATTGGACGGCAACAAGGCCATGCTGGCTGTGGAGCATGGGACTTGCCCTCCAACCCATCTGGAGGGCAGCAGGTTAGGAACGTCTGTCCTGTAGGAGGCTGTTCGATTTGCCTTTCTGTAATTTTATTTATTTATTTATTTATTACATTTCTATACTGCCCAATAGCTGGAGCTCTCTGGGCGGTTCACACAAATTAAAAACATTCGAAGTATAAAACAGCGGTTCTCAACCTGTGGGTCGCGACCCCTTTGGGGGTCGAACGACCCTTTCACAGGGGTCGCCTAAGACCATCGGAAAACACATATTTCCGATGGTCTTAGGAACCGAGACGCCGCTCCTCAATCCGTCTCCAGGAGGGTCCGCCTGTAATAGCAAAATTACAGTTATGAAGTAGCCCCGAGAATAATTTTATGGTTGGGGGGGGGTCACCATAACATGAGGAACTGTATTAAAGGGTCGCGGCATTAGGAAGGTTGAGAACCACTGGTATAAAACAGCAGTATAAAACCATAGTACAATTTCTTCACTGTCCGCTGCTCCCCTGTTCGAAGATGGTAGGCGGTAGAGACGTGATATCCATTCATTCCTGCCGCGTCCTGTTTTCCCTGTTCCCCATCGCAGGATGCTGCAGACGGTGGAAGCCTTGCGGGGGACACAGCAGAAGGACCACAGTTTGAAGACCGCCGCCTTCCAACACCTGCTTCTCCTAGTCGGCATTCACCTTTTCAAGGTAAGACCAAGCACACCAGAAGAGCTTTGTGTCGGGGTATTGAATGATTTTCCAGAGTGCGTGCTGACTGCGAATAGCTGGAAGCACACTGGTTACTAGCTCCTAGAGTCTTAGGGAAGGAAAGGAACCTCTCGTGCAAGCACTGAGTCGTTACTGACTCTTGGAGGGACGGCAGCTTTCGCTGACGTTTTCTTGGCAGGCCTTATAGCGGGGTGGTTTGCCGTTGCCTTCCCCGGCCGTGATTACCTTTCCCCCAGCTAACTGGGTACTCATTTTACCAAATGCACATACAAATTGCCTTCTTGCCAGCGTGTCTTAAGAACAGGCGCGCAGCTCGTAAAACACTCAAACACACACAGCGTAACAAAAGCATTTCAAAATATAATAGCGGACAAACAAACGAAAGAACCCAATTTGATTTGAGCTTTGGCCGTGGATTTTCAAACCTCTTTCTGTGGCTGGGCGGTGGCACTGCAGGAAGACCGCCACCCTGGGCGTGGTGGGATGCCCTGGGAAGGCCACTTTTTGGTAATAGGGACGCCCCCACCCCCAAACCATTTGCCTTAGGAACAGGTATGAGGTGACCAGAAGGTGATGATCTTCGCTCTAACGTACCTCCCAGGACTGCTGTGAGGATAATATGGCGAGGAGGCTGCTGATTTGAGCTCCGAGCAAAATTGAGATAAAAACGTGGTCGTATTTCTCTTCTTTTTTTTTTTGTACGCTCACACTTTCTCCCTCGATTCGCCCGTGATCAGTCTCCTTCGGAGTGTGTGAACCTCCTAAATGACCTGCAGAACTGCACCCAGAGGGCCTTTGGCGAGAAACCCAAGAAGAAGAAGAAGGTGGTCCCAGCTGGTGAGTCTCCGTCCTCAAATGCCCGGTGGGAGATTCAGCGCAGGAAATACGGGAAGTCCTTCACAGAGTTAAGCTATGGAACTCACTGCCACAAGATGTAGTGACGTCCACCCACTTAGATGGGTTTAAAAGGGGGTTGGCAAAACTCTTTGAGGATAAGGCTATCAGTGGCTACTAGTCCTGATGGCTATTATTAACGCCAGTATTTTATGCTGCATGCTCCTGAATGCTAATTCCTGGGGAACATGGGCTCTCGTGTCCTGGGTCTTGAACCTGGGGCCTGACCAAGCCGGGACCTGCAGCAAACAGATGCGAAGGTACCAATATAACTCAGGTCCATTTGTGTGAAAGAATGATAGAGTTTGTTGATGGAAAATGGATGCAGGTAATAAAAGCAACGAAAAGATTTCATACGCCCCTGAACTCGAAGTCGGGAGTTGCTTTGCTTCCCTTGAAGCAACTGGCGTTGTCCCGGGGGCGATTTATCTGAGCATGTGATGTTCCTTCCCCCTCACAGATGAGAACAGGTATCATTACATAAAGACGGATCTATTCCGGCAGGCCTATAGAGCGGAATTTTATTTATTTATTTATTTATTTATTTATTTATTTATTTATTTATCGCACCCATAGCCAGAGCTCTCTGGGCGGTTTACAGAAATTCTAAAATTGAGATAAAAACAAGTATACAAAATTTAAAATTTTAAAACACAGAACATACACACATAAAGCATTAAAAACCGTTAAAAAAAATGTGGGTGATTAAGATGTGCTGCCATATGCCTGGGCAAAGAGGAAAGTCTTAACCTGGCGCCGGAAAGATAGCAGCGTTGGCGCCAGGCGAGCCTCGTCAGGGAGATCATTCCATAGTCTGGGGGCCGCCACCGAAAAGGCCCTGTCCCTCCTTGCCACACTCTGAGCCTCTCTCGGAGTAGGCACCCGGAGGAGGATCCTAGATGTTGAACATAGTGACCGGGTATATTCACGTCGGGAGAGGCGTTCAGTCAGGTATTGTGGTCCCAAGCCGTGTAAGGCTTTATAGGTCAAAACCAGCACCTTGAATTGGGCTCGGAAACATACAGGCAGCCAGTGCGAGCGGACCAGAGCAGGTGTTACATGGTCGAACCTTCTGGTTCCCGAAATCAATCTGGCCGCTGCATTTTGCACGAGCTGCAGCTTCCGAACCGTCTTCAAAGGCAGCCCTACGTAGAGGGCATTGCAGTAATCTAACTTGGAGGTTACCAGAGCATGGACAACTGAAGCCAGGTTATCCCTGTCTAGATAGGGGCGTAGCTGGGCCACCAACCGGAGTTGGTAGAAGGCACTCTGTGCCAGTGAGGTCACCTGAGCCTCAAGTGACAATGATGGGTCTAAAAGAATCCCCAAGCTACGAACCTGTTCCTTCAGGGTGAGTGCAATTTTAGGATGTTTTTAGGATGTTTTAATAATGTATACTATGTTTTTAATTCAGTTTTATGTATTTTATGCTTCTTGTTTCCTGCCTTGATCTAAACGGAGAGGCGGGTGAGAATTATTATTATTATTATTATTATTATTATTATTATTATTATTATTAGGCCAACTCACCTGGGAATTTATAGGGCTTGTCTCACTGAGTTAAAGACTGTCACAAGACTCACACCTCCCTCCCTTCACCGAGGAGGAAAAGGAAGCTTTTCTCTCTTTGAGAAAGGAAATGTCACAGAAGAAACTTTCTTCCCAGCTGTCCAAAGAAGGAATGTACTGTGCATTATCTAACTGTGGTGTTAGCTGCAGGATCTCTTCCTGATCCTCCCAGAGTGCAGGACACGGAATAATGGGCTCAAGTTATAGGAAGCTAGATTTCGGCTGGACAGCAGGAAAAACTTCCTGACTGTTAGAGCAGTACGACAATGGAACCAGTTACCTAGGGAGGTTATGGGCTCTCTTACACTAGAGGCCTTCAAGAGGCAGCTGGACAGCCACCTGTCAGGGATGCTTTAGGGTGGGTTCCTGCATTGAGCAGGGGGTTGGACTCCATGGCCTTGTAGGCCCCTTCCAACTCTACTATTCTATGATTCAAAATGCGCTGACTTTCACTTTAGCTGCGATCAAAGAAGAAATCTGGTAAACCACAGGGCTACACAGGTCTCTGTATGCTACAAGCAGCATTAGGACGCTGTGTATGTTCACACCTGACTCCTCGCCATTGTTCAAGGGCCAAATGCAATCCGTCCTGGTTGTTGGCTTCCTCTCGGCGCATCCGGTTGGCCACCGTGGGATCAGATTGCTAGACTAGAGAGGCCTTTGGTCTGGTCCGGCAGGGCTCTCATGGTTTACCGTCTCTCGGCGGTTGTATCACGTGCTGGGGGGGCGCTCAGATTGTGTGTGCTGTTTTTTGCTCCGCTCAGGTGGCGAAGAGGAGCCCAGCTGGGTGGAAGTGATTGTAGAAGTTCTGCTCTCCCTTCTCGCCCAGTCCAGTGGATTGATCCGACGGGTTTGCAAGAGCGTTTTTGGCCTCGTGTGCCAGCACATGACGCGGGGCGCCCTGCAGCTCGTCTTGGACGTGAGTTACGGCTTAAGGGAAGCTTGTATAATTGCTAGAACTGTCGGAACTCTTTTCTTTTAAAAAAGATCTTTTATTAAGGAGGACAACCAGGATGATCAGGGGTCTGGAAACAAAGCCCAATGAGGAGAGACTGAAAGAACTGGGCAGGTTTAGCCTGGAGAAGAGAAGATTGAGGGGAGACATGAGAGCACTCTTCAAATACTTAAAAGGTTGTCACACAGAGGAGGGCCAGGATCTCTTCTCGATCCTCCCAGAGTGCAGGACACGGAATAATGGGCTCAAGTTACAGGAAGCCAGATTCCGGCTGGACATCAGGAAAAACGTCCTGACTGTTAGAGCAGTACGACAATGGAACCAGTTACCTAGGGAGGTTGTGGGCTCTCCCACACTCGAGGCCTTCAAGAGGCAGCTGGACAACCACCTGTCAGGGATGCTTTAGGGTGGATTCCTGCATTGAGCAGGGGGTTGGACTCGATGGCCTTGTAGGTCCCTTCCAACTCTGCTATTCTATGATTCTATGATCTTCTTAAATTTTATTTAATTCAATGATACCAATTACACACAATAAACAGTAACAACCATAATGACAAAAGAAAACACACACACACACGAAAACCAAACACAGTTTAAAATTCTTCTCACTATCTGTTACAACAATAAGTAATAAATTGCGTCAGGATTCATTGCCATTTACATTATATAATAGAAGTATTGGGTCCTAAAGTCCATATATTTTGTATTTACTGCTTCCTTGATGTCAAATTTTTGTGAACTGCCCAGAGAGCTTCGGCTATTGGGCGGTATAGAAATGCAATGAATAAATAAATAAATAAAATCCATCAGTTTATCTTACCAATACTTCAAAAGATGTTCTGGAGGATTTTGCAAGAAATTTTCTATATTTATCAGTGAAATAAAAGAGAACCAAGTTTCTTCAGAATTGTCCATATGTTTTTCTCCTTTTGCCTATTTTAATTTACACGTCAGTTTTTCTAATAAAGCTGTGGTCCAGGTTCTATTTCACCAGCTGCGCTTTGTAAGTCCATTTAAATTTTTCCACCATGGAGCAATTTTGGATCTAGCTGCAGCAAGAAGAAATTCAATCAGATCTTTATGTCTTAACTGGTCGTTTTGTCCAGAAAATATAGTCAATAATAGCGGCTCCCCCTGAAAATGTATTGTTTGATTTGTCATATACGACAGGAAAGAAGCCCCAAAAGGTTTCACTAGTGGGTGCTCTAGCCACAAAATTCTTGAACGAAACCTTGATTGATTGATGATTAAATCTTCATGCCCTTGCATTTGGATAAATCAACACTACTGAAGGGGGAAAATACTTTCACTTAGATCAGGGGGTGGGCAGAAGGCAAGTCAAGATTCAGAGCCAAATTTAGGAACAAGCCAAGTAAGCTATGGCTTAGGGTCTCATATTATATTATATTATATTATATTATATTATATTATATTATATTATATTAATTTATTGCATTTCTATACCGCCCAATAGCCAGAGCTCTCTGGGCGGTTCACAAAAATTAAAACCATTCAAAGTATAAAACCATAATATAAAATACAATATAAAAGCTCAACCGGATAAAAACAGCAGCAATGCAAAATTACAGATTTAAAACACCAAGTTAAAATGTATTTATAGACTGTTAAAACGCTGGGAGAATAAAAAGGTCTTCACCCGGCGTCTAAAGACATATAATGTAGGTGCCAAGCGAAACTCCTTAGGGAGCTCATTCCACAGCCGGGGTGCCACAGCAGAGAAGGCCCTGCTCCTCCTGGTAGCCACCTGCTTCACTTCCTTTGTCCTTTCAAGTAAAAGGGAGGTTTCCCACGCAGTCCAAGAGCCACTTCAGTTCAGGAAGGGTCTTCGGTGAGTGGATAGCTTGGCAGATCACCTTTTACCTGCTCGCAAGTCTGCTTGCTTGACCCTGCGGCAAACTCTTGGATCTGTCAACGCCGAAGTCCGGCAGTAGCTGAGTTCCCAGGCATTTGGGAAGGATGGGCTCTGTGTCGTTGACATTCTCTCTGATAAGCTCCTGGGAAGATTCCTCCTTGACTCCTGAAGAGTCTCGGAGGATCTCCTTCCCTGTTTCTTGTCTTGGCTGGTAAATTCCTAGTCCTCCTTCTCCTTCTGAGTCTGATTGATCTCCTAAAACCTCTTCTCCCACACTAGGGAGAACAGGCCCAATCCTGACAGCGACACTTGGGTCACAGTGGACTCACTCTGAGAAGGGACATTCCCTGGTGTGGGTGAGAGAGAAGGGGGAGGCGTGAATGGCATTTCTAAGGAAGCGGCTGCAGCGAAAGTTTGAAAAGCTATACTGATCATCTAGCAATGCACATATTCTTTTACCGTTCCGTCCAAGGTCCTTGACCCGCAGCGAGACCAGGATGAAGAAAGCGCTGTTGTCGTGATGGAAGAAACTCAGAAGCAGAAGAAGAAATCTTTGCCGGAGAAAGCGGTAACGCCTGTTCCGTTCATAGGCTAATGCCATCCACACCTAAGCTTGCTTTCCTTTGTGAATTTCGTAAATATGACTAAGAAACGGAGTAAATGTTGGAAATGGCCATTATGCATGTGATAGTCCCAATAAGGTGGCTTTTTTTTTAATTTGGAAGGTATCTATTTATAAAGACATTTCTATACTTTTAATCTGAGAAAAGCCTCCCCCCACGAAATGGTTTACAAAATCAGCTTGCAGTTAAATCCCTCAATAGTGGAATTAAAGCAGAGCGTTAAAACCCAAAGAGCAGAGGTCAGGCCTTCAAATTTAAATTAAAAACCATACAAGTCCAGGCGGAATAAGGGTGTGTTTTTTGCTTGCTGAAACGTCCTCAGGGATGGGGCCCGGTCTCGCCTCCCTTGAGGAGGAATTCCGTAACCAGGGTGCTGTCACAGAAAAGGCCCTGTCCTGCATTCCCGCAGACCGAATCTCATTTGGCGATAGGACGTACAGCAATGCCGCAGAAGGTGAACGCCACCTCTGGGCAGGTTTGTATGGGAGGAGCCAGTCATTCAAATACGGGCATGCATATCTGTGTTTCTGTTGTCAGACGTGGGCCAAGTTAGAAAACCTGTTTAGTCTGTGATAGAGAGCCTTCCAGAGTCTGAGGCCCTAACTGTGGCCTTGACTGTAGGTTGCTCTTGTGATAACCGAGCCCGGACACTCTGGGTTGTTTAGAGGTTAAACAACCCAGAGTTAACCTACAATGAGTTAACTCCATGTTGATTAATCCCTGAACAACCCAGAGTGTCTGGGTTTGGACGTCACGAGAGCCACCTATGATTGGAGCGACCATCATAGGTCGCAAAATGAAAACGAAAGCGAGGAGCGTGCTTGAAGCACCGTGTGAGCTCCCGTCCCTGCCTGGCAAATTGTGGGTTAATTCATTTAATTTACAGTTTAATTAACCCACGATTTGCTGTTATGTGTGAACCCGGGTCAGTGATGAACCCTGCTCCGAATTTTCTATCGGCACTTTTTAATATTTACCCCTCAAAAAGTTGGAGCCCGAGCCAAAGAGAGTTTGTGAGACGTCGCTGAGGGGAATTGGATCTCCTTCTCTCAGCAGAGCAAAGACGACGACAGCAGTGGGAGTTCTTCTTGCGAAGACAGCTCTGAAGAAAGCGACAGCGAGAGCGACCCGGAAGGGATGGACGTTCAGGAGACGGAGAGCGAGGGCGACGCGGACGAGAATTTCCGTGCCATGTTGAGGAACGTTTTGCAAGCCAAGAACGCTCTGGTAGGTCTCAGAGGGCAGGTGGGAGGCGCAGAAGGCTTCGGCCTTGCTTTGTAAACCAGGAGGCTCCGTCTCCTGCCCTGAGGGGACCCAGATTCTGCGAAGAGGATGGGGTGTGTATGCAGCATCCTGGAAATTCATATTAACTATCCCACACCAAATTGGGTGGGATAGCTAATACCCTGGAAGACAGAAACAAACGTCAAAGTGATCTTGATAGGCTGGAGCGCTGGGCTGAAAACAACAGGATGAAATTTAATAGAGATAAATTCCAAGTTCTACATGTAGGAAATAGAAACCAAAGGCACAGTTACAAGATGGGGGATACTTGGCTCAGCAATACTACAAACGAGAAGGATCTTGGAATTGTTGTAGATCACAAGCTGAATATGAGCCAACAGTGCGATACGGCTGCAAGAAAGGCAAATGCTATTTTGGGCTGCATTAATAGAAGTGTAGCTTCCAAATTGCGTGAGGTACTGGTTCCTCTCTATTCGGCCCTGGTTAGGCCTCATCTAGAGTATTGCGTCCAATTCTGGGCTCCACAATTCAAGAAGGACGCAGACAAGCTGGGGGGTGTTCAGAGGAGGGCAACCAGGATGATCAGGGATCTGGAAACAAAGCCCTAGGAAGAGAGACTGAAAGAACTGGGCATGTTTAGCCTGGAGAAGAGAAGGCTGAGGGGAGACATGATAGCACTCTTCAAACACTTAAAAGGTTGTCACACAGAGGAGGGCCAGGATCTCTTCTCGATCCTCTCAGAGTGCAGGACATGGAATAATGGGCTCAAGTTACAGGAAGCCGGATTCCAGCTGGACATCAGGAAAAATGTCCTGACTGTTAGAGCAGTGTGACAATGGAATCAGTTCCCTAGGCAGGTTGTGGGCTCTCCCACACTAGAGGCCTTCAAGAGGCAGCTGGACAAGCATCTGTCGGGGATGCTTTGAGGTGGATTCCTGCCTTGAGCAGGGGGTTGGACTCGATGGCCTTGTAGGCCCCTTCCAACTCTACTATTCTATGATTCTTGGCAGATTGGAGATACCGTACATTTTTTTTTAAAAAAAATAGCAGTGTTCCATGGTCACTAAGTATGCTCAGTCCTCATTTTTTTCATTTCGTCCCGCCCATTTCTAAAGATTTATTTGTACTTCTGCAAATCCAGGGTTTCCCCCAAGTCTGCTAATATCTCTGTCTTGTGTGTGTGTGATTCTGTTTTGACTACATAAGAACCAGCACTTTATTGATTTGACTTTGAGGACCATTTCGACTATATATTTTTTTTTAAATTCCAAGGATGGAGACGTCAGCGATGAAGACGTTGATGACGAGACCATGATGTCCCTCGATGAAAACCTGTCGGCCCTCTTTGCTGAGCAACAGAAGCGCATCCAGGCCAAGAAGGACGAGAAAGAAAAAATCCGGAAGGAGAAAATCTTACGCCGGGAATTCAAAATTAAGGTGTGTGAGTGAGGGGGAGGATTTCCAATGTGACCACACGAAAGAGAGACCTGTGGACCTTTTGGGAAGCACACTAAATGCGAATTAATTGCAGCATTTTTAATATATTTAGAATACTTTTTTAGGCAAGACTCCCTAAGTTGGCTTGCCCCCAACCCAGGGCTCTCCCGGCGTGACAGACGTCCGGTCCCGTCATCCCCAGCTGGCTGGTTGGGGATGATGGGGTTTGTAGTACAGCCCATGTGGAGGGCCCCAGATTACAGACAAACTTTAAAATATAACTATGAAGCACTGCAGTAAGATAAGAGCACATAACAGTTCTAAAGCTGTAGTAGAATGGCCGGATTATTAAGAGGTTTGCAAAAACCACAGACTCATTTTGTGCCTGGCAGGGGGCTGTATCTGTTTTTATTTCAATTTCTAATTTTAATTTGGAGCTGCTGCTTTTCCCTTTGTGGTTGGGCCTAATGAGAGAATCCAGTCCTGTTTAGGGTTATTTTAACCCTGGCCGCCAGGTGTCAGAAGAAGCTTGTGGAATAGGGCTGAGGATTCTTAACAGCGTCAGCATCCTGTAAACAATTATTTCGTGCTAAGAAACCCAACGGCGGCCGTAACAGGATACCTTCTATTTGGACCAAAGGAAAGTCACCGAACAACGAGTTAGCTTTCGAGTGGCACAGGTCTCTTTCATGGGCCATGATGGAAGAGAGAGAGAGGGATGGCGTGGATCGCGGAGGGAGAAGAGAAAAATATTTTGTTGCTAAGAGGGTGTGGAGGAGACCCACCTTCAGTATTACAGATGGTGATCCAAGAAGCTTTTTGCAAGCCGATTCAGTTGGCTTCTGCTAAGAGCAAAAGATCTTGGTTGCACCAAAGTAGATGGTCAAGGAAGTATGCTGTTAAATCTTAGGTAGGTAAAATCATAGAATAGTAGAGTTGGAAGGGGCCTACAAGGCCATCGAGTCCAACCCCCTGCTCAATGCAGGAATCCACCCTAAAGCATCCCTGACAGATGGTTGTCCAGCTGCCTCTTGAAGGCCTCTAGTGTGGGAGAGCCCGCCACCTCCCTAGGGAACTGGTTCCATTGTCGCACTGCTCTAACAGTCAGGACGTTTTTCCTGATGTCCAGCCGGAATCTGGCTTCCTGTCACTTGAGCCCGTTATTCCGTGTCCTGCACTCTGGGAGGATCAAGAAGAGATCCTGGCCCTCCTCTGTGTGACAACCTTAAATTTAAATACTTAAATTTGAAGAGTGCTATCATGTCTCTCCTCAATCTTCTCTTCTCCAGGCTAAACATACCCGGTTCTTTCAGTCTCTCTTCATAGGGCTTTGTTTCCAGACCCCTGACCATCCTGGTTGCCCTCCTCTGAACACGCTCCAGCTTGTCTGCATCCTTCTTGAATTGTGGAGCCCAGAACTGGACGCAATACTCTAGATGAGGCCTAACCAGGGCCGAATAGAGAGGAACCAGTACCTCACGCAATTTGGAAGCTATGCTTCTATTAATGCAGCCCAAAATAGCATTTGCCTTTGGCCTTTGGGATTTAACACTAAATTGTGTTTTAACGTTCCGCACCTGAGTTGCTGTGTGCCTCTTGACCCCCATGAACCCCTTTTGGATGTCAGCTTCCGTCAGCCCCAGCCAGCATAGCTAATGGCCAGGAATGCTGGGAGTTGTGGTCCAAAGCATCTGGAGGGCATCAAATTAAGGAAATCCCCATGTCAAGTTTAGTAGGGTCTCTGGTAGGAACACTGGGGGAATATACTTTCTGCCGAGGACCTTGCAGAGCTGCTGCGAAGTACCTTGGACTGAAACCCAGAGCGAATTCTCCGCCCCACTGACATGAGAGCCACCAGCCTCCACTGGTGGACACAGACTCTGTCTTGGTGTCAGGCTGCTTCCTACGTGCCCATATTCCAGTTATTCATGTTAGGTCAATCCTATATTTCTGCATGCAAGTTCCGCTGTTCTTGGCAGCTCACGTTGCTCTCACTCCAGCTGACTTCTCCATTCTGTTCTTGCCTTTCCAGGTCCTGGATTTGGTCGAGGTATTTCTGACCAAGCAGGCGGAGAACCCGCTCGTCTTCAGCGTCATCGATCCCCTCCTCTCTGTGATCGAGCAGAGCATGAGCTCAGAGTCCAACAAGCAAGAACAAGATTACCTCCGGAAGACCGCGGATATCTTCACGTGAGTTCCAGGGGAGGGGTTCTGTCATGTCTAACCCTACTGCCCCTGTTTTGGGAGAAGATGTTTCAGGTAATCAATCAGAGTCAGATTCGGAACTAGAAGACGCAGCGCCAGACACCAGCCAGCCTGTACCAGTGGGGGAGGAAGCTCTCATGGGCGATTCCCCAGCTGGCAGTCAGCCCTCTCCAGAGCTTCTCTCCTCAAGGCCAAATCCTACACACTCGGTGGGAAGTGAGCTTTCTTCCGGAGGAGAGCGTCCTGACAAGCTAGCTAATGCTAGGGTCCGCTGGAAGCTCAAACGCAGAGAGTGGAAGGAAAGCGTGAGAAAGTCGGTCTGACTAGGATTGCGCCAGAACCTGCTTCCGCACTCTGGAGTTATGGGCGTTTGGGAAGGGGCTTCCTGTTCTTCTTAGTCGGACAATTGTCTCGCTTAGTTTGCATAGTTTTGCCTAGGGGGATGTTTCCAAGAAGAGATGTTTGTTGCTTAATGAAAGCTTTGTTGATTACTTAGCAAGCCTCATCATTTGCCTCCCATCAAAAGCAGGAGTTTTCTGAGAAACGTGACAATAGTCTGACCTGGGTATACGACAGCTACCTCTGTGGCTAGGATCACTGCCTGCGTCCAGCAGGTGTGATGCTTGAATAATCAGATGATGCAGCAAGAGAAGTGATAACGACTCAGGTCATTGATCAGATTCTTTAAGATCAGAAAGAAAGGCCCTTCTGATTTGCTCACCTGTGAAAGGAGTGAGGTGGATGACCACACATAAGAATACCTTCTCTGCTGTGGCCCCACACCCATCAGGATCAGGCTCGATCTACCTGGTGTGCACCTTGAGTTGGACCTAGAAGAAGAAGACCACAACAACTAGCTAAGACAGGAAATGGGGGAGAAAATTCTCCAAAACTCCCTTGGAGTCAAGGAGGAATCTTCCCAGGAGCTTATCAAACAGGAGGCCCAGGCTCAGAGTTTGTCTTCCCTTTTCTCTCTTCATCCTCATGGAACTCAGTCTTTGTCAGGGGGGTGAGTGAGAACTGACAGATCCCAGAGTCTGCAGACGAAGTTGAGAGGAAGTGGTAGGTGGTCCGCTAGGCTAGCTGCTCACTAAGAGGGTACAGTTTGAAGACCCTCCCTGAAGGAGGAGTCTGATAAAAGTACGGCAGGGAAACCATCCATTTAGTTGATAGGCAACTGCCTTGCTTTGTTAGGCTAATTGAGCTTAGAGCATAGCTCCTAGCATTCACACTCCCTTCAGGTGTGAAGAGGTGTCTATTTACTGAATAAAGCTTTTGAGGATTGCATGGCAGACCTCATTATTGTCTCACTTCTCAGCTGGAGAGCATGGAATCACGACATCACCTTGGGAAGAAGTTGCCATGGGAGGTCTGACACACTCCATTGTTGCAGGCTTTTAAGAAGGCCTTGAAAACCTGTTACTTTACCTTGGCTTTCCTTTGATATGACTGCTACTGTTGCTGGTTTTATTGTTGGCTTTTATTATTGTTTTTATTGCTGTGTTTATGTATTTGCTGCTTTTAATGTTTCAACTGTTTTTATGTACGTTACTGCTGTACGCTGCCTTGTGAGGGCTTCTGCCCTGAGAAGAGGCCAAGGAATATTTTCAGTAAATAAATAAAATAAAATTTGCTCCATCTAGCAGAGATTGGAGTATCGTAGCTGACAGTAGCTCTCCGGGACATCGAGATTCCTGGAGCAAGAGGGGTAAAGGGCAGGGTGTCAGAGTATCATGTGTCTTGCATGCCCAAGCATCCCAGGTTCTGCTTTTCTGTGGATTTTGTTTGTATGATGCTTTGGCAGCCAATCGGGTTATATTAGAATAAATACTATCCGTATGGTTCCCTTGGCTTACCGACCGCATTGTGTGGGGTGTTCCTCTTGGCTTCCAGCAATGCTTTATGCAGATCCAAGCAGTACTGCAAAAATGTGGCCCCCATCTGCGAGCAGCTGCACGCCCAGCTCGAAAGCCTGGTAAAGAGAGCTTCCAAGCAGAGCGACTCCTCGGTAGCCCTCTACTGCTTCAGGTGAGTTGGTTCGCTAGACGGGACCCACATTCACATTCTCTCTCATTTAGTGGTATGGTGGAAAGGTGTCTGACTTCTGGTGTGCAGTATGTAGTGTATGGAACCCTGAGGTCCTCCTCCGGGTGCCTACTCCAAGGGAAGGTCGGAGGGTGGCAACAAAAGAGAGGGCCTTCTCTGTGGTGGCCCCCCAACTGTGGAACAATCTCCCTGACGAGGCCCGCCTGGCGCCAACATCGTTATCTTTTCGGCGCCAGGTCAAGACTTTTCTCTTCTCCCAGGCATTTAGCAATATGTAATGAGCCTGGGTCAGGTTTTTTGGCTCATCGTTTCTAAAGTTGTCGCAGTGGTTTTAATTGTATGCACATTTTGTATGTTTCTGTAGTTTTTAATTTTTGTATATTGTTTTTAAACATTTTATCTTTTGTGAACCGCCCAGACAGCTTCAGCTATGGGGCGGTATACAAATGCAATAAATAGTAATAATTAATAATAATATAAACAAAAACAAGAAATGGTTTGTCGGTTTTAAAAATAAATTAAACCCCAAGTTTCTAGTACTTATAGCAGCGTTTAGTGGAGGCTGAGGAAGAAAATCATGTGCACTTTGGGGAAGAACTGGCTCTCTGTTGCTGCTTTAGTTCTTTGCGTTAGTTTATACGCTTTATTTTAGTTTGTTTTCCATTGTACTTTCGTTGTCTCCTGCCACTTCGTCAGCTGAGGTGGGAACGTAAATGTATGTAAAATTATAATGTCTGAAATGATGTAAATGAATGGATGAGGAATGCGGAGGGCGTGCTGCTCGCGCAGTGAGCCACACCCGTAAGGCCTCGCCACAGGTAACGTTGGCAATCCTCTCGCCCTGCTTTTAGTGCGTCTCTGTACCTCTTCCGAGTGTTGAGGGGAAATGCCGGTGCTGGCGAAGTGACGCAGCCGAAAAAGAAGCTCAAGAGCAGTGAAGGAAGCGATGCGCCCGCTGGTCAGGTGAGGAGATCCCACATCGTCCCGTTTACGTTCCTGGCTGCTACAGCAAGCGCCTCCCCCCCCTCCGACGCCCTCCACCAATCGGAGGCTAGCGTGGAAATCCTCCAGCACAACTTCCACTCCCGTTTTTTGCCTCTGCCTCCGTACGGGAGTTCTGGCCTCTTGTTCTGCAGTGGCCGTCGAGTCTTGCGTTTCGAAGGAGGAAAGTGAAAATGTCCAGTTTTAATGTTTCAGGTGGTTTTAGTAAACGAGGTGCGTTTTAATATCTGTATACCAAATTTTGACTTTCTCTCTGTTTTGTGGAAGTACTTTAGCAATGTATATGCCTCTCTCAGTGACTGGGTGGGGCCGAGAGGCAGTGTGGTATAGTGGTTAGGAGCATTTGACTAAGACTGGGGAGAGACCCATGTTCAGATCCCTACATAGCCATGAAACTCACTTAGTAATCTTGGGTCAATCTCTCTTTCCCTCCCTCCCCTACCTCACAGGGTT
Source organism: Elgaria multicarinata webbii (assembly GCF_023053635.1). Taxonomy (NCBI): domain Eukaryota; kingdom Metazoa; phylum Chordata; class Lepidosauria; order Squamata; family Anguidae; genus Elgaria; species Elgaria multicarinata. The sequence continues at coordinate 12,590,427 of NC_086192.1, forward strand.
GTTGTGAGACAAAAATGGGGTGTGCGGAGAACTATGAACACTGCCTTGAGCTCAGCTCCTAGGGGGAAAGTTGGGACTTAAAGATAATATATACCATCCTATGGCCCCCAGACAAACAACACGCTAACCCACCATGGGTTATTGTGTTGTCTGAACGCAGCACGTTTTCCTCAGGGTGGCTTCTTAACCATGCAGTGTGGTGGTTTATTTTTTTCAAACAGGCCACCTTGAGAGCCCATGGCTTGTTGTTTAGGTTGTTCCCAGTGACCAACAAGCCACACTACATCATTAACAAGCCACCCTGTGGAAAATACGCTGCGTTCAGACTGCATGCGAACCCACAGTTCAACAACCCACGCTGGGTGCGTTAGTGTGTTGTGTGAACCCGGCCGTGGTCTGATGGGTTGGAAACCCATATTTATTACATTTATATACCGCCCCATGGCCGAAGGTCTCTGGGCGGTTTACAAAAGTTAAAAACAGTGAACATTAAAAAGTATGCAAAATTTAAAACCATCGAAAACATAAACGGTATAAAAACAACGGTATCCATTTAAAAACAACAGTTCTGGGGTCCGTTAGAAAACAAACTTAGCGTTGTTAAATGCTGTTAAATGCCTGGGAGAAGAGAAAAGTCTTGACTTGGCCCCGAAAAGATAACAATGTTGGCGCCAGGCGAGCCTCGTTGGGGAGATCGTTCCATAATTGGGGGGCCACCACCGAAAAGGCCCTCTCCCTTGTTGCCATCCTCCGAGCTTCCCTCGGAGGAGGACCTTAGATGTTGAGCGCAGTGAGCAGGTAGGTTCATGTCGGGAGAGGCGTTCCCTCAGGTATTGCGGTCCCAAGCCATTTAAAGCTTTATAGGTTAAAACCAGCACCTTGAATTGGGCTCGGAAACGTATAGGCAGCCAATGCAAGCGGGCCAGAATCAGTGTTATATGTTTAAACCTCCTTGTTCCATCAGAACTTATATGAGTACTGGGGAGAGGATCTTTTCTGTGGTGGCACCCAGACCGTGGAACTCTTCCCCCATTACTTGTGCACTTGGCACCATTATTGTTATGAACGGCTGTCCTTTTTTCCTTGGCCTTTAAGATTCTTTCTAATCTGTTCTCTTTTCGTTGCTGCTTTTATCTTGTTCGTTTGCTACTTCTTTTTCTACTTGAAGTTGCTTTGATGTTGTATCTTAACGTGTGTTAAACTGATCTGTTCGTAAGCTCTTTTGAGGGTGCTTGAAGCCGAAAAGTGGGTCATAAAAGCCTCTAAATTCATAAGAAGCTACTATAGAGAGCAAGTACCGGAAAGTAGCGTGATCAGTCCCTTTCCCCCCCAAAGTTTATCTCTGAAGCCATGAGGGCTAGAGCCTTGTGAAACAAAGCTAACGTTCTGAGCTGCTGAGGCACAATCTGAGTTTCCGCATTACGCTAGACAACGCCAGAAATGAAACAGGAGTCCGGCTGTCCTACCTGCACTTATTTTCACACCTTTAGTTTGCGAGACGTCTGGACGAGGACCGTGGTACAACTTCCTTTTACACAGAGTTGTTCTTGATAACTGCTAAGCTGCCGGAATGATCGTGTGACTGGAAAAACACGTACTCCTTTCTCTCTTACTCTCCTAGCCCCCTGCTATCGGCAGCGTGGACCTGGCGCGGGTGACCACTGTGTACGAGGAGGCTTTGAACTCGTTTCTGACTAAACGCAAGAGCCCGCTGACAGGATCCATGTTTCTCGACCTCTTTGAGCGCCACCCGGTAGGTAGAGGAACAGCCCGCTTTGCGTTTCATTCGGCGTCATTGAGGGTTTTGCGGTTGTACGTTAAATGCATCCAATCAGTGTAATTTCCAACAAAGCAAAGGGTCTCAGAGCCAACTTCTGTACCTGAGGAAATGCCATTTGTCTCCCAGATTAGCGTGGGCTTTGCTGTTCTGACCGACAGTTTGTGGTTGCACAAATGTCGGGCATCTACTGGACAGTATCTGTGACGTCAAGAGAACACAGCAGCCAGCAGGGAAGTCCGCAAGCAGGCATTAGCTGTCTCCTGTCGTTGCTTCCCAGTGACTGGTATTTGTTACCTCACTGCCTCTGAACCTTGACGTTGTGTATAGCCATCAGGACAAGTCCCATCTTCATCCCCTTTTAAAGCCCCCCTAATCTAGTGGCCATCGCTACATCTTGTGGCATGGAGTTCCACAAGTCACACCCTTTTATCTATCCTGAATCTCCTGCCAGGCAGAATCATGGAATGACTCCCGAGTTCTGGTATTATAAAAGGGGGAGAAAGACCCCTCTCGGCCCACGTCGAGGGTGTCGCTTGTGAAACGGGGGCACGTCTCCGCTAATCACCGGGCCTCTCGTTTTCTTGAAGGTCATGTGCAAGCAACTCATTGACACGGTTGTAAAGTCCATCACAGAAGGGGCCCGACAGCACCAACAGGTACGTGCAAACGCAGGACAAGCTGAGAAGGTTTAAGAGGGAATTTCACCAGGTTCCCCATATATACAAATGACACCTGCTGAAATTCCCTTTTCAATACAACTGTTAAAGATACAGGAGCCCTGACCTCCTTTTCATAGGGTCAGCCTAATTTATTGGTCAAAGGGCATGGCTTCTAACACCAGACAAGGCCTGGCATTATTTTTCTTCTGCTGTTGCGTTCTCTCCCTCTCTCTCTCTCTCGGCTGTTTTACATTTTTAAAAACTTGCGGTATTTTTCTGCCTCCGTTGACCCTTTTCTATATTTTGCATCCTTTCCTGTTGGTGCCATTTGGGGTCGGCTTATCTCTTAACATGGCGGAAGTTGGTTCATTCCCACACACACCCCGAAACGCAATTTATAATAAACAGCTTCAAACAAATATTAGATGTGAAAGGAAGCCTTGAGAGAGCCGCTAATGGTTTGCATCACATTTCTGGCTGGCGGAGAGCTCTTTTTGCCGTTCCGATAGTTATTAATCACTCGCGAGGCAGAACGTGCCTGGAATATGAACTGGTGTGAGAAGGTTTCTGGTGTGTGTCCCTGTTTTCCCCTCCTGTTTTCCTTTGGGTCTTTTGACTTCCTACCATTGTCAGCCTGACAATGTTCATAAACGTCGAACTCTTCACCTTCCAAATTCCAGACTGAAACGTGCACGGACGGGGCTTAATCCCCCTCACACATATTCTATCATCCACCCCCCCAACCCCTAATTCGATTTGATCTTATTGCTGTGACAATTCCCCCCCTCAGGGAAGCTGACCTTCAAAATGGCTTCCTCAAGTCATTTATCTCCGAGTGAAGGGAATACGTTATTATTTCAGAGCACGTCTTGGAAGGGGTCAGGAAGGAGACACTCATTTATTTCTTTACTTTCCTGATTGAAATCTAATTTATCCCTGTATGCGTTGCGGAGAAATTCTCTCTCTATATCTATATCTACCCAAAGGTAAGTTTCACTGAGGTAAATACGGCTCACGCTTAGGTATAGGTGTAGCTTACCTGGCAGAATCTCCTGAGTTTTGTTTATTTAAAACATTTATATCCTGCCCTATATCATTAAGATCTCAAAGCAGTGTACAGATATTTATTTATTTATTTATTTATTGCACTTCTATACCGCTCCCATAGCCAGGGCTCTCTGGGCGGTTTACAGAAATTCTAAAATTAAGAAAAAAATGAGTATACAAAATTTAAAATTCTAAAACACAGAACATGCACACATAAAGCATTAAAAACCGTTAAAAAAAACTAAACGTGTGGGTGATTAAGATGTGCTGCCATATGCCTGGGCAGAGAGGAAAGTCTTAACCTGGCGCCGGATAAAAGCATACAGTATAAAACAAGAAATATGCACAGTCAAAAACAAATTAAACCACGAACCAAGTTAAAACAATATATAATTTAAAAGCAGTTAAAACAATGTGCCGTCTTCGTGGATTTAACCATCAAAGGCTTTGTTAAAAAGCCATGTTTTTACTTGGCGTCGAAATGAAATTTTAGGAGATAATGGCTTTGTATATACACTCTATTTCCCTGAAAAGGGCCAGTCCGAAGCATGCCACCCATTTGTAGCAATGGGGTGAGGATTCTCCCGGGCCCATGAGGGCAGCGGACACTCCTGTGTGAAGCCTTCCTGGGCCCTGACAGAAGCGCCTGGCGAAATTTCGCCCCATCGCGGCCGTAAGACAAAGTGGGGTCCAGGTGGCACTCAGTTCCGCCCTGACCTTCATGCGCCGTTGCCTCTGCTGCGTTAATGGCGGCTGAGGAAATTGTGTATGTTCCTACAGTTTAGTCGAGGGAGAAAATATGCGATTCCCCCAGCTTTGGGGTAATTGTGTGTCTCCCCACATCTTAAAGGCCCTATTAATGCTAATGGCATGCCAGGGGAATTGCGCGTTTTCTGGAGGCCCTGGAAAGTGCGCATCGCCGAGCGCTCGGCTGGCCCGTCTCCCGGAACACGACCGCCTGAGCAACACTTGACGAACTCGTGGGACGATCACCCTATGAGTTCTCTAATCCCTAATATCTCCCCAAGTTAAGTTGCTTAATACCCAAGCCTGGCCCAATTATTTTGACAAGTGCAAAAGCAAGGAAAACTCCGTGGGGGAGTAAAAAAGAAGCCAAAGGCAAAGGTAGAACCAGGCAATCTTCAAAACGGAATATTTACAAAAGTTTATTTACACCTTGGCACTGTAAAAAAACTTTTGTAAACTTTTGTAAATATTCCGTTTTGAAGATTGCCTGGTTCTACCTTTGCCTTTGGCTTCTTTTTACTTCTCCAATTATTTTGACGCCTGAAGAAGAAAATCCCGCAAGTGCCTCTCCATGGGAGTTAAAATACATGATTAATAAATTAAACAACGGACAATTTGGTGTCCGTTCATGACACTCAAACTCAGCTGCCTCACTCTGCCGAATGTTAGGGCTGGCTCTGGAATCTAAACCATCATTTAACCATGATCTGGCAGCCAGAAAGAAGAATAAACAAGGCTTCCGTTTTTGCGTGCTCAGATTCTTGGGTTTGTTAATGCGCAAGGCAGGAATTAATGGTTTAAAAGGAGCTCTATGGTCTGTTTACCCAGGAATAAACAATCCAGGCTTTAAAGGTTGGTTTGCTTGTTAGTTGACTAGAGTTTTACTTAAACCGCCATTCCTGGTTCACGTGTAATGACAAGCCAGGAATCTGCTAAAATGAAACGGAAGCCTAGTTTATCCCTCAGCTGCACGGCAGAAGGAGAGGGGGGTCTTTAGTTTGAGTGGGGCTCCTTCTACTCAGAGAATTGTAGAATAGTAGAGTTGGAAGGGGCCTCTAAGGCCATCGAGTCCAACCCCCTGTTCAATACAGGAATCCACCTTAAAGCATTCCTGACAAGATGGCTGTCCAGCTGCCTCTTGAAGGCCTCTAGTGTGGGAGAGCCCACCACCTCCCTAGGTCATGGGTTCCATTGTCATACTGCTCTAACAGTGAGGAAGTTTTTCCTGATGTCCAGCCGGAATCTGGCTTCCTGTAACTTGACCCCATTATGCCACGTCCTGCACTCTGGGAGGATCGAGAAGAGATCCTGGCCCTCCTCTGTGTGACAACCTTTCAAGTCTTTGAAGAGTGCTCTCATGTCTCCCCTCTGTCTTCTCTTCTCCAGGCTAAACATGCCCAGTTCTTTCAGTCACTCTTCATAGGGCTTTGTTTCCAGACCTACCCTCGTGTGCGTAATGCCAAATTTGAGCTTACCGTTACTTGCAAGTTGTGTGCCTGTATCATAGCTAGGGCTAAGCACTGCTAGCATATATATTCTTCGGCCCTGATGCACAGTTCCATATGTGGGAGGCATCCTCCAGGCAGAATTCCAGTGTCTTGTGGCCTATCTCTTATAACGTTTCTTTCCTTACCTATTTAGCGTGTCGGTAGCACAACCTTTAAATTGTTGTGGATCACCCAGAGAGCTTTGGCTATTGGGTGGTATAGAAATGTAATAAATAAATAAATGGACCATCCCAGAGGTTTCACGTTGCACCTCACAGCACGTGGGAGCTGCGTTGCCGAAAACACAAATCCATGCGGTAAACGCCGCAAAACGTGGAACCATCCCCAATAGAAATGCAAGAATCACAGCCTTGTGACGCCGATTTGCTTGGGTAAAAAAGCACTGTCCCTTCCCCAGCCCACAAACAAGTTCCATTCCAGCACACCACTATTTATGACTAATGTACAGCTTAGCATTAAAAAAAAATAAAAGGGGTCGACCCCCCCTCCTCTTCCCTGGTAAGTGTTCACTTACGCCCACGTTTGCGATAAGGCCATGACTCATTTGCACAAAAGCACCTGCCATTGAAAGCCTTTGCCGTACGCGATTTCCAACAGGTAGTAAATGGAGAATTCATTAAAGAACATTTTGCACGAAGAGTTGGCCAGTAATAAAGTAGATTTTATTTTATTTGTTTGTTTGTTTTTTAATATGCTCTCACGGTCTCTTTCTCTTGTAACTCTTTTGAAATACAGCTCGTGCTTAACAGCAGGGATTTAAAATGTATTTTATTCATTACATTTTTTTTAATGCCATCCTTCCTCCAAAGAGCTCAGGGTCCTACCCTCCGTTTATAGAATCATAGAATAGTAGAGTTGGAAGGGGTCCATAAGGCCATCCAGTCCAACCCCCTGCTCAATGCAGGAATCCACCCTAAAGCATCCCTGACAGAAGGTTGTCCAGCTGCCTCTTGAAGGCCTCTAGTGTATGACTAGTGTATGACTAAAAGGTATTTTAGTCATAGAATCATAGAATAGCAGAGTTGGAAGGGGTCTATAAGGCCATCCAGTTCAACCCCCTGCTCAATGCAGGAATCCACCCTAAAGCATCCCTGACAGGTGGCTGTCCAGCTGCCTCTTGAAGGCCTCCAGTGTAGAATCATAGAATAGTAGAGTTGGAAGGGGCCTACAAGGCCATTGAGTCCAACCCCCTGCTCAATGCAGGAATCCACCCTAAAGCATCCCTGACAGAGGGTTGTCCAGCTGCCTCTTGAAGGCCTCTAGTGTGGGCTTTTATTGTCATGCCGGTGCTGTGAGGTAAATTAGGCTGAGAGAGAAGGGGGCACAATTGCTCCACGTGAGCTTCAAGCCCAAGTCAGGATTAGAACTCAGGTTTCCATAGTAGTAGTAGTAGTAGTAATAATAATATATATTTATTTGTTACCCATCTCTCCCTCTGGATTGACAACACAAATGAAAACACCACAAAATACAGAAAACTAATTCAAACGTTTAAAACTAATACATTATTAAAAGCAGCACATTATTAAAAAAAAAAAGGCATCTTAAAATTCTACTGGGTAGGCCTGCCGGAAGAGATCAGTCTTTATAGCTTTCTTAAAATCTGGAAGACTGTTAAATTGATGAATCTCTCCCGTCAGGTCGTTCCATAATCTGAGAGCAGCAGAAGAAAACGTCTTCTGGGTAATAGTTGTCAGCCTTGTTTTTGTTGGCTGGAGAAAATTCTTCCCAGAGGACCTGAGTGTGCGGGGCGGATTGTACGGGAAGAGGCGATCCCGCAGGTCACCTGGACCCAAACCACGTAGGGCTTTAAAGGTGATCACCAACACTTTATACTTCTCCCGGAAACGAATCGGCAGCCAGTGAAGAGATTTTAAAACTGGTGTAATGTGGTCCCCCCTATGACCAGCCTGGCTGCCATATTTTGAACTAGTTGAAGTTTCCGGACTAGGCTCAAAGGTAGCCCTATGTAGAGCGCATTGCAGAAGTTGAGCCTCGAAGTTACCAGCGCATACACGGCCGTCTTAGTCCATGGGGTTCTCCTCCTTCTCCCTTTTCACAATACAGGGATTCAGTAGACCCTTTCTCCACACACTTTGAAATCATGAGGGGTCATGGGACTACATTTTTTTTAAAAAAATATTTTATTTAAAGTGATACAAAAAAAGAATAAATACAAACAATCCCCTAACAATTAATATCAAACCATCGGTTATAGGAATATGTATAATGTTCCGGGGGGGGGGGGAATTAAAGTTGATTGATACAACTTCTAGGGGAAAGAGGCTTAATCAAAGTAGAAAAAGAAAAGTTAAAAAGAAAAATGAAAAGAAAAAACTGCACTGGCTTCCAGTCTGTTTCCGGGCACAATTCAAAGTGCTGGTTAAGACCTATAAAGCCCTATATGGTTCGGGTCCAGGTTATTTGAAAGAACGTATTCTCCCTTATGAGCCTGCCCGTGCTTTGAGATCTTCTGGAGAAGCCCTTCTTTCAGTCCCACCATCTTCACAGGCGCGTTTGGTGGGAACATGGGACAGGGCCTTCTCGGTGGCTGCTCCAGAGCTCTGGAACTCTCTTCCCGGGGCTCCCTCCTTGATGGGCTTTCGGAAGCAGGCTAAAACTTTTTTGTTCCTGCAGGCCTTTGGAGAATAGTCTGTCCCTCCATCTATGTTAATGTCTTATAATTTTGTTGTGTATTTTAAATGTTTATGGTTTTGTTCCCCCCACCACCACCATGTATATTTTAAACTTTGTAAGGTCGCCTTGAGGCCCAGCATTGGGCAAAAGGCGGGATATTATAATAATAATAATAATAATAATAATTCTTGTTACAATGTCCATATATTCATAGCTGAAACAGGCAGACATTGTTGTACATTCGGATGTGACGCATATTGAACGAATCGCCATATGGCTTCGGACGACGTTGATTCTGATTCTTGAATTTGAACCAAGTCATAAGTGCGACTCCATGAGTTAGCCTTTCCCACTGCCGGTCCCTCTGCACATGCGTCTGGTATGTGCAGCGCTCCAGACCTTAGAGCTCCCATGAGCCAGGATCTCCCTTTCACATGCAGGAGCATTCAAGTGCATAGAGCATATACCAGCCAACCATGCTTGGAGGGGAGTTGGGAGGCTGCTGCAACCCATGAATATGTGAGAGGGCTGAAGAATTGCCGTTTTGAAAGAGGAAACGGGTTCTCGATCAATACTTTAGATATAATTTTATGTTCTGGGTAGTGTAGTAGCCTTGAACCTTGATTTCCAGAAGGAGGAGGAGGAGGAAACCTTTTTTTAGAAGCTGAACTTGGTTGTAGAAAAAGTCACTTTCCAAACCATTGTGTTTGATTTATACATTGTCTTATGTCCTCTTTATTTCTCAATGACCATATTAAACCGGAAGCCTAAAGAGTGAAGTGACCTGTCTTCTGCTGAACCAAACGCTTCCGAATTCTGACCAGGGCCGAATAGAGAGGAACGAGTACCTCACGCGATTTGGAAGCTATACTTCTACTAATGCAGCCCAAAATAGCATTTGCCTTTCTTGCAGCCACATCACACTGTTGGCTCCTATTCAGCTTGTGATCTACAACCATTCCAAGATCCTTCTTGTTTGTGGTATTGCTTTAAGATTTAAAGAAGCCTTAATCGTATATGGGTTTTAGCCGGTTTTAATCAGTTATATTTGCATAGGAGTAAAAAACGAAACAACCACTAGCCTCGAAGCACAAAATAATTCTTAGTTTGTACACGATGCATGCCTTTGGGAATTCCCACAAATTAATTTAAATTAAGGCCTCTTTCTGTCTTGAACTGACAGCCCCCTTGGCTTTCTTAGGCGTTCTCAAGTTGTAATAGTATTCTCTCTCTCTCCTTCATTCACAGCATTCATAATTGTATAAACCTCTGCCATGACCTCCTTTTTCACTTGTCAATTTTTTAAAAACTTCGAAAGCCTTGGGACGTTTATAACCTTTTCTCAAAGGCAAGGTGCTACAAGCCTTTGAGCATTTCGGATGCCCCTTTCTGCACCTTTTCCCAGCCCTTCTTGAAACGGGTGCAAACGAGATTTGCCAACAATACCTTTTACTTTGGGTGTGGGTGTGTGGGTGAGAGCAAACAGCCCTGAACGAATTGCTTTGCAGAATCCAGAAACGTCTCCTTGCATCCACTCGACCAGGTTTAAGGCCCGGGTGCGCCAATTCAGAGCCTATTTCGCTTTGTTCGGGAGATGCCCTCCGAGGACTAGCCTCGCCCTCTTTATCTTCACGGCCACAGGTTGGGAAGGATAATGAGAGCTTCCCCATCTCAAGCAAAACAGATGAATTGCTCACCAGAGCATGGCCAAGGCGTCTCTCAACAGCCGACTCTCTTAGCGAAAGTGTACAGGGCCGTCCACGCGGACCTGTAAGGTTGAGTAATTTCCCCAACGCGCCTGAATTATATTTGCCAATTGATGCGTAGAGAGCGGAGGCTTTTAAAGAGATACGCGCTTGACAAGAACCCACACCAGCACATTTTTGCAGGATCCGTCAAGCGTAGCCAGAGGGGAGTATATTTACTCGGTTACAAGGTCATAGATCGGCTGTTATTTTGAGGTGCCTTTAAGGAGCCTTGCTCAGAAATCTCATTCTCCCCACGTTTCTACTCCCGCTTTAACCAGACTGATTGACCAGCAAGGAAGCATAGCTGATAAAGCAGGAACAGACGGTCTGGCTGAAGTTCTATTCTCAGCAATGTCAGAAGTCAAGTGTATGTTAGACAGTCCCTTGATATCCAAATATTTACTAAAAACGTCTGCAGAGTATTTGTTACTGGTATCGGAGCTTCCATCGATATTTGATGGCGTTTTATACCCGGCCTACAAAATTACTTATTAAGACTCCAGCGATTGATTCGTTAGATGAATTGATCCAAAGGTTTTTAATTAAAGAGGGGTCCCTGATCAATTGGTTGGGCTGTGTTAATGGCCTTCTTAGAATCATAGAATAGCAGAGTTGGAAGGGGCCTACAAGGCCATCGAGTCCAAACCCCTGCTCAAGGCAGGAATCCACCCTAAAGCATCCCTGATAAGTGGTTGTCCAGCTGCCTCTTGAAGGCCTCTAGTGTGGGAGAGCCCACAACCTCCCTAGGTAACTGATTCCATTGGCGCACTGCTCTAACAGTCAGGAAGTTTTTCCTGATGTCCAGCTGGAATCTGGCTTCCTTTAACTTGAGTCCATTATTCCGTGTCCTGCACTCTGGGAGGATCGAGAAGAGATCCTGGCCCTCCTCTGTGTGACAACCTTTTAAGTATTTGAATAGTGCTCTCATGTCTCCCCTCCATCTTCTCTTCTCCAGGCTAAACAGGCCCAGTTCTTTCAGTCTCTCTTCATAGGGCTTTGTTTCCAGACCCCTGATCATCCTGGTTGCCTTCCTCTGAACACGCTTAAAATATGTCCAGTCCTGGCGTCCAGGCCTGGACACACTACTCCAGACGAGTCTTGACCAATAGAACATTGGAACTTCAGCTATTGGGCAGTATAAAAATGTAATAAATAAATAAAACTGTCATTTCTCGCAAACTGGAATAGTGTGTTGAGTTCTGGATGCCATATTTTAGGAAGGCCATTGCATTATTATTATTATTATCATTTTATTTTATGATTTTATTGTTATTTACATTTCTATACTGTCCCATAGCCGAAGCTCTGTGTGGTTTACATAATATCAAGACATTTAAAAACCATATACAAAAATTAAAAACCACAAAAACATACAATATACACATCCATTTAAAACCGCTATAAGAACTTTAAAAAACGATGAGCCTAAAAAAACCCAAAAAAAACCCAAGCCCAGCAAATTAAAATTGTTCATTTTAAAAACAAAGGAACCAGAAAAACAGTGGCTAGTCAGTTGAAGAAGGCTCCTCAGAACAGAGTTGTTTTCAGGAGGCAACGGATGCAGCCTAGTGTCGGCGCCTGCCTGACCTCCAGGGGCAGGGAGTTCCACAGGGAAGGGGCCACCACACTACAGGCTCTTCTCCTGGTGGATTCTGAACAGGCCATAGGTCCACGTGGAACCACCAGGAGCATGCCCTCCGACGACCTCAGTGATCGGGCAAGTTGGTAAGGGAGAAGGCCCTCTCTCAGGTATCCCAGTCCCAAGTGGTTTAGGGCTTTGTATAGTACCGGGCATGTGTTGAAATTGTTCAAAGGGCTACATCAGGGCTGGAGTTGATACATCCCAGTGGCTATGGGCCTATTCCTAGACAGAAAAGAAGTCCGTCAACTTCCAGCATGCCCCAGCCGTCTTCCTCCATCAAACCAGCACACTAGAGGCCTTCAAGAGGCAGCTGGATAGCCCTCTGTCAGGGATGCTTTAGGGTGGATTCCTGCATTGAGCAGGGGGTTGGACTAGATGGCCTTAGAGGCCCCTTCCAACTCTATGATTCTAAGTAGGTTAGCTTCTGAGAGGGCTAATCAGTGAGCATCACAGATGAGCCAGGAGTATAACACCCTGTGATCCCAGTGACATAGGGCAGGATACAAACCTTTATGTTAGCGAAACTTTAAAAATTCTGGACTATTATCCTTGTTTCCTGCCCATTCTTTAGGAGAGAACTTCTACATTCACCTAGTTGTTTGAACTGTTTTGCTGCTTTTGCCGTCATCGTTCTGGGTGGTTTTATTGTTAGCTTTTATTGTTTTCACTGCTATTTTACTGTGCATGTTTTTATTGCTTTTAATGTTTTAAACTGTTTTTAAAATGTATTTGATTGTAGCAAGCTGCCTTGTGAAGGCTTCTGCCCTGAAAGGCGGCCAAGAAATGTTTTAAATCAATAAAATTAAATAAAATTAAATTTTCCATCTCCAACCCCTCTGTCCCCTTTCTGTTTCAGACCCAGGCGTGCATGCTTCTCCAGAAAGTTCTGCAGGCCCGAGATTTCAGACTCTTGTTGTCTGAAAAAGAATGGGAGGACTTGATTAGAGAGAGTACCAGCCAAGTTGCAGAGGTGAGTTGTTCCCGTGTGATTTGAGAACAAGACAAGTAGAACCTCATGGGATCTGAGCTGGCGGTGACGGAACAAGAGAGAGATCACTTAGGATTGTGGTGGAAAAGCTCGATGAAATGTCCGCCCAGCGTGCGGCCGCTGTAAAGAAGGCAAACTCCATGTGAGGCATTATAAGAAAAGGAACTGAGAATAAAACGGCTGGTATCGTACTGCCCTTATACAAATCGATGGTGCGACCACACTTAGAATACTGTGTACGGTTCTGGTCACCACACCTAAAAAAGGATATTATAGAGCTGGGAAAAGTGCAGAAAAGGGCAACTCAAATTATGAAGGGGCTGGAGCGTCTCCCCTACGAGGGAAGGTTACATCAACTGGGATTGTATAGCCTGGAAAAAGGGAGACATGATAGAGGTGGACGAAATTATGCATGGTGTGGAGAATGTGGATAGCGAAACATTTTTCTCCCTCTCTCAAAATACTAGAACCCAACGGGGTCATCCCATGAAGCTGATGGGTGGGAGATCCAGGACAAATAAAAGGAAGGACTTCTTCACACAGCGCAGAGTTAAATGATGGAACTCACTACCACAAGATGTAGTGATGGCCACCAATCTGGATGGCTTCAAAAGGGGGTTGGATCAATTCCTGGAGGCGAAGGCTATCCATGGCTACTAGCCCTGATGGTTGTGTGCTATCTCCAGTATTCGAGGCAATAAGCCTGTGTGCACCAGTTGCTGGGGAAGATGGGCGGGAGGGTGCTGTTGCACCATGTCCTGCTTGTTCATCCCTGGCCAATGGCTGGTTGGCCACTGTGTGAACAGAGTGCTGGACTAGGTGGACCCTTGGTCTGATCCAGCAGGGCTCTTCTTAGGTTCTTTAGATGCCAGATTAATTTTGTCAGTGAGCTCTTTCACTACCGGAGAATTTTGGGTTGTATGTAGAGATGTACAGGATCTAAGTGGTCTGGAAAAGGAGAATAAATGTAGCCCTGGGCGAATTATATAATGGATAATATAAGATCTAATGTCCGAGATCTTCAATATGTCCTGATTCTCATACACAAAAGCACTCTTTTATAGGTCTGTTAGAAAATCTTCCAGCCAGATACTCAGTGGGCATAATTTGAAATCTGAGCTGGGTATGAGCACGCCTAACAGGGAAAAAGGTTAATTCTCGCAAATCAGTAGCCCTTTTACGATCTGTTTCGGTTTTGGTATACCACGTAGCACATTTGCAGTTTTTCATGTATTCGGAATCTCTTTTGGCAACTTCACCAAAAACAATATCTCGGATCTTACATCCGGATACGTCCTGCATTATAACGTGCTACGTGCAGAGCCAGGGTCGCGTGCGGAGAAAGCCGCTCTGTCCACGCACAGTCGAACCTGGAAACAAAGAGAGGGGTTTGCTGGGCACAGCTAGGGAGTCCTTGCAGAGACGATTCCCCCAGAGAACAATCCTGCTATTTAAAATGGTGTGTCGGTCTAGCTGGAGATGGTACTTAGCTCAGAGAGAAGTAGGAGTTGCAATGGCAAAGCTTCCTTTTTTTATATATAAAAAAAGTCTGCCCAGCTAGGCAGCCAAAAGGCTGAACTGTTGCAGCATTTTGATTAGGGAAGGGTTTTATTAGGATTCAAGGACTTGCTATATCAGTGAAATTGACTTCTTATTTTCGGTGGATCGGATAACTGATCCAATGCCTTATTTTCTCTTCTTTTGTAATGACACTGAAGAAACTGAGAAAGGGATGCTGGAGAAACTCGAGACAGGCTGAAATGGGTTCCGATTTCTAAGAATCTGCCCTGCGGAACCCACTGTGGAACGGGCCCCCAAATTTACGCAAATTCATTCGTGGGGAAAATACGCACATTTCTGCCGAGTCGTATGCCACACTGGAAAATATACACGGGGGGAAATGGAATACACTAAATTTTACGTGCTAACATAAACGATGTAAATTGTTGTGAATATTTTAACGGTGTGTGTGTGTGTGTGTGTGTGTGTAATTAAATGCAATAAATAAATAAATAAATAAATAGAATCCATCTGTGAATGGATGCCAGAATGAACAAAACTGCACAATCCATCTATATAGGACGGATTTCACAAAAACTGGACATTCCTAAACCGCGTTGAAGTTGTCGTTGCTGTATTAGTAGTAGAAACCCCTCCTTTTAATCTCGTTTTCCATTTTCTTGATTGTCGATCTCCCTTTTTTACAGACTTTAAAGACAGCGGGTGAGTTCAAGGTCAAAGTGGACCAAGAGAAGGTCATCAAATGTCTGGAGCTGCTGAACTACCTCATCAGGACGGTGATCAAACAGGTACACACCAGTCAGTCTTACAACCTTAATTCTTTAGCTTTTTTTCTGGCTCGCCAGATTTCCCCAGTTTGCATCACGTGAAAGCTTCTCGTTCGAATTAAGGTTATTTCATTTGGAATATGGGCGCCTGGGGGGAATTAACCCTGGAAAAGGAATTCTGTTTGTGTGTTTAAGCGAGAGACAGGCTCCGAGGGGGATATCTCAACCCGTGTTTCCTAGGACAGCTTTCTATCTTCTGCTAATGGAGCTCTGGGTCAACCACAAGAATGGCAGTCTAAACTCTGAACTTTAAGGGCACCGGCTAGGCGTGATACTAGGCCCACCACCCGATTGAGCCTTTGGTCAGCTGAGCTCAAGAATCAGTTCTTCTCTGCTGTCAGCCCCATTCTCAATCTGAGCATCGCACCTCACAAAAGCCAAGAAACTTTTGCCTTGCTAAGCTGAAGACAAGCAGCCCTGCAAGACCCTGAAATCTGGCCACTCAGCCCTGACAGCGAGAGAATGAATCATTGACTGATTCGATGGGTGAATGAAATCAAACAGTGCATTGTTCATAGAATCATAGAATAGCAGAGTTGGAAGGGGGCCTACAAGGCCATCGAGTCCAACCCCCTGCTCAATGCAGGAATCCACCCTAAAGCATCCCTGACAGAGGGTTGTCCAGCTGCCTCTTGAATGCCTCTAGTGTGGGAGAGCCCACAACCTCCCTAGGTAACTGATTCCACCGTCGCACTGCTCTAACAGTCAGGAAGTTTTTCCTGATGTCCAGCTGGAATCTGGCTTCCTTTAACTTGAGCCCGTTCATTCATCTTCTCTCTCAATTATCATAGAATCATAGAATAGTAGAGTTGGAAGGGGCCTATAAGGCCATCCAGTCCAACCCCCTGCTCAGTGCAGGAATCCACTCTAAAGCATCTCTGACAGATGCTTGTCCAGCTGCCTCTTGAAGGCCTCTAGTGTGGGAGAGCCCACAACCTCCCTAGGTAACTGGTTCCATTGTCGTACTGCTCTAACGGCCAGGACGTTTTTCCTGATGTCCTGCTGGAATCTGGCTTCCTGTCACTTCCTGTTCCATTGCCGTACTGCTCTAACATTCAGGAAGTTTTTCCTGATGGGGAAGGAAGCAAAAGCATGACGTAGAACAATTACACATTTTGCATATGCAAAACCCACAAACCTTTTCATATCAGACACAGATGATCTGTTTGGTTTTTTAAAATAATAATAATGCAGGTACGTCGCTGCAAGGTCATCCTTCTGCTTCCTTTTGGCATAGCAAACATCTTCTTTTGAATGTACATTCATGTGGGTGGCCATTGTTACATCAGGAGAGACCCATTGGAAGCCCTCATTCTCCCTTGCGTGATAAATATTAGGCCTCACCAGGTGGGGCTGAATTGAAACGAAAGAGCCTTACCATGCCAAAACGGTGTTGGGGGGACCCCGCCCCCAAAACCGTAGCTTAGCTGAGCTAAAATATTGTGCCAAAAATGAGCCAAAGTGAACTGAATCTGCAGCTTGTCTGTGAGCCCTGTTCAGGATGCTGCATTTTATTGTTTCTTGGGTTGAATATAATAAATATATAATTTATTATATATAAATATATATATGTTAAAATATAATTTTAACAGCATTTAACAACGTTAAGTTTGTTTTTAATGGACCCCAGAATTGTTGTTTTTAAATGGATACTGTTTTTATACTGTTTTTTTGTGTTTTTTTTTTAAAAAAATTGTATACTTTTAATGTTTACTATTTTTATTGTTGTAAACTGCCCAGAGAGCTTCGGCTGTGGGGCGGTATATGTAATAAAATAAATAAATAAATAACTCAATTTCTCCTTGAAATTTGAGTTATTTATTGCATTCTTTGCAGCGAAAGCTAACAGATGTAGAGTCAAGTTTTTGGATAGTATTGGTGTGAGGTGTTATAAAGATTCAGAGATGTAAATGAATTGTGTTTGAGAAGTGTTCGAACCCCTGCCAAAGGAAGTGAGGCAGGTGGCTACCAGGAGCAGGGCCTTTTCTGCTGTGGCACCCCGGCTGTGGAATGAGCTCCCTAAGGAGGTTCGCTTGGCCACCTACATTATATGCTTGTAGACGCCAGGTGAAGACCTTTTTATTCTCCCAGCATTTTAACAGTCTATAAATAAATTTTAACTTGGCGTTTTAAATTTGTAATTTTGCATTGCTGCTGTTTTGATCTGGGTGAGCTTTTATATTGTATTTTATAGTATGGTTTTATACTGTGAATGTTTTTAATTTTTGTGAACCACCCAGAGAGCTCCGGCTATTGGGCAGTATAGAAATGTAATAAATAAATAAATAAATAAATAAAGGTGTATGCTGTTCACCCGTTTTACCATCATTTTAGTAATGGATGTTATGAATCTGATAGCTCCGTTGTTTTAACTGTATGTAGTATTGTATAATAGTATAGCAAAACGTCAAGTCTGTATGTGTTGCAATGATTTGTGGATTTGAGTGATAAACGTTTTGGTTTGGGGGTTTCTTGGGTGCAGGGTATGAACCACTCTGGTTTCATGGTGTCTTCCTTTCAGGAGCTGAGTGTGGATCTGGTCGAGCTGCGTGGCGTACTCCAGGTGTTGGGTCAACACGAAGTCTTTAGGAAGTCCACACGACTGGATGATCACTTCTGGAACGTCATGAAACTCCTGGGCTTCACGTAGGTGCCTCTTTCGTGGGAATTGGAACTCCCGAGTCAAAAATTCGACTTCCTGTGATCTCGGTGGCTTCTGTAAAAATAACAATAATTTAAAATAGTGGTCTGATGGGATCTGAGGCACAACAGCTGGGCTAGCTTTCTCTCTCTGTGCCTGAGGCCGTGGAGGTGTCATTCAGGTCAAGATGGCAACAATCTCTAGGCCGTTGCTTTTACTACCCTGCGATTTTCTCCACCCAGCAAAGGGCTTTTTCTGAATACAGAATTTTAAAGGAAAGGAAAGGAAGGAAAGGAACCTCTCGTGCAAGCACTGAGTCATTACTGACTCTTGGAGGGACACCAGCTTTCACTGACGTTTTCTTGGCAGGCCTTATAGCGGGGTGGTTCGCCGTTGCCTTCCCTGGCCATGATTACCTTTTTAAAAGCACACCCAAAAACGGTGTATGTTATCTGCCTGTCTCTGTTCTTGATTTGCAGGCGGCCTGCCAAGGTGAAGGCCCCATCCCAGCCGAAGGTCCCAACTGAAGCTGAACCCCTGAAGCGGAAGAAAAAGGGTTTCCTACCAGCCACCAAGATACGCAAGAACCGCAAGAAGGTTCCGCCTGGGCAGACCCAGGAGACCAGCGCTGAGAGCAAAGAAGCCGTCACAGGGGCCGCTGACGCCACCCCTGTGGGGAAGAAGCGGAAAAGGAAGAAGAAGAACAAGAACCGAGCAGGAGGAGGAGGAGGAGGGGAGAGCCACGGAGCGGAGCGTGGTCCTCCAGCGAAGAAGGCCACGCGGCCACCGGGCGATGCCAAAGAGGCATCTGACACACAGCAAGGCAAGAAGAGGAGGAGGAAGAAAAAGGGAAAGGCAGAGACTCAATTTGCGAAGAGCGGAAGTGACTGAGCATTGGGCAGGGGCTGATTTTATAAATGTACAGAGTCCGTGTTTTGCACCGTTTGGTTTTAATCGTTTATCTACGTTGCTGAGCGTAGGTGTGCAGGGATTTCTGCTTTTTGATTCAGGCCCCAGAATTAGAATTACAGGGCAAATATCCCCCTGTGTCATTCCGTTCGTGCCAGTGGCGCTGAAATAGCGGAACCTTCATCCCACCCGTCAGGCTTGCACAAGCAGGCATGCAAGCGCTTGTGCATTTTGCTTGTGCAACCCGTTGTGCAAGTGTAACAACGGGCAACCGCTTGGGCGAGAGAAAGCTTCGGCGAGCGCTGTTTGAGTTTGCAGAATGACACGGTTGGATTCTGCCCCTTGTAGTATACTACTACTGGTAGTACCAAAGTACTACAGGTAGTACTAAAGTACTTGTGATTCTTCCTCTGTGCTCCAGAGCAAGTAGCCTTGGAACACTAAAGGGTTAACACACACAGGGGGGGAAAACACACCCCAAAGAGGCAGAACACACACAGGGGGGAAAAACACACCCCAAAGAGGCAAAACACACACAGGGGGGAAAAAACACACCCCAAAGAGGCAAAACACACACAGGGGGAAAAAAAAAACACCCCAAAGAGCCAAAACACAAACACTGCCACATTCTGGTTTTGTAGCAAAACAACATCTTCTATTTGATGCTGATCAGCTAATGCACAACCTACTTACTGAACACATTTCTACTTTTGGACAACTCCCAGATTAATAATGAAACCTCTTCAATTAAATATGCTGATCTTTTAATTACAGAAGGCTGCAAGTTATTTTATGGTTGGATCTATGAAGTTTTTGATACAATATTTATAGTATCAATTATTTTGCTACTCCCTAGAGACAAATGTAAAAAGAAAAATACTTAATAAAAATGTTTAAAGAACTAGCAATTGCTAGGCCTGTGTTAGAAAAGGCCCTGTTTATTCTATGCATCCACCTGTTTCAGAGAGAGGAAGTCAATGCTACATCCTTACTATAAATGAGCAATCAATACAATGAAGGAATATAGATATTATACAAATAGTGTCCAAGGATATATATTTTTGTTTAAAATGCACTACTCTACCATTTATTAATCCTCATAAGTTACTAATGAGCCATGGTACCGGGTCCACTATGTATTTTTAAAGGCACAATTACAAACAATTCCAACAAGGAGAAAAGATAGAAGACAACAGAGGAAACCAATGTGGCTCCACAAAAAGCTTAGAGATGACCTGAAAACAAAAAAGGATACATATAGGAAGTGGAAGGAAGGCCAGGCTACAAAAGGAAGAATACAGACAGGTGGCACAGAAGTGCTGAAATGGCGTCATTCTCAGCTGAGAATGAGCTGAGATTAGCGAGGGATGCTAAAAGCAATAAAAAGGCTTTCTTCAGATACGCGAGTAGTAAAAGACAGGATCTTGGAACGGTTGAGGATCACAAGCTGAATATGAGCCAACAGTGCGATGTGGCTGCAAGAAAGGCAAATGCTATTTTGGGCTGCATTAATAGAAGTATAGCTTCCAAATCACGTGAGGTACTGGTTCCTCTCTATTCGGCCCTGGTTAGGCCTCATCTAGAGTATTGCGTCCACTTCTGGGCTCCACAATTCAAGAAGGACGCAGACAAGCTGGAGCGTGTTCAGAGGAGGGCAACCAGGATGATCAGGGGTCTGGAAACAAAGCCCTATAAAGAGAGACTGAAAGAACTGGGCATGTTTAGCCTGGAGAAGAGAAGATTGAGGGGAGACAGGAGAGCACTCTTCAAATACTTAAAAGGTTGTCACACAGAGCAGGGCCAGGATCTCTTCTCGATCCTCCCAGAGTGCAGGACACGGAATAACGGGCTCAAGTTAAAGGAAGCCAGATTCCAGCTGGACATCAGGAAAAACGTCCTGACCGTTAGAGCAGTACGACAATGGAACCAGTTTCCTAGGGAGGTTGTGGGCTCTCCCACACTAGAGGCCTTCAAGACACAGCTGGACAACCATCTGTCAGGGATGCTTTAGGGTGGATTCCTGCATTGAGCAGGGGGTTGGACTCGATGGCCTTGTAGGCCCCTTCCAACTCTACTATTCTGTGATTCTACCTTTATTTTTCCGTAGTTTATACTCAAGCACTCCAGGCTGTTAACCAGCTAGATACCAAATTCCCTTCTCAAAATTCCAATCTCTGTTTCCTGTAACTTCTGCTTCAGTATGGCATGTTGGTCTTTTGCCATGGATCTAACAGCATAATCCTACAAGTCTACTCTGAAGCAGGTCACACTGAATTCAATGGAGCATCCTCCCAGGTGACTCTAGGATTGCAGCATTAGTCAGACATTTTAATCCAGCCTTCCCACCTCAGCCAGCTATGGTAGCAGCAAAATTCCGGGAGTGATAGCCCAGCATGTCCAGAGAGCAGCAGGTTGGGGAAGGGCTAAATCAAATCTTTAGGAATAACGGCGAATGGCCGAAAAATACAATCCGGCTTTGTTGAGGTTAATACATTCGATCTTGTACTCCTAAAAAGCAGGTGAGAAGGTAGACAACTCTACTCGATGGCCGCATCCAGATGTAGCTGACATGCTAGCTTTCTACATGCGGGGATTTCGTTTGTTTATTTGGCACATGAACAGCCAGGAGGCGAAATGCACCAACCCCATCTTTAATAAAGGGTTACTCCTGGCCATGTCGTTCCATTAGGAACTCTTATTTCTCTTTTCTTGGTGCTGTAGTCATGTTCTGCGTCTGTGTGTATGGAGGGGGTGGGCGAGGGGTATCATGTTGGACATTAGCGGGGTGCATAGGAGGATCGCACCCACCCAGGCCATTAATTCCCCCCTCTTTTAAAGCTCAGTGCTTAATTATTCTTTAATGACACAGCCAGAGGAGGGCCGCCTCGGTGTGTGCCTTGAACGGGAACAGCTGTTCATCCATTATGTGTGAGAAGCGAGTGGGCACCCATTGGAGACCCTTCATGGTGCGAAAGGGCCGCTTCGCCAAACAGCTGGGCCATCCAAGCTGCCAGTCCCCCTTGAGGCAGGGCACCATGGCGACGCTTCATTTGCGTCTCTCTCTCTCTCTCTCTCGGCTTGGGCTGAGGCCTTTCGGCGCGGCCGATACAAGCCGCCGTGTCTCTCCTTACGAAGGGGATTATGCATTTGAGCAGAAAGATGGACTAAAATGGCTGATGCCGAAGGCAAGACGCTCATTCCCAACGTCCCCAGGGAAATTCTCTTACTAGAAATTCTCTTACTGGGTATTTGGGGAGGTCAGACTTGGCCATCTGCTTTTTACAGCCTGAAGGAGACAATGCAAAGTATGGCATGTTTTTGCAGTATCCATTAAGAATCTCCCAAATATCTCCCAAATATCTCCCAAAACAGGGGCAGTAGGGTTAGCCATGACAGTGAGTCTCCCCCGAACCTGCCTTGGTGGTCACTGTTGTAAACACCGTTGGAAGGAAACCATGGAAGTCTTCCTTCAGAGCAACCATCTCCTTTAAATATTCCTCTGTATCCTTGAACTCCAGCGTTGCTTTGCACAATGTAGGGTACTGACGGAAAAGATGAAACCCACCGGTGAATAACAAATGTGTTTAAATACTTCTTTATTTCTTAATTTACATAACAATTTATGTATTTATATATCTTATATATATTTATATATATATATTTGAATTTTTTTTCCTTCTACTCTGAGACCCATCATCAATTTCATAGCTCTTTAAAAAATAAAACAGCCATTTCCTTGTCTCTTTGTTATTGTTTTGCTTCTGAAAGAAAATCAGAAAACGATTTTGAGTCCTGCCTTGTATAACAAGAAAAAACGTACATCACACTCTTTCACATCGGCAAGGTGATTGTTAAGTGTCTTTTTACAAAACGTCGAGGTCAAATGACAGATCCCATCACGGGGGTCGGCAAAAGGTGGGGATTGGGCGGGGGGCCTCAAGATTACCTTCCCAGGTTATGTTTTAACCTTACTTAAGCCTATAGCCAGAGAGTGCGCCTTTCTAACGTCCTGGTGTGGCTGAAATTCAGAGGAACGTGTCCGATATTTATGCTCTTTTTCGATCCGTTTTGCATTTCTGTCTCTCCTGGCGCCTATGCACATCCGAGACTTCGCTCCCTTTCCCCCATTCTCTCTGGTGAAGAGTTTGGTGCGATCTAGAAACTTGCTCACAGGTACCCACGCCTGTAGCGCACGGTTTAACAACAGTAAGCCCAGTTGAGTCCGTGCTGAATTTTGCATTTCTTACTCCACTCACTGGGCAGGTTTCTCTAGCTGCCACTTAAATTTCCCACAGCAGCCCAGAATGAGACTTCGCCTTGAGCCGGGAGAGTTATTTTTATAAAGGGGTGGTGGTGGTGGAGGGCTTGGGGTGGACTCTGCCATGATGCTAGTACCATGGCACTCGCCCAAGGATGCCGGACGCTGACACCGCCCCTGTTCCTAGTGACCGGCAGTGGTACAGCATAAGAATTGGTACTGTGTCACATCGGCGTCACGCTTGCAATTCTGCCTCCCTAAAAAGTGCAGTGGGTGCTGGCGGAGTCGTTCCTCTTTGGAAATCCCCCCACCTGCAGGAACCACTATCCGCACCGAACGTGTTATGGGTGAAGGCAAGTTAAAGAAACCGGCGTGCGAGAGAGAGGGGGCGGGTCTCTGTTAGAACACGCCCAACCTAACTCCATTCAAGACCCCTTGGGACAGAACTCATCTCTCTGCCTTCCTGCGTCTTTGGCTGAGATGACACCGGGAGCCCGTCAAGTTCCTGCTGATGACGCGCGCCCCTCGCTGACCGCCCTTCCCAGAGCTCTCACGGAACAGGGCCGTAGCTCCATGGCGAGCCACGGAGACTGGAGATGCAGCTTCAGAGATCCGGATGGGCCACCCAGTCCACGTGGCGTCCCCTCCCTCCGAAACCGAAGAGCGGGTCACATCCACCTCCCCAAATCAGCAGTCATTAGCAGTGCAAGACTTCCGGGTCCAGCGGAAACATGGAACCGAATTTCAGGCCGTTCTTCTCTGCTTTGCCCCAGCGTGGACGAGGAAGCAGCGACGCTCCCACTTCCCTTTGCGTTGCGTAAAGGGATACGGAGCATTCCATCTTCGGAAAAGGTCCCCTCTAGCCAACCATTTCTCTGCTCTGGAGGACCACTGGCCATTGATACTCTACACCAGAACTGTCCTTGTCGTCGTCATTTTTTTTTTTACTGTCACTTGAAATCACTCCTGGGAAAGTGCGAATTTAAACACCAAATTCACGCCGGTCCAAGACCAAACCCTCTGGTAGGTCTGAGGTAGCCCCAGCACACTGCTGGTGCAAACAATACCCTTAAATAGTCAAAAACAAAACACTGTTCACCCAAGTCCAGTCTTTTCAGCCTTCTGCAGAAAGAAAGCATCCTATGGTGTGATTAAATAATAATAATAATAATAATAATTAATAATAATAATCAATAATAATAAAACGTATGTAGGGTTTTGCAAATAGGAAAGCTAAGCTTTGCTTTTTCGACTGGGACAATGTTTCTGGGTTTGCGGAGAAAGGCCAGCCGGGCGTCCAACGGCTGACGCGAACAACTTCCTGGGCGGAATGTGTGTGTGTAGGTCCCTCTGGAGTGGGAAACTTTGCTTGTGCAGACAACGCTCACAGGCCTCCAGGCCTGCTCAGAAGCGCCCTGAGGGACCCTCTGGACTTGGTTGAAGCAACGACGCCCCCCCCGTGTCCTCATGGGTCTCGTGGCTGAATCTTCCTCGGCTCCAGGAGCAGGGAGGGGGGCGCGGAGGCAGGCCTCCCGCTGGTTTGGGGGGCTCCGTGGCAGCCCGCGCTCACAAAAGGTTTCCTTCATCGTCCGAGATGTCAGCTGTGAGGAAAGAGACAAAAGAGGAGGCTGTTAGAGAGAGAGAGAGAGAGACGGATGTGTCTGTCCTATCCCTTGTACCGGCTTGAACCATTAAAGTGAATGTGGCCAGAATCCAGATTGGGCCGGGAAATCACCCCGTTTTCTGCAGAAAGTGTCACTTCCAGCCTTTAGGAGGGACTGAATTGTGCATTTAAAGCGGGCCTCTGGTGGGCCATTCCTTGTCTTTTTGCATTTAAGCATTTAATGTTAAGTTAAGCACTTGTTTTGCATTGAAGCACTTAATGTTAAGTTAAGCACGTAATCCGGTCGCTACGTTCAACATCTAAGGTCCTCCTCCGGGTGCCTACTCCGAGAGAGGCTCGGAGTGTGGCAACAAGGGACAGGGCCTTTTCGGTGGCGGCCCCCAGACTGTGGAACGATCTCCCTGACGAGGCTCGCCTGGCACCAACGCTGCTATCTTTCCGGCGCCAGGTTAAGACTTTCCTCTTTGCCCAGGCATATGGCGGCACATCTTAATCACCCACATGTTTAGTTTTTAACGGTTTTAATGTTTTATGTGTGTATGTTCTGTGTTTTAGAATTTTAAATTTTGTATACTCGTTTTTATCTCAATTTTAGAATTTCTGTAAACTGCCCAGAGAGCTCTGGCTATGGGAGCGGTATAGAAGTGCAATAAATAAATAAATAAATAGTCTACTTCATAACCGGCAAATCCCAAAGGGAGTACGCTGTGGCTTAACTTCCATTGCTGCGAAGCGCACGCTTTTGCAATATTCTCTAATCAACACCGATAGCAAAATGAGACCGAGCCGGGGAATGAGAAGCCGTCGCCCACTCCGCGCGCATAGAACCCTGCAACGGCGTTTCTCGCACGATGGGTTACTCACCGCCTTAGACTTTCACGGAGCCTGGAGGCAGCATGAGTTGATTGACCCTGTGGGAGGAATAGAAATGGTACCGTCAGGTTCCCAGAAAAATGCTTTTCAGAGACACCCACACGCCCAGCCTCAAGACCGGAGGTCTTTTATGTCTGAGATGGAGGCCGGCACCGCTGACACATCTGTCATTTCTGGATAGGTGATTGGTTTGCAGACAGAAAAAGAAGACAGGTACAACCCAGGTGTGCTGCAAAAGGTGTGCTGCCCATAGCCGAACCTGTCGTCTCCAACATGTCCCCAGACACTTCTACCCGCCCCCACCAGGCTCCCGGCCCCTCCTGAATTTAATTTTATTTATTAAGATTTTAAAAATAATTAAATTCGGAAGTTAGCACACTGCAAAGTAAAACTGGGGGTGGGGAGGCAACTTCACCAGGTTGAAAAAACAAAAAGGATTTCACACAAAAGTTGAAAGCTATAAACGAAGGAAAACGGAAGAATTTAAAAAAACGGAAACAAAAAAACTAGTGAGATGATTCAATTCGTAGTGAAAAGGCAGGAAAAGTCCCCTACTTCTTTTACAGCGCAGCTTTGGGGAAAAGCCCCAGAGTGGCTGTGAATTTGCAGCTGCGTCGTATAACCGATGCAGCCCCAATTCGCAGCCACCACGTGGCAAAAAGGACATATAGCCATCTCAGGTTGGGCAAGAGCACTAAATGTTGTTCCATGCGGGACAACCTGAGCTATCCTACTAGAGGCGCGTTTGCTTTATATGCAGTGAAAACACTTCTATTTTCTTGAGATTGGACATATTTTCTCTCTCGAAAGGAAGTGGAGGAGAAGGAGGTGGAGTCTAATTGCTCTCTCCTTACAGAATAGCTTTAAGAACATCAGAAGTGCCCTGCTGGATCAGACCAAGGGTCTATCTAGTCCAGCACTTTGTTCACACAGTGGCCAACCAGCTGATGGCCAGGGATCAACAAGGCAGGACACAGGTGCAATAGCACCCTCCCGCCCATGTTCCCCAGCAACTGGTGCACACAGGCTTACTGCCTCGGATACTGGAGATAGCACACAACCATCAGGGCTGGTAAACATGGGTAGCCTTCTCCTCCAGGAATTGATCCAACCCCCTTTTCAAGCCATCCAAATTGGTGGCCATCACTACATCTTGTGGTAGCGAGTTCCATAATTTAACTCTGCGCTGTGTGAAGAAGTCCTTCCTTTTATTTGTCCTGGATCTCCCACCCATCAGCTTCATGGGATGAACCCGGGTTCTAGTATTTTGAGAGAGGGAGAAAAATATCTCCCTGTCCACATTACTTTTGTTCACCTCTGTCATGTCTCCCCTTAGCCTCCTTTTTTCCAAGCTAAAACACCCCAGTAAAAACTCTCTTTTTTAAATAGCAGGAGGCGGAAAAAAGCCCTAGGAATTAAGAAGAACTTTCTCTTTTAATTGATGCCTCCTGCAGTTTTTATTTTATTTAAGGCCAAATCTACTGCTTTCAGAAGTTCTCAATGTTTCTCCCCAGAAGGACTGAATAAAACCCATCCAGCAACACTTACGTGCTTCAATAATTAAGAGGGATTTATAGCAGCCACTGTTTTATCCTAGCCTACGTGCTCTGGAATGAATCATTGGATATTTTAAAGGCATGCAAAAACGGGAGCTAATTTGATGCCATGCAATTGGGGCAGGTTTGCACTCTCGCGTTGGCAAACCGCTGATTTTTCATCTGAACGCTGTGATTTTTCTTGATGCTGCTCCTTTCCCGCTGGTTTCTCTCTTTTCTAACATGCCACCCTGGGGGGGTTCTCTTAATATCTACAGCAGCATCAATGAAGTTGTAAGCGAGATTATGTTCATCGTAGGAGCGTAGGAGGGGAGCTGACGGTTCAGAATTAAGGCCCTTTTGTCCACACGTGGTTTTAAAAGCAAATGTTAAAACACACCGAACAAAATCCGCATTTGATGGAAATGAATGGGAAATGGGGGGAAAAGTCTTCACTGGTTCTTCTTTCTTTTCTACTGCTCTGCATAGGAAAAATAGGCTCGAAGGCTATGAACGGTTCACAGAATGTTCCCAAGAAGCGGAAGGGCGCATGAAACAGAACATGGCGATGGGATGTAGAAAGCAAGGCTTGAAAGGACTGGGTAAGTTTAGCTTGGAGAAGCATCTGTCAGGGATGCTTTAGGGTGGATTCCTGCCTTGAGCAGGGGGTTGGACTCGATGGCCTTGTAGGCCCCTTCCAACTCTGCTATTCTATGATTCTATCAGGAAAAACATCCTGACTGTTAGAGCAGTACGACAATGGAACCAGTTACCTATGGAGGTTGTGGGCTCTCCCACACTGGAGGCATTCAAGAGGCAGCTGGACAACCATCTGTCAGGGATGCTTTAGGGTGGATTCCTGCATTGAGCAGGGGGTTGGACTCGATGGCCTTGTAGGCCCCTTCCAACTCTGCTATTCTATGATTCTATCAGGAAAAACGTCCTGACTGTTAGAGCAGTACGACAATGGAACCAGTTACCTATGGAGGTTGTGGGCTCTCCCACACTGGAGGCATTCAAGAGGCAGCTGGACAACCATCTGTCAGGGATGCTTTAGGGTGGATTCCTGCCTTGAGCAGGGGGTTGGACTCGATGGCCTTGTAGGCCCCTTCCAACTCTGCTATTCTATGATTCTATCAGGAAAAACATCCTGACTGTTAGAGCAGTACGACAATGGAACCAGTTACCTAGGGAGGTGGTGGGCTCTCCCACACTGGAGGCCTTCAAGAGGCAGCTGGACAACCATCTGTCAGGGATGCTTTAGGGTGGATTCCTGCCTTGAGCAGGGGGTTGGACTCGATGGCCTTGTAGGCCCCTTCCAACTCTGCTATTCTATGATTCTATGATTCTAAGAAAAGCAATACGCTTGTCTGATTCTTCAGTCGCTTCTAGGCAATGAAAAGGATTTTAAAGTAACGGATTTGATCTAAGTGATTAATCAGGTAAATGTCGCAGGCTTAAAGATGAAATGTCTGGCCATGGTGTAGGTTTGGGAGGAGGAGGAGGAGGAGGAGGAGGAGGAGGAGGAGGAGGAGGAGGAACAGGCAAGGAAGGCCCCTGGCTGATCTAAAAATATTCTATTCAGGAACGGCGCGCTTGATGCGCCATGACAGCGCCTGCCGGCCTTGGAGGGACATTCTCTTGCCTGATGAACCAGCGTCTCCCTTTGCCCAAAGGGAAAGCTACTGACGGTTAGACTGCAAAGAATGTTAAATGTGTGAATTAGATGCTGCCGCGGCAGAGTCACGTTTGCAGGGCCAGCCCAGAAAGCAAACTCGATGGCCTGGACAAAGTCATGGAGAAGGCAGTCAGATGGATAAACGGGACGTTCACAGGCAGCAAAGAACGTCTCTAACCTGTATCTCACACAGCGCAGAGTGAAACTATGGAACTCACTACCACAAGATGTAGTGACGGCCAGCAATTTGGATGGCGTTAGAAGGGGGTTGGATGAATTACTGGAGGCGAAGGCGATCAATGAATACTAGCCCTGATGGTTGCATGCTATCTCCGGTAACCCTATCCCCTCTCTCAAAGTATCAGAGCCCAATGGGGTCATTATCCCATGAAGCTGATGGGTGGGAGATCCAGGACAAATAAAAGGAAGGACTTCTTCACACAGCGCAGAGTGAAACTATGGAACTCACTGCCACAGGATGTAGTGACGGCCACCCATTTGGATGGCTTGAAAAGGGGGTTGGATCAATTCCTGGAGGCAAAGGCTATCCATGGCTACTAGCCCTGATAGTTGTGTGCTATCTCCAGTATTCGAGGCAGTAAGCCTGTGTGCACCAGTTGCTGGGGAACATGGGTGGGAGGGTGCTGTTGCACCATGTCCTGCTTTATTGGTCCCTGGTTGACAGCTGGTGGGCCACTGTGTGAACAGAGTGCTGGACTAGCTGGACCCTTGGTCTGATCCAGCAGGGCGCTTCTGATGTTCTTATATGAATTTCAAGTTCCTAGTCCTCATTACTAAAGCCCTCCCCGCTCTGCATTTGACTCGTCTTTTCCTTGGTCTCCCTTTATACTCCATCCCGCCTCGCCTTCTGTACGATTTCATTTATTGGCTCTCAGTCCTGCTTGGGCTCTTTCTCCTACTGTTGTCTCCAAAACGTCTGTCAAGGTTTTAGATTTTTCCAGTGTTTAATTCAGGTGCTGCTGGACCTGTTTCGCTTCGACAATTTTAAGAAGCGAGAAAATCCAGGCCATTTAGCTAGTTTCCTTTCCTTCCAGAGACATCTCGGGAGAATAAAAGCCGGCAGTAAAAAAGGGAGCAAAACCAAGAGCGTTCTGTTCCTTCTCCCCAGGCAACGAAGTTTTAAAGGACAAACTCTTCACGGCCCCTGGTTAAGCGTCCATGGGGTGGGATGGAAGTAAAATTTCGAAAGATCAACCAATCCTACGGTTTCAGCAAGCTGGCAGCATCTTAGGGTGGCAGAGGCCACCAGTGAGGGAGGAAACAGCAGGCAGGCACCTCTCGATCGTGCCTGGGTCCAGCTCCAGCTGAGAGTCCCCTCCCTCCTGCTACCAACTGTCTCTGCAGAGGCCACCAGTGAGGGAGGAAGCAGCAACCAGGCACCTCTCCATCGTGCCTGGGTCCAGCTCCAGCTGAGAGCCCCCTCCCTCCTGCTACCAACTGACACTGCAGAGGCCACCAGTGAGGGAGGAAGCAGCAGCCAGGCACCTCTCCATCGTGCCTGGGTCAAGCTCCAGCTGAGAGCCCCCTCCCTCCTGCTGCCAACTGCCAACTAACTGCTGAACTTTACAACTAAGATTGTAGTGCCTGAATTTGCTTTCCTTTTCCCCCTCCTCCCTCCCAATCCTCTTTCCTTTTGTGTCATGTCTTTTAGATTGTAAGCCTGTGGGCAGGGGCTGTCAAGAAATACTTTTGTAAGCCGCCGTGAGAGCCTTTTTTGGCTGAATGGCGGCATAAAAATGCTTAAATAAATAAATAAATAATAAAATTTGCACAGCGGCATCTAATACAGCAAACTCACAAGCGTGAATCTGTCGGTAATGAAGACGACACTATCCAGGCATAAAAAGGAGGTTTCCGAAAGCCTGGTTAATCTACCTCATTCCTGGTGAGACTTCGGGATTTACAAAAGGGAAGCGTTTCCATTCCCTGACTGCACAAGAGAGCATGCGCTCAGGGCTCAATGCCCCGATTAATTCATTAGTGAAGCCCGCGACCTCTGACCCCTTGCACCCCAGTGCCGCGCAAGATTAATGGGTTTAATCTAAAGCCTATGTGCTGGAACGTATTATAAACGAATATGCTTCTAAACGACTTCTACGCGGCCCTTGCTACTCTGTTGGCTTGCCTTTGATGGCATAAATCAGGCTCCAATTGAGGAAGGCAAATATTGATTTTCAATTCCAATTAGAATTTTAGAGACCGATTAAAGGCTCTGGAAGGTATCTACTGCGTTTTGCTATGTGGTGCTGTCGCCCTCATTTTTCCAGCTACCAGGAGACCATTCTTATCAGATTTACAGCTGGGAATGGCAGAGGCAAATTATTTTGTCAAAACTGTGGAATCGTGACAAATGTATGCTTCTCTAGGATAATTCCAATTTGCAAGGACGGTACAAAAGACGGAACTTCGTGGGAAATATTTAGCCACAGTCTTGTTCTCCGTGCCTAGAGTTACAGATCCAATTCATAAGCCCATCAAGTGAAGCAGAACTACCTTGTTTTGAATGTAAACATCACTGAATCCTAAAGCAATTTGCAAACGTGGAAACATTGTGGTAAACCAGTTGGCTCTCTGCGAACACAGTTCACAGAGAAAATCAAATCTTAACACCTGCGCCTCTCATGGTCCCTGCAGCCTGGTGCCCAGTTTCAAACGTTGCCACTCATGCAAGCTTGCTATTATTTTCGATCGTGCAGCCAGGCTCCCACGTTGTAACATGAAATAACTGAGGATTGAAAGAACTGGGCATGTTTAGCCTGGAGAAGAGAAGATGGAGGGGAGACATGACAGCACTCTTCAAAGACTTGAAAGGTTGTCACACAGAGGAGGGCCAGGATCTCTTCTCGATCCTCCCAGAGTGCAGGACATGGAATAACGGGCTCAAGTGAGAGGAAGCCAGATTCCAGCTGGACATCAGGAAAAACTTCCTGACTGTTAGAGCAGTACGACAACGGGATCAGTTCCCTAGGGAGGTTGTGGGCTCTCCCACATTAGAGGCCTTCAAGAGGCAGCTGGACAACCCTCTGTCAGGGATGCTTTAGGGTGGATTCCTGCCTTGAGCAGGGGGTTGGACTCGATGGCCTTGTAGGCCCCTTCCAACTTTGCTATTCTATTATTCTATTCGAAGTACGACGAAGTCTGGAATCAACGCATTAGGTGCAAAGAGCAGGCTCGGGCGAATTAGCAGCTGAGGCGCTAAACGTCATGCTGCGCGTGCAATGCTTGGCTGTGGGCCGTGCGTGAGCTGCACGCCTTGGAAATTCGTGCAATTCTATCGCCAGCCCTTGCAGAGCCGAAAGTAGCCCTGCATGCTTAGCCCTCCTCCTTCCACCACAATTTAGCCGTGTTGCCAACTCTTCCCGTGTGCAGCAGTTGACTTAATTTCAGGGTTTTACAGCCGGCCTCGTGATCCTTTTTATGATGATGTGATGATGATTCACGCCAGTTTGTTTATTTTGAAATCCCCGAAGGCCTGCGGATGGAGAGTCGTCAGCTTGACATTCTTTTAGCATTCAAGAACACTATCAAGACTGATCTCTTCCGGCAGGCCTATCCAGGGGAATTTTAGGATGCTTTTAGGATGTTTTTAACAGTGTATCCTATGTTTTTAATCAGTATTTTATGTATTTTATGCTTGCTGCTGTTCCCCGCCTCGATCCAATCGGAGAGGCGGGTAAGAAATAAATTATTATTATTATTATTATTATTATTATTATTATTATTATTATTATTATTAGCAAGCAGCAGCCACAACACAGGCTGATCTGCGGTCCTCTGCTAGTGCAGATGAAACCTACCATATATAGATGGATAGATATACTTGAGACAGTTCCAGACATAAAAATGGAAATCAAAGGAAGGTTGTAGATCCTTGGGAGGTTTGCAAGGAAAGGCCGAGCACTTATCAATCAGGGAGGGGCATTTTAAGGAGGAGGGAGACAAGGCCTGTGAGGAATGGTTGAAAAAGCTGGGTATGTTTAGCCGGAAGAATAGAAGATGAAGGGGAGACTTGATAGTGGACTTCAAGTATCAGAAGGGCTGTTGCACAGAAGATGGAGTAGATGTGTTCTTTGTCGCTCCAGACGGCATGGGTTAGAACCAATGGAAGGAAATTGCAGGGAAGCAGATTTCGGCTGAACATTAGGAGAAACGTCCTAAGGGTAAGAGCTGTTTGCCTGCGGAACAGAGGGCCACTGGAGTCGTTAGAGGTGTTTCAGCAGGGACTGGACGGCCATCTGTCAGGGATGCTGTATTGTCATCCTGTGTAGTAGGTGCTGCATTTGAGCCGTGGGGTGGACTAGATAACCCCCAAGGCTCCTTCTGACTCCCTGATTCCATGGGCAGGAATGTGCGGATATTGTTTGTGCAGGCAAACATACTTCAGTGGGCCCAGAAATTCACTTCCTAAGACTCACAATGTCCGTTCAGAAGACACGTTGAACCATGGCTTTAACCATGGTGGTTAAGCCAGAAAGCCGGGCCATGTTCAGGAGACACCTTAAACCATGGCTTTAACCAGGGTGGTTAAGCCAGAAAGCCAGGCCATGTTCAGAAGACACCTTAAACCATGGCTTTAACCATGATGGTTAAGCCAGAAAGCCAGGCCATGTTCAGAAGACACCTTAAACCATGGCTTTAACCATGATGGTTAAGCCGGAAAGCCAAACCGTGTTCAGAAGTCACGTTAAACCATGGCTTTAACCATGATGAATAAGGTATTTTGCTTTATAGTTAAAGCCATGGTTTAAGGTGTCTTCTGAACACGGCCTGGCTTTCTGGCTTAACCACTATGGTTTAACGTGTCTTCTGAACGGGGCCTCTACGTCCGTTTTAAAAGCAACCAGCAAGACAACCAGCAACAACTTGGGACCAGGATACCTGAGAGGGCGCCTTCTCCCTTACCAACCTGCCCGGTCACTGAGGTCATCCGAGGGCCTGCTCCTGGTGGTTCCACATAGACCCATCCTCCCTCCTGTGGAACTCCCTGCCTCTGGAGGTCAGGCAGGCTCCAACCTTGTACTCCTTTCGGTGCCTCCTGAAAACATCTTTATTCCAAGAAGCCTTTCTTTAACATGCAGCCTTGGATTTCTGATTTTTGCTTCTTTTTAAATTTTGTTGTAACTGTTGTATTCTGTTTTTATTTTCATTTTACCTTGTACACCGCTCCGAATTTTTTCAACGGGGAGCCGTATATAAATATTCTAAATAAATAAATAATAAACAAATAAGAAGTGACTCTGCACCAAATATTATTTTATCTAGATAGCCCAGCATCCCCCAACCTGGCGCTCTCCAGATTTGATGGACTACAACTCCCATCACCCCAATGGCTGTGGATAATGGGAGTCGTAGTCCAAGACGTCCGGATGGCGCTTGTTGGGGAAGACCGGCATAACTAATCATATCTGCGCACTCTTTATGTGACATATCCGTGTTGAGCAGAAATGGGCTTTACCAGAGGTTTCGTGAATCTTTCCTGCCCCTTCAAAAGGAGACACCATGCCCCCAAAGGATGCTGGGACTTGTGGCTTTGTGAAGGATCTTTCTTTGTTAGGGATCACCACGTCGCTTCATAGAGCTATGCAGCAGACACACACGTGACACCCGGTTCTGCAATTGTGAGCTGTGACGGTTAACCGGGTTTGAAACTAGTTTAAATTTGCCGTGCGGATGTGCCGCGGGGGGCGGGCGGCCTCCTTTCACCTGTCAGATGGCATTGCCAATGCGAGGTTGGTACAAGCCAAGACACACACACCCCTTAAAACCACAACGCAGCCCCGTCTCCGCGCCGTTTGCAAGATACTCACTGCTGCTCCGCCTTGGTTCGATCGCTCAGGAAGAAGAGGGCCGTTGCCAAGAAAAACATCCCGCCCAGGACGACGACGAAAGGGCACAGCATGAGCGCGTAGCCTAAGCTGAGGAATTCCCAGAGCGGAGATTCCTTTGTGCTCTGCCGTATCACATCCGAAATCTGGTAGAGGAAACAGAACGGGAAGAGAGGTTGGCCCATTTCCGGGTGCTGAGAGCATGTCAGAGCAGAGTTTATTCAAGATGTCAGGGAAAACCAATTGCTTCCTTGCAGAGACGGCGTGAGATTTCAACAGAAGATGCCCTTTAACGATAAACCGGCTCCTTTCATGATTGCGAACCAGGGTTTCCAATTGTTAGGTTGTGATGTTGATGTGCCAAAGTCCCTCCAGGAATTTCTGTAATAGCCAGACTAGATCCGTCGTGGCTAAGAGCAGGGGGTGAAGCAAGACACCCCCCTCCCCGCCTGAAAATTTATTTATTTATTTATTAATGACATTTCTATACCGCCCAATAGCCGGAGCTCTCTGGGCGGTTCACAAAAAGTGCAGAAGTTGCCCCACAATAGGGCTGAATATTCACCCCGATTTTCAAGGGGGGCATGCATTCCAAGGCATTTTGGAACAGCCCAGCTCCTGGCTGAAGACGGCGTGCAACTGAGGAATAACCACCCGAAATGTGTCGTGGCCCTTCCAAATTTCCGTATCTCCCTTTTTAATGGCCCTCCATGTCCTGTTTCTTTCATGTGTGGGCAGACCGTTAGCTCATCGACCAGTGGGCAGTCCCAGAGCACACCTGAAACCCAGGTACGCCAAGGTGCTACTTACAAATCCAATCAGATACGGGCTCCCAGCGTCTCCTAGAAGGTGTGACGTAAAGCTCTGCAAAGCTACCGCTGTCGCTCGGCGCGTAGGAATAACCACATACTAAGAGGGGCGAGAAGAGACAAAAGGATACAGAAGAACCAAAGCGTTTAGTTAACTGATCAGCTAGATCCATTTCTAAACTGGAAAACACACGCTTCTTAATTTTTTAAAAAATGCATATTCTTTTGTCTGATGGCAGTGCTTCTGTCCCACCCCTTTTTAGGCCAGTGATGGGTCCCAACGCGCCAGGCAGAACTCCAGCGAGCTACGTCAGTCAAATGAAGAAGATCTCGACCGGCTTAAAAAAGCTGCCCCCTGATTAACCAGGGGTCAGATTTTTGCCGGGATGAAAATTATTTTTCGCGCGAGGAACGATAAAAACGGCAGGCTAATTTATTTATTATGTTTGTATCCTACGTTTCCTCCAAGGAGCTCAAAGTGCTGTACGCAGGCCTTCCCACACCCCGCCCCATTTTATCTCACAACAACCCTGCGAGGTAGGTTCAGAAAAAAAGTTAAGTGGACTGTCTCAAGATCGTCCAATAAGCTTCATGGGATGAG
Organism: Elgaria multicarinata webbii; assembly: GCF_023053635.1. Lineage (NCBI taxonomy): Eukaryota > Metazoa > Chordata > Lepidosauria > Squamata > Anguidae > Elgaria > Elgaria multicarinata. The sequence continues at coordinate 12,626,305 of NC_086192.1, forward strand.
TTGGGATTTGATCCTCCCAGAGTGCAGGACACGGAATAACGGGCTCAAGTTAAAGGAAGCCAGATTCCAGCTGGACATCAGGAAAAACTTCCTGACTGTTAGAGCAGTACAACAATGGAATCAGTTGCCTGGTGAAGTTGTGGCCTCTCCCACACTAGAGGCCTTCAAGAGGCAGCTGGAAGACCACCTGTCTGGGATGCTTTAGGGTGGATTCCTGCATTGAGCAGGGGGTTGGACTCGATGGCCTTATAGGCCCCTTCCAACTCTGCTTTTCTATGATTCTATGATTCTATGAACCTGGGTCGCCCCAACCCTGGTCTGACACTCTAGCTCAGGCTTACGCAACCTGGCCCCCTCCAGATGTGTTGGACTACAATCCCCATAATCCCCATTAAGCATGCTGGTTGGGCATGATGGGAGTTGTAGTTAAAAAAAAAACAACACCTGGAGGGTAGCAGGTTGGAGAAGCCTGCTCCAATCATTGGCTATTTCATAAAGATTAAAGTCCCATTTTAGAAGCTCCATCTTGTATGATAGAAAAGGGAGAAACGCCTTTTCTAAAAGCATGCCTGCCTGGTTCAACGGATTTGCATGTAATCAAAAATAAAAGGAAAAGACTCCTCCCGTTGTTGTTTACCCGTGATAAATTATGCCGGAAACACTTCTGAGACAACATGTTTTAAAAACAAACGCGGAGATCGCCAGGATATAAAAAAAAAACCCTAAGCCAAATCAAATCGCCCCGTCCACCTTTCTATGCTCGGGGCTGTGAACCACCCTGCCCTGTCTGCAACGCACCACCCAAAAACTGGCAGCGGAGAACGAAATGGCAACTGAGATATAAACAGAAATTCGTAGTAGATTCGGCCAAATCTTGTCTGCCAGAGAAATGATCCCACAGTTCTGTGGCGGACCCACAATCCTGTTGAATCAGTACAGTTTGTTCTAGAAACCTCCATTAAACACTATGACGGGGTGTGTGTGTGTGTGTGAGAGAGAGAGAGAGAGAGAGAGAGAAAGAGAGAGAGAGAGAGCACGTAGGGATGAAAGAGCATTTGGTAAAACATTCGCTCCTATCCAAATTTGGATATGAAGTCAATTAGAGACCTGAACCGGCATTTTTAGTACTAAAACTGAGCCGAAACCAAAAACCGCCCCACAGGAGCTGGCTCAAATGTCCCTGCCGAGGGATGGACGTAGGCTGGCGTGGGATCGCCTCGAGTGCTCTGCCCTTAGTGGCACGCACCGCTCAGGAAGCGCAAGGGAAGACGGACAGGGCCGCTCTGGCGAGGCTCGCCTCCTTAAGTAGAGGCCTGGGGTTTTGCCCCCGGGGCCCTCTTCCCACCACAGAAGCCAAGCAGGGCTATTCATAGCCTCGCACGGACAGCCTCTGAAGCCAACCCGGGCTGCGCAAAGCACTTCCACGCCGAGCGGAGGCAAACCGGTTCCAGTGACGGCACGGGGCTCTTTTAGAGTAGCAGCTGTCTAAACTATCGACTTAGGGTTCCAGAAAAGATGTCAAAACCCAGGTGCAGAGGGGCTTCTGGGGTGTGCATCACGGGTGCAGAACCTTAGCTGCAGAGCCCAAATGCAGCCCTCCAAATGCAGCCCTCGTGGCCCTCCAAATGGCCACGATCCTTCCCCTTGGTTCCTGCATTTGTGCAGTTCTCCCCCGGGAGAAAAAGGAGTAATGCCTCTGCTATTGCTTCGTTCCTGGCACGGAGAGGTTCAAGCTACAAGATTCTTGGGGTTTTTTTTGCCCCTCCTCTTTTGCCTTTTGGCCACGCCCTCCAGCGGCATGCAGGCCTTGAGAACTTGTCCAAAACGGAATGCCACCGGCCTATATTGTTTTCATGGCCTGCTCCGTGTAAGGCAGAATTAGCAATGCACGAGGAATTCAATTCAGTCCGTTTTTTAAAAAATCAGGGTTGACCCAGGTCGCACCTCCCGGACGGAACGCCGTCTCGGACGCGTTTCCGAGCCTGCAATGTGGTTCGTGGACGCCTTCCGCAAAATGTGTTCGACAACACACGTGCGCGTGAAAAATGCGGGCAAATACCGTTTACATTTGGAAAAATACTTAAGAAAACACACACAGATTTTCATGCCAAAAGGGGGGAAAAACAAAACTCACAGGCCCTGTTCAGAAGACACCTTAAACCATGGCTTTAACCACGGTGGTTAAGCCAGAAAGCCGAGCAGTGTTCAGACAACACCTTGAACCATGGCTTTAACCATGGTTAAAGGTGTCTTAACCAGAAGACACCTTTAACCACCATGGCTTTAACCATGGTGGTTAAAGCCGTGGTTTAAGGTGTCTTCTGAAAACCGCCCAGCTTTCTAGCTTAACCACAGTGAGGTTAAAACCATGGTTTAAGGTGTCTTGTGAACACCTCCCAGCTTTCTGGATTAACCACGGTGTGGTTAAAGCCGTGGTTTAAGGTGTCTTCTGAACAGGACCACAAGCTTTATGCGGACTTGAATAAGAACAAAACTCAAGATGGAATTGTTGATTTGCACATCCCCAAGTAGAATCATGGATGCAAAACTAAAGTAATATCGGCCAAAGTCCTGTCCCAGGCACATGGTGACCATTCCTTTGTTAGGTGAGTTAGCAGTTTGCTACCACTGAATGGTGAGGTGGGGGAGCCCGTGGCCTTCCAGATGTGGTTGGACTACACCTTCCGTCCTCCTGGACCATTGGCCGTGATGGCTGGGGCTGATGGAGGTTGTAGTCCACCAACATTCAGATGCTGGTAGGTTCCACATCCCACTCTAACGGATGCTGGACAAACATCTGTCGGGGATGCTTTAGGGTGGATTCCTGCCTTAAGCAGGGGGTTGGACTTGATGGCCTTATAGGCCCCTTCCAACACTGCTATTCTATGATTCTATGTCTTTCTCTTCAAAGACAGTCCTGCAAGTCTTAGCTAGAGTCTTAGTTAATGGTATAAAATCAATTAGCATAGAATCAAACTTCAGGGTCTTCATGTCCATGGCTCAGAGGTCTGGAACATACCTCTGGGGGACTTAACCTTATAGGTTTTAACCTATAAAGCCTTACATGGCTTGGGACCACCATACCCGACAAAACGCCTCTCCCGACATGAACCTACCCGTACACTGCGCTCAACATCTAAGGTCCTCCTCCGAGTGCCTACTCCGAAGGAAGCTCGGAGGATGGCAACAAGGGAGAGGGCCTTCTCAGTGGTGGCCCCTCAATTCCGGAATGATCTCCCCGATAAGGCTCGCCTGGTGCCAACATTGTTTCGTAATTGTGTTTTAAACTGTTGGGTGTTTTACTGTGGTTTTAATTTTTGTGAACCGCCCAGAGAGCTTCGGCTATTGGGCGGTATAAAAATGTAATAAATAAATAAATAAATAAATAAATTATCTTTTCATCGCCAGGTCAAGACTTTTCTCTTCTCCCAGGCATTTAACAGCATTTAACAACATATGCTAAGTTAGTTTGTTTTTTAACGGACCCCAGAACTGTCGTTGTTTAAAATGGATACTGTTTTTCTATTTTTGATGGTTTTAAATTTTGTATACTTTTTCATGTTCACTGTTGTAACTTTTGTAAACCGCCCAGAGAGCTTCAGCTATGGGGCGGTATATAAATTTAATAAATAAATAAATAAATTTCAGATATCAGTCTGGGGTCTTTTCCACCATTCCAGATCAAATCATCCAGATTTCACTTGAAGCAGCCTTCTTCGTGCAGCATTAATTTAACCCTTTCAGCACCAGGTTAACAACAGTCATAGCCCCAAAGTGCTCAATGTGAACATGCGTTCCCCCGTCAACTTACCATGAGGATGTCAGCTGTGATGGCCCAGTTTGAAAACAAAAGCGTCTCGCCGATAAAAATGCAGACCTGCGGTTAAAAGACAAGCAACGTGCGATTTACTCAGGGTGCAACCTGAGAACGTCCCATAAGTTGGCTAGCTATTGTAAATGCTCCTAACGCTACTGACTATATGGCAATTTATTTTACTATGCATTTGGAGAGTGTGTTTTTCGCTTCTCCGTGGATGGAGGGAGGTTGAAAATGTTGTCAGACAGGTGCTAGGAAAACGCTCATAAATGAGATGGAGGAGGGCAAATCCGGCCATCTCGTGAGGCACTCCAGGTAGTTCCACATGGACCCAAAGTGTTTAGAGTCCACTCAGAGTACAGCTTTTCACATACTGACTCCCTTCCTGTGGAATTCCCTGCCTGCTGGTGTCAGGCACGGGCCAACGCTGTTTTGTTTTCGGAGTCTCCTAAAGACATATTTTATTTAAACAACCCTTTCCTGAATGACTGGCCATGGTTTTATTGCTAGAACATGACTGTAAACATTTTTACAAAGTATTTTGATCTTTTTGTTTTTTCTTTTACCACTTCCTGCTCAGGAATATATCTTTTTAAGATCTAGAGCAGTTTATATATTCCGCAAGTAGAATCACAGAATGGTAGAGTTGGGAGGGGCCTACAAGGCCATCGAGTCCAACCCCGTGCTCAATGCAGGAATCCACCTTAAAGCATCCCTGACACATGGCTGTCCAGCTGCCTCTTGAAGGCCTCTAGTGTGGGAGAGCCCACGACAGCCCAAGGTCATTGGATCCATTGTTTTCCCTGATGTCCAGCCGGAATCTGGCTTCCTGTAACTTGAGCCCATTATTCCATGTCCTACATTCTGGGATGATCGAGAAGAGATCTTGGCTTTCCTCTGTGTGACAACCTTTCAAGTCCCTAGGTAATTGGTTCCACTGTCATACCGCTCTAACAGTCAGGAAGTTTTTCCTGATATCCAGCTGGAATCTGGCTTCCTGTAACTTGAGCCCATTATTCCGTGCCCTACATTCTGGGATGATCGAGAAGAGATCTTGGCTTTCCTCTGTGTGACAACCTTTCAACTCCCTAGGTAATGGGTTCCACTTTCGTACCGCTCTAACAGTCAGGAAGTTTTTCCTGATATCCAGCTGGAATCTGGATTTCTGTCACTTTAGCCTATTATTCTGTGTCCTGCACTCTGGGAGGATCGAGAAGAGATCCTGGCCCCCCCTGTGTGACAACCTTTCAAGTCCTGGCTGGGCGCTAATTGCAATAATGAACCCCGATCTCCCCTTTCCAAACTTAATACATACGTAGGCTCCCACAATGCTACTCTTGGCTGCAACGAAGATCAGGCAGGTGAAGATGGCCGAGCCCAGCATTCCGACGGCGCAGACCAGGGGATCCGCCCGCTGCGTTTTCAACCGGCACCACTTGGTTGCTCCAGCTCCAATGATCACACCCAGGAATCCAGTGAAGCACGTGATCGCTCCGAAGATCAAGCTAAGGACATGGAAAGGATTCCCAAAATAGAAGCCTCGCTCATTGAGGTGGGCTTATTTTTATACATAAGAGGAAAAGGCGAGAGGCAGGTGAGGCTTTCGATTCGCAAAGCGAAGCGATGAGGAAGAGGTGTTGAGCGGCAAAGCGATGGGCAGAAACCCAGAAAAGGAATTTGCAGCATTGGAAACGCGGGCTCTGGGGACGCTGTGAACATTTTGCACGGGGATTCTAGGTTCTCTCATAATTAAGGGAGAACAGACATGAGCCCCGGGGGGAAAAACACCGTTTGCTGAGGTGCTACAATATGTAAACACGTATAAATGTAACCAGCTCACTTAAAATTTGCTGCGTCTCCATTCAATGCCATGCAGTCATTTGTCAAACCACTTATCCCTCAGTCCTCAGCAATCCATCGTTAACACCCCACCCACCCCCGGAACACCTACCTCACAGGGCTGTTGTGAGAGTTTATTTGTTTTTATTTATTTATTATTGCATTTATACCCCGCCTTCCCCCCCCCCCCCGGAACTAGGGATGTGCTCCGCTTCTCTTCGGTTCAGAGAAGCAGGAGCGAGGCGGCCTAATTCGCCTCCGGAAAAGGCGGAGGCGAAGAGAGTCGGGGGGGCTGCGGATCGAGGCGAAGAGGATCGCCTCAATACGGAGCTTCGCCTGCAAGTAAGTGGGGGGGGGACTCATGTGGCGGTGCCAGGTAAGGGAGCAGGGAGGAGGGACGCTTACCTGCGTCCGTCGCGGGCTTCAATTGAGGCCCCGGTTGAAGGCGGAAGTGAAGGCCGAGGCCTCTTCCGGTTTCAAGTTGGGGCCTCAATTGAAGCCTGCGATGACAGACACAGGTAAGGGGTGTGTGGCTTATCTTGCGCCGCCGCCGCTGCCGCCGTCCCTGTAGCCATGGCGGCGAAGCCGGATCTCGCTCCGCTCTGCGGAGCGGGAGACAGGCAGAGCAGCGCGAAGAGGATCGGGCCAGATCCAGATTTTCCGGATCAGGCCACGAAGCGGATTGGGGGATCCGTGCACATCCCTACAAGGAACCCAAGGCGGCGTACATAACCCTCCTCCTCTCCATGTTATCCTCACAACAACAACCCTGTGAGGTAGGCTGGGCTGAGAGTCTGTGACTGACCCAAAGTCACCCAGTGGGTTTCCATGGCCGAGCGGGGACTAGAACCCGGATCTCCCGACTCCCAGTCCGACACTTTTGCCGCTACACCGCACTGGCTCTCTGATAATATAAACTCAAGTTAACCTGACAAAGACTGTGAAAATTAAAAGCACTTTCAGACAACACGCTAAACCCTGGTTAGGCTGCTAAACCTTTTGCAGCAAACTGTTAGTGAGCGTGTTTAAACGGCAGTTATGTAGCCACCATGTTTAGGAACGGTTCAAGCGGGAATTGGGTACGAGACAAGCAGTGAGAATCCTAGCAGTTTCGAATACCACTCGTTCGCCCATCCCTAAACCGGGGTTTGTCTGTGAACGTTAGGAGAAAGGCTTACCTGTCTTTGGTCCCACAGGGCTGTGACGTGCAGGTCTCTGCAGTTTTCTGGACCACCTGTGCCCGGTGGAGGTAGAGAGGGATCCACATGCCCAGAGCTCCCGTGGCAAAGGAGACTGCAGAGGTAGCCAGAGAGGAGAAGACGTAGCTGCGACTGAAGAGAGAAAGGGATTTCGGGTGAGCAAAGAAGGGCAGCCAGGCTGAGCTCTCTTGGGAAAGAAAGAAGTGAGCCAGTGTGGCCTAGTGGTTAGAGTGTCGGACTGGGAGTCGGGAGATCCGGGTTCTAGTCCCCCCTCGGCCACGGAAACCCAGTGGGCGACTTTGGGCCAGTCACAGACTCTCAGCCCGACCCACCTCACAGGGTTGTTGTTGTGAGGATAAAACGCAGAGGAGGAGGGGGATTATATACGCCGCCTTGGGTTCCTTGGAGGAAAAAAGGCGGGCTATAAATGCAATAATACATACAATCTATGCTAGGGTGACCATATGAAAAGGAGGACAGGGCTCCTGTACCTTTAACAGTTGCATAGAAAAGGGAATTTCTGCAGGTGTCATTTGTATGTATGGAGAACATGGTGAAATTCCCTCTTCATCACAAGAGTTAAAGCTGCAAGTGCCCTGCCCTCTTTTAAATCTGGTCCCAGTATAGCTGCAGTATAGCTCCTGCAGCTTTAACTGTTGTGATGAAGAGGAAGTTTCACCAGTTGTGACATGCATACAAACGACACCTGCTGAAATTCCCTTTTCTATGCAATTGTTAAAGATACAGGAGCCTTGTCCTCCTTTTCATATGGTCACCCTAATCTATGCTATATACATCTCAGTTTAACTCTCGTGGCTTCCTCCAAATAATCCGGAGAGCTGCAGTTTGATCATCCCGGGAATTGTAGTTGGGCGAGGGTGCTGAAAAGTCCTTTTCGCCGTCCGTAGCTTCCTCACAGAACTACAATTCCCAGAGCTCCACAGGGACAGGAAAGACCTATTAAACTAGGTTAAGACCGCGGTATAGACAAGCCTGAAGGCTTCGGAAGAGGGACTGTATCGCGTCTGTGAAAAGTACAGCACCTAGCACACTAGTAACGCTACGTTTATTTACAGAGCAGCTGTCATCATTGGGGTCGTGGGAGATGTGTCGGTAGTCAGGGACAGTGCACAAGACTGACAGGTCGCTTTCCGGGATTCGTTTGCCCCAGTTACCTGCCTTTGCTACAGGGAAGCATTTGAAGTTGTCAGGTTTCCAACGGGGGAAAATTAAAGCCCTTACTTTCTTATCAAAGCCTTCATGTCTCTCAGCCATGACGTCCGGGCCTTCAGCTGAGCTCCCAGCTGCTCAGCGTTGCCTCTCTTAGCAGCTGGAACAAATATTAGGATGAGGGTCCCGGTAATCATTCCTAAAAGGGGGGAGACCTGGAAAAGAAAGGGAAGAGTGCAGAAATGAATATAGCGCAAGAGGCCTGATTTAAGAAAAGATTAAAAAGGGGAGGGTGTACCCACCATTTTAGCTCCCCTCTGTCCTACCATAGTTCCCATTTAAAATACAAACAAGTCCCGAGTCCTCATTGGGCGCGAAGATTTGGGCTGCACTCTCGGGTTCCTTCCTTCATTACCCTCCCGCACCCCAAAGAAAATATGTTCAGAAGCCAAGAAATGTGCGTGCCCACATTGCACAGAAACCACATGAGTGCCAGTGAGGCGACTACTGTATCGCTGTCACACGGCTGTTTGTATGTGCAAGAGAGAAAGCAGACGCACGCTTAGGTTCCCTGCAACACTCTTTTCTTTCCCAAATTGTACGTGTACTTTAAGCTTTCCCCAACCTGGCACCCTCCAGATATTTTGGACTACTGTCCCCATCATTAGCTGGGGCTAATGGGAGTTGGGTGTTCGAAACATCAGAGGGCACCAGGTTGGGGACATCAGTAAATCTACGGTGATCTTATGAAAAGGAGGACCCGGCTCCTGTGTCTTTACCAGTTGCACAGAAAAGGGAATTTCAGCAGGTGTCATTTGTATATATGGAGAACCTAGTGAAATTCCCTCTTTATCACAACAGTCAAAGCTGCAGGAGCCCTGCCCTCTTTTACATCTAGTCACTCTACAAAAGATAGGGTGATCATATGAAAAGGAGGACAGGGCTCCTGTATATTTAACAGTTGCACAGAAAAGGGAATTTCAGCAGGTGTCATTTGTATATATGGAGAACCTAGTGAAATTCCCTCTTTATCACAACAGTCAAAGCTGCAGGAGCCCTGCCCTCTTTTACATCTAGTCACTCTACAAAAGATAGGGTGATCATATGAAAAGGAGGACAGGGCTCCTGTATATTTAACAGTTGCACAGAAAAGGGAATTTCAGCAGGTTTCATTTGTATATATGGGGAACCTGGTGAAATTCCCTCTTTATCACAACAGTCAAAGCTGCAGGAGCCCTGCCCTCTTTTACATCTAGTCACTCTACAAAAGATAGGGTGATCATATGAAAAGGAGGACAGGGCTCCTGTATATTTAACAGTTGCACAGAAAAGGGAATTTCAGCAGGTATTTGTATATATGGAGTACCTAGTGAAATTCCCTCTTTATCACAACAGTCAAAGCTGCAGGAGCCCTGCCCTCTTTTGCATCTAGTCACTCTACAAAAGATAGGGTGACCATACGAAAAGGAGGACAGGGCTCCTGTATCTTTAACAGTTGCATAGAAAAGGGAATTTCAGCACGTGTTATTTGTATATATGGAAAACCTGGTGAAATTCCCTCTTCATCACCACAGTTGAAGCTGCAGGAGCTATACTAGAGGGACCAGATTTAAAAGAGGGCAGGGCTCCTGCAGCTTTAACGGGTGTGATGAAGAGGAAATTTCACCAGGTTCTCCATATATACAAATGACACCTGCAGAAATTCCCTTTTCAATACAACCGTTAAAGATACAGGAGCCCTGTCCTCCTTTTCATATGGTCACCCTATGTAAATCTGCCTCATGTGCAGATTTAAATAATGGGAAGTAAGATGGAATTCAATTGTAATGAAATTAAAACGTTAAATCCAGTATTTATAAGTACCTGCACTGGAAAAAAAAAGTTTTTAGATATATGTTGTCTCTGTGTCTGCTATCGGTTTACAGGTTTTTATGCAAACAGCATTTTTACTTTGCATAATGTAATTTAGTAGTTTTAATTTGTGTGAACCGCCCAGAGAGCTTCGCCTAAGGGGCGGTACAGAAATGGAATAAATGCATGGAAAATGAATGGAAGATCATTTTCAAATGATAAAAATCTGATTCAGCTTTTTCGCAGTCCGAAACGTCTTTAATGGATTGATTTCGCCCCCTGACTTTCGACTGGTGTGTCTGGAGGACCTGCAATTGGTGTTTTCCAGAGGTGTCGGACTGCAACTCCCAGCATTCTGAGCCAGCACATCTGGACGGCACTAATTTGGGGGGGGGGGGTGAGGCTGCACCATAGGCATGCTAAGTATTACGTATAGTAGGGTGACCCTATGAAAAGGAGGACCGGGCTCCTGTATCTTTAACACTTGCATTGAAAATGGAATTTCAGCAGGTGTCATTTGTATATACGGAGAACCTGGTGAAATTCCTTCTTCATCACACCCGTTAAAGCTGAAGGTGCCCTCCTCTCTTTTAAATCTGGTCACTCTAGGATAGCTCCTGCAGCTTTAACTGTTGTGATGAAGAGGGAATTTCACCAGGTGCTGCATGCAAACAAAAGACACCTGCTGAAATCCCCTTTTCTATGCAACTGTTAAAGACACAGGAGCCCTGTCCTCCTTTTCGTGTGGTCACCCTAACGTATAGACCAGGCCTAATTGTTATGGACGGAGATGTTTATTCCAAGCTTGGCATGAGACGGTCCCGACACCAACAAATACCACCCCTACCCCCGAGATTTCGCCTCCATAAAAAGCACCGGAAATGAGAAAGGCACCGAGGTCTCTGGCAAGGGTCCAAGCAGGGTCGAAGGTCAGGAAACAGTTTGGCCGGCCGGCTTCCTGTTGGCTATTTTTCCGGCCAAGCCACCTTTGTCTCTGCTGCGTGCATTGTGTGCTGGTCTTCCCAACACATTTTTCAAGGTCCCCAAGGGGGTAAAATAGAAGGTGCAGAAAAATAAATGCAAAGTGAAGCGAAGTGCCCCTCCCCAAAAACAGGAGGGGGGGGGATATTTTTTGCCTGCGTTTAATGACAGCAAAGGAATTAAAAGCAGCGGCGTGGATAGAATGCCGCTACCTTTGCTTTCCTGCCCTGACAATAATCTACTATAAGCCGGAAACATCCAGAATTCTAAAGGAGATTTTGTTCCTGTTCTAGCAAAATAAAGAAATGTGGTCCAGGAAAGACAGTTCCACGTGTTATTTAACCTAGAACCTTTCTCCTGACATGCCCCCTGTAAGGCGGGAAGTGGGGGGAAGGTTTAAACATTTAGGGTTATTGGTCGGGGATGCTGGAAGCTGTAGGACTTATTTCTGTCTAAACATGCATCCTTAGAAGGGTTGTAGTTTAGATTAATCAATTCAAAAACGCTGTAACCTGCCAAAAAGGGTGGCCGCTAATTTAAAAAATGGTTTTTATTGCTGTCTCCAGGAATTTAGGAAGGGTGTAGACAAACAGGAGCAGGTTCAGAAGAGGGCACTGAAAGATGGTCACGGGTGCGGAAAATCCCGCGTCTGGAGTCCCTGTACTGAGCAGGGGGTGGGACAAGATGGCATACGAGACCCCCCCCTTCCAAACTCTCGGATTCTATAAAAATTGCAGACGCCCTGCATGCAAGAGACACGTGAGAACGTCATGTGAGAATGGAGGACGTATGTTCAGGACGACTGTTTTGCTCATATGCAGATTTAATCAATCAGAACGTAAAAAGTGCCCTGTTGGATCAGACCAAGGGTCAATCTAGTCCAGCACTCTGTTCACACAGTGACAATATCCATGTAAAAATAACTATTCTGGGGTCAGTTTAAAAACTCAGCATATGCTGTTAAATGCCTGGAGGAAGAGAGAAAAGTCTTGACCTGGCGCCGAAAAGATAACAATGTTGGCGCCAGGCGAGCCTCGTCGGGGAGATCATTCCATAATTGGGGGGGGGCACCACTGAAAAGGCCCTCTCCCTTGTTGCCATCTTCCGAGCTTCCCTCAGAGTAGGCACTCAGAGGAGGACCTTAGATGTTGAGCGCAGTGTACAGGTAGGTTCATGTCGGGAGAGGCGTTCCGTCAGGTATTGTGGTCCCAAGCAACACCCCCCCCCATCCCTTCCCTAATGCTGACTGACTGTTGGGGGTGATGGAAAACTGGAGTGGGGACAAGGAATGGATTGGTGCAGCTAGAACCCTGCGTTGCAGGACTCTACGCTGCAACATTTTGTTACAGATCTTTCTTGTTCCCACCTAACTCTGTTGAATGTTTAAACTAGGCCTCATTGCTGAGCTTTATTCAAACGTTGAAACAAAGATATTAAACCAGAACAGGGGTTTGCTACTCACCCGCAACGCCCAGTGCCAATCACCCGCTACCTGCTTGACACTGGATCCAGTGATGTATCCTAAACCGCTAGAAAACAACAAAGCAATAAAATTAAATAATAAGTTTGTAGAAACATGAAGCATTACTCGATTCATTTATTAAAGATCCTCTTCTCCAACTGATCTCCTGGGGCTTTTCATAGAATCATAGAATAGCAGAGTTGGAAGGGGCCTACAAGGCCATCGAGTCCAACTCCCTGCTCAGTGCAGGAATCCACCCTAAAGCATCCCTGACAGATGGTTGTCCAGCTGCCTCTTGAAGGCCTCTAGTGTGGGAGAGGCCACAACCTCACCAGGCAACTGATTCCATTGTCGTACTGCTCTAACAGTCAGGAAGTTTTTCCTGATGTCCAGCTGGAATCTGGCTTCCTGTAACTTGAGCCCGTTATTCCGTGTCCTGCACTCTGGGAGGATCGAGAAGCGATCCCGGCCCTCCTCTGTGTGACAACCTTTCAAGTATTTGAAGAGTGCTATCATGTCTCCCCTCAGTCTTCTCTTCTCCAGGCTAAACATGCCCAGTTCTTTCAGTCTCTCCTCATAGGGCTTTGTTTCTAGACCCCTGATCATCCTGGTTGCCCTCCTCTGAACACGCTCCAGCTTGTCTGCGTCCTTCTTGAATTGTGGAGCCCAGAACTGGACGCAATACTCCAGATGAGGCCTAACCAGGGCTGAATAGAGAGGAACCAGTACCTCACGCGATTTGGAAGCTATACTTCTACTAATGCAGCCCAAAATAGCATTGGCCTTTCTTGCAGCCATATCGCACTGTTGGCTCATATTCAGCTTGCGATCAAGAACAATTCCAAGATCCTTCTCGTTTGTAGTATTGCTGAGCCAAGTATCCCCCATCTGGTAACTGTGCATTTGGTTTCTATTTCTTATTTGGTTTCTATTTTTATAAAGGAGCGATTTATAGCACACTCATGACTGAAGTTTGCAGGTCAATTTCATGACGTTTTCAACAGCCAGAGTGTCCTTAGGTTTGGTGACTTACAGCTCAAATCTTACATCTACTCAGAGGGGCGGTGAGGAAAACAGGACAGCACAAGTTAACCAACGAAAACCAGATACTCTCATTTGCACACGTGCCTTAGAGGCCCCTTCCAACTCTACTATTTTATGATTACGGGAGGGGGGCGCTCCGTGAATTCAAACCGCAAGTGTCTGCCATATAAAAAAGCCCTTCCTAATACTGCAAAGAACCAGAAAGCCACGGTAATAATGCGGTGTTTGGGCTAATGTAGAGACACCCCTAATGGCTCCTGATGTATACTTTATCACATGTATAGAACAGCTGACTAAATAGATCCCAAAACAACACGTCCTTTTAAAACTTCTGTTTGTATACTCCTACCCATTCAGCAGTTCCAACGCCTACTCAGATTTAAATGTTAATATAATATATTAACATTTATATAATCTTCTGTAATATATTCTGGGTGTCGACAGTTTATATAAAACTAACTGGCAACACCCAGAACTGTGTGCCGTCTGTGATTCCACAAGCGCATAAACACAGCTATCAGTGTCACCGGCAGCATTCAACATGCTGGTAATCTCAATTTAGAAACAACAACAGATTTCTAGTCCTTAAGGTTATAAAGACAGGTTTTCATTGGTTTCGGCCTGGGTTAATGCCCATTCTCTTTTCACAGGGACCCTTGTGGACAGATAGTCCTAAGAGAGAGTCTACAGACCTGTAACCGAAAATGCTCAGCACCCCTCACTAAAATACAACTCCCAGGATTCCCTGGGAATAGTTAAAGTGGTATAGTTAAAGATTGTTAAAGTGGTATACAAGGGTTAAACGTCAGCAGTGCAGACAAGCTACATTAGAAATAGTTCTCCAGGCAGAAGTTTTTTGCTACGGATGGGGTTCTTAAACTTTCTACCCCCAGGGTCTGCTTGAGAGACTGAGACCCATCACAAAGTGGTAACAACTGGGCAGGTTTAGCATGGAGAAGAGAAGATTGAGGGGAGACATGATAGCACTCTTCAAATACTTAAAAGATGTCACACAGAGGAGGGCCAGGATCTCTTCTCCATCATCCCAGAGTGCAGGACACGGAATAACAGGCTCAAGTGACAGGAAGCCAGATTCCGGCTGGACATCAGGAAAAACTTCCTGACTGTTAGAGCAGTACGACAATGGAACCAGTTCCCTAGGGAGGTGGTGGGCTCTCCCACACTAGAGGTCTTCAAGAGGCAGCTGGACAACCATCTGTCAGGGATGCTTTAAGGTGGATTCCTGCATTGAGCAGGTTGGACTCGATGGCCTTGTAGGCCCCTTCCGACTCTACTATTCTATGATTCCATGGTAATCAGTGGAGGCAGAGTTTGGCATAGTCAGCTAGAAACTGCTGATATCATTTTATAGTGATAGCTAATCCTTCCAGTGATGGCTGCTGGCTCTAGAGTTATTGGGGCAGTGAATCCACTCCAGGTTTTCGTCAGAACTCTAAAGGAGCTAAGTAACTATCCAAGGTGCTGAATCCTACTTCAAAATAGCTTCTGCATCTTGGCTAGCTCCTTTAGAGTTCTGACTGGTCCTGACAGAAACCCGGAGCGGATTCACCGATCCCACTGACATCAGAGTCACCAGTCTGCATCTGAAAGCAGGGTGTGGGGGGGGGCAACAGCAGGCTACAGCTATTGTCTTCAAGCCCTGCTGATGGATGTCCCGGAGGCAACTGGTCAGCCACTGAATTCAATAGAAGCTTGGTCTGGTTCCATAAGGCTCGTGTTATGTCCTTGCGTAGGAATGGAACCTCCATGTGCAGGGGCAGTATACCTCTACAGTCTTCGAATCCTGCTTTTGGACTTCCAGAAAAGAAATCTAGCTGGCCTCTGTTGGAAATAGGCTGATCCATATGGACCTTTGGTCTCACCCAGCATGGGTCTTTTTATGTCCTTATCATGACACTAACACAGGCTTGTGTTTAAGCTCTCACCCAGCTGCCACAGGCTACGTGGATAGCGATTAAATATAAGGAAAACAACAGTGGAAAAGTCTACCTACGGAGATTGTGAGTACAGACCTGGAGGGTTTTAAGAAGAGGCTGGACAGTCAATTCTCATGGATGGTTTCACTGGTATTCCTGCACATTGCAGAGGGTTGGACTAGATTATCTTTGTGGCCCCTTCCGACGCCACAATTCTATGAATTCTATGGAGCGGACCATCAGGGATGAGATGGAATGCCACATCCAGTGGAGGCTGGTGGCTCCGACGTTAGTGGGTTGGTGAATCCGCTCTGGGCTCCAGCCAGAACCAGTCACAACTCTAAAGGAGCTACCCAAGCCATCCCACACACCGATCATTTCTGGTTTCTCAGCTGCTGTACAGCTTCCGCACCTCGGAGAGCTCCTTTAGAATCCCGACTGGTCCTGACGGAAACCTGGAGTGGATTCGCTGCCCCACTGATATCAGAGCCACCGCTGGAAACCAAGTGGGCTGCCCGAGAAAGGAAGCCCCTGGCCGTTGGAGGAGGGGCGGAGGTGGCCATCCCTCTACCGCCAGCCATCAGCAGGCTAGTGAAACATTTTGGCCGGCTAGGAGCGTTTGTGGGCTTATCCACAAGGCTGCTCTCGCAGTCCCGAGCTCCTGGTTTTAAACAGCACTGGAAAGACAACGTTGAGGTCTTTTGCTCGCAGTGGAGTTTCCTGGCATTCTTCAGGAAAACGCTCCTTGCCCTCAATCCCTGTCAGTCTTATGATGCCCAAGAAACGCTTCCCCCCTTTCCTGAAGAGCAAATGGAATCCTTTCAAGCCTTTGTCTGAAGGCTGGCCGTTAGCAGCCCGGCTGAGCACGTTCCCAGATGTTTTGTCACCCGGTTGATTACTGGAAAGGTTTCCACCAATGGAAATCAACACGCGGCGCTGAGCTTCTCCGCAGGAAACGGCCTTGCCGGTTGGAATTCGGAGCCCTACCCTGCCTCCCCACCCTGTCTGCAACCTTGCCAAGCCCGGGGTTGGGCACTGGGGAGGCCGTGCATTCCAGAAGTCCGCAGACGGAGAGGACGCGCGCGGCCGATAAGGGAGGCCAAAGCACAGAGAACACAGCAGAAGAAGATGGCAGCCAAGAGTTGCCCAGGGAGCCGAGCTTTCTAAACCGGCTCTCAAAGCTGTCAATGAGCCCAGAGCTACTTCGGAGCTTCCAGTGGAAGTTATTTCCCTTCAGCCTCCGTTGTCCCCATCTGCGAAATGGGCATGTTGTACTGGATAGTTGCAGCGTCAAAACACGCCAATTCATAGAATCACAGAATAGTAGAGTTGGAAGGGGCCTATAAGGCCATCGAGCCCAACCCCCTGCTCAATGCAGGAATCCACCCTAAAGCATCCCTGACAGATGGTTGTCCAGCTGCCTCTTGAAGGCCTCTAGTGTGGGAGAACCCACAAACTCCCTAGGTCACGGGTTCCATTGCCGTAATGCTCAAACAGTCAGGAAGTTTTTCCAGATGTCCAGCCGGAATCTGACTTCCTGTAACTTGAGCCCATTATTCCGTGTCCTGCACTCTGGGAGGATGGAGAAGAGATCCTGGCCCTCCTCTGTGTGACAACGTTTTCAGTATTTGAAGAGTGTCTCCTCTCAATCTCCTCTTCTCCAGGCTAAACACACCCAGTTCTTTCAATCTCTCCTCACAGGGCTTTGTTTCCAGACCCCTGATCCTCCTGGTTGCCCTCCTCTGAACACGCAATTCAAGGCCGTCATGCAGCCTGGATGGCAGAGGTACTTGGTAGGCTAAAAGATTGGGGGGCCTTTTCTCCCAGTGGGGCGCTTCCAGCCATCACTCACGCCTCCGTCACCTCAAAGCTAGACTACAGCAATGGTTCCAGAAGACTCGTGGTATGTCCTTGTGTAAACCATGGTTAGGAACGGAACCTCCATGTGTAGAGGCAGTATACCTCTATGGTCTTCAAACCCTGCTCTTGGACTGCCAGAAAGAAATAAATCTAGCTGGCCTCTGTGGGAAATTGGGCCCTGAGCTATATGGATTTAAATCTTCAAAGTAAACAAGCAAGCAAGAGCCAGGTGTTCGTTCAATACCTGCCCAGAGGGATGGCGAAATAGAAGACCGACAGCATGAGCGTCCGGGTGTTTTTGGTGAAAAGATCTCCTATGATGGTGGGGGCGATGGTGGAGTAGCTGGCTTCCCCGATGCCGACCAAACCTCGTGAAAGGACAAACAGCCAGAAATACTGCGGGAAGAAAGAAAGAAAGAAAGGTCAGCATATTATCATTACGATTTATACAGCTGTTCTAAAGTGCTGAGCAGATTTTGTAATGCGGTTCAACCACCCACAACGATCCTGTATGGTGAGTTAGATGAGCTGGTTATCCACGGAGACGAAGGCTGCAATCCTACCTGCGCTTACCTGGGAGTAAGCCCCATTGGTATGTAGAGAATTGCATTGCAGGTGACTGAACTACAAATCAAGCGGCCGAATCTGCAACTCAGGAGGCCGAATCTGCAAATCAGGAGGCCGAATCTGCAGATCAACAGGCCGAATCTGCAAATCAGAAGGCCGAATCTGCAAATTAGAAGGCCGAATCTGCAAATCAGGCCAAATCCGTAAATCAGAATGCCGAATCTGTAAATAAGAAGGCTCAATCTGCAAATCAGGCCGAATCTGCAAATCAGAAGGCCGAATCTGCAAATTATAAGGCCGAATCTGCAAATCAGGCCAAATCTGCAAATCAAGCCAAATCTGCAAATCAAAAGGCTGAATCTGCAAATCAGGCCGAATCTGCAAATCAGAAGGCCGAATCTACAAATTATAGGGCCGAATCTGCAAATCAGAAGGCCGAATCTGCAAATCTGGCCGAATCTGCAATTCAGATATGGGTGAGCCAGTGAGGTACAGTGTACAACAGTCTTCCTCAACCTGGACCCCTCCAGATGAGTTGGACTGCAACCCCCATCATTCCCAGGCAGCATGGTGAATGATGGGAGTTGCAGTCCAACACATCTCCAGGCTACCAGTTGAGGAAGGCTAGTGTACGAAATGTCACACTCAGACCTGAAAAGTGGGCTCAAATTCTCTCAGCCATGAAGCTCACTGGATGACCAGTCACCCTTGTTGGCAAATCAGCCTCACATGGTTGTTGTGAGGATAACAAGGTGAAGGAGGCCATTTCCACAAGCCTAAACTCCTTGGAGGACAGGATGGATAATAAGCAGTCAGACCAACACACGCATACCAATAAATAAGATGGTCCTCTGATGTCATATCTAGCTTGGCCTATAATTTGTATTAGTCTAGGACAGGGTGGATAAAAATCAATGAATTTGTTTTAAAAAATTAAAAAATTGATTTTTTTTTATTTAAATCAGTTTTTTTTTAATTTAAATCAGATTTTTTTTAATAAAATGCTTTTAGAGGAAAAATCTATCTAAAGATAGTTTTCTATTTAAAATACATTATAGTCCAAAGGTTATTCATCATGAAATAAGGATTAGCTTTTAATTATGTAGCAGGAGGCTGTATTTTCATGCAACGTTTAAATTTTTGGGTAAATGAATCCCATTCATCCATTCACAATGGCATGCTCTCCCAGAGGTTTCTGCACGATTATTGGGCATTTTTTCTCTATCTAGAAGATATTCTCACAGAGGCTTGGTTTTACAGTTCCCAAAACTGTGAATTCGGGTCTGCGGAGATCACAAGCCCATTGTGCCTTTGCAAATCTCTGTACACAGAATCAACCCCTTAACCTCTTAAGTGCTACGTTTCAAAAAATCCAATGAACAGGGTGCACTTTTTGCGGGGAGGGAGTCACATGATTAAATCGAGTCTTTCTGAGTGGTGATTTAAATCGTGATTTAAATCACGATTTAAATCAAATTGATTTAAATCAAATACACCCTGGTAGGACTTGGGCTCTTTGCTTAGAGCTTGTGCACCAGGCCATGTTCTGCTTCCAGAACGCTCCAGGTTAAACCTTCTCTCCCCCCTTAAAAGACCAACACGCAGAGATCAATCTCTGTGTACCATCCATCTCTTTTGCAACGCAGTCTCAAAGCAGGCGAAATCTTCGCTCTCCCGGCACCTCGGCTAAGCGGCGTGCTTACAAATCAGTCCTCACCTTTTTCTCCTTCAGTTGCCAGCAGTTCTACCTTTTCTGGGAACTGCATCGCTACCGAGAGCCCTATAATTACACAGCCCTAATTAAACGTTTCTTGCCATCCTTGTCATATCGGAGACAGATGTGCGTGGGCTGAGCCCTAAAGGGCAAGTTCATGACTCAGGGCCATTTAACTATCGTTCGTTGCCCAACGCTTAAACCGCTCCAGAGTACCGCGGATGCCCAGGCAAGGAAAGGCAGCCAAGAAGCCAAGACGCATTTTCAAGAAGTGGCAATTTTCATAAAATTGCAGGCTGGATGAATTCACCAGGCAAGACGTTTGCAGTGGGAAGAAACGAGAGAGGCGTGTTTTTAACGGTGTGCGACATGGCCGTTCAAATGCACGACCACACACTCACACATTGGGAGTTTTTCAGTTTAGGGTTGAAAAAGGTACTCAAGGGAAACGTTTATTTTTTTAAAAAAAAAAAATTCCTGGAGAGAGAGAAAACGTAGAGAAAGAGAGAGGTTTTGTTCCCCCGTCTCTCATAATACTAGATTGGGTTCATCCTGTGAAACTGATTTGGCAGGAGGCTCAGGGCAGACAAAAGATACTGACGCAGTGCGGCGTTAATTTGTGGAACTCTCTGCCACAAGATAGCTAAATTCCTGGAGAACAGAGCTAGCAATGGCTATTAGTCAGGATGGTTCTCTGTGTACCATCCATCTCTTTTGCAACGCAGTCTCAAAGCAGGCGAAATCTTCGCTCCCCCGGCACCTCGGCTAAGCAGCGTGCTTATAAATCACCCCTCACCGTTGTTATCTTTCAGGCGCCAGGTCAAAACTTTCCTCTTCTCCTAGGCATTTCAAAGGCATTGAACGCTAAGTTTGTTTCGAATGGACCCCAGAACTGTTGTTTTAAATGGATGCTGCTGTTTTTATACTGTTGTTTTTATGTCTCTGATGGTTTTTAAATTTTTGTATATTTTTAATGTTTACTGTTTTTAGCTTTTGTGAACCGCCCAGAGAGCTTCGGCTGTGGGGCGGTATATAAATATAAATAAATAAATACATGCCAGCCTCCAAGTTTAAAGGCCTTCAAAAACCAGTTCCTAGAAAGCAACAATGGGAGAAGCCTATTACCCTCTTGTTTCGGTATGTTTCCTAGTGACACCGGTCTGGCTCCTGTGGGAAGCAGGGTGGTGGAGGAGATCAGGGGGTTTGGATCTTTTTCGGCTTTGAAAACTCAGTTTCAGAGAAGCTCTCAGTCCCATTCCAGTGGGCGGGGCCAAAGGGGAAAGTGGGCGGAACCCAAATACAACCCCCCCCCCCAGCATATTCAAGGTGCTGGTTTTGACCTATAAAACCTCACACGGCTTGGGACCGCAATACCTGATGGAACGCCTCTCCCGACGTGAATATACGTTCAACATCTAAGGTCCTCCTCTGGGTGCCTACTCCGAGAGAGGCTCGGAGTGCGGCAACAAGGGACAGGGCCTTTTCGGTGGTGGCCCCCAGACTGTGGAATGATCTCCCCGATGAGGCTCACCTGGCACCAACGCTGCTATCTTTCCGGCGCCAGGTTAAGACTTTCCTCTTTGCCCAGGCATATGGCGGCACATCCTAATTACCCACATGTTTAGCTTTTAATTGGTTTTTAATGCTTTATGTGTGTATGTTCTGCGTTTTAGAGTTTTAAATTTTGTATACTTGTTTTTACCTCAATTTTAGAATTTCTGTAAACCGCCCAGAGAGCTCTGGCTATGGGGGCGGTATATAAGTGTAATAAATAAATAAAATAATAAATAAATAAATATTTCAGCTTCAAGCTCTTAACCGCCAGGGGCGAAGCCTTAAATGAAGGATTTCACGCTGCTTTTGCACTCTTTTCCTTTGTGCTTCCTGAGTTTGCAGCGAACCAATTTAGCCTTTTTAGATGTGGCCATCGTGAGACTATTAGTCATAGCCAGGTTATTTATATGCCCTGTTTCCCAGAAATACGTTGGGCTCCCACAAAGCGAGCAGGCAACTGAGATACAATGACAAATGCGGTTGCTGCTGTGATATAATTTCGGACAGTTCAACCATTAATATTCAGGTGAAAAAATAATACAGAGAGGGTGTGATCGTCATTCTGTGTTGCGTTGAAGTTGCTGGAATGATCGTTTTGTTAAAACTCAATAGAAATGTAATTTTAAACGCAAGACAATGACCCTGTTCAGACAACACGCTAAGCCACGGTGCTTAAGTATTTTGAACTAAACATTGGCCCTGTTCCAACAACATGCTAAACCATGCTGCTTAACCATGGTTAACCATGATAGGTTAATTAACCCATGAGATGACATGACTCATGATGGCTTAATAAAGCCATCATGGGATAGATAACTCACGATGGCTTAATTAATCCATCATGTGTTACGTCTGACACACGTTTTCCCTAACCAACTGCCCTGTCAACTACATTGACCCCGTTCAGACGACACGCTAAACCATGCCGCTTAACCACAAAAGGGTTAAAAGTGTTGTCTGCAAGCATTCCACATGTGGTTAGTGTTAACCACAGCTGAACATGGTTAAGCTGACCACAAAGCCCAGACTGTGGTCTGAACCAGGCCTCTATGGCTTAGCGTGTTGTGTGAACAATGACTTCGTGGCCTGGTTCAGACAACACGCTAAACCATGCTGCTTAACCACAAAACCATTTTGTGGTTAAGCAGCATGGTTTCACATGTTGTCTGAACCAGGCCACTGTATCATAGAATCATAGAATAGCAGAGTTGGAAGGGGCCTACAAAGCCATCGAGTCCAACCCCCTGCTCAAGGCAGGAATCCACCCTAAAGCATCCCTGACAGATGGTTGTCCAGCTGCCTCTTGAAGGCCTCTAGTGTGAGAGAGCCCACAACCTCCCTAGGTAACTGGTTCCATTGTCGTATTGCTCTAACAGTCAGGTTGTTTTTCCTGATGTCCAGCCGTAATCTGGCTTCCTGTCAGTTGAGCCCATTATTCCGTGTCCTGCACTCTGGGAGGATTGAGAAGAGATCCTGGCCCTCCTCTGTGTGACAATCTTTCAAGTCCCTAGGTAATGAGTTCCACTGTCGTACCACTCTAACAGTCAGGACGTTTTTCCTGATGTCCAGCCGGAATCTGGCTTCCTGTAACTTGAGCCCATTATTCCGTGTCCTGCACTCTGGGAGGATCGAGAAGAGATCCTGGCCCTATGCGGCTACATAACCATGGTTTAAGCATGCTCACTAACCATTTGCTGCAAAAGGGTTAGTAGCCTAACCAGTGCTTAGTGTGATGTCTGAACAGACCCAATTAACCATTCAATGGGGAGTCAAAAGCCGTCCGTCCTGGGCAATATTCTCTAAAACATCCAACCCACAGATCTCAATTACTACATTATACAAAATGCCAAAGCATACAGCATGTGTGTTCCATTCCAGACTCAATCCACAACAGCTCCAGTTTTTTTTTTTTTTTAAGTATGACAGGGAGCACTGACTGAAGGGAAAACCTGCTCTTAAAATCCTACAACTGTCTTCAGCCAAAGAGAACTGAGCTGGGGTACTAGAAATTATATCTGAAACCTGGGAAGGGGGTGTGGCATTGCTAGGCACTTAAAAGATCTGAGGCTCAGGCCCATAGAAAATCTGAATCAAATCCGCATATGCTAATTTATATCTGTACAAGCAAATTCAGAAATAATTACTAGGGTTTATTTAAATTTCACAAGAGGCACAGCCAGCGAATTAATTTCTCATCCGATCATCTCAAATAAAATACATTCTTCAATTAACTTGCATGGAGACAGATGATTGCAAACCCATGGTAAAAAGTTTTCCCTTCCTCAGCTTAATTGACATGCAGGTGAAGATTTGGGGGGTTGCAGCACGTGGGAAGGAGAGAGTTAACCCTTCCCTCCCCAGCTGTAATCTCCCTTGAAAATTGCCCCTGCGGGGCAATTCAACTGAGTGGGGGAAAGCCCTTTCCATTGGATGTTCTGGGCAGCAGATCCCGGGGCCCAGGGAAAAGTGCTGCATATCCTGGGTTTCGCTTTGTATAAAAATAAAATACGCCAACGAGCTGAAAGGTGAGTTGAGATTTTATAGGCCCCCAAACACAGCAGGGAGCAGTTCTATACAAGAGGAGGCACAGATTACAGAAACGCTCCAAGGTGATATTCAGGGGACTGAGCGCTAATGCTTAGAAATCCCTGCTTCGGGAATATTAAAATTCAATTAAATCCCCCCGCCCTCTATTTTTACTCTTTGTAATTCAAATGGATGCAAGAGGCTGGCATGGTGTAGTTTCTATAGCACCAGGCTCAAAGATGAAGGTTAAATTTGTAGGATTTTGGAATTGAGAGGGGCCAAATGGTCATCTAGTCAAACCTCCTATTCAATGAAGGATCATAGAATCATAGATTGGAAGGGGCGTATAAGGCCATCTAGTCCAACCCCCTGCTCAATGCAAGGATGCTACAGATGCATCTTTAGTATCCCTGACAGTCACCCAGTGACTGGGTTCAGACAACATGATAACCCATGATAGGTTAATTAAGCCATGATAGGTTAATTAACCCATGAGATGACATGACTCATGATGGCTTAATTAATCCATCATGTGTTACATCGTCTTGTGGGAGGTTTTTTTTAAAACCCACGATGACTTATTTGACCAAAATAACCCACTCTTTCTGCAAAAAAGGAAACAGGGTCAAGTCGGGTCTCCTCTAATTCCAGTATTAAACATGGGTGGATCTGGACAGACAGCGTGAGTTTATTTATTAATTAAAACACTTGTATCCTGCCCTATATCACTAGGATATCAGGGTGGCGTACAGATAAAATCAGAACAATGTAAATCAATAAATATACACAGCTAAAAGTGTATTAAATCATTCACAAACTAAAACCAGTAGAAAAGTTTAAAAGCAATAATAAAATAAAATAATATTTTTTAAAATGAAGGCTCTTCTCTGGGTGGGCTCCAGTGTGGAGCCACAAGGACTCCCATGCCACAGCTATTAGAACTTGATTTTGGAGAATCCTTACGGGGTTGTCGGTCTGAGAGAGGATGAATAATCAAACTGCTCCTAACCCCCCCTCCCCACAGAAAAAGTAAATACTAGGTATAACGCAAAATGATTTAACTTTAATAATGTCAATAAAAAAAATCTCATATGCAATTTGCCAACCAAGTTGGCGAAGAACTGATTCATCAGCCTGACAATCAGAGGCGTGACAAATGGCATTCCATTTTTTGAAGAACTCTCGCCTCTATCCATGTAAAAGTTTGAAAATAAAGGACACCCGACTTTCGTATGGAACAATTGGCTGTCGCTTTTGCAGGGATGTTTCCTTTCCGCGCCCCACCTGGTTTTCCGTCCCTTTCGACTCCAGCATTTAGTATCCTGTGGCCACTGACCATGTTTTTAGACTCCTCCAACCCTTTCAGCCTTTTCCCCCCTCCTAAAGATATTTTTGTACTTCTACAGACTTTGAGGTCTCCACTGAAATTTTCCCTCTTGTGTGTGGGCAATGATGCCGTTCTGGCTACAAAAGCAAACGGCGCATTCAGGCTCAGCATCGGAAATAGAAGGAATTATCTTTCTGTGGAAGCCAGGACAATAACAATTGCAGGAAAACGGAGGTTAAAAAGGGGGAAAATTACTTAGAATGGGTGATTAAAGTCTGGGACATTGACTTCATGGAGAAATGAACATTTTATACACTTATACACAAAAAGGAAAGATAATGACACAGTGACGGTTAGAGGTTAGGTACTCCTTTTGCGTTTTGGGGAATAATGTAAGGTAAATTCTTAAAATTTATAACTTGGGCCAAGTTAAAATTTTGTATACTTTTTTTAATGTTTACTGTTTTTAACTGTTGTAAACCGCCCAGAGAGCTTCGGCTGTGGGGCGGTATATAAATGTAATAAATAAATAAATTAAAGCCCTCCCAAGGTGGCTTACATGATAAAACCCCATCCAACGATAAAACAGCAAAAATTAATAAAAGCAGCAGACACCAGCAATAAAACATCCAACCTAGATATTACTTCAATCTAAAACATAATAATTGCAGCTGAAAGAGAGGAAATGTCCAATAAAACGTACTGAGGGAGAGGCCGGAGAAAACCTGCCAGTCGCCAGATGGCAACTCGTTCCAGAGGTCTGGGGCCACTGTGGAAAAGGCCCTGTCTCATGTGCTTGCACACTTAATGGCAGATAGGTTTTTTCCCCTTATGCAACTTATTTATTTATTGCATTTATATATCTCGCCCCATAGCTGAAGCTCTCTGGGCGGTTTACAAAAGTTAAAAACAGTAAACGTTAAAAACAAATATACAAAGTTTAAAAACATAAAAAGCATAAAAACAACAGTATCCTTATAAAAACAGCTAGTCAGGGGTCCGTTAAAAACAAACAAACTCAGCTCATGTTGTTAAATGCTGTTAAATGCCTGGGAGAAGAGAAAGGTCTTAACCTGGTGCTGAAAATATAACAATGTTGGTGCCAGGCGAGCCCCGTCAAGGAGACCATTCCATAATTGGGGGGCCACCACTGAAAAGGCCCCCTCCCTTGTTGCCATCCTCCGAGCTTCCCTCAGAGTAGGCACTCGGAGGAGGACCTTAGATGTAGAGTGCAGTGAGCAGGTAGGTTCATGTCAGGTGAGGGATTCCTCAGGTATTGTGGTCCCAAGCCATGTAAGGCTTTATAGGTCAAAACCAGCACCTTATTATTATTATTATTATTTATTTATATAGCACCATCAATGTACATGGTGCTGTACAGAGTAAAACAGTAAATAGCAAGACCCTGCCCCATAGGCTTACAATCTAATTTGATTTGGGCTTGGAAACGTATAGGCAGCCAATGCAAGTGGGCCAGAATCGGTCTTATATGTTCAAACCATCTGGTTCCGGTTTCAATCTGGACGCTGAATTTTGCACAAGCTGCAGCTTCCGAACCGTCTTCAAAGGCAGCCCCACGTAGAGCGCATTGCAGTAATCTAATTTGGAGGTTACCAGAGCACGGACAACTTCACACTATCAATTGCTTTAAAAGCAAAATATCTTTTTAAAAGGTTTGAGAACAGCACCCTCACGCACACCCTGCTCGTAGCTTGGTGGTACAGCCAACTAAGTAAGTAATCCATACTTTAATAGGCATTATACTTTGTTCTTGCTCCTCCTGCACTACTACTAAATTACTTCACAAAGAGAGAATTACGCTACTGTTCTCCGAGAGGTTCCTGGACACTGATAAAGCTATAATCTGCTGAAGTATGTCTAAAGTCCAGAGGCAACGGCCTTGCCGTCTCAAAACAAGCACATGATCTTTAAATCCTGGGTTCGTGAAGCATTAGAAACAGCATGTGATGTACGAAAAGTTAAACTTCTGGTCTGAGCTTGCATGCATCCCAGATCCAAACATCACGACCATAGAACTGATGACGGCTTCTTCTGATACTTTTTCGCCTTTGGCTGCAAAATATCCAAGGCCTTGGACGATAGAAGCTCAACGTTTCATGACAGCACGCGCGCTTTGCTTGCAGGAAGTCCTAGCTTCAATTCCTGACATCTCTAATCACAAAAGGATCG
This sequence comes from Elgaria multicarinata webbii, assembly GCF_023053635.1. Lineage (NCBI taxonomy): Eukaryota > Metazoa > Chordata > Lepidosauria > Squamata > Anguidae > Elgaria > Elgaria multicarinata. Next base: position 12,653,343 of record NC_086192.1, read on the forward strand.
CAGACCTGAGACCCATCCTAGTTAGAATTGATCATACTGGGCTAGACAGACCAGAGATCCAATAGGCTCATATCATAGAACCATAGAATAGTAGAGTTGGAAGGGGCCTATAAGGCCATCGAGTCCAACCCCTGCTCAATGCAGGAATCCACCCAAAAGCATCCCTGACAGATGGTTGTCCAGCTGCCTCTTGAAGGCCTCTAGTGTGGGTGAGCCCACAACCTCCCTAGGTCACTGGTTCCATTGTCGTACTGCTCTAACAGTCAGGAAGTTTTTCCTGATGTCCAGTCGGAATCTGGCTTCCTGTAACTTGAGCCCGTTATTCCGTGTCCTGCACTCTGGGAGGATCAAGAAGAGATCCTGGCCCTCCTCTGTGTGACAACCTTTCAAGTATTTGAAGAGTGCTCTCATGTCTCCCCTCCATCTTCTCTTCTCCAAGCTAAACATGCCCAGTTCTTTCAGTCTCTCTTCATAGGGCTTTGTTTCCGGACCCTTGATCATCGTGGTTGCCCTCCTCTGAACACACTCCAACTTGTCTGCGTCCTTCTTGAATTGTGGAGCCCAGAACTGGACGCAATACTCTAGATGAGGCCTAACCAGGGCCGAATAGAGAGGAACCAGTACCTCACGCGATTTAGAAGCTATACTTGTATTAATGCAGCCCAAAATAGCATTTGCCTTTCTTGCAGCCATATCACACTGTTGGCTCATATTCAGCTTGTGAGCTACAACAATTCCAAGATCCCAAAATTCCTGCATTGAGCAGGGGGTTGGACTTGATGGCCTTATAGGCCCCTTCCAACTCTACTATTCTATGATTCTATAAGCCCTGATGTGTTCCTGTATCCTTCGTTATTCTTTTTTTGCCTCTGCGTCCTGCTTTGTCCTTCCTTTCTGATGTCTGGCTTTTGGCGGTAGGCTCCTCTCAAACTTGTTGCCCACAGCTCAGCCCTGAGGTGCAGTCCACCGGGATGCTCTCCTCCTACGCAAACCTCGCCACAACAAATGGGAACCACTCAAGAGCACGCATGGTTTCAAACCGAGATGCACTAGGCCCATGCTAGAAAGATATATAGGCAAAAGTTTCATAAATTCCAAGTAAACCTACAACCTTCTGCCAATGCGCCTCTTTGTTTACACCTGCCATACTTGCTGCACCTTCCCTTCGAATTTCAGGGCGAGCCAGCACCGCCATTCAGCCAAGGGTCATGAGCAATGAACGAGCCAGGTGTTGTATTTGTTTGAATTCCAGCTGGTCTCCTTCCCCTGTCTCAGATCTCTGCCCTCGTCGCAGCGAAGGAAGAATCGGATTTGATAGCTTGTCATTTAAGACATGGGCCTTTGCCTTCACAGACAGCTGAGCAGATGCTATGTGAGAGGCAGCCAAAGTGACGTTCGTTCGAAGGCAGAGGAAGAAGAAAGGCACGAATCAGACATGAGGCCAAGATGTTGCGGGCTGTTGCACCACCACCTCGCAAAAAAATAATAATAATCACAATACATGACCCACGGAAGAGTCAGAGTTGTTGAAGCATTTTTTTTTTAAAAAAAAGCTATTGTTTAAGCAATTTGTTTCTGGTTTAGAACAGATTTCCTCTTTTCCCCCAACCTCTGTATGTTTCGGACTACAACTGCCAGCCCAAATATCTGGAAGGCGGCAGGCTGGGGAAGGTTTTGCGTAGAGTGTTGCAGCAACATGTAGGTTCCAATCAGAGATAAAGCTGGCTGGGTGACTATGGGCCAGTCCCTGCTCCCCAGCCTGCCCTACCTCACAGGGTTGTCGTAATGATAAAACGGGAGTGAAGGAACTGTGAGCGTCACACTGAGGTCCTGGGAGGAAGGGTGGAATTTAAATGTTCCATGACTGGTGGGTGGGGGTCTGTGTTTGGTTGTTTCTTTTAAACTGAACTTGTGTTGACCAGCTGCTGGGGAACATGGGCAGGAGAGTGCTGTCATGCTCAGGTCTTGCTTGTGGGTTCCTGGTCGACAGCTGGTTGGCCGCTGTTAGGGTGACCCTATGGAAAGGCGGACAGGGCTCCTGTATCTGTTGAAAGGGGAATTTCTGCAGGGGTCATTTGTATGCATGCAGCACCTGGTGAAATTCCCTCTTCATCACAACAGTTAAAGCTGCAGGAGCCCTGCCCTCTATAAGAACATCAGAAGGGCCCTGCTGGATCAGACCAAGGGTCCATCTAGTCCAGCACTCTGTTCGCACAGTGGCCCACCGGCCATCGGCCAGGGATGAACAAGCAGGACATGGTGCAACAGCACCCTCCCACCCATGTTCCCCAGCAACTGATACACACAGGCTTACTGCCTTGGATACTGGAGATAGCAGGAACTTATCCAACCCCCTTTTAAAGCCATCCAGATTGGTGGCCATCACTACATCTTGTGGTAGTGAGTTCCATCATTTAACTCTGCACTGTGTGAAGAAGTCCTTCCTTTTATTTGTCCTGGATCTCCCACCCATCAGCTTCATGGGATGAACCCGGGTTCTAGTATTTTGAGAGAGGGAGAAAAATGTCTGATCAGATACAAAAGAGGGCAGGGCTCCTGCAGGTTTAACTTTTGTGATGAAGAGGGAATTTCACCAGGTGCTGTATGCATACAAATGGCCCCTGCTGAACTTCCCCTTTCAATACAACTGTTAAAGATACAGGAGCCCGGTCCTCCTTTCCATAGGGTCACCCTAGCCACTGTGTGAACAGGGTGCTGGTCTGGACGGGCCCTTGGCCTGATCTATCAGGGCTCTTCTTACGTTCTTATGTTCAATGGATCTTGATTCCATACCTGTTGACTTGGGTACCAGTACATTCAAGTGGTATAAAAGCAATAGCACTGGTTTCCTTTTAGCCTCGGGGTCCAATTCAAAAGGTCCTGTTTCTGAATTCTAAAACCCTTCACATCCTGGGACCTGCATATTTCACAGATCATCTTTCCCCACACTCCCTAACAAGAAGTAAGCACGCTCAGTACCCACAGAATGCAGGACGGTTCTCCGGGAAGAAAAACAGGGCGGAAAAAAGAAAGGAACGGAGTACTCCGGGAGAGGATATTCCTAGCTTGCTGGGTCATTGAAATGTGGCATGCCACGCTGCAACATTTTGTTGCAGGCCTCACTGGCTCTCTAACTAGGTCTGCAATGTTTAATGAAGTAATCCAACCCATTAAAAGCACTCTGACTAAAAACATCCCAGCATTGAATCTGTTAGAAGATGCTTAAATCTTTTCCCTGTCTTGTTTTTAATGTGCAACTCAGAAAAACCTGTGATCACAATCACTATCTTAGAAGACACGTTCCTTCCTGTGTGCCTCTTCTAAGACAATGCCCACCTGGGACACAGGTGTGCATCATCTATAAAAGAAAGCATGCTTTCCCCCCCCCCTTCAAAACTATTGTGTTTTTCTTACATAAAAACAATTCAGATTAAAAACCAAACAAGACAGCTACAATTAATTGGCAAAGATCTCTTTAAACAGGGTGGCTGCCTTGCATTTAACTTCCTGGAAGCTAAGTAAACCCACCTTTCTGGCAGGCATTTTGGACCTGGCGCCAGCTGATTACGGCTTTCCCTTTAGGGCTCCTGCTATATAATTAGTTTTGCTGTTTCTTGCGGCTTTGGCGTAATAGATTGTCATTTGCATCTTTAAAAGTGGGATTTCTACTTATTTCACTGATTTGTCAGCGGCCTTGAAAGTAGGCGAGGTAGGATAAAAATAAGCCACGCTAAAAAAGAAAAGAAAGTACAATATAATACCAGGTTTTGTGGGAGAAGTAGAATGGCAGATCTACTTTGGGGTTGTGGGAAGCCCAGAATCACTCACCACCCAGGTGACGCACCCGGGATGCCTTGTTCAGACAACACGTTAAACCATGTTTCATAGAATCATAGAATAGCAGAGTTGGAAGGGGCCTAGAAGGCCATCGAGTCCAACCCCCTGCTCAATGCAGGAATCCACCCTAAAGCATCCCTGACAGATGGTTGTCCAGCTGCCTCTTGAAGGCCTCTAATGTGGGAGAGCCCACAACCTCACCAGGCAACTGATTCCATTGTCGTACTGCTCTAACAGTCAGGAAGTTTTTCCTGATGTTCAGCCGGAATCTGATTTCCTGTAACTTCTGCCCGTGATTCCGTGTCCTGCACTCTGGGAGGATCGAGAAAAGATCCTGGCCCTCCTCTGTGTGACAACCTTTTAAGTCTTTGAAGAGTGCTATCATGTCTCCCCTCCATCTTCTCTTCTCCAGGCTAAACATGCCCAGTTCTTTCAGTCTCTCTTCATAGGGCTTTGTTTCAGTACTACTCCGTTATGCTAAATTTATAATTAATAATAAGCTGGCCCGAAGCTTGATGGGACACCACCAAGAACGAACGACATCTCATATGCGTTCTGACCGACAAGAGAGAGATCCCTCCACCATCCTTGCACGGGGTTTGAATGTTAATGAGCAGCCTTCGAGGATTCCACAGACAAGGGCTTTTTCTGCAGTCAGCATCCTTGACCGGAATTGCTCGCAGTCAGCGAGAGTTTAGGTGATTTGATGGTAATTATGTCTCCAGGCCGCACATGGCCAACCCAGGCGCCGTTGCTTACAAAGTCGAAAGCACGTCTCTGTCAGATGGCCGTGCTCACCTCTGCCTCCTGCCTAGAGCCCCCATACCTACCTATTGAATGTTCTCTTTTTAAAAGGGATATCATCAACAGGTAAGAAAGGGGGCCCCAAGGCAGGAAAAGAGGGGCAACTGAGCCGTTCAACCTTTTGGAAATGTGCTTAATAAACATTATTAAATAGCCATACATCATAGCAAGCCTAGCCATGGACCTAGCTATGGCAAGATGTTGAAGAACCTGGCTAAGAAGCCGCTCAATCGCACTTACCAGGGAGTAGCCCCCCCTGAACGCTGTGAGGTTTAATTAGGGTGACCAACTGTCAGGAGTTCCCCGGATTTGTCTAGGTTTTTTGTTCTATCCCGGGTGTCAGGGGGGATATTCTGTAATATTCTATAATGTCTAGGAGTGACACGCTTTCTCCCTTTAAAGCTGCCATTAGCGTGACGGGTGGGTGGGTGGAATAACGCACTTTCCGGAGGTGTGTCATCCCCCCCCCCGTACCAATCAGGGCTTTAAAGGGGAAAGCATGTCGATCCCAGACATTTTAGAAAAGGCCCCGATTGGAGCTTGGGAGGGGGGGAGAATGATATCCTTTCTCCTCCTTTGCTCCAATTGGGGTCTTTAGGGCCTCGATTGGAGCGGAGGAAGGGAAAGTGTGTTTTTCCACCTCCTCCACTGGGTGTCCTCTTTTTGGGGTTCCCAAATATAGTTACCCTAGGTTTATTTCTGAGTAGACAGACATAAGATTGCACTATCAATCTCTCCAAAAATCAATGCCTAGATCAGCCACTTTCTACAATGGTTAAGATTTCGGGGAGGGGGGGAAATAGAGCCATTTGTCACACTAGGTTTAGCTGCCATCGTGTTGCCTAAATGCAGCATGTTTTCCGCAGGGTGGGTTATCGTGTTGTCTGAAGGCAGCCAAAGTGGCTTTTTAACCACGCAGTGTGGCTTGCTAACCACCCTGAGCGATCAACAACAAACCGTAGGGTTCTAAAGGAAAGGTGGCATGTTTGAGAAAATAATCAACACTGCGTGGTTAACAAGCCATCTTGGCTGCGTTCAGAAAACACGATAACCCATGGTTTAACAAGCAGCTCCCAGTTCAAAACAAACCACAGTTCAAGACAAACCACGCTCAATCACTGAGTATGGGTTAGTGTGTTGTGTAAACAGCCCCACAGAGAGAGAGGAAAGATATATATATATATATAACAGACTGGAAGACTAAGGCCTTAGCTAGACCTACTGGTTAGCCCGCGACGGAGAAGAGAAGATCCTGCTATGTGTTTATCGTGAGATCCCTCCTCTGTTTACATGCGACGTGCAACGCCCTCAGAATGAGAAGCATCACGCCCGCCATTTTTTTTTTTACTTAAAGGGGCAGCAGCGCACGAACGCTCGTGCGCAAAAGGTAAGTATTTTTAAAAAATACTTTCCCTGCTCCCCCCCCCCCGATGAACGCAGCGCCCTGTGTGTGGCTTCCGGCAACTCGTGAGGAATCGCGAGGAGCCAGGTCAAACCGCGGCACCCGGCCACACGTTCCGTGGTCTCGGGCTCAGCCCAGGACCGCGGAAAAAACGGGGCCCAAAGGGAGGACGAGATCCTGGGGCAAGGGAGGGATCATCTATCCGTGATCCCGGGATCCCCTGTGCGTCATATGGACGCAAAGGGACGGTCCCGGGGATCACCCCGGGATTTTGCCCCATCTAACTATGGCCTAAGCAGTAGAGCCCATATGGTACGCCCATTGCAGTGATAGGGATTGGTTACGAGACTTCTTTTCGGAAAAATGAATAACACCAACCATGACTGATGGGAAATACACCTGTGTGAGTGAATAACCATCCGTTTCCGCCCCCTCCCTGGGAGGCGGCAACCAGCCCTTATTAGAAGCTACATACCCATGAGATCAGGTGTGTGAGGTCAGCTCAATGGCTGTTCACAGTCTGGGTGTGTGACAGGATGAGGGCAATTGCTGGAATGCAGCCGGACGGAGAAGATGAGCGGAGCGGGGCTGGTTTTCTCCCTCCCCCTGCTCGCCCGGAGGGAAATCGCTCCACGGAGTCTCTGACATGACTTTGGCTCATCTCGCCAGGAATGCATTAATTAGCCCTCCGTGACAGCAGGTTTCCAAACGTGGAACGCCTCGGTTTCCCAGCGCCCGCCTCTCGTGGCCTCACAGCGCTGACAACCAAAAGGCCTGGCGTGTCGACACACACACAGACCTTTCCGCCCGTGGCACGGGACAGGGGAGATTGTGTCACTCAGGAGAAGCCGCTGGGTGGTGGCGTTATATTTAGCCTGCCAAAATCGGGTATTTGCGCCACCCGGCATGCAAGCTCCTTCACACCTAGCAAACCTGTAAGCTCACCTTTTCCCCAAACTGGGGCCCTCCAGATGTCAGTAGGACTACAACTCCCAGCATCCCCCAGGCTGGGGGTGATGGGAGTTGTATCTAACACATGTGGAGGGTGCCAGGTTGGGCAAAGCCGCCGCGACTCAAAACAACGAAAATGGAAGGAGAATGTTGTAAACCGCTCAGAGAGCTTCGGCTGTGGGGCGGTATATAAATGTAATAAAATAAATAAATAAATAAATAAATGCAGACGCTACAATTATTTCGGTCTCCTCCTTCCCTGTGCAGGGAGATCAAACCGACAAAAAAATGACACCGCGTCCCGCAACAGAATGGAGTGGTAGAATCCTGAGACGGCGGTGGGTGGTCCAGAACACTTCAAACAGCGACCAGGAGATGCCATTTTCAACTATTTCAAAGTATCTCTAAGTGGTAAAACTAAAAACAGCCTAACTAAAACAAGGCCAGTTTAACATTACAAATAAAAGAATTTAAAACAGAGTCCGCAACAGTTTAAAAAATCCAATTACCAGGCCCAAACTAGACATTATTTTAAATCTGCATCTAACAGCTAGGTCTTTTTTAGTCTTTTTTTAAACTCTCAAATAGACCCAGGGTACCCAAACTGCATTTTTAAAATCTCCCCCAATCCTCCTGCTAGGTCCCAATCTGGATCAGCATCCCTGCGTCTACTCTAAAGTAAAAACGGAGGGTGGATGACAGGGAGAGATGCTTGATACAAACACATAATGTCTGGTTTTGCCTTAAGGCTGATTTTAAACTGTTGTGATGCCATTCAAGCAAGCATTCTAATGACCCATGGGAGCATCCCTTGAACCCTGTGTCAAGGACCCAGCCTGGGAAGACACCATAACAGTATCTACCTTTAGAATCACCAAATTACAGGGAAGGGACCAAATAAACCATTTGTCATTTATATGCACATTGGATAGACTCGTTAGTAGATTCATCAACTAGGAACATAGGAAGCTGGTTTATATATTGGTCCATTTAGCTCAGTCTTATTTACATCAGAGGTGGGTAACCTCTAGTTGTTGCTAGAGTCCAATTCAAATCAGCCCCAGCCAGGGGTGATCGGAGCTGTAGTCCAATGATCTCTGGGAGGCAACTGGTTCCCCATTCCTGGTCTACATTCTTCGGCGTTTTTCCCCAGCCATACCTGGAGTTTTTAGGAGTGAACGTGGCCTTAGGCATGTAAAACAAGTGCTCTATCACTGAACTAAGGTTGTAAACCGCCCAGAAAGCTTCAGCTGTGGGGCGGGTATATAAATGTAATTAAATAAATAAATAAATAAATAAACTACGCCCCCTTCTCCAGATTTCAACGCTCTCTTTTCCATTCCAGTAGGTCCGCACATCTTCTGACCAGCGTGAGGTACTGGTTCCTCTCTATTCGGCCCTGGTTAGGCCTCATCGAGAGTATTGCGTCCAGTTCTGGGCTCCACAATTCAAGAAGGATGCAGACCAGCTGGAGCGGGTTCAGAGGAGGGCAACCAGGATGATCAGGGGTCTGGAAACAAAGCCCTAGGAAGAGAGACTGAAAGAACTGGGCATGCTTAGCCTGGAGAAGAGAAGATTGAGGGGAGACAGGATTGTAGTTGTTTATTCGTTCAGTCGCTTCCGACTCTTCGTGACTTCATGGACCAGCCCACGCCAGAGATTTCTGTTGGCCGTTGCCACCCCTAGCTCCCCCAAGGTCGAGTCCATCACCTCCAGAATATCATCCATCCATCTTGCCCTTGGTCGGCCCCTCTTCCTCTTGCCTTCCACTTTCCCTAGCATCAGCCTCTTCTCCAGGGTGTCCTGTCTTCTCATTATGTGGCCAAAGTACTTCAGTTTTGCCTTTAATACCATTCCCTCCAGTGAGCAGTCTGGCTTGATTTCCTGGAGTATGGACTGGTTTGATCTTCTTGCAGTCCAAGGCACTCTCAGAATTTTCCTCCAACACCACAGTTCAAAAGCATCTATCTTCCTCCGCTCAGCCTTCCTTATGGTCCAGCTCTCGCAGCCATAGGTTACTACGGGGAATACCATTGCTTTAACTATGCGGACCTTTGTTGTCAGTGTGGGGTCTCTGCTCTTAACTATTTTACCAAGATTTGTCATTGCTCTCCTCCCAAGAAGTAAACGTCTTCTGATTTCCTGGCTGCAGTCAGCGTCTGCAGTAATCTTTGTGCCCAGAAATACAAAGTCTGTCACTGCCTCCACTTAAAAGGTTGTCACGCAGAGGAGGGCCGGGATCTCTTCTCGATCCTCCCAGAGTGCAGGACACGGAATAATGGGCTCAAGTTAGAGGAAGACAGATTCCAGCTGGACATCGGGAAAAACTTCCTGACTGTTAGAGCAGTACGACAATGGAATCAGTTACCCAGGGAGGTTGTGGGCTTTCCCACACTAGAGGCCTTCAAGAGGCAGCTGGACAACCTTCTGTCAGGGATGCTTTAGGATGGATTCCTGCACTGAGCAGGGGGTTGGACTTGATGGCCTTGTAGGCCCCTTCCAATTCTGCTGTTCTATGGTTCTTCCAGTTGATGGAGCTACCAACACAGCCCAAAACCAGCTGCAGGGCATACATGATTCCCTCTTACCTGTTCGGTGATGAAGGAACTGGAGAAGGTGATGGCGGACCAGAAGAAAATCCCACAGCTCAGAATAATCTTCCTGTTGAAACGGTCACCAAGGTAGCCAAAAATCGGTGCTGCCACCATAAAGCTGCAGATGAAAACTGCAGGAAGAGGAGAAAGGAAAAGACGGGTTGAGCCAGTGTTTCCCAAACTTTCAGAACTGGGCAAGAACAAGAGAGACTCCTGAATTTATGCTAACTTCAGGGGGCCCTGCTACCAAGAACCAATCCTTTGTTCAATGCATCCATGGTATTCTTTGCAAGGACTTATGGAACGGGGCAGAAATCCCATCACTGGTATCTCTCTCTAGCCACCTCCTACAACCATAAGATCCCAAGGGTACCATCTGAAAGCATAATAACTGAATCGCCCTGTTCAGATGACACGCTAAGCCACGGTGGTTAAGCATTTTGAGCTAAACATTATGGTTGAGCGTGTCGTCTGAACTAGGGTGACCCTATGAAAAGGAGGACAGGACTCCTGTATCTTTAACAGCTGTATTGAAAAGGGAATTTCAGCAGTGTGTCATTTGTATATATGGGGAACCTGGTGAAATTCCCTCTTCATCCCAACAGTTAAAGCTGTCCTCTTTTAAATCTGGTCACTTTAGGATAGCTCCTGCAGGTTTAACTGTTGTGATGAAGAGGGAATTTCAACAGGTTCCCCATATATACAAATGACACCTGCTGAAATTCCCTTTTCTATGCAACTGTTAAAGATGCAGGAGCCCTGTCCTCCTTTTCATAGGGTCACCCTAGTCTGACCAGGCCCATAGTGTTTCTTTCACACGTGGGTTTTAGAACTGCATCTGTTGACTGCTACAGCATCTAACCAGAAAAGGCCCAGAAACAGAGGACCCCATAGAACAAAATCTAAATGAAGTGCCATGAACACACTTTTTTTTTCATATACCGTATTTCTTCGATTGTAAGACGCCATCGATTGTAAGACGCACACTAATTTCAGTACCACCAACAGAAAAAAAAAGCTTTGATTCTAAGAATAATAATCGCACCCGCGATTCTAAGACGCACCCCATTTTAAAAGATGTTTATATGGGGGGGAAGTGCGTCTTAGAATCGAAGAAATACAGTATCATGATATGGTAACTCTTGCCACATGTTGGGAAACTGAACATCCCTAAATGTCTACCAGTAACAGATAACTTTTAACCTTGAAAACCGCCCAGAGAGCTTCGGCTATAGAGCGGTATATAAATGTAATAAATAAATAAATAAAATATTCAAGATCAATCATTTTAATAAGGCATAGAAGAAATAACCATGTTGGTAAAATTACAGTGAAGGTTAAAAACATATTTCCCCCCATAACTTAACACCTCTTTAATTTTGCTTAATTAAACGTTTAATTTTATTAATCACTCTAAAAGAATATATTTCATAATCTTTTGAAATAGAAGATTTGGTCATATTACAGCCCTAGTTGTTGCCAAGGGACATGCCTTGTTTATTTTATTTTTATTTATTTTTATTTAGTGGATTTTAAACCACCTTTTATCCTCCCAAGGCAGGTTGCAATATTCAGTAATACAAGAAAATAAGTTTATACAAAAACAACATTAAAACATAATAAGATTGCACAAAAGAAAACCCAACAGCTCGTAAATCAAATCAATCAGATAAAAAGAACTTCAGTAAATAATAACATTAAAACAGAGGCAGCAGAGAAAACAGTTACGCCACAACGAATTATCCAAAAGCAGACAGGAATTCAAAAAGCCTTCAGAGCCTGTCTACATGCTCAAAAGAATTTCGGAAGGGCATTCCAGAGTTGTGGGGCTACCACAGAAAAGGCCCTGTCCCCAATACTCGCCAGTCCAATGGCTCTTGTTGATGGACCAAACAGCAGGGCCTCATGTGCAAATTTTAAGCCTCGGGTACATATATATGAGTGCAAGGGACGAGGGATGTCCTCAATGAACACACAAAAGAACTTATTGGGTTTCCAACAAAATTAATCAGAGCTGTCACCTGATTAGAAGACATTTATTAATTGCATTACACTGCAATCCTTCACATGTCTGCTCAGAAGTAAGTCCCACTGAATTGCTGGTTTCAGGCAGCCGGCTCGGGTCGACTCAGCCTTCCATCCTCCCGAGGTCGGTAAAATGAGTACCCAGTTAGCTGGGGGAAAGGTAATCACGGCCGGGGAAGGCAACGGCGAACCACCCCGCTATATAAGGCCTGCCAAGAAAACGTCAGCGAAAGCTGGTGTCCCTCCAAGAGTCAGTAATGACTCAGTGCTTGCACGAGAGGTTCCTTTCCTTTCCTACTTCCAGGTAAGTGGGTTAGAGTTATTTACTTGAGAGGCTGAAGATGCGGTTAATAATTCAAATAAAAGAAAACAGATAACTAACTTGCTCATTGTGACAGAGCATAAACAACACCCTATCAAGAAATTAGACATTTGAATGTTTGAATCTGCCTGCATTTTCTCTTACTATAATAAGTTGTTGGCTAAAGCAGATGACATGTTGTGTTGTGCAAGAAATCTTCCTATACTTGGAAGTTACATTATTTTAATTAGAAGATTTAAGATGATCGGCAACGTGACGGAGGCAGCTTGATCACAGGAGAGAAATATGAGGAAAATAAAGGAATAAACACGGTGGCAAAAAACAGGGCGATGACAAGACCCAGAATAACGAGGCCCAACCCTTCCACAGCACTGCGTTCGTCTTGCCCGCGACATCAGAAAACTGACTGACTTGGAAATGAATTCAGACAATGGCTGCGTGCCTCTCAATCGGCTTGCCTGCCAGATTGTCTTGTTAGGCACAAATCAATTCCTGCAATTGCATTTGCATGTGATCTTCGTTCCCCTGGCTCTTGTCATTGGGTGTCACTGGATATAGGTGCACACACACCTGGGGGTTGGAGGCAGGCAGGCGCCAGGCCAAATCCAGGGAACGTGAGCGGGAGGAATGGGTGGGGAAGAGGAAGTAGCCACCTGAGTGGCTAGAAGGCCAACCTCTTCCACGAGGCCGGATTCAGGCTGAAAGGGCCCTTGGCAAAGTGCCGACAGGTGGGCCCCCATAGGCAGGGCCTGGCGCTATCATTAGGCCAACTAGGCAGCTGCCTAGAGTGCAGACCTCAATGGCTCTTGTTGATGGACCAAAGAGCAGGGCCTCATGTGCAAATTTCCTTCATCTGGAAACAAAGCCCTAGGAAGAAACACTGAAAGAACTGGGCATGTTTATCCTGGAGAAGAGAAGATTGAAGGGAGACATGATGGCACTCTTCAAATACTCGGAATTGTTGTAGTTCACAAGCTGAATAAGAGCCAACAGTGCGATATGGCTGCAAGAAAGGCCAGTGCTATTTTGGGATGCATTAATAGAAGTATAGCTTCCAAACTGTGCGAGGTACTGGTTCCTCTCCCTTCAGCACTGGTTAGACCTCATCTTGAGTATTGGGTCTAGTTCTGGGCTCCACACTTCAAGAAGGATGCAGACAAGATGGAGGGGGTTCAGAGGAGGGCAACCAGGATGATCTGGGATCTGGAAACAAAGCCCTAGGAAGAGAGACTGAAAGAACTGGGCATGTTTAGCCTGGAGAAGAGGAGATTGAGGGGAGACATGATAGCACTCTTCAAATACTTGAAAGGTTGTCACACAGAGGAGGGCCAGGATCTCTTCTCGGTCGTCCCAAAGTGCAGGACATGGAATAATGGGCTCAAGTGACAGGAAGCCAGATTCCGGCTGGACATCAGGAAAAACATCCTGACTGTTAGAGCAGTCCGACAATGGAACCCGTTCCCTAGGGAGGTGGCGGGCTCTCCCACACTAGAGGCCTTCAAGAGGCAGCTGGACAAGCATCTGTCGGGGATACTTTAGGGTGAATTCCTGCATTGAGCAGGGAGTTGGACTCGATGGCCTTGTAGGCCCCTTCCAACTGTACTATTTATTTATTTATTACATTTTTATACCACCCAACAGCCAAAGCTCTCTGGGCGGTTCACAAAAATTAAAACCATAAAGAGCATAAAAACAAGCAACCATCTAAAAACACAAATACAAAATACAATATAAAAAGCACAACCAGGATCAAACCACACAGCAAAAACCGATATAGGTTAAAACATGGAATTAAAGCAGCAAAGTTTGAATTTAAGTTAAATTAGCTATTAAAATACTGAGAAAATGTTCTATGATTCTAGGGGCGCAGAAGTGCCTTTAAGGGTCACCGTTTTATACAAATTAGCTGTTTTAATAATAATAAAAAAACATAATAAAAGGAAAATATAATAGTTGAGAAACTCTTCTTGAACAGCTGAATCGAAGTTGGCAATTTTGGGGGTGTGTGTGTGTGTGTGTAAGTCGCTCGCCTTGCCTAGGGCGCAAAATAGTCTGGCACCAGCCCTGACCATAGGGTTAGAGAAGCGCCATGCGGTGGCTTTTATACCACAATGCTTTGGAAGTTGAACCATCAAAGATGCTGAAATCAAAGATGGCCATCTGGAGCCCCTCAAAGTGTTGTCGCTTTGTCAGAGCAGGCCCAAGGCAGGCTGCCCAGCCTGGTGTCATGCCTGCTCTCGTCAAAATGGCTGACTGGGAAACAAATGCTTCACCTACGTATGAAACTGCTTCATGCTGGTCAGACCACCGGTCCATTTAGCTTTTTCCACACTAAGACCTTGAGGATCTTGGGCAAGGAATCTTTCCTAGCCTTCCAGAGCTGGGGGCGAACCTGGGATTTTCTGCATGCAAGACATGCGCTCTACCACTGAGCGAGAGCCTTTCCCCGTGCCGTTTCACTCTCCTTTTTTGCATTCACGAAGGTAGCTATGGGAAGTCTCATCGTTCGATGAAATAGTCCCTGATTTGCGTGAAGAAGGTCCCTAGTTCAAACCCGGGCATTTCCAATTATTGAATATCTGCACTTCGCATGCACCAGATGTCTGCATTCATCAGAAGTCTGTTCATGTTCCACTTTGCCATGGTTTAATAGCATTAGGCTGCCTCACCCAGCCTCACAGCTATGCCTTATGTAAGTCATGATCGCTTCTAGAAAAAGCCTAAACACAGAAGTCATTTTTAACACCCCCCAAACAGCTATAAAAATGCCAAATCTGTGGACAAAAAATAGAAGGGCAGAAAGTGGAACATACATCGAGTTGGACAGGGCCAAAAGCCGACAGCCACTTCCAGAGAAGGAATCATTTTAAAACGGCCCCGATTGAAACACCGAATCCTGTTTCTCGAGGGCGACTGGGTGTGTTTTTCGCCATTTTAAAATGGCCCCTATTAAAACACGGAGTCCTGTTCCTTGAACCCACTGGACGTGCTTTGGGCCAACCAAAAAATACCAGCCCAAAATAAAATGGTGAATAAAAATAGAGGAGGCAATATACACCTTTCCAATTTAAGGTTCCTCCCCAAAAGAGACAGATTGGGTGGGGCGGGGTGATATTTTGGAACAAAGAATGAAAAATGCATTTGTTTCCCCGCAGTTGTGGTGAAGGCACAGGAAAGGTTTAATTATCCAGACAGGATGGATGGATCCGTATCTATTTCTGCCTCCGATAGCCTGACCCGCCCCAATACAGGTGCCTCTCTCAAATTCTTTTTCTGTACGTGGTTGGAAATTCTCTCTCTTTCTTTTAATTATGTGAAGAGGGGGAAATAGTTCATCCTCTCCAGGCCCCACGGCTTCCTTCACGCGCTGCTACCCATGAGTGCCTGCTCAGTTATTCCATCCTGGGAGATGCCATTCAGCCGGCGACGTGCCTCCCTGTCAGGAAATTTAAAGGTGCGGCTGAGTCGTTTGGCAGAAAAATAAAACGGAACGAAAACAGTGTCACCCGCTCGACATGGGCAGAGGGAAGAGTTAGGGTGGGTCAAGAAGGAGATTAATAGCTATTAAACATTTTGTGGAAAGTGTCCGAGAGAAACTGAAATTGCAGCTCGCATTTGAATCTGCAGCGCACACCCTTAACGTGTTTTGGATTTCAAAAGGTAGGGTGACCCTATGAAAAGGAGGGCAGGGCTCCTGTATCTTTAACAGTTGCATAGAGAAGGGAATTTCAGCAGGTGTCCTTTGTATATATGGGGAACCTGGTGAAATTCCCTCTTCATCACAACAGTTAAAAGCTGCAGGAGCTATACTAGAGTGACCAGATTTAAAAGAGGGCAGCTTTAACTGTTGTGATGAAGAGGGCATTTCACCAGGTTCTCCATATACACAAATGACACCTGCTGAAATTCCCTTTTCAATACAACTGTTAAAGATACAGGAGCCCGGTCCTCTTTTTCATATGGTCACCCTAGTCAGTGATGGTGAACAAGCTTACCTGACTTACACCTTGTCCACCATTACCAATCTCCTCTGCCTTCCAGGGCCTACTCCAGATTAGAGGGAGTTTCTGAAAACTGCCTCTCCTCCCCCTCCCCCCCCCCGACCAGTACAGCCCCCTACCTTGAGTGGTTTTACTGGTAATGGTAGCAGCGCCAAAATGATCTACAGCAGGCACCTGCAAGCCACCCCCAGTTTGCTATCCCTAAAATGCCCCAATCTTGCATTGCTCTGGGAACATCAAAATAGCAGCTTTATAACAAGAACCCCAGTATCGGTCCTTTAATATTCTGATGCAAAGATGGAGAAATGACAGTGCAAGGTAGATGCATCACAGTCTGGAATAGGAGCTGTATAACTTCAAGAAGGGAAACTTATTGCCAATGCATCCCACTCCTGACAACAACTTCTAACTCCGGTCTCGCACAAACAGGCTGACGCTGTCTTGTCTTTGCAACAACGACCCTTTTGTTCAGTCTTCCAATACTTCCTTTACAATAGTGTGGGTGGGGCATTCTGGGAGATGCAGTCCAACACATCTGGAGCGCCCCAGGTTGAGGAAGGCTGCTCTAAGTAGTGTCATCAGGACCTCCAACTGACAAAGCCTAAAGGGGAGTGAATGTCATTAGGCCTCCGCCATTTTATTTGGGTTATTACATTTACATCCCGGCTTTCCTCTGGTGCAAATGCATGCCAGCTTTACTTCGCAACAGGGAAGCGGGAGAAACACTTTAGAAGCTGCAGCATGCTAGCAATAAACCACAGTGCAAGGAAAGGCCATAGCTATGGAAGGAAGGACACAGGAATCTGTCTTATACCAGGTCAAGAATATTTGTTCATCTCCGGTAGAGAGAGGCCTTTCTTCAGCATTAAGAACGAGGAATATTCTTATCTCCGATCAGTGATCAGAGATAAGAGCGATTTAAAGGCATTTAAAGTTCAAATGCCCTGCTCTTTAACACTGACTGGAGATAAGAATGGGCTCTCCTAGCTTAGGGCTGAAGAAAGCTGTTGCACCGGGGCTTGCTTCTGAGCAGACATGAATGAAGTTTAGCTGTGGTTTGCATGCTTCGTGGGAAAATGCCCAAAGGGGTAAGAATTTCATTGGTGTATGTGTGGCCGTGTGGGCCCCTGGTTTCCCCAGCATACACAGATGCAGCCCTCAGGGTAGAAAGGGTTGTGTACCCCAACTTTTGACTGAAGACTGGAGCCTGGGACTTCATACACGCAAAACAGATTCTCTACCAGTGAATTACAATCCCTCCCATAGTTCAGAGTGGGACCCCATCTTTGGCACAGTGAAGGTGCCAGCTTCAGTCCCTGGTATCCCCCATTTTAAAAAAAGATCACCTGGAAATCCCCTCTGCCCGGGGCCTTGGAGAACAGTTGCCAATCGGAATTTAAACAATTAAGACTAAGGAGCTAGAAGAAACTGTGCTTGACATGTTGAGTTGGATATGTTCATATAACAGCCTCTGGAATCTTTGCAAAGGATATCCTCCACTTCTGTGTTCCTCTTTAGCCCGTATGAGTAATTCTATCAAAGGGAACTTCTGGGAAATGCACGCCTTTAAAAATGGGAGGGCGGGATGTGTGCGGGCAGATGAAAATAGTTTTGCCAATTGCGAAGTTAACCCTAAATCCCTAAAAAGTATTTGTAGCAAATGAGAATGTTACTGCCGTGAGGGTGGAGGTGGAAAGTACGTCTAGTCTAGTCCTTCAACAACAGTGACCACAGACTCAGAAGAAGATTGCTAGCCAAACCCTGTGGGTCTCCAAGCAACTGGTAACCAGACTAAGGTATACTGCCTCTGTATGTGGGGGTACCAAATCTGACCAGCCTTTGATTCTAGTCCAGACATAGTGATTGCAACCTAGGCTTGAAAGCCGCAGTACACTCCCTGGCCATGGGAAGAGGTGGCGCTCCAGAGCAGAAGACACCCGGCTGGTGGTTCTTCTGCCTCCAAGCAACCCCAGTGGCTCAGGGCGTACCTTCTTCTCCAAATTGGAGACACACACACACCCCGTCCCTCACATCTTTCATTATGAAATCCCAAAGGATTCTTATTCCTTTATTGCAGGGTGGATTCCAACGGGCAACTTCCCTTCTCTTATGGCCAGACAGGAGGAAGAGGGGGGGAATCGAAGATCTCCTTCCTATTTTTAGAAGCCCTCATCATCACGATCAAATTTCTACACTGAAAAGATAACTATGACTGAAGACAACTTTATTACAGCGGTGAAGAGCAATTACCTTGAGCTGTATCTCAACTGAGAACAGAAGACGTTGATCTATCTCATACATATCACTATTTTTTTTCCTTTTCTTTTTTTAGCGCTTTTTCGTTTGTTATGTTTAATTTGTTCCTTTCTATTCTTTCCAGGGAGAATCCACTCAATGCCTACTACTATATATTTAGATGGTGGTTTGAGGCAGAAAGTGGGAATGGGGACGGGCAGTGCAAAAGAATAACCTTTTCTTTTCATTGTTTTCTACTTTTATATATATCCTTTAAAACCTTAACAAACAGTTTATAACTGCGTACCCACAAACACATGGATGTAAGTCTCAGTCCCAGTGACCAAATCTTGAGCAATCAACTACCTGAGATATTTTTCTAGCCCCGGGGATTGTGGGGGAAAGTGGAAGCGTACTCTGCACGTGCTCAGGGACACAACAGTCTCCCGTCAACTCCCACACAACTCCAGAGCCTCTCCACTTGGATCAAGGCGGGGAACAACAGCGAATATAAAACACATTAAAAACTGATTGAAAACATAGCAAACATAATTAAAAACATCCTTAAAACATAATATTTCACTGGATAGGCCTGCCGGAATAGATCAGTCTTTATTACTTTCTTAAATTCTAAAAGACTGTCAAGTTGACGCATCTCCTCCGGCAGGCCATTCCACAGTCTGGGAGCAGCAGAAGAGAAGGTCCTCTGGGTAATACCTGTCAGCCTAGTTTTGGTTGACTGAAGTAGGTTTTTCCCAGAGGGCCTGAGTGTGCGGGGCGGATTGTACGGGAGAAGGCGATCCCGCAGGTAGCCTGGACTCAAACCATGTAGGGCTTTAATAACCAACACTTTATACTTCGCCCGGAAACTAACTGGCAGCCAGTGAAGAGATTTTAAGAATGGTGTAATGTGGTCACCCCTAGGTGGACCAGTGACCAACCTGGGCTGCCATATTTTGGACTAATTGAAGTTTCCGGACTAGGCACACAGGTAGCCCCATGTAGAGCGCATTACAGAAGTTGAGCCTCGAAGTTACCAGCACGTGCACATCTTCTTAACAAACCACCCTGCGTGGTTTAACAAGCCACCCAGACGGCATTCAGACAACACGATAACCCGGCCTGAAGAAACGCTAGCGGCACTCTAACCCACAGTTCAACAAACAACCCCAGGGTTCAAAACAAACTGACCCACACAAACTGGACAGCTCCTACCTTCCTTAGCTTCTTGATTGGCAGTAGATTCCAGCAGGAGGGGAAAAAATAGTTGTTGTTTTCAAACCACATGTCATTAATTTATGGAATTTGCTGCCGCCGGGGGTGGGAATGATTCACCTCACCAAGTCTTTCCCTTTCTCACACCCTAACCTACCTCCGAGATTGCTGGGAGGCTTAAAATGTGCTCTGTGTTCCCTGAAGGATGGGGGATGAGAAGGCCAGGGCCATCTCGGCAGGGTCTTGCTATTTATTGTTTTACTCTGTACAGCACCATGTACATTAATGGTGCTATATAAATAAATAAATAAATAAATAAATATAATAATAATAATAATAATAATAATAATAATAATAATAATAATTCTTTGAGAATGGCGTTCAACCGGTTTCTGGATGGGGTTTCCCTCCCCCTGAAGGAGCAGGTACGTAGCTTGGGGGGTTCTCCTAGAACCATCTCTGTCACTTGAGGCTCAGGAGGCCTCGGTGGCATGGAGTGCCTTCTACCAACTCTGGTTGGTGGCCCAGCTACGCCCCTATCTGGACAGGGATAACCTAGCTTCAGTCGTCCATACTTTGGTAACTTCCAAATTAGATTACTGCAATGCCCTCTACGTGGGGCAGCCTTTGAAGACGGTCCAGAAGCTGCAGCTTGTGCAAAATGTGGTGACCAGATTGATAGCTGGAACAGGGAGGTTTGAGCATATAACACCAATTCTGGCCCGCTTGCATTGGCTGCCTATATGTTTCCGAGCCCAATTCAAGGTGCTGGTCTTAACCTATAAAGCCCTACATGGCTTGGGACCGCAATAACTGATGGAACGCCTCTCCCGACATGAACCTACCCATACACTGTGCTCAAAATCTAAGGTCCTCCTCCGAGTGCCTACTCCGAGGGAAGCTCAGAGGATGGCAACAAGGAAGAGGGCCTTTTCAGTGGTGGCCCCCCGACTGTGGAATGATCTCCCTGATGAGGCTCGCCTGGCACCAACATTGTTATCTTTTCGGTGCCAGGTCAAGACTTTTCTCTTCTCCCAGGCATTTAACATAGTTTAACAACGCTAAGTTTGTTTTTTAACGGACCCCAGAACTGTTGTTTTCAAATGGATACCGTTGTTTTTATACTGTTTTTATGTTTTTGATGGTTTTTAAATTTTGTATACTTTTAATGTTTACCATTTTTAATTGTTGTAAACTGCCCAGAGAGCTTCGGCTGTGGGGCGGTATATAAATGAATGAATGAATGAATGAATGAATAAATAAATAAATAAATAAATAAAACAATCCCTTTCCATCTACTCCCTCTGCGGCCTGCTTTTCTCAGACGCATTCCGTCTTTAGTGACCCTGCCTTTCCAGGGTTTGACCCATACATCGGAAGGCACCAAGGCTCAAACAGAGTGGAAATGCATGCTCTCTAACCCCAAATGCATGGAAGGAAATTAGCTGTGGGCTTCTCAGCCCTCAAGAAATCTTGCACCCTGGTCGCTCCGCAGCATCAAGGCAAACTTGAGAAATTGAACGACCAGGTCTCTCCACGGAAAGGGGAACTGAGTCACGCCACCCGCTTCCCAAAGGCAGATCAAAACCAACCCAGCCGCTTGGAGAAACCTACGGCTTGGATGTTGCTCTCGTGGGTGATTTCAGAAATGTCACATCCGTTGCACCTTCAAACGCGCGGCAAAATCAGCCACGGCATGACCGTCTGCCCCCTTCACGCGCGGAATGAATGAATATTGTTAAAATGCAGACGCCGTGCTGTAAAAGATGCCAGTCTTTTTTTCTCCCCCCCCCCCACCCCGGCTGAGGTTAATTCAAATACCTGAAAGTGTCTGGACATGTACAAGAAACATGGCCTCTGTCAATTCTCATTTTTTAAGGGCTGGAGAGACATTTGTCAAATGATGTTGGAATTTAAGGAGAAGGTGGGAGCGTGCACAATCATACATCTTCTAAGAGTAACCAACTTCATTCATCACTGAGTGGATGAAACTACTCTGGAATAAGATCAACTCTCTGGGCTTCTGCCCCAAATCTCTATTAATGATGGAAGCAACACAGGCCAAGGCCCTTTTGTCTCAAAGGGGAACAGACTGTGATACACAAGTTTTAAGATCTGCAGCAGATAGAACCTGCTCCCCTCCCTTCTTAGGTAGTAACCCAAGGTTCGGAATGGCAGAAGCGAAATATCTCTCAATGCTTAATATACCTAAATATCGGCATGCACTAACTCTGGCAAGATTTCAGGTCCTGCCATCGACTCTGTTGCAGGGGAGGTTTCAGAAAATCACTTTTCATGATCGCCTGTGCCCATGTGGAAGCAATGAAATGAGATTGAGGGGAGACATGAGAGCACTCTTCAAATACTTAAAAGGTTGGCACACAGAGGAGGGCCAGGATCTCTTCTCCATCCTCCCAGAGTGCAGGACACGGAATAACGGGCTCAAGTTACAGGAAGGCAGATTCCAGATGGACATCAGGAAAAACTTCCTGACTGTTTGAGCAGTACGACAATGGAACCAGTTACCTAGGGAGGTGGTGGGCTCTCCCACACTAGAGGCCTTCAAGAGGCAGCTGGACAACCATCTGTCAGGGATGCTTTAGGGTGGATTCCTGCATTGAACAGGGGGTTGGACTCGATGGCCTTCGAGGCCCCTTCCAACTCTACTGTTCTATGATTCTATGACTGTATCCAGTTCTGGGCACCACAAGGCCGTTGACACGCCGGAGCAAATCCCAAAGAGGGCAACCGGGATGATGACGAATCCAGAACTTGAAGAACGGTTGAAAGAATTAGGGCTGTGCAGCCAAGAAGCAGTGAAGAGAGACTTGAACGTCCCCACACTACAGGCCAACCTACCATCATCAACTGCTCTGTGGGAAGAGCTTTAGGAGACAGAGAGAGGTAGACGAGGACACCTCCTCCTATTCATGAACTCGATCTTCCAATCCGGCTGCCCAACCTGGTGTCCTCCAGATGTGTTGGACAGCCAGATGTGCCATTGGCCATGCTGGCTCAGAATTATGGGGGTTGCAATCCCACGCTTGGGGGGGGGGGGTGCGCCAGGTTGGGGAAAGATGCTCCAATCCATGAGTTCACAGGCAGGTTTCTCTCTTCTAATTCCTGGGTTGCTCTAACCATAGTTTGCTGCAAGGTCTGGGTAAAGGCCTTGCCTGCATTATTTGAAGCCATGGTTTAGAGTGGGTTTGCAAACCATGGTTTGGGAGCAAAGAGAGAGAGAGAGAGAGAGAGAGAATTAGGAAGCAAAGGAGACCCTCACTGAAGTGGGAAGGAGGGGAGGAGGCGTTTGCGTTTGCAACAGCTGAATTGAGTCACGCTGACCACAGTCCAGATAATCTGTTGAAAGCATGCACCTTTTAAAAAGGGAAGAGTTGGGAACAGACAACCTTTAGTCCTGTGTCCCACGCTTCTTTCAAAAGGACATCCCAGTTGCATTTGGCATTTAACCGTCTAAAAAAGAAAAAGAAAAGACCTTTACAAAGAAAAGAAAAAAGACCTTTACAAGATTGTTTCCAGAACAGCCTGGGCTCGGAGAGAGAATAATAAGAATAAATTAAATAGTTTGGCATTCAGGGCAATGCTGAGGGATCCATTTCTGCACAAAACCTCTCAGCTTTCGATGCCAGACGTTAATTGAGGCCCCATTCTGAATGCAGAGTTCTGCCCCAAATCATTCCGGTTCATATATTGGAACTGCTCTGTCCTTATCTCTTCAAAGATACCTTACGAGATGCTGCTGTTAGGAGGTGACTCCACTGACAGAGTGTGGGGGGGTGTTCTACCGGGTCTGGATGGGATTGCACTCACCCTGAAGGAGCAGGTTCGTAGCTTGGGGGTTCTTTTAGACCCATCATTGTCACTTGAGGCTCAGGTGACCTCACTGGCACAGAGTGCCTTCTACCAACTCCGGTTGGTGGCCCAGCTACGCCCCTATCTAGACAGGGATAACCTGGCTTCAGTTGTCCATGCTCTGGTAACCTCCAAGTTAGATTACTGCAATGCGCTCTACGTAGGGCTGCCTTTGAAGACGGTTTGGAAGCTGCAGCTCGTGCAAAATGCAGCGGCCAGATTGATTTTGTGAACCAGAAGTTTCAAACATATAACACCCTAATTAAAACTTATTCAAGAAAAAAAAAATTTCAGCACATATACATGAATTTGTATGGAATGCATCCTAGCGATTATACGAGACTTTCAACAAAAGCGAACCAAATATCCAAACAAGAATGTATTTGGAAGTGGCATCTATGTGCGACCCGTTCAAATTCTGAAAGCATTGTAAGGGTCTAAAGGTGGCTGGTTCGTAAGAAGCCAGTCTGCGTGGTTAAACAAGCCACCCTGAGAAAATGTCCTGGGTTCAGACAACATGCTAACCCACGGCTCCAACAAACAACCCACGGTTGAACAACCCACACTCAATCACGGCGTGGGGGTTAGTGTGTGTGTCTGTGTGTGTGTGTGTGGTGTGCGAACCCAGTCTCTTTCTTTCGCGTCGAAATACAGCCAGCAGCATCTGAGATAAGTCCAGGGCGAATCTCTCAAGCACATCTTCTATGTGCAAGGAGGGCGTTGTGTGTGTGTTTTTATCGAAGGGAATCCCATCACACAACGTCTGCTACAGTCCGGGAGTTTCCGTATCGCTCAGATCTGCGGGATTGATCAACTGAGCCTTTTGAGCGCTGCCAGAACGTGCCTGGAAGACCGGATTTTGCTGACCTTCCAATAACGTTCCCACAATGCGTTCCCCGTGCCCTCGCACCCCAAGGACAGATCCTAATCTTTTTCCCACTCAGACCAGCGAAGAAGGGGCTTCCCATAACTAGCTTTCGGTGGTGCTTTCTGCAATCCCTCCCTTATGACCCATCTGGCCTTCGAACAGCAGGACTTCCTTTGCGGAGAGACCTTAAAATAGCTCCATTTACCATTTAAAATAATAATCCTAACGACTCACTTGTTTTTTTAAATGCCGTTTGCATTCCTTTTGCCATTTTTTTTCTGATTATTTATTTATTTATTTATTTATTTGAAACTTTTGTACCCCGCCCTATATCATTAAGATCTCAGAGGGGCGTACAGGTAAAAGCATACAGTATAAAACAATAAATTTGCACAGTTAAAAACAAATTAAACCACGAACCGTGTTAAAACAATACGTATTTTAAAAGCAGTTAAAAGCAGTTAAAACTGTGTGCCATCTTAGTGGATTTAACCATCAAAGGCTTCGTTAAAAAGCCATGTTTTTAATTGGTGTCGAAATGAAATCAGCGTTGGCGCCAGTCAGGGCTCCAAGGGGAGGGCATTCCACAGTCGGGGGGCCACCACAGAGAAAGCCCTCTCCGTTGTCCCATCATAACGTATATGTTGCGTTGGTGGGATGTGGAGAAGGGCTCCTCCAACAGATCTCAAGTCTCAGGCAGGCATATATAAGGAGAGGCGCTCTCTCAAGTATCCCAAGCCGTTTAAGGCTTTAAATGTCATTACCAACACCTTGAATTCCGACCGGAAGCGTCTAGGCAGCCAGTGCAGTTCCTTTAAGACCAGTGTTATGAGGTCTCCGTAAGACGTACCCGCCAGCAGTCTAGCTGCTGCATTTTGCACTAGCTGCAACTTCCGCGTCGTCTTCAAGGGCAGCCCCACGTAAAGTGCATTGCAGTAGTCTAATCGGGAAGTCCAGAAGTCATGTAATGTTGGGATTAAAGGCAGAGCCTCCATCCACACAAACCTGCCTGTATGCTTTGGCCTTCAAAGGAAGCTCAGCTCAATGTTCCAGCACCAACTGAGGTGCGGCTCATGGGCATGTGCAACAGATTATGGAACTCTCTGCTGTGGGAAGTCTGGCTAGTTCCCTTTGTTTCTGTGTTTCTTTAGTCTTTAAAGAGGCTGTTCAGACAAACAAGCCATGGTTAGGCCACAAAGCCTTTTGTAGCATAGATAGTGAGCGTGTTTAAACCATGGTTATGAAGCCACCATAGTTAGGAATGGTTCACACAACATGCTAAGCCATGGTTCACACGACACGCTAAGACATAATGTTTAGCTCAAAATGCTCAGTGTGACGGCTGAACAGGCTCAAAGTGATACAAAACCATTGTTTTTGCTACGACACTCTGGACCCGCTTTCCCCAAACCTGGAACCTGCCAGACCTTTTGGACTACAACTCCCAGCATTCCCGACCATTGGCCCTACTGATAGAACTTGCACTCTACCTGGTTGGGGAAGGTTGAGTTAAACTAACACGGCTGCTCAACTGGGAGTTTGAAGATGGTTTGCAAGCCGTGGTTTGGGCGACTCACGGTTTGGAGCTGCAACCAAACCCACAAACTTCGGTTTGGGATCTTGCCCCATCATCGGAAGCCATTACTTGATACAATCCTCAGATTCTTAGGGAAGGTGCGGGGGGAGACGGAATCGGACTACACGGAGTCCGAGAGAGGAACGCCACCATGTGTCAAACGCTTGAGGGGTGTTCAAAGCGCTTCACCGTACATTATCTGGTTGCATCCCGGCCACCAGCCCTGTAAGGTGGGTCAGTACGATTAACCCCATATTACAGATGAGTAGATGAGGCTGAGAGAAAGCGGTCTGGGTTCATGGCAGAGGTGGGATGCTACAGCAGCACACACACACCCCATACAACTGTCAAACCCTGTTCCTCCAGGGAAGGGACGTCCCTCAGCGGCGGAGCGCCTGCCTTCCGTGCAGACGGTCCTGGGTTCAAAGCCCAGCACCCCCTCCAGGTAGGGCTGAAACGCTGGCGACCCACCACCAGCCAGTTTCAACAGAGATGGGCAGACGGTACATTGGGTTCGAGTGGTAGCTCTCCAGATTATTTAAATAGAACAGCAAGGCTTTCAGCAGCTGTTTAACAAGCGCCTGACGTGGTAACTCTGATATGGATTGTAGCTTGGATAGCGTCTGGCTCCGCCCCCTGAGCCACCATGGGCTCCGCCCCCTGAGAACCAATTGGCTCCACCCCCAGAGCCACCATTTTGCAACTGGCCCCGCCCCTCCAGTCACTACTTTACACCTGGCTGTGGTTAGTGAAACCCAGGTGGTTCTACTAAAAAAAGAACCTTAAAGTATGTCCACAGTTCATGGACCAGTGGGGGTTAGAACCCAGGCCTCCCTGGTCCAACACCAGGGCAAATAAAAGGAAGGATTTCTTCACACAGCGCAGAGTTAAGCTATGGAACTCACTGCCACAAGATGTAGTGATGGCCACCAATTTGGAAGGCTTTAAAAGGGGGTTGGATGAATTCCTGGAGGCGAAGGCTATCCATGGCTACTAGCCCTGATGGTTGTGGGCTATCTCCAGTATTCGAGGCGTTGAGCCTGTGTGCACCAGTTGCTGGGGAACATGGGCAGGAGGGTGGTGTTGCACCATGTCCTGCTTGTTCACCCCTGGCCGATGTCTGGTGTGAACAGAGCGCTGGACTAAATGGACCCTTGGTCTGATCCAGCAGGGCACTTGCGTTCTTATGACTGCTTCCTGGCTTTTGTGCCATTTCCTCTGCATTCGCAAAGGTCAAACTGCTTCTCCAAAGACCTCCTTACTGACCGTAAGAGCTTTAAGCTCAAACATGCCAGTCTCTTTTAACTTCATTCGTGGACCAGATCTGCTCCCCTTTATCCCTGGCTCATCCCTGCCTTCGCACTTCAATTCAGCAAACGCAGCAAGCCGCCGTGTCGCTCCGCTTTGGCGTCGGCTCAAAAACGCTGAAGACCGCTCCGCTAAGCCGGAGCCAAGCAAGGGCACAAGCGTGTAAAAAAACACAAAAAACCCACGTTGGCCAGCCGATTGTGATTTAAAACAAAGCCAGCGCGCGCTCACAAGGACGCTGCGACCTTGGCTTAAGAAACCAACTGGAATACGGGGAGGGAGAAAAGGTAGACGCCGAGAATACGAGATCTCTTACCGGTCTGAAGAAGGCCGGCTCCGCTATCCTTGACTCCAAAGTGTTGCTGAATGTCTAGCAAAACCCCTGCAGGAGAGAGGAGAACATGAGATACATGAAAATGCAATATAAATTCCTGTTAAAGCAGCGTTTTTTCAAGTCATGTTGACTGGCTAGGGGCTAATTGTTGATGGGCAACGAGTCCAACCATATTTGGAGAGCCACACAGTGGAGGCTGGTGGCACTGATGTCGGTGGGGCGGCAAATCCGCTCCGGGCTTCAGTTAGAACCAACCTCCAGCTATGAAGCACTTCATAGAATCATGGAGTTGGAAGGGGCCTACAAGGCCATCGAGTCCAACCCCCTGCTCAATGCAGGAATCCACCCTAAAGCATCCCTGACAGAGGGTTGTCCAGCTGCCTCTTGAAGGCCTCTAGTGTGGGAGAGCCCACAACCTCCCTAGGGAACTGGTTCCATTGTCGTACTGCTCTAACAGTCAGGAAGTTTTTCCTGATGTCCAGGAAAGAATGTCCACTTCAAGCTTTCAAAAGAAGCAGGACACACACACACACACACACTGAATATCCAAGGGCATATTTTTCCATGGGACGTCCAGAACAATGCCAGGAAGAATAATTACATTGGAAATGAAATTAAAGGAGATCCTTTCTCTTGAAAATCATGAAGCTACGGAAAAGGAAGAAGGAAACTCATTTTGCAACTTTGGGTCCACTAAATTATACTCTGGTAATTCAGAGACAAAGAATTCAAAGCCTCCCCCCTCCACAACCATCATGTTACACCAGTCTTAAAATCTCTTCACTGGCTGCCAATTAGTTTCCGGACGAAGTAGAAAGTGTTGGTGATCATCTTTAAAGCCCTACATGGTTTGGGTCCAGTCTACCTGCGGGATCGCCTTCTCCCGTACAATCCGCCCCGCACACTCAGGTCCTCTGGGAAAAATCGAGTTCAGCTAGCAAAAACTAGATTAACAACTGTTACCCAGAGGACATTCTCTTCTGCCGCTCCCAGACTGTGGAATGACCTGACGGGAGAGATTCGTCAACTTAACAGTCTTCCAGAATGTAAGAAAGCCATAAAGACTGATCTCTTTCGGCAGGCCTACCCAGTTGAATTTTAAGATGCCTTTTTTAATGGTGTGCTGCTTTTAATGATGCACTGGTTTTAAACATTTGAATTAGTTGTATGTATTTTATCGTGTTTTTATTTGTGTTGTACCCTGCCTCAATCCAGAGGAAGAGGCGGGAAACAAATAAAATTATTATTATTATTATTATTATTATTATTATTATTATTAATATTATTATTATTATGTTCATTTGCCTTTTTTTTAAAAAAATGAGGAGTTTACGTTCATATTAACCACTTAATCAGATTAATCAACTAAAGCTTCAGTTGATTCCGAATGAAGCTGATCAACTCGTTCTGAACTACCAAGAAGCAAAGACCTTTTTCCAAACAGAAATTGACGGCGTTTCTTTCCAAGGGTTGAATGTGTAACACCTAGTTTATCGCTGCCGGTTTCAATGTGTGGCATCTTTTCACTTGCTTCTGTTGTTAATGTTTTGGTATTCTTTGTTGTGGTTTTAGAAATGTTGTGCTTGTACTTTTTACTGAGTGTATTATATGTTTTTATGGTTACGGTGTAGACCACTCTGGGTACTTGCTCAGGGCGCAATCTTATGCATATTTAGACCGAAAAAAGGTATGATGCATGAAGAAGAACTAGACAGTTGTTCATTCTCACCCAGGAAGCCAGTTCCTCAGTTACAAGTAGAGCCTGCAACAAAATGTTGCAGTAGAAGGGCTTCTTTTCACTTTGCTCCTGGCTTAGAGCTTTGTCACACCAGCGTTATACTGTGCAATCGCTGCGAATTGCATGCAAAGGACTCAGAAGTTTTCCACCTTATAATCTGCTTTGATTGTGATGTACTCCCATGCATCCTGCCTTAATTGTGCAATAAAGCCAAAAGATTTGCCGTATTTAGCCCCTGCTTTTGGAACGTATCTTCCGAGCCGCCGCTGGGGCACAGGAGCAGGATTTTAAAGAAATGCTGACATCTGTATAAGCTTTAAAGATAAAGACACCAAAATTGGCACAGTAATAGATATTAGGGAGAGCTTTAAGTGTACCAAATTTGAATTGAATTGGGTTATCCGTTGATTTTTTATGATTCTTTTACATTTCCCCCCTTAAACTCACTTCCTGGTATGCAAAGGATTGCTGTCGCCCGGTAGCAAAAACAATAACCGCAAAAGCTTAGCGCTATGGGGATAATCCAAGGGAAACAGGTCCGTGGGATGAAGCTTTTAGTGTGCCGCTGGCAAACAGCCAGCCACACCACTGCATAGCCATGGAGCCCTGTCCTGTTCAAAATCAGCCCTCGCTACCGCTCCAGAGCAATTGTCTCGACTCCAGGGTGAACGCGTGGGAAATCGATCTCCTGGGATCGGCATGGCTCTTGCCTTGCTAATTGGAGCCAATTTCCTATTTCACACACAAGCCCATTTGGGACCCTACTCTCCAGGCCCTGCGAGTGTTTTTCTACAGTTTCAGAAAGACTAAATTGGAGACCCACCGGAGAGACCACAGCCGTGATGTAACACACACCGAGGAGAGGAAAATATAGCCTCTCTTTCTGTACCCATGACTTTTTGCCCTTAAAACTCCCTCTCAGAGATGCTGCTTTTCCTCCTGCGACTCAGTTACGTTTCCGGAACTCCTTCTTGTATGTCCACGGACCACCCAAAAATGTTTGTAGCCACGGTTCCGTGACATGGGCGAGGCTTCTTCAAGGAGGCCACCGGCAGTGGGAGAGCCCGAAAATCATTTGCCCGTCTGCTCTGACCGACAGTGGCTTTCCTGTTACCCAAACCTTTCATAACGGGAGACCCCAGGAATGGAACCTGCGGCCTCCTGAACACAAAAAAGGCGAGCTATGGAGTCCCTACGGTGCTCAAAAGAGTTCACGCTATGTTGTCACAGCATCCTTATTTATTTATTAGATCGCTATCCTGCCGTCGTACCCAAAAAAAGAAAAAAGAAAAATGGCACTCAAGGCGGCGAACGACAATAAGACAAAATTTAAAACAGAGCCTGCATTGAAACCGTCATAAAGACAAACAATTCATATATTAAAACAGCTACAGTAAACAAAATAACTCCAATAAAACTCCCTTCAGCAACAGACCTGCTTACATGCCGAAGACCCGGCTGAATAGAAACATCCTTGCCTGCCAGTGGGACGACAATAGAGAGAGAAACACTCTAGCTCTAGCCAAGTCTGCAGGGAGTTTTAGAATTTGGGAGCACCCACTAAGAAGGCCCTGCCTCGTGGCCCCACCAAAAGGGCCGACCCTGAAGATCATAGAATCATAGAATAGCAGAGTTGGAAGGGTCCTAAAAGGCCATCGAGTCCAACCCCCTGCTCAGTGCAGGAATCCACCCTAAAGCATCCCTGACAGATGATTGTCCAGTTGCCTCTTGAAGGCCTCTGGTGTGGGAGAGCCCACAACCTCCCTAGGTAACTGATTCCATTGTCATACTGCTCTAACAGTCAGGAAGTTTTTCCTGATGTCCAGCCAGAATCTGGCTTCCTCTAACTTGAGCCCATTGTTCCGTGTCCTGCACTCTGGGAGGATCGAGAAGAGATCCTGGCCCTCCTCTGTGTGACAACCTTTTAAGTATTTGAAGAGTGCTCTCATGTCTCCCCTCAATCTTCTCTTCTCCGGGCTAAACATGCCCAGTTCTTTCAGTCTCTCTTCATAGGGCTTTGTTTCCCAACCCCTGATCATCCTCGTTGCCCTCCTCTGAACATGCTCCAACTTGTCTGCATCCTTCTTGAAGTGTGGTGCCCAGAACTGGACGCAATACTCAAGATGAGGCCTAACCTGGGCCGAATAGAGAGGAATCAGTACCTCACGCGATTTGGAAGCTATACTTCTATTAATGCAGCCCAAAATAGTATTTCCTTTTTTGCAGCCACATCGCACTGTTGGCTCATATTCAGCTTGTGATCAACAACAATTCCAAGATCCTTCTCGTTTGTAGATCTTAAAACCTGAGCAGGTTTGTATGGTAGAATGTAGTGTTACATATATTTATTTATTGCATTTATACATAATCCTCCTCCTCCAGTTTATCCTCACAACAACAACCCTGTGAAGTAGGCTGGGCTGAGAGACTGGCCCAAAGTCACCCAGTGGGTTTCCGTGGCTGAGTGGGGACTAGAACCCGGATCTCCTGACTCCCAGTCCAACACTTTAGCCTACACTGGCTGGTGTAGCCTGGTTCCAAGCCTTGGGAGGGTGAGGTAGAGAATCCACTCCAGGTTTCAGTCAGAGCTCTAGAGGATCTATCTGAGGTCTATGTCAATGGACCTTGGAGAGCTCCTTCAGAGCTCTGACTGAAACCTGGAGCGGATTCACGGAGCCTCCAGTGGATTTCAGCACTAGGTATCTCCCGGTGGAACAACCACCCTGATGCAAGGATAAGCAAAGGAGTTGCCGGTGGCAGACTAAAATGGTCTCTAATCAGAACATCCATCAATGTGTCTCAGGAAAAGCAAGGCAACACCCTTCCCTGAGAAACGGCCCTTTTCATTCGGCAATTGCCGTGCGGGAGCTAAACTTACGACATGTACAAGCTGGCTAATCGCCATCTTCATGCATATATGGATGAGAGCATTATGCGCCCTCGGTTTGTCAAGGACCCGTCTGGGATGAGCGGCTCCGTCTCCAAATTAAGCCACGTCACCTGGTTGGTGGGGCCGTCAGCTTCACACCCAGACGGTTTCGGCGGCGGCGGGCGCCGCCGAACTAGACAAAAGGAGGGCGCAGAGAGCCCGTGCGCCAAGCGCAAGGACAGCTACGGTGCATACAGCGCACAAGGAAAGCCGCAAGAGGGGTGGAATGCTCCAGGCATAATGAACTCATCTCCATGTATCAAGAGCTGGGCAGGTGTGCTCGTCGCCCCAGGTGTACGGCAGAGACCTTCATCTCCTGTCTGATAAAGGCATAGGAGGAAGGAATCTAATCTCGCGCAGAGAGCGATGCCCAAAGAATGGGATATTTGCACGCCCCGATACAAAACAATCTCATAGGCACCGCTGCCCACTGGAATTCTCACTTCTCACGTCCATTTATTTATTTATATTTATTTATTACATTTATATACCGCCCCATAGCCGAAGCTCTCTGGGCGGTTTACTAAAGTTAAAAACGGTGGACATGAAAAAGTATACAACGTTTAAAACCATCAAGTGTTTGGCATGTGCTAAGAAGGGAAAGAACTCTGAAAACTGAGGAACGTCTCCTACTGGTTTGCAAAATCAACGTTTTATGGCCCTGAAGCACTTTGAACACGCAATAGAATCATAGAATAGTAGAGTTGGAAGGGGCCTCAAAGGCCATCTAGTCCAACCCCCCGCTCAATGCAGGAATACAAAATCATTTTTCCGGCTTCGGACAGCCAGCCGTGCCTTTCTGATGGGAGCAGCCATTGCACCAATCCCAGCGGTCATCTCAGACCTCTTGGCATGTCTAGCAACCAACCTCCTCATACTAAGGAAAGGGGTCACCACCAGCCAGGCTTCCAGAAACTTTCAGACTTGTTAAGCACGTTGACTGGGGGTGGGGGTCTCTGTTTGCTAGACGTGCAAAAGGGCTTGGGGACGAGGGAAATAGCCACCACGAAGGCGGGGTAAAACTCAAAGCCAACACATAAAATGAGGGTGGTTGTGGGTGTAACGGCTGCTCCTATCACAAAGGCATCGATGGTTCTCTAAGGAAACAGAATTCCCCCACCCCACCCCATATGCAGCACCCAGATAAAAAGTCCCCCACCCTCTCGGCTTTCCGACAGCACGTCTCCAGCTTTGACGGCAAAACATTCCAAGGTAGCAGAAAGTGGGTAGACAGCCCTACCACGGTGGGGGGATATTATTATTACTATTATTATTATTGAACGTAATTGTGGCTGCACAGTTGAACTCCTGTTTATTCGTACAGCAACTTCGTATGGCAGGAACAGTCTTTCTAAAATTAGTTCTAGGCCACCTTTAAGGGTCAGAGTCAGTTCCTCTAAAACAGCCCTCCCCAACTTGATGCCGTTGGACCACAACTCCCATCATCCATGGCCAGCAGGCCTGGGGAGGATGGGATCTGTAGTCCAACACCTCTGGAGGATTGCGAGTTGGGGAAGTCCGTTCTGAAGGGACACGCCGGCCTAATCTACACCAAGCAGGATATAGCGGTATGAAAGTGGTATGAAAGCGGTACAAGGTCTGTGTCAAAGGGCCCCAGCAGTTGCCAGGGCACTTCAATACTGCTATAAAGCAGCAGTGTGACTCCTGCCTTTTCTATACCGCTTTCATAGTGCAATATCCTGCTTGGTGTAGATGAGGCCGGAGTGTCCCTTTAGAACAAACGTCCCCAACTCGGAATCCTCCAGAAGTGTTGGACTACAGATCCCATCATCCCTGACTGGGAATTCGAACCCGGCTCTCCCAATATACAAGACCTCCAGCCCACCTCTCTGCCGTGCCACAGTGACTCATGCAAAACACCATCCAATCCCCATGGTGGGATATCGTTGCTATGCATCCGAAACCCGGCTGATGCCTGTTCCCACGTGCTCCTTTGGAAAACCGCTCACGTTCTCAGTTTCGCCGAGCGCCACGTCGCTGGGCCCTACCCGGAATTATTCCTTTTCCCCAATCAGGTTCTCCCTCCTTTCTTTGCCATCCCCGTGGGAAGACGATCTCTGAACTAGTCCATCCTCCTCCACCAAGGGTTCTGGCTCACCTCCAGAACATGCAACCGGTAATTATAAACATCAGAGGGGGGAAAACGCAATGCAATTAGCCTAGGGAAAGAGAGAGATAGAGAGAGAAGAAAACAGCATGAAAAATAAAACGCCTTTCGCCGCAGAAGGGATTTGTTAAAAAGCAATTCTGTGCCGGCACAAGCTTTCTGCACCGCAGACCCCGAGCGCCTCTCCCACAAAATCAACATTTTGCGCCGTGCATGCACGGCTCCTCCTTTGATGCTCCTTGACCTCAAGGTCAAGTGGGGAGATCCTAGATCCATCTTTGTCACTGGATGTCCAGGTGGAGTCTGGGGCACGGAGTACTTGGGGTCAGCTTCGGCTGATCCGCCAGCTACAGCCTTTCCTGGACAGGTGCAACCTAGCCACTGGTAACTTTCCGATTAGACTACTGCAATGCACTCTACATGGGGCTGCCCTTGAAGACGACGCGGAAGTTGCAGCTAGTGCAAAATGCAGCAGCTAGACTGCTGGCGGGTACATCTTACGGAGACCTCATAACACTGGTCTTAAAGGAACTGCACTGGCTGCCTATACGCTTCCGGTCGGAATGCAAGGTGCTGGTAATGATGTTTAAAGCCCTAAACGGCTTGGGACCTCGATACTTGAGAGAGCGCCTCTCCTTATATATACCTGCCTGAGACCTTAGATCTGTTGAAGGAGCTCTTCTCCGCATCCCACCAATGCAACATATACATTACGATGGGACAAGGGAGAGGGCTTTCTCTGTGGTGGCCCCCCGGCTGTGGAATGCCCTCCCCTTGGAGGCCCGATTGGCGCCAACGCTGATTTCATTTCGACACCAATTTAAAACATGGCTTTTTAACAAAGCCTTTGATGGTTAAACTCACTGGCACATTGTTTTAACTGTATCTATGGTTTTTAAATTATACATTGTTTTAATTTGGATCATGGTTTAATTTGTTTTTAACTGTGTATATTTATTGTTTTATACTGTGTGTGTTTATCTGTACGCCGCCCTGAGGTCTTAGTGATATAGGGCGGGATATAAATGTTATAAATAAATAAATAAATAAATAAATAAGATCTCCTTTTCAGAGATCTTGGAAAGACATGATTTTGGCACTCGGGGGAAAACGTTTCGATAGTGATTGCCTATGTCGCACTCAACAGCATCACTCGTAACTAGGGATAAGTCTGGATTGTACCCTGTGGTGGTCCTAGTTAGAGTAGACCCACTGAAATGAATGGGACCCAAGTTACTCTCTCACTGGAAACAACAACGTCTCTTTAGAGCTGTTGGTGTATGGAGGGAGGAACAATTGGTTTGCTTGGGGATTTTAAATTGTTTGATTGTTTTAATTGATTGGTTATTAATTAGTTTGATTTCTAGTTAGCAGTTTATCTACTGGGTATTATTGAGTTTTGTTTATTTGGTTGCGTTTTGTACATTTTGGTTAACTGGACTGCGCTCTCGTACAGAGCACAACGTGAACTTGTATTATTATTGTTATTATTAATATTATTGTTTCGTTGTTGTTTATTGTAATGTGGATTCATCTGACACCGGGTGTTTCACTCCTGTTGAGTTCTGAGTTCCACTTTAACAAGGAGAGGGGAGACATGAGAGCACTCTTCAAATACTTGAAAGGTTGTCACACAGAGGAGGGCCAGGATCTCTTCTCGATCCTCCCAGAGTGCAGGACACCGAATAACGGGCTCAAGTGACAGGAAGCCAGATTCCAGCTGGACATCAGGAAAAACTTCCTGACTGTTAGAGCAGTACAACAATGGAACCAGTTACCTAAGGAGGTTGTGGGTTCTCCCACACTAGAGGCCTTCAAGAGGCAGCTGGACAACCATCTGTCAGGGATGCTTTAGGGTGGATTCCTGCATTGAGCAGGGGGTTGGACTCGATGGCCTTATAGGCCCCTTCCAACTCTACTATTCTATGAATTTCTCAAATCAGTCTCAGAACTGGAGGAACTCAGGATGCCGCGTTACAGAGGCAGAACGTTGGTCCATCAACCTCAGTACTGTTTACACCAGGAGTGGATAACTGCAGCAGGTCCAGGTAGCATTTGAGCATCCCAGAACACTGTGCTGTCTGTTGGGTACCCCGCAAAAATGTTAATTTTTTAAAAATGTCATCTGTAGTACTATAGCGTGCCCAAAACAGTAAAATATAGGTCATTTGAAAGGGTTAAATTCAGGTTGTTTCTTCTTCTTCTTCTTCTTCTTCTTCTTCTTCTTCTTCTTCTTCTTCTTATTATTATTATTATTATTATTATTATTATTTGTATCCCGCCTTTTGCCCAATACTGGGCCTCAAGGCAGCCTACCAAGTGCTTAAACACTCAAATCAAACTTTCAAAAAAGCTACATTTGACCCTTTTAGCGCTCCATTGGGCTAGACATTTTTGTTAGTTCCCCCCCCCCCGTCTCTGCCAAATTCGGCAACGCAGTGGGGGCAACACGTTGAGATATATGTGCATCTCACAATATGAACATCCCTGATCTCCTGACTGGGGGCATGTCTAGATGAGAGTTTATCCCGGGGATCGCCCAGGGATCATCCCTGAGCGTCCACATGAAGCACAGCGGATCCCCGGGGCAGAAAGGGATGAGCCTTCCCTTTTCCTGGGATAACCAGGACGGCTTTAATCCTGACTTTTCCCGTGGTCTTGGGATCAACCCAGGACCGAGGGACGTGCGGGCTGCCGTCCCGGTTTTCTCCTGGCTCCTCGCGAAAAAACGTGATGAGCCGGGAACCGGGCACGGTTTCGCTGGCGCGCTTGTGCGCTCTTTTTCATTAAAGAGACACCAAACTGGTGGGCGCGACGTCCTCTTCCTCCCGGGACGTCACGCGCCGTGTGAGGGCGTGAAAATCACGAGATCCTCCCTTCTCCCTCCTGGAACACCGGGAGGTCTAGCCATGCCCTGGGAGCAGTTGTCCAGGGCTCAGACAGGAGTATTTCTCAGCTCTGTCACAGCCAGGACTGAGTCTGAAACGTTCTGCATCTAAACCAGGTGTTCTGGCACTGGGACACCGCCCTGCCTTTGGGACATCTCCCCGTCTCTTAACTCTGCGAAATGCCGTAGAGCGGCGGAAACTACTTCTGCTCCAAAGCGAAACCAGCCACCAAAGTCCCTTTCGCAACGTCGCTCTCCATCAACCGCCGTAGGCAAGAGCCGTGGGTGGCCAGCTAGCTCAGTGCCTCGCTCCGTCTCAGCCATAAACATGCGGAATGCTCACCTAGTTCCTTCAAACATTTGGCCGCCAGGATACACCTTAATCTACACTTTGATCTTGCTAATTAAAAAACAGAGAGAGAGACACACACACATACACACACACACAACGCTGGCTCTGTTCTCATCATTTGGATCCCTGGGAAAGGTTCCTCACAGGTCAAGTGGAGGGCATGAAACCCCACAGGTTATGAACCAACAAGAAGTGTGTCACGGCGGAGGGAGGGTGTCTGGTGTAACTTCAGCCCATTTTCCACCTGTTTTTCCGGGAAGTTTAAAAGGGGGGAAAAGTCACAGAATGCCTGAGTTTCTGCACTGCTTTTTCGAAACTCACCTCTCGCTTCAATTTGTTCCCTGTAATCCCACCAGCCCTGTCGGTGTGCTTCACCCGGGTTTGCTAGCAGAGCGAAAGGATAGAATATCGCCGACTATTATTTTTCAGGCACTGTCAAGGTAACTACCCGTAAACTGCACTCAACATCTAAGGTCCTCCTCCGAGTGCCTACTCAGAGGGAAGCTCGGAAGATGGCAGCAAGGGAGAGGGCCTTTTCAGCGGTGGCCCCCCGACTGTGGAACGATCTCCCCGATGAAGCTCGCCTGGCACCAACGTTGTTATCTTTTCAGTGCCAAATCAAGACTTTTCTCTTCTCCCAGGCATTTAACAGCATTTAACAACACTAAGTTGTTTTTAACTGTTGTCTTTAAATGGACACTGTTGTTTTTATACTGTTGTTTTTATGTTTCTGATGGTTTTTAAATTTTGTATATACTTTAAAAAAATATTTACTGTTTTTAACTTTTGTAAACTGCCCAGAGAGCTTTGGCTATGGGGCGGTATATAAATGTAATAAATAAATAAATAAATAAATATAAATAAATAAAAGAACAGTTCTCTGCCCCTACGGGATTACAGTCTAAATTATGATGCCAAAGAAACAGAGGAAGTGGAGAACAGTGGATGCCAGGGTAAACTGCGAAGGGGGAAGGTAAAAGCAGGACGGTCCTGCTCTTTCAAATATCAATCACGCCCGCTTCGTTTTTGACCCTCAATTTTGGAATCCATCAAGCCCACACTTGGAAGCAAGGAAGGCGCCCGTCGCAACAGAGGCCAAATTACAGCTGCCGTTCTGCACACAAACCTGTAATCTGTAAAGAATTCGAACTACCAGGGAGAAAACAAATTAAGGCCACAATGAAAAGGAGAAAAAAAAAATAGAGAGAGAGAGAGAGAATTAGACAGGCCTCTATTTAAGCATAGCTCTTTTTGAGGTCGGGCATGAAGAGGCAGAGAGAAAGAGAGAGTTTTATTTGTTGATGAGTTGTTCAAGTTTCCATGAAATTGGGCGGGTGGCATCCACCGTCCCCCGTAATTAGCTCTCGTTTCTGGAGCAGCACAAAATGAGTCCCACGTGCTCAGGGTAGAGAGCGGGGGGGATTTCTCTTAGCTCTTCTAGGGCCTTGGTCAGCTCATGCTTCAGAGCCGCTTTCATCAAACTCTGCCTCCGATCCAGGAGGTAATACATAGCTGTCAGAACCAGTAGCTGTTGACAGCGTTGGCCTCCATGCCTTGGTGCAATCTTCATTTCAAGGCATCTCAACCGGTGGTCGCCGTTGCATCTTGCGGCGATAAATCCCACAACGCGATGTGGTTTTCAGCGGAGTTATTGCCCCATTTTTCTTTTGCCCGCAATCGCCAGCCTCTCCATGCCACCGGGTGACACAGAGTTCTTCAGGGGAAGAAAAAAACTCTGTCCGTGACAGGAAGTTCAGGGATTTTGCACACTCTCTGTCGTTTCAGGGAATCGCCTCGCGCGGCAGCTGGCCTGCTGCACGTAGCGGAGGATTGTGGGATGTGTTCGAGAGGGCGTAGTTCAAGCAGAGCACCGGCTAGGCCCGTCACTCTGTGTAAAGCAAGAAGGCACCCCAGGACACGCAAAATGCATTCCTATAGCTTCACGTTGCAGAGGAAGACCACTCAGTATGGGCTTCTTAGTTTAGGGAAGAAGAAAAGAGACCATGGGGAGGGGATGGAGAAGGAGGGGAACACAACAGAGGCTTACATAATTATGTATGGTGTGTAGGAAGTGGAGAGAGTTTTTTTCTCCCTCTGTAGAACTTAGGGTCATCCAAAAGGAATTGGGCAAAAGAAAAATCGAAAAGACGAGGGATGATCCACTTCGGAGCTTTCAAATCAGCCTCGATCCATCTCATGACACTTTTGGTCTGGTCCAACCCGCTTCCAAAAATGGCCCCTTACAGCTCCCATAGTCTGAACATTCGATTTAGGCAATGATAGAGCCACCATCTTCCTTAAACTTCAACTGGTACAAAACAGGGCAGCACGGTTACGAACAGGGATTGGCAGACGAGACCACATCACGCCAGTCCTTTTCCAGCTTCATTGGCTGCCAGTCCAGGTCCAGGCCCTGATTCAAAGTGCTGGTATTAACATTTAAAGCCCTAAACGGCTTGGGGCCAGGCTATCTGAAGGAACGCCTCCTCCCATATGTACCTGCCCGGACCCTAAGGTCATCCTCAGGGGTCCTTCTCCGTGAGCCCCTGCCAAAGGAAGTGAGGCAGGTGGCTACCAGGAGGAGCAGGGCCTTCTCCGCTGTGGCACCCCGGCTGTGGAATGAGCTCCCTAAGGAGGTTCGCTTGGCACCTACATTAAATGCCTTTAGACACCAGGTGAAGACCTTTTTATCCTCCCAGCATTTTAACAGTCTATAAAGAAATTTTAACTCGGTGTTTTAAATTTGTAATCATGCATTGCTGCTGTTTTTATCTGGTTGAGCTTTTATATTGTATTTTATATTATGGTTTTATATTTGAATTGTCTTAAATTTGCAAACCG
The DNA here is from genome assembly GCF_023053635.1 of Elgaria multicarinata webbii. Taxonomy (NCBI): domain Eukaryota; kingdom Metazoa; phylum Chordata; class Lepidosauria; order Squamata; family Anguidae; genus Elgaria; species Elgaria multicarinata. Next base: position 12,693,560 of record NC_086192.1, read on the forward strand.
CCCAGAGAGCTCCGGCTATTGGGCGGTATAGAAATGCAATAAATAAATAAATAAATAAATAAATAAATGTGGCATCTCTCATCAAGGGTGGATGGCTGCCAAACAGGTCAGGTCAGTGGCTCACCATCGTTCCGAATAAGGCCAAAGAGGCCTGAATTGCTTCGGGCTTGGTCCGCTCTGCTCTGGGGATCACTTCGGGACTGATCTGGATTCAGACCGAGGCAGGTCTAATCATCCCGCTTGGGTTCAGGAACCAGATTCGGACCCGAGGCGGTGCACAGCCCTAGAAAATACTCTGCTAAAAACAACATCGCTTTACGGAACAGTGCAACAGCGGCCACCGGGTTATATGCCCTTAAAAGATACGGCAAATGGACGGAGGATAAAGCTACCAAGGGATAGTTATGCCAGCTATACGTCCCCTCCTGGTTCAGAGTACCAGTTGCGGAGAGCAACAAGGAAGGGAAATATCTGACCGGCCACGGCAGAAAGCACAGAGCGCTTCGGCTATTGGGCGATATAGAACTGTAATAAATATATAAAATAAATAGGATGCTGGATTAGGTCAGCCTTTGGTCAGCTCCGGCAAAGCTCTTCTGTCAGTCCGGCTAAACGATACAGGATGGAGAGCTTGATGCACAGACTAAGGCCATAGCTAGACCTAAGGTTTATCCCTGGATCGCCCAGGGGTCAAACCTGTTCACCTAGGTGACACACAGGGGATCCAGTGCTCAGGCAGGGGCGAACCTGGGATGATCCCAGGATAAACCTTAGGTCTAGCTCTGGCCTAAGACAGGCCCTGGATTTACGGATGTTTGGCTGATGTTTCATTACGACGTTCCTTTAACGCAGCAACCTGGCGTCTTCCACGTGTGTCGGACTAGAAGCCCCAGCCAGTGTCTTGAAGGGTAAGGCTTTTGTTCGGTAGTAGTGTATGCCAAAGAATCCAATTCCAGGCCTTTGCAGGTAGGGTTAAAAAAAAAAAAGACTCCTGTTTGAAAGCTGGGAGAATCACGGCCAGACAATGTAGCAAATATAAAACAAGATGGACCAATAGTATACCAAACGGTTTCCTATGTCGTCGTCCCCCTTCCCCACTGCTATTTTTTTCACTGCATCATCTCCCTAACCTTAAGGACTAGAAACTTACTTTTTCCAGTTTAAAACAACATCAACAGAGAGCTTCAGAACGCTACCCTTGGCATCCAATATATATTTTCCCCCCCCCTTTCCTTTTGCTTTTTTGTGGTCTGTGCCCAGAATCGCATGACACCGATCCTGGCCTTGAGGGAGGTAGAACGATCCTCCGGACATTCGTGGCTTCTGGAACGCGCCACTGAGGAATGGGTTCATTCTCCTGAAGCGACATTTAAAGATTTTCTATGCACAGTGTCCTGAGAGGGGAAGTGCATTTGTGCAACGGAACCCCCCGCCCTCTTTTTCCACTGCAGGCTAATTTCAGTTTGAGCGGCTCAATAGCTACTGCCTTACATAAATACACAGACAGCAAGCTACAAGCCTAAGTAATAATCTTGTGGCAAGCTCATCCACTTAATTGTCAACAGGCCGAAATTTCAAGCAACAGGGCCACGGCTAAATTATAGGGGGAGCCGTGCTGCGCTTCGTAATTTGATTTGGAAATTTGCAAGACAAAAAACACGGCGCCGCGTTCGCCTGGGCCAACGCGCAGGGATGCGAAGTCCACTTTGAAAAAGGCAGATCCCCGGAGGTGTGAAGCCGAAGGCGTTTCTGCGTTTCTTCCGCCACGGAGACTTGCATCACTCCTGGCTTGTTCCCTTGATATCTTTCTTTATCGTTTATTTACATCTTCCCGGACCATTCCTTCAGAAAGCGGCTTGCAGGGACCAATATAAAGATGTAAAGCGACAACACATTTCATAAAAAGAGGATGTTTTTCGATTTGCGCGGCCAGAGGACGTGGACGGGGTCCTTGGGAGTAGCGAAGCCTGCTACATGTCTGAGGGACGCTTGCCCTTCGTGGCTTGGCGAACCCGGCAGCGGGGTTGGGGTGTGTGAACTGGACAAGTGCGTAAGGTCAGTAGTGAATGGCGCTTTAGGGAAAAGGTCAATTCCGTCTTGGTGAGATCACTGCTCGATAAACCCTCCCGTGAGGGATAACTTCTGGCTGGTCTCCAATATTCCATTCTAGGGCAAGGTGCAACTTCTCAGCTCCAGTGATTTCTGGATGAGGTCAATCGTCCAGATCTGTTTCAATCTGGCGTCATGCCTGGTTATGGGACAAAGGCTGCTTTGGTCACCTTGAAGGACATACGGCGTTGCCTCGTGGCCGTTTGTCTGTTTAGCCCACTGGGGTCTACTCTGAGCAGCAGCTGATTTCCAGGAACTCAGACTAGGGCGAAGTGGACATACCAGGAAACAAATATTATTTTATTTACATCCCACCGTTTTTCCTCCAAGGAACCCAAGGCGGCGTACATAACCGTTTCGTCCTCACAACAACAACCCTGTGAGGTAGGCTGAGCTGAGTCTGTGAGTGGCCCAAAGTCACCCAGTGAGCTTCCATGGCTGAGTGGGGACTAGAACCCAGATCTCCCGACTCCCAGTCCAACACTCTAACCACTACACCCCACTGGCTCTTACACTCTACTGCTGAGCTATGGCGACATTCCCAAGGAGGAGAAAGAAGAGGTCCCCACTGAGCAGCCCTTAACATAGAATCATAGAATAGTAGAGTTGGAAGGGGCCTATAAGGCCATCAAGTCCAACCCCGTGTTCATTGCAGGAGTCCACCTGAAAGCATCCATGACAGAGGGCTTCCAGTGTGGGAGAGCCCATGACCTCCCTCAGTCATTGGATCCATTGTTTTTCCTGATGTCCAGCCGGAATCTGGCTTCCTTTAACTTGAGCCCATTATTCCATGTCCTGCACTCTGGGAGGATCGAGAAGAGATCCTGGCCCTCCTCTGTGTGACAACCTTTTAAGTATTTGAAGAGTGCTCTCATGTCTCCCCTCAGTCTTCCCTTCTCCAGCCTAAACATGCCCAGTTCTTTCAGTCTCTCCTCATCGAGCCTTGTTATCAGACCCCTGATCATCCTCTAAACCCCCTCCAGCTTGTCTGCGTCCTCCTTGAATTGTAGAGCCCAGAACTGGATGCAATACTCAAGATGAGGCCTAACCGGGGCCGCACAGAGAGGAACCAGTACTTTGCGCAATTTCGAAGCTTTACTTCTATGAATGCAGCCCCAAATAGCATTTGCTTTCTTTGCAGCTGCATCACACTGTTGGCTCACATCCTTAAGAGGTGCCAGAAACTGCTCTGTAGCTTGATACGCAAATGTTTAAAAACACCCAACCAACCAACTCACCCACCTTGCTCTCCCCTCTCTAGAACATCACTTTAAAAAAAAGACGATGCAACAGGGCTAGCTTTAGAGGCCCCAAAACCAGAAGCCAGATTCCAGCTGGACATCAGGAAAAACTTCCTGACTGTTAGAGCAGTACGACAATGGAACCAGTGACCTAGGGAGGTAGTGGGCTCTCCCACACTAGAGGCCTTCAAGAGGCAGCTGGACAACCACCTGTCAGGGATGCTTTAGGGTGGATTCCTGCATTGAGCAGGGGGTTGGACTTGATGGCCTTGTAGGCCCCTTCCAACTCTGCTATTCGATGATTCTATGTTTCTAGGGCCTCAAAGCCACCAGGGCCCCTAAATCACCGGAGCCCCGAAACCAGCACCTGACTCCCTTCCCTAACTTTGCTATTCTTTCTGCTTTGCATGGAAGGTCAGATGCAGCCTAGTCAGATTTCAGCTTGCACGTCCGTCCCATCTCTTCAAACCTCCGAGGGGGGGGGATCTGATATTGATGCTGTGTTCAAGTCCCCAACCTCACCCAGCCCAAAAACGCTCAAACCAGCCCTGAAAAGGCCTGGACAGCACACACACACACACACACACACACACACACACACACACACACGCCCACACCCCTTGCCGGCCCATTAAAACTGTGACAACACTGCAGTGGAGTCTAAAATTATATCTCCTAAATTATATACATTAATACGCCGCGGATGTCATCATAAAGAATGTGTGTAATTACAGTACGCTCTCGTAACCACAGCTCCCGTTGCAGAAAGGCCGGCCTTCTGGGTTGCCCCCCCCCCCAAAAAAAACCCCACTCGCCCGCTGCGCCTTCCCGTTCTGCAAAAATAGAACCGACTTTCAGCAAAGAGCAACCAGCGGACATTTCAGGCCTGCTTCCCCCACCCACACTTTTGACAGCCAGCGCAAGAGACCCACGAGGTACACGGGTTCTATTTCCGGGATTTCAGCTATGCTGGTGTAATCAGAAGCCGTTTTCGGATGGCCCGGGCTATTCTGAGATCGTGATGCTGACTTGACATTTCTCTTCCCTCCCTCCCTCCCCCCCCCCACCCCCGGCCACCAAAGAAATCCACGAAAAATGTGACATCGGAACGGTGACCGAAGACACAAGCCCAGTTCTGGATCCTCACGTGAAAGTGGGGATCGGGAAACGTGGCAAAAGATCGCACCCGCAGCTTCCTTGATGGTCAGGGCTGCACAGGCAACCGCTTTACTGGAGACAATGTATTTTTCATTGCAATTATATAATGCATTTCCTGCAAGGAGCTCAACTTTTAACATGGTTTTCTTCCCCCACGCTCACAACACCCCTGCGGAGTAGGGCGATGTATTTATTTTTCCTTACAGTGATATAATGCACGTCCTCCAAGGAGTTCAACAGGGTGCACGTGGTTCTCTTCCCCCACTTTTAACCTCACAACACCCCTGCGGAGTAGGGCGATTTATTTATTTTTCCTTACAGTGATATAATGCACGTCCTCCAAGGAGTTCAACAGGGTACACGTGGTTCCCTTCCCCCACTTTTAACCTCACAACACCCCTGTGGAGTAGGTTACATGGAGAGAATGAGGGAGATGGTGACCATCATGGCTAAGGTCTCCCAGGCCTAGTCCAAAACTCTTCACCCAGGGGTGGGGAACGTCTGGTCAGTGGAACAAATACGCCCCACCCCAGGCCACGCCTCCTCTTCCTGGGCCACACCCCAGTTCCCCAAGTGGCAATCAGGGGGTGGGAGGGGCCGAAGCTGGCAGTGGGAGGGGCTAAATCCAAGAGTGGGCAGGGAAACCCCTTCTTTTCCACCCCACCCTGCACAGAAACGAGAAGGGTGGCACCCATAAGGAGGGACTGCGGGATGGATTGGAGGCTGGTGGGGTTCCCCACCTCAAGGACCACACACCCTCTGAGAAAATCAGGGGGGGTCACATGACAGTAGTGGGCGGAGTCAAGACCAGAAGTGGGTGGTTCCTCTCTCTCTCTTTTTGTTGCACGTCTGACCCGTAAAAAGCTCTCCCCCCTCCCTTGCTCCATCTGGCAGCCAGGGTGGCGTAGTGGTTACAGCGTTGAACTGGGACTCGAAAGGCCTGGTTTCAAGTCCGTCCCCCTCAGCCAAGAAGCTCCACTGGGTGACTTTGGGCCACTGTCTCTCAGCCTAACCTACCCCACAGGGTTGTTGTGAGGACAAAATGGAGTATTCCGTTTTGGCTCCTTGCAAGAGGGGGGAAAAAGGAGGGCTATAAGACTGATTCTGGCCCGTTTGCTTTGGCTGCCTGTATGTTTCCGAGCCCAATTCAAGGTGCTGGTTTTAACCTATAAAGCCCTACATGGCTTGGGACCACAATACCTGATGGAACGCTTCTCCTAACGTGAACCTACCCGTACACTGCGATCAACATCTAAGGTCCTCCTCCGAGGGAAGCTCAGAGGATGGCAACAAGGAAGAGGGCCTTTTCAGTGGTGGCCCCCCAATTCTGGAATGATCTCCCCAACGAGGCTCACCTGGCACCAACATTGTTACCTTGTTGGCGCTAGGTCAAGATTTTTCTCTTCTTACAGGCATTTAACAGCATTTAGCAACATGAGCTGTTTGTTTTAACAGACCCATAAGGATATTGTTGTTTTTTATTTATTATTATTATTTATTGCATTTTTATACCGCCCAACAGCCGAAGCTCCGTGGGCAGTTTTTATGCTTTTTATGTTTTTAAACTTAGTATATTTGTTTTTAATGTTCATTGTTTTTAACTTCTGTAAACCGCCCAGAGAGCTTCAGCTATGGGGCGTTATAGACATGTCATAAAATAAATAAATATAAATGTAAGAATAAAATACGCGAGCGGCACTGACAATGTCAATTTTGAGATTAAAGCAGTCTAAAAAAAAATCTCCAGGATGGAAGCAGCAGCAGATGCTTATGAGGAAGATAACCCAGGAAAGTTAGTCAGCACTTTCAAGAGCGGAAAAGGCCGGTGTGAAGGCTTGGAACGGGCATTAAAATTAATGCCTTTGCAGCAGCTTTCAATTCCCCCAGTTTTATTTCTCCGTTGCAGCCAGGCCATTAAACTGCTAGTATTTAAGGTTCTGTTGGCTTCACAGTTGAAACTTATGCTTTGCAAAATGTTTTACACCCTGTGAAGATATATATCGGTGGCAAAGGTGGCACACGTCCAGCGGTTCCAAGCGAGCATGGAAAAAAGGGAACCAGACGTAGGACTTTTTACTCCCTCGCCTGTAACAGAGAAACGTTTCTTTTAATTGCGATGTCCTTCAACAGCCTTGCCCAACCTGGCGCTCTCCGGCTGCATTGGACTACAATCCCATTATCTGGATGATGGAAGCTGAAGTCAAACAAAACCGGGAGGTCGCCACGTTGGCGAAGGCCGTTCTAGAAACCGGAAATCATCCCATGAAACCAAGAGACATTGGATTCATGGCCCTGCTTCGTACAACTTATGGCACTCCCCGCCACATGACGTGGCGCTGGCCACCGGCTTAGGCGGCTTTCAAAGCGGGGGTTATACAAATCCAGGAAGGAGGGGGAAGCTCCCCCCAAGGTGATTTGCCTTCATGAGAAAGTGGAACCCTCCCCGGCTCGGAGGCAGTAAACTGGGGAGGGATATTGATTTCATGCTTTGCCTACAGGGCTCCTAGAAAAACCTGGCCAGCCACTAAAGGGAACAGCCTGATGCCCGGGAGTCCCCATTTCTATTTGCCATGGGGGTGAAAAGAGCCCCCACCTTCCTCTCTGTCCTGGAGTGGCAGGTGGGGTGGGGTGGGGTGGAGTTGGCCCACCAATGCCATAAGGTCAGAGAATATGGAAGACCTCAAAAAACACCTCCTTTCTCTCTCTCTCAACGCCCCTGACACCCCTTTCTGACATCCCTTTCTCTCTCTTGCCCCCTCTTCCTTCCTGCTGGGTGAGGGGCACACGACTCTTGCCTGCGGCCCGAATTCATCGATTGCAGATGGCTTTTGAAATTAGGCCGAGGGCCGTCTGTGGCCCCAGGGCTGCAGGTTACACACCCCTGCCCTAACCACTAGGCCACACTGGCTTTAGCGCTGCTGCTGCTGCTCCAGTGAAAAACAGACACACACACACCCCATGACTGCGAGAAAGTTAAACAGATGCACATGAGGAGTTTGGGTCCTTGGATTGAACGAGAAAGAACGCCGGAGCCTTTCACTTTCCATTCAACGGCATTTCGCCCCAGTTATGCTGACCCTGATGCGAATTCGGAATACGTGCTGCGATTCTCAGGGCTCCTGGCCTGGGTCTTTTAGGGTTCATGCCTCACAGGGAGAACGGGCGTACAGAGACAGAATCAAGCGAAGACGCAAAGTATTCTTGTACTTCTGCAAACTTTGCACTCCCCCAAGACTGTAGATTCCCTCCCCCCTCTCTCTTGTGAGTGGTTGGTGCCGTTTTAGCTACAGAAAAGATGGAGACTTTGGGCTGTTAGTATAGAGCAGGGGAACAGAAACCCAGGACAAATCTGCACACACACACCCGGGGCCCTAGATGGGGGCATGTCCCCTTCCCCTGGCAAAACTCCCTTTGCCCAAGTGTCAGTTGTTTTTGGGATTCTGGCTTTTGTGTAGTTTCCCTCCCCCCCCCCTTATTGCTTCCGATACTAAATGCTGTGTTGCCACGCTTTCTCTGTATAAACCAACTCTGCTGCAAGCCGCAACAGACTTTGCAACACGTTTTAAGCCAAAGTGATTTCAATAATAATGCATCTTAAGTTATCCCCCATGTATTTAGGGGCCTCTCGTAATATGAGGCCCTAAGCCATGGCTTACTTAGCTTGTTCCTAAATCCGGCACTGTTGAAATGTCTCTTCAGTGGCTTAGTTACTGGCAGAACGAGCTTTAAGCTAAAGTATGTCGGGATGTTTGGCCACGCCCCTGTTGCCTTCGGCTCCGCCCACCACTGGGATGCGGCCCCCGAAAGCAGCTCTTGGTTCTGCACCCCTGGTATATAGGGGAATGGGTCTGTTGTTAGCACATAGGATATTATTATTATTATTATTATTATTATTATTATTATTATTATCTGTATCCCGCCTTTTGCCCAATACTGGGCCTCAAGACTGTCTTACCCCCATTGGCCTTGGGGATGATGGGATTTGTAGTCCAACACCTCTAAAGGATACCAGGTCAGAGAAGGTTGAATCGGGGCAAACTGTCATTAATCATAGTTGAGTTATGCTGCCAGCGACCTGTAGCAGAATCAGGTTTACGCTCTGGTTTAAAGACAGGCAGAACCACGGCTGTTTGCCCCGGGGACTTCTTCTGCCTGCGTCAATGACAAGGCCAAGTTGAAGGAAAAGGGGAAAAGTTAATTCGGCAGCCAATGAATTGGAAAGGTGCCAAGCAGGGTGGATAAAAATTGATGGTTTTTTTAAAATAATATTTAAAAAATTGGATTTTTTTTAATAAAATGCTTTTTGAGGGAAAATCTATCTAAAGCTAGTTTTCTATTTCAGATACATTATAGTCTAAAGGTTATTCATCATGAAATAAGGATGAGTTTTTAATTATGTAGCATGAGGCTGTATATTCATGCAATGTTTAAATTTGGGGGTAAATGAATCCCATTCATCCGTTCACAATGTCATGCTCTCCCAGAGGTTTCTGTAAGATTATGGGGCAATTTTTCTATCTGAAAGATATTATTATCACAGCGGCTTGGTTTTACAGTTCTCCAAACTGTGAATTTGTGTCTGCAGAGATCACAGTCCCATTGTGCCTTTGCAAATCTCTGTACACAGAATCAACCCCTTTACCTCTTAAGTGCTAAGTTTCCAAAAAGTTCAATGAATAGAGTGCACTTTTTTGGGGGGGGGAGGTCACATGATTAAATCGAGTCTTTCTGAGTAGTGATTTAAATTGTGATTTAAATCATGATTTAAATCAAATTGATTTAAACCAAATCCACCCTGGTGCCAAAGCCATGTTTTATTCGTCACACCAAAACTGCGCAGGGCACAAGGACGGATTAAGAGATTTCTGTGGGTGGTGACGAAACAGCCGCTTCACCGGGACTCGTTTTGGAAAGCGCTTGACAGTCCGTCGCTACAAAACCCGAGCGACACAAAGGCACGCTAAGCCCCTGAGCAAACACGAAAGTTGGCGACAGTTACTCGAGGAACGTGTGTTTCTACGCCTGAGGATGGAGACAGATCTGGGTAATCACTAGATATTATGTTTTCAAAAGCCAGGTTTCAACAGGTCCCCTGAGTGCAAACAGAAACCAACGCAGCACCTACCAGGGGCTTATCATCATATTTGCAACCTCCTCCCACATTCCATCTTAAAATCAAACGGCATCAAGATAATCCAGGTCTCTGCTTTCCTGCCCCTTTGCTTGCCATCATGCTTGATGAATAGTTCTGCGGAACTTGAAAGCTTGCACATTATTTTCCACCTTGCAGCTGGCCTAATAAAGGTCTTGCCCTAATACGGATGTCGGAATCTTTGCACACTAAGAGCGCAATCCTATGCATGCTTAGACTGAAAAGGTCCTTCAACTCCCAGCGTTCCCCAGCCAGCAGTCCTACAATCGTATGCATGTTTAGACAGGGAAAGGTCCTACAATCCCATGCATGTTTAGACGGAAAAAAGTCCTACAAGTCCCAGTATTTCCCAGCTAGCCGTGCCAGGGTTTGTAAGAAGGCATGCATGCATTCCTTTCGGTTGCATGGTTCTACTGCTAGAAAAATGGCAGTTTAAAAAGCAGATTTAAAACAGTTTAAAAAGAGGAGGATGGCAACAAGGGAGAGGGCCTTTTCGGTGGTGGCCCCCCGACTGTGGAATGATCTCCCCGATGAGGCTCGCCTGGCACCAACATTGTTATCTTTCAGGCGCCAGGTCAAGACTTTCCTCTTCTCCCAGGCATTTAAAGGCATTGAACGCTAAGTTTGTTTTTTAATGAACCCCAGAATTGTTGTTTTAAATGGATGCTGCTGTTTTATGTCTCTGGTGGTTTTTAAATTTTGTATATTTTTAATGTTTACTGTTTTTAGCTTTTGTGAACCGTCCAGAGAGCTTCAGCTGTGGGGCGGTGTATAAATGTAATTAATTAAATAAATAGATTTGGATTGGGGCAGCGTGGATTGGAGAAGAAAACTCCAGAAAAGGGTTTAGGTCCCAGCCCTCCCTGCTCAGGCTGCAATCCTGTGCACATTTACCTAGGAGTAAGTCCCAATGAACTCAGTTGGACTTCTTCCTAAATAGACATCTATAGGATTGCACTATTAGTCAATTCACTCTGACTAATAACCCAAGCTGCCTCACAAGGCTGTTGTTGTGAGGATAAAATGGAGAGGAGGTTTATGTCAGCTGCCTTGAGTTTTTTGGAGGAAAAAAGTAGGGCTGGAAATGTAATAATAAATAAAATAATAAACAAATGAACAACCTCCAACCTCCTGTTCACAGGGAGGTATGAGCAAATCTATCTGATTTGCTTTCTACGGCTTTCAGATTTTTTTTGAGACTCAAGTTCGTTGCATCCCTTTCTCGCATCATCTGTTTTCACATTTTCCAGTTCAAAATTCACGCATTTCGTTTGCATTTCTACAAACATGAACAGCTTTGCGTGCAATTTTCCACTTTTTTGCAAACCGTTTCCCATAACATATTCTTGTTGTTGTTGTTGTTCAGAGAACTGCACTGCAAAATCCAGAGAGGAGTGAAAAGCGTTTCCAGTTTGTGCCTTAATTCGGGACGTGCGAATTTAGTCGGTTCGTATTAAAATGTGGACCAAACAAATTTCTTTCCCATCGCTAAAATAGCAGCAGGATCTGTTTCTGAAGCGCCCCTGACATGGAAGGAAGGAAATTCCACAGCTTTCCAAGGAAGTCTGTGTTCCATCGACAACCTATCTCCACCGCAGCCCAATTTTGCAAAACCCAACACAGCAACAATTACACGAATTAAGTTTGCTCTCGAGGAAAAAAAGTGTTTGTTCGCACCAAACGGAGGCCCCTTGGACACCGCAAATTATTACCGGTTCAGATCCCTGAGAAACTCTAGTGCCGGCTAAGTTTAATTCATTTCAAAGTTTTATACTCTGCCTTTCCAAGATCTTCAAGGCATCTTGCAATCGCAAACTACCACCAAAGAATTTCAAATAAAATCCACGATACGCTAAATCAAAATCGCTCTCACAGGCAAGCAGTAAGCAAAACTGATGGGGGAAATATGAATAACAGAACCTGGATCAGTATTTAGGGTGTTTTTGGTGTTCAGCTGTTACGTATTTGCTGTTCACATGAGTTTAATCTGCAGGACGCTGAAAAATCCTGCCCATATACACTCAGCTGTATCAAAGTCAACGACAGCAAGAAAACAGGGAGATATATGAAGCCCACATCATGACTAGGCAGGAATGGTTATCTGCTTCTCCAACCCTCTGCACATAATCTAACCTTCCTTCCACCCACCCACCAAGCTAAACAGACCCGCCCCTGCTTATCATAGCTTGAGGCACGCTGGCGGACTTTTATGAAAATGAGACTATTTTAAAATCTGCACCCACTGGGTTGGATTCAACTGTCTGTTGGTTTGCACATAATGATGAATGGGTTGAGTGTGGGTCGTTGTGGAATCACGGGTTGTCATGTGAACCCTGCACTATGGTTTAACTACGGGCTATTAATCATAAACACCCCAGAAAGACAACCTATGATTTGTTGTTGGGTTATGAACACTGGGTTGTTTGTAGATAATCATAAACAACCCAGGAAGAGAATCCATGGTTTATTATTGGGTTATGAATGCTGGGTTGGTTGTAGATAATCATAAACAACCCAGGAAGAGAATCCATGGTTTATTATTGGGTTATGAATGCTGGGTTGGTTGTAGATAACTATAAACAACTCAGGAAGAGAATCCATGCTTTATTATTGGGTTATGAATACTGGGTTGGTTGTAGTTAACAACCCATAGTTAAATCACAGTGCGGGGTTCACACGTAACGTCAACCCATACTGTGGGTTATTGTTACATGCAAACCAGGTTATAATGGCAAAACCAAAAAATATTACCCTGCTTCACATTGCTGCACTGAGGAACAAATTAACACGGGGGGTTGCAACCCCATTCTGCTATCCCCTGAGAGATTCGTCTTGCTCACAGGGGAGCTCAAAAGCTTGCAAGGAGCTCAGCTTTGATCTAACCGGCCGGTTTTGTGAGTCTCCCTGTAATGAACTGCCAGAGGGAGCAGAAGCCCAGCAGCATAATTTGCTCCTGTGTGAGAGAGAATGTGTGTTAGCAGCTCAGGTTTAGCAGTGTGTATGCTGAGGTCTTGCTATACACTCTGCTTCAAACATGACTCGGATAGAGTTTCTCTTAATAAATTTGTTTAAGAAACAAGGTCTTGTTTTGGTTTTGGTTTTAAAAAAACATTTTGCCACAGGGTGGAGAAGCAAGTTTTGTGGTAATGAGCCAAAGTTAAAGAGGAAAGGGAAGCATTTAGCGTTAAAATAGATCATCTGCTAGAGTGGTAAAATTGGCAAGTTTGCTCTTAAGTAGAAGAAAAATATAAAGATTAAAGGTGCAACACTATGCGTGTTTAGACAGAAAGAGTCCTACAACTCCCAGCATCCACTGGGATTGGATTCAAAACGGTCTATGAGTTCACACAGAAGGACAACCCAGAGTGCGGGTTGAGTATGGGTCGTCGTTGAATCATGGGTTGCCACTACGTGTGAACCCTACACTATGGTTTAACTATGGGTAATTAACCATAAACAACCCAGGAAGAGAACCTACAGTTTGTTGTGTGGTGGCGAACTCTGGGTTGTTTGATGTTATGCAAAGAATCCCGGGAATTGTAGGACTGTTTTCTGTCTAAACATGCATAGGATTGCACCATAAATCATTATTACTACGGGAATAACCTGGAGTTTGCTTCTGGTGCCCTGAAACTGCTCTCGGCGGGGGGGTGAGGGTGTGGATGCTGGATTTTGGACCCCAGGTCCAGCCACAGATGTACCACTGCACATATTTCAAACTGCTGACCCACTGTAGCGCTTTTATGCTTTTCTGGTCTTATCATTAACTAGAACAAAACTGGGGTGATCACATTACACCAGTCTTAAAATCTCTTCACTGGTTGCCAATTAGTTTCCGAGCGAAGTATAAAGTGTTGGTTATCACCTTTAAAGCCCTGCATGGTTTGGGTCCAGGTGACCTGCGGGATCGCCTTCTCCCGTACCATCCGCCCCGCACGCTCAGGTCCTCTGGGGAGAATCTACTTCAGTCAACCAAAACTAGGCTGACAACGGTTACCCAGAGGACCTTCTCTTCTGCTGCTCCCAGACTGTAGAGGAGACTCATCAGCTTGAACAGTCTTTTAGCGTTCAAGAAAGCTATCAAGACTGATCTCTTCCGGCAGGCCTATCCAGGGGAATTTTAGGATACTTTTAATATGCTTTTAGGATGTTTTTAGGGTGTGTTTTTTTACAGCATATCCTATGTTTTTAATCAGTATTTTGTGTATTTTATGCTTCTTGTTGTTCCGTGCCTCGGGTAAGAAATATATTATTATTATTATTATTATTATTATTATTATTATTATTATTATTATTCAAATCAGTGGAAGAGAGGCTATTGATACAGCAGGTGGAGTGCTTAGGGGGGTGTGAGAGAGAAAGAGAGAAAGAGAGAAAGAAAGAGGGAGTGAGGCATTCTGGCTATGAGAATAGGGGTGTGATATGCAAGACCCTCTATTTGCTGCGGAGAGGTTAGAGGAGAGGCAAAAGGCAGGATTGCAAATGTCTGGAAACAGGAAACCCCAATCAGGAAGAATGTAAAGAGCTACCAAAAGGAGACACAATGATTGAGTCAGAGGCCACAAAACAACATTCCAAAGCCGCCGGAGCCCACGTGACTTTCCCCCGGAAATGTCATCCGCGAGAAGGGAAGCGCACCGCGTCAACAGGTACCTTTGGAATGCTGCTCTGCGATTTTTGCCGGGGCTCGTGAATTCTCGCCACTTCCCTTCCTAGCAAGGAGACACACAATCCTTCCTCTGCGGGAAAGGTCAGACGTGAGCACCCTCTGAGACCCTAGAGCTGAAATATTTGCACACACTCTCTCTCTCTCAATCTCTCTTTCATTTTTTATTTTCTTCAAAAGGAAATTCCGTTCCAGGTGTCTGCAGGATTGCCAAGTTTTTTAGCAGCCTGCGCTCCCACGCCTTTAATAACCCTCCAAGCGGGTGGACTCTGTCTCTGTGTCACGGGAGACTTCCCTGGAAGGCTTTCTGAAGTCCGAGCTGCCGTTTAAAAAGGCATATGAGCGAGCCGGGTGGACTTTGCCCTGGGGGGCTTGTCTAAATGCTCGCAAAACCTCAGGGAGGATGTGCGGGGCTTTCTGCTGAAGCCACAGAGAAAAGAAATCTGTGAAGACACCCCCCTGGTTCGTTGGCAACCATACCTGGTCTGGTCTGTCAACTGCTCCCTGAAGATCTATCATAATAAACCAAGAGGGCCAATCCAAAACTGTGTGAAATTAGCGTGAGCCTTCCCTAATCAGGAGCCCTCCAGAAATCTTGGACTACAATTCCCAGAATGCCCCAGCACATCCGGAGGGCCCTGGTTGGACAGGGCTCATTTAGATGCCTTTGGATTTTTCACACCAGAAATCACTTCTATGGTAAAACGTTAAAAACCAATCACAGCTTCCATACTCTTTTAATTCAGAGGGAACTGCCTTATGCCAGGCTATTTGTCCATCTAGCAGCTGGATTCCAGCACACAGTGGCGGCCCATGACCTTTTGCTGCCTGAAGCAAAGGACAAAATGGCGGCCCCTCCCGTTCCATGTAAAAAAGCCAGCTGGAATGGCAGATGGATCTGTCTTCAACCCTGATAATGGGACAATATCCTGCAGGCTAACTCGGGAGGCAAAGAGCAGGCCTGACCTTTCTCTTCCAACGCTTTGCTGCCGCCTCCTAGCATTTGCCGCCTGAGGCAACTGCTTCACTCCACCTCATGGCAGAGCCGGCCCTGCGACACCAAGAAGCAACTCAAGACCTCGTACCGCCCTGCTGAGCTGCATCGCTTGCAGTTCTGATGAGCCTGTTCAGATGATGGGCTAAGCCATGGTGGTTAAGCATTTTGAGCTAAACGTTGTGGCTTAGCGTGTCGTGTGAACCATCCCTAATCATGGTAGCTACATAACCACAGTTTAAACGCACTAATTTGTTGCAAAAAGGGGCTAGCAGCCTAACCATGGCTTAGCGTGTTGTCTGAACAGGCCTGATGGAAACCATGGGAGTTAACCCGGTTTAACACTTATTGATGTGCGTAGCGTAGAGGTCTTTCACGTGTCCTGATCAACGTGGTCCCTTCAAGTCAAGACTTCTCAGACCTGCTCTCTTTGAGTAGGAACATTCAGGCACATGCAAAGTGAGGCTGTTCTGGCGAAGGCCCCGAAATTCAGCTCCCCCCGGAGATCCAAATTCCAAGTCTCAAAACCTTCCGGATAAAAGGTATTATTTGAATAAGAACATGATAGCCAAGGGATGCGTGGATAAAGACGGGGGTTATGTTCACGGTGTTGCTGTTTACCAAGTTAAATATTATTTTTACAAGCAAAATACAGCTTGTAAAATACAGCGTCAAGCAGAGATGCTTTTCTAACATCCCGATAAACACAGCTCTTTATCAAAGCCTTTGAGGGCTAAATTCTCCATGGTTACACGTAGTTGTAATTGTTTTTAATGCTTTTTTTTTTAAAAAAAAATCTACTGGTTTTAATTTGTTAATGATATAAGCTTTTAGCTGCGAATATTAATTATGTTTAAATTGTTCTGATTTTATCTGTACGGTGCACTGAGATCTCAATGATTATAGGGCGGGATACAAATGTTTTAATGCGTAATAAAAACGTAAATAAATAAAACCCTCAACATGGGGACGGCGAAGGCGTACAAAGCGGGAAGTCGCACTGTCAGAAGTATGCTCCTGGCTGCCACGGCAACCCCCCCTCCCCACATTACAAGGGTACTGCCAGTCTTATGTTCCTGGCTGCCACTGTAGCCCCCTCCTCTAGTTACACTCCGATCTGAGGTTGTTGTCATCAAGTGATTAATTATTATTATTATTATTATTATTATTATTATTATTATTATATTTATTTGTATCCCGCCTTTTGCCCAATGCTGGGCCTCAAGGCGGCCTTACAAAGTTTAAAATATACATGGGGGGGGAGGGAAACAAAACCATAAACAATTAAAAAATACACAACAAAATGATAAGTCATTAACATAGATGGAGGACCGGATTATTCTCCAAAGGCCTGCTGGAACAAACAAGTTTTCGCCTGCTTCCGAGAGCCCATCAAGGAGGGAGCCAGGGAAGAGAATTCCAGAGCACCAGAGCAGCCACCGAGAAGGCCCTGTCCCGTGTTCCCACCAAGCGTGCCTGTGAAGAAGGTGGGACTGAAAGAAGGCCTTCTCCAGAAGATCTCAAAGCACGGGCAGGCTCATAAGGGAGAATACGTTCTTTCAAATAACCTGGACCCGAACCGTATAGAGCTTTATAGGTCATAACCAGCACTTGATGCAAGGTTGCTCTTGTCTGGTGTACATTCCTGGCTGCCACTGAAAATCCCCTTGCCTTCGCTTCCAGTCTTCTGGTCCTGCTGCCTCTGCAGGCCCCCTGACCCCGTTTCTCACACTCCAGTCTGAGATTGCTATCGTCAAGGATCTAAGGATGCTCTTGTCTGGTGTACATTCCTGGTTGCCACTGAAAAATCCTCCTGCCCTTTTACTCTGCGGCTACTGTGTTTCCTACGTTCCTGGATGCCACTGCAGTCCTCCCTTTGTCGCACACCAGTTTGAGGTTGTTATTGTCAAATGATCCAAGGTTACCTCCGGCTGCTGTGATTCCTACATTCCTGGTTGCCACACTCCAGTCTGAGGTTGCTATTATCAGGCGTACATTCCTGGTTGCTACTGCTAATCTCCCCTGGCTAAATTTCCATCCCACATGTCCTCTGGCTGCTGTTACGAAACTGACTGACGTTCCCAAGGGAGGTGAAAAACTGAAAATGTGCTTTCGTATACTAGTATACTAGACTGTATGTGTACCAAATTTCAGCTGAGGAACAGAACTGCCTCTAAAATTGAATCCCACATCAGTGAGCGGATGAGGAGCAAAGATGTATATTTGATATATCGTTTCCCGTTATTAAGAAAGAATATAAGAAGATGAGTTATCCCAAGTCAGAACACTGGCCCATCAGCTCAGCATCGTCAACTCGGACTGGGAGCAGATCTGGGAAAGATGGGAATTGCAGTCCAACACATTGGGAGGGTATCAGGTTGGGGAAAGCTGGTGTATGGCCTAATCCTAAAACTCGCCTTCCCTGCATATCTGCAAACCGCCTTTACACTTCGCCTGCGTTCTCCTGAAAACCGCTGAGAGCTACAGCTATGGGGCAGTATAGAAATGTAATAAATACATAATAATAAATACATAAATAATAACACGATAGTCAATGATGGGCTAAGAATCAACTTGACAATTGTTGACCTAGGGGGGTACTTAACTCACAACATGATAATAATCAACCGTGGTGTCGATTAGGATCAGCGTTGAGTTGGCTATTAGTCCACGCTGAGTTGACTCATTCATCCCCTGCCTTCTCTCCCCACTCAGTCCTCCCGCAAGTATCCCATCACCCATTGCTGCCAAAAATCTATCCTGTTGGCTGGACTCTAGAACAGCTGCCGCCACTTTGACCGCTCTTGCCTTGCAACTCTGTGGCTGCCGAAATAACCAATGGTGACCGAGCAAATAATCAACGGTGCCCTCCACACATCACGATAACCAACAGTGGTTCATGTAGCCAACTCTGCACAGCGTTGGTTATTGGTTATTTGCGTTGGTTATTTCAGCCAAATAACCAACTGTTGGTTAAAAGATTCCCGCCACACAACACGATAACCCATAGTGGGTCAAATCACCAACCGCTGACTATTTAAACCACTGTTGGTTATCATGTTGTCTGAATCCAGTCTTTGAGATGGACGGGCTCAGCAGTTACCTTTTAAAGAAGAATTCTTTGGTATGAATAAGGTGGATAGCAGACCACCGGTGAGATATAAAAAGTTTCATAGAATCATAGAATAGCAGAGTTGGAAGGGGCCTACAAGGCCATCGAGTCCAACCCCCTGCTCAATGCAGGAATCCACCCTAAAGCATCCCTGACAGACGGCTGTCCAGCTGACTCTTGAAGGCCTCTAAGGTGGGAGAGCCCACAACCTCCCTAGGTCACTGGTTCCATTGTGATCATGACACAGCGAAGCAGTTTTATGAATGCACAATTCTTTCCCAAAACCTCAGTTTTGGGGGTAATGGAAGCCTTATTAGGGTGTTATCAGCCGAGTGAAGAAATCTTTCTCAGTTAATCTCATGGGCATTAAAAGAACCTGCAATTATTTGCGTAGGAACAAATTAGGCATTTTAAAGAAAAAGAGGCATTTTTAAAAAATTATGCACACACATACATCTCGCTCAGGTGTCGTCTTAGACGTGGTATTCCGTTCTGTGTGACACACACACACACACACACCGAGAGGGAAAGAGAGAGAGAAGGGGGAATTAAAAAATGTAAGCCTCTTCTAAGTTGGTGCATGCTATTGACAGTTTAACACTGCAATGATACTACACAGGTCTTCTCAGAAGTAAGCTCCCACGGCATTCAATGGGACATCTTACCCCCTCCACTGCACTGGATCTAATATTTATTTACTTCATTTATTACATTTCTCTACCGCCCCATAGCGGAAGCCCTAAACTGAATCATCTAACAAAAATTTGCAAGCTATAAAGCAGCCGGGAAGGGCATGTATTTGCCCACCTGTCTGGGAGATTAAAGGCTACAATGCCAGTTTCCTGGGAGTAACCCCTACTGAACTCAATGGGCCGTTCTTCTGAATGGGCAGGCATAGGATTGTGCCGTGAGAACGGAGGAATGTTGAAACCCTTCGTTTCCAATGGCAACTCCATGTCAACAAGACACGGCACACATTACTAAGCAAGGATCAGGAAACGACGGTGCAAATACCTGGCTAAGCATCGCTGAACCAGTTTAGCTGATGACTTCTCTGCCAAGCAGAAGGATGTGATCAAGACAGAAACTACATCTCAGCGCTGACACACGCCGCATCAGTGGCCTGGTGGATGTCCCAACCCTGGCTCCGTTTCCTCCCGTGTGATTGGGGCAATGCCCAATTTCCAAAGCGGCTAGGTTATCAATGAGTGCAACATCCTTTGAAGGAGTTAAAGAGCAGCTTGAGCTAATAGCCACCTGTACTAAGACGCAAACCAGATTTTTCCCCTGGTGACCTGAGACACTCTCTCTCACACACACACACACACACACACACTCACACACTGCTGACATCTGTCTGGAGCTAAATGCTATTTATCCAAAATGCTGAATCACTGATTCCAAATTAGAGGCAAACGGGGTGGGGGGGAACACGTTTATACAAATATAGTACCGGCTCAGTAATTAACCTTGGCTAATCTTTTCATTACCTTGGGCTGTTGCATTTCCATTCGTAGTATTAGCAACATGAGACTTACACACAAGTTACTATTCCAATTACGCTGGCAGCTTGTCACAGGCCATGCCGCCTTCAAAATTCTAGTCCTCATTGTTAGAAAATTCTATACCAAGAGTCAGTGGGGTGTAACGGCTAAGGTATCGGACTGGGAGTCCAGAGATCCGGGTTCTAGTCCCCACTGGGCCACGGAAACCCACTGGGTGACTTTGGGCCAGTCACAGACTCTCAGCCCGGCCCACCTCACAGGGTTGTTGTTGTGAGGATAAAATGGAGGGGGTAGGATTATGTATGCTGCCTTGGGTTCCTTGGAGGAAAAAAGGCGGGATATAAATGTAATAATAATAATAATAATAATAATAATAATAATAATAATAGACTATGAGCATCACATCTACAATGAAAAACCCCACACATTGCAGAGGGTTCTGGGAGGGTTTTCCCCCCCTAGGCGGGGCACACATTCAGGTCACACAGGTTGGTCCAACCAGATCTGGTGGTCCTTTGTGTGAGCGGAAAGAACCCACCTTGAATTACTCTGGTGGATGCACATTAGAGCGGCAGATCAGAAGTGATGGGAAAGGCATATTTATTTATTTATTTAGAATATTTATATACCGCTCCCCATTGAAAAATTTCGGAGCGGTGTACAAGGTAAAATGAAAATAAAAACAGAATAAAAACAGTTAAAACAAAATTTAAAAGAAGCAATAACAGTAATCCAAGGCTGCATGTTAGAGAAAGGCGTCTTGGAATAAAGATGTTTTCAGGAGGTGCCGAAAGGAGTACAAGGTTGGCACCTGCCTGACCTCCAGAGGCAGGGAGTTCCACAGGAGGGGGGCCCACCACGCTGAAGGCTCTTCCCCTGGTGGATTCCAGTCAGAGGATGGATCTATGTGGAACCACCTGAGGATGACCTCAGTGACCGGGCAGGTTGGTAAGGGAGAAGGCGCTCTCTCAGGTATCCTGGTCCCAAGTTGTTTAGGGCTTTGTACACAAGTCCAAGAACCTTCAACCTGGCCCGGTAGCGAATAGGGAGCCAGTGCAGTTCCCTCAGCAGAGGAGTTACATGCTGGAAAGGGGCAGCTTCGGACAACAGCCTATATTTCAGGTAGACTTATCCACCACTCTTGATCTTGGGTGTTGATGCCCTTGTGTCGTGCTTGTGGGTTTCGCATGTGCAACTGGTTGGCCCCTGTGTGAACAGAATGCTGACTAGATGGACCCTTAGTCTGATCCAGAAGGGCTTTTCTTACATTCTTATCAAGGAACCTTCGATAAGCACTGCCCAGAGAGCTTCGGCTATGGGACGGGATGTCAATGAAATAAATAAATAAATAAATCAGCACCTGAGGATGCTTGCGGGGGAAATCCACACTATTAGCACTTCTCCCCTCGAAGATGGGTTAAGTGAGTAAGAACCATCAACCCCCTGCTTCCATATACTGGAGGAACACTTGAATGAGCTGGGTTTGTTTAGCCTGGATCAAAGAATATTAACGGGAGACATGATAGCAGTCGTCACATATCCGAAGGGCTGTTGCACAGAAGATGCGACACGCTCGTTCTCCGTTGGTCCAAAGGGCAGGATAACAACCGATGCATGAAAATTGCTGGGAAGCAGATTTGGGCTAATCATTACGAGAAACCTTAACGGAGCGTTCAACGGTGGAACTAACTGCCTTCCAGGGCGATGGGCTTCTCCTTCCCTGGAGGTATTTAAGCAGCGGCTGGATGGCCGACTGCCGGGGAAGGATGGACTAGCATTCCGCACTGCGGATCCTGCACCGAACAGGGGGTGGACTAGATGACCTTCAAGGTCCCCTCTATGATTCTACCATTCTGATTATTAGTGGTCGTGCGACGCTTCAGCTGTAAAACCAGCAGCTGAGCTGAAAGGAGACCTCACAAATCAATATGAAGATGCTACTTATTTGCCCAGTATTTGTTGACAATGGTGCTTTCTGGCCTTCTTGGAAAATGGCAGCCATATCCTTCCCTGCTTGGATCCTCGTTTTCCTGCCGGCTAGCATTAGATCTCTCCACTAAAACAGCACCAAGAAACGGACGTGAAAGACTGGAAGGGGGGGGAGAAAGAAACAAGGTTCTCAATTATCCTTTTCCTTTCAAGATTCAAAGATAAAGGATTTCTGCAACGTCAGTAGATTTCTCCTGATGCTAGAAATAAAATGTGTGTGTGGGGTTTCTGAGGAGGGGAAGACGTTCTTCCCCTACAGACCACGGTGTTTTTAAATTTTATTTCTTGTAACAAGATACTTTTTTTTTATTTAATAACAAAAATCAAGGCCTAGTCAAAACTATACCCAAGGTATCTTGGCATCATAAGGAGAGCCCTCCTAGGTCAGACATAGGCTGCGTCTAGTACCACGTCTAGTACCACCTGGTTTCCACTGTGGGTTGAAGACGCTGCTTATAAGCCCACATACGAGGTACAAAGGATACAGCCTTCCCCTCTTTGTAGGGTGACCGTATAGAAAGGAGGACAGGGCTCCTGTATCTTTAACAATTGTAGAGAAAAGGGAATTTCAGCAGGTGTCATTTGTATGCCGGCAGCACCTGGTAAAATTCCCTGTTCATCACAACAGTTAAAGCTGCCCTCTTTTGTATCTCGTCACTCTAGTATAGCTCCTGCAGCTTTAACTGTTGTGATGAAGAGGGAATTTCGCCAGGTGCTGCATGCACACGAATGACCCCTGCTGAAATTCCCTTTTTTTTTACAACTGTTAAAGATACAGGAGCCCTGTCCTCCTTTTCATAGGGTCAGCCAGCAGCACCTGGTAAAATTCCCTGTTCATCACACCAGTTAAAGCTGCAGGAGCCCTACCCTCTTTTAAATCTGGTCACTTTAGTATAGCTCCTGCAGCTTGAACTGTGGTGATGAAGAGGGAATTTCACCAGGTTCTCCATATATACAAATGACACCTGCTGAAATTCCCTTTTCTCTACAACTGTTAAAGATACAGGAGCCCTGTCCTCCTTTTCATAGGGTCAGCCTACCTCTTTGACCATCCCCAGCATTCAATTTTTTAGAGGTAGACTGCCTCGAACCTGGGAGGTTCCGTTCATGCATTGTGGCTGGAAGCTGCGGACAGAAGTGCGTCTGATTCCCTTCTAAAGGCATCAAAGTAAGGGACCACCACCAAATCGTGCAGCAGTTAATCTTCCTAGCTCAGTATAGGGGGAAAAATGACTTCTCTCTGGTTGCAAACACACCAAAAAAAACCTCGCAGACCTGCTCATGTTAACATTTAAGCTTCAAAGGCCCCAGAGTTCAGCAGCAGAAAGTCCCAGTTTCAGTCCTAAGCGGTCTCCAATTAACATGCAAAACACCACTGCCGAGACCCTGGGGAACATGCACCAGTTTACTTGGGAATTGTGTAGCAGAGAACAGCAGGAACTCTGAGCTGCCTCCCTCTTTTCCTAACCTCAGAGCAACCTCGGGCACCTTCAGTGTAAAGTGCCACATAAGACATTATTACAGAGGCAATGTGGTATAATGGCTAGAGCAGTCTTCTCCCCCCCCCCCCCCGCAACCCCAACCTAGTGTCTTCTAGTGTTGGATTACGATTGTGTGGTTGCTGGCTAATTTGTTACCCGCCTCTCCCTCTGGATCGAGGCAGGGTACAACACAAATGCAAACACCATAAAATACGTATAACTAATTAAAACATTTAAAACTAATACATTATTGCAGCACATTATTAAACGGCATCTTAATGCACCTGGAGGACATCAGGTTGGGGAAAGCCAGGCTGGAGTGTTGCCTTTAGATATGAGAAACCCCAATTCACACCCTCTGCTCAACTCGGAATGGCCTTGGGTAAGTTACTAGATCGCCACCTAAACTACCTCGCAGGGTTGTTGGGACGTTAGTGAAGTGTCATTCGCTCAGAAGGACGGCAGAATTCCAACGCGGCTCACAACAATTTAAACTCACAGGGAGGCACGACCTTCTCTCGCTCAGTTCCACAACAGACCTGCAAGGTAGGCCAGTCCTGTTCCCATGTGACACAGGGCAACAAACCTGGAGCCCATCAGCCAGGCTGGACACGAATTCACTCAACCAAACCAGCTCCAAGCGGAGCACAAATATTGAGTCGTAACACTTTGCAAAACGGCTTTATACGCTTGTCACTGGTAGGGCACCGTTTTCAAGGCGTTTGGAATTTCAAGGGGAAAACTCTACGCACACATGCGCACGCACACCAGCTCGTTTGCGCTACCAGCTCCCCTCTGGGCAAAACAAATAAGAATTCCTAACCCATTTTCTCACCTATGCCGGAAAAGCCCCCCTGCAATTCTCTCCATGAAAAAAGCCTGCTTAGAACAGAAGCCAAGACTCAAACGAGGGGGTGCAGATAGATATAGAAGATGACCTGCGTGCATCGATTGCAAACACGCGCACTGCAATATTTCGAAAAGCACTGGGCAGCACACATGCTTGTAACCGCTCCACGTTCAAAGTCTCTCTTATCTCCCTTAGGGCCGCTGCACCTGTCATCCACAAAATGTTTAGTTGACCATCCACGTTCCCCACACACACTGCATCGCCTCCTTCTGCCCCCCCGCCTGCCTTCTCCATCAAACATCTTGGATGGGCAAGCACCCGAGAAGTACTTTAGGGCGCACCGTCAGAACTAGGGAATCAAAGCCCTGTTTCTTTTCATTTTTTTTAAAGGACGGTACAAAAAAAAATATCTTACTGAGCATCTAAAGGGAGAAGGGACCATTTCTCAGAGTTACAGAGGAGGGGCGGCACAATTAGAGGCAACATGGAAGACAATACCGCAAGCATCCACACACAAGGAGTGTTAATTACATCGTGTGGCTTCGATTTATTTATTTATTATTATTTTTAATCCTAACGCACTGCAATACAGCCATCCCCCATCACGGTGGGGAAGGGTGTGGTCTCGACTAGCGTGGGGGCATTTCTCAGTTCCTTTTTTTATTATTATTATTAAAGAGAGAGGTGTTTAGTGGAGAAAATACCCTGGCGCTGAAACTACCTCCAGCAAATCCGGACTCGAAACAGCACGTCCCCAAATTCTCGGAATGAAAGAAGCAGCGGTGGAAAGCTAAAACGCATGAAGGTCGCAAGGGTACCCGATGCAATTCCTTCTGGGTTTGTGTATGAAGCGTGCCCCCCTTTTTTTCTGAGAGATGGGGGTTGGGGGGTGTCAAGGCACCCTCTGCTTTTGGTGTACCCAAATCCAGAAGGGGTCTCTTCAGCCTTTTGTATGCACCCCAACCACGTTCCTAGCCAGGGAGCAGCGATTTCCAATAGCAGGGTTAAACAGCATGCGGCACAGAGAGAGAGAGAGAGAGAAACCACAGATGGAAGCAGGGCAGACTGATCACTGGGGAGGAAAGGAGAGAAAGGGGGAGTAGAAAGGATGGGGGGAAGAACAGATGAGACCAGGGAGGGGGGGTGTTAAAAAGATGGGAAGCCAGGGAGAAAGATCAAGACTGGCAGGGCAGGGAAGAAGGAAATCAGGGAGAAATGGAAGAGCAGAAAAATAAAAGAATTGGTAGAAAGAGGTCCCGGAGGAAGTGGGTGTGTGTGTGTGTGCGAATGAGACGCATGGGAGAATGTTTTTTGAAAAAAGAACAGGGAAAGAAATGAGGGGTGAGGGGGAGACAGGCATGGAGGGGGTCTGTTGTGAAACATCCAGCCCCATGGGGAGGGAGAGCAATGAAATCAATGGCAATTGCATTCAGAAGACCTTAAACCCTGGCTTTAACCCTGGTGGATAAGCCAGAAAGCCGGGCTGCATTCAGAAGACACCTTAAACCAGGGTTTTAGCCATGATGGTTATGCCAGAAAGCCTGGCCGTGTTCAGAAGACACCTTAAACCCCAGCTTTAACCATGGTGGATAAGCCAGAAAGCCGGGCTGCGTTGACACCTTAAACCAGGGTTTTAGCCATGATGGTTATGCCAGAAAGCCTGGCCGTGTTCAGAAGACACCTTAAACCCCAGCTTTAACCATGGTGGATAAGCCAGAAAGCCGGGCTGCATTCGGAAGACACTTTAAACCATGGTTTTAGCCATGGTGAATAAAGCCCAAACGCTTATTCCCCATGGTTAAAGCTGTGGGTTAAGGTGTCTTCTGAACGTGGCCTGGCTTCCTGGTAACCATCATGGTTAAAGCCGTGGTTTAAGGTGGCTTCTGAACACAGCCTGGCTTTCTGGCGTAACCGCCATGGTTAAAGCCCTGGTTTAAGGGGTCTCCTGAACGGGCCCAATAGGGGCTAATGCAGTAGTCTTGAACTATATATTTAATATATTCCCGGTTAAGCCAGACTGCCTCCTTCACCTTTGGTTATAAAGCTGTGGTTTAAGGTGTCTTCAGAACCCATGGGGAGGTGGAGAGCGAGAGAGAGGGAGAGAGAGCGCACAGATGGAACCAGGGCAGACTGATCACTGGGGAGGAAAGGAGAGAAAGGGGGAGCAGAAAGGATGGGGGGAAGAGCAGATGAGACCAGGGAGGGGGGGGTTGTTCAAAAGATGGGAAGCCAGGGAGAAGGGCAATTCCACGGGGGAGGGGAGCCGAGAGGAAGGAGGACGGGGACGGAGGAGGAAAGGGAGAGGCCAGGCGAGCGCGTGAGGGGAAGCGGGGGGCTCTCTCTCACCTGCCACGGTGTACCTGTCCAGGTAGTTGAGGACGTTGCCCACGCTGAGGATGGCGGCGGCCGCCACGCGCGCTCTGCCCAGGCTGGGAGCCGCCGCCGCCGCCGCCGCCGCCGCCTTGGAGCCGCCTTCGCCGGGCGCCTGGACCGCGCCGGAGAGCGTCTGCACCTCGCCGCCTCGCCCGCAGCAGCCCCGCTCGCCTCCTCCTCCTCCTCCGCCTCCTCCGCCGTCGTCCTCGTCGTCCTCGTCCCCGCCGGGGCCCCGGAGGCGTCCGCCGCCGCCGCCGCCGCCGCCGCCCGACGAGCCGTCGCTCTCCAGGCACATCATGAGAGCCGCGGCGGGCGCGGGAGGAGGCGCACCTGCTGCTGCTGCTGCCGCCGCTGCCGCTCGCTGCTGCTGCTGCTGCCGGGCCGGCGGATCAGCGCCGCATCTTGGGCTGCCGCGCCCGCCCGTCCGCCCGCCTGCCCGCCCCGCGCGCCCGCCCGCCTGGTTGGTCGGCTGCCGCAGCGCCGCTCCGCCCCCGCCAGCGCCGGCGCCGCTCCTGCGCGCGGCCACAGCCCCGCCGGCCGGCCGCCGGGGCGCAGCGCCAGGGCAGCCCGGGGACCCCGGCGCCGACGCCGACGCCCCGCGCGCCCCTGTGCCCGGGTGCCCTCTGCGGCGCGCGCCGCCACGCCTCGCCTCCCCACGACTTGCCACGAAGGACCCCCAGCCCTGGGCGCCATCCCTTCCTCCCTCGGCTTCCACCCTTCCTTCCTTTCCTTTCTGACATTCATATCCCACCTTCGCCACCCCCTTTCTCTACGGCCTTATCTTCACAACAACCCTGCCAGGTAGGGGATGCTGAAAGTCAGTGGCTGAGCCCAAGGCCACCCAGAGAGCTTCAGAGCCCAGTGGGAACGCGGGTCTGGCACACATGTATCCTTCACTTCCGTGTTATTTACTAATTACATTCATATCCCACCTTCCCCACCCCCTTTCTCTCCGCCTTATCTTCACAACAACCCTGCCAGGTAGGGGACGTCCGTGGCTGAGCCCAAGGCCACCCAGAGAGCTTCATAGCCCAGTGGGAACGCGGGTCTGGCACACATGTATCCTTCACTTCCATGTTATTTACTAATTACATTCATATCCCACCTTCCCCACCCCCTTTCTCTCCGCCTTATCTTCACAACAACCCTGCCAGGTAGGGGACGCCCGCCGGATGTCAGTGGCTGAGCCCAAAGCCACCCAGAGAGCTTCATAGCCCAGCGGGAACGCGGGTCTGGCACACATGTATCCTTCACTTCCATGTTATTTACTTATTACATTTATATCCCACCTTCCCCGCCCCCTTTCTCTCCGCCTTATCTTCACAACAACCCTGCCAGGTAGGGGACGCCCGCCGGATGTCAGTGGCTTTGCCCAAGGCCACCCAGAGAGCTTCATAGCCCAGTGGGAACGCGGGTCTGGCACACATGTTTCCTTCACTTTTATGTTATTTACTTATTACATTTATATCCCACCTTCCCTACCCCCTTTCTCTCCAACTTATCTTCACAACAACCCTGCCAGGTAGGGGACGCCCGTGGCTGAGCCCAAGGCCACCCAGAGAGCTTCATAGCCCAGTGGGAACGCAGGTCTGGCACACATGTATCCTTCACTTCCATGTTATTTACTAATTACATTCATATCCCACCTTCCCCACCCCCTTTTCTCACAAAAAGCACTACAACATAATACAGAACCCACAGATAAACAAAGAGCAATCATAGGAGTGACTCAGGAAGGGTGAGCTATTTCCTGAAACAGAAGAATTCCTAATAGCTATACAGGATCAAGTTATAGCAACCAAGAACTACCAAAAATACATCATAAAAGATTACAGTGTAACAATAGATTTATGTAGGAAATGTCATCAATTCCAAGAAACAATAGACCATGTAACAGGAGGATGTAAAATTCTGGCAGGAATGGACTATACGGCCAAACAAAATACAGATGCAAAAGTAACTCACCAACAACTGGAAATCAAATTCAACCTCATGAAACCATACTATACATACTCACTCGAAACAATCTTGGAAAATGCTGATCATAAAATATACTGGGACAGAACAATTCATAAGGACCAAACGATACCCTGTTACCAACCAGACAAAAGAGAAAAATGCGCTGACCTCATTGACGTAGCATTATCTAATGACAAAAATGTTGTAGAAAAGGAAGAGGAAAAGAGGAAAATATACTGTCTATGGAAGTTATGGCAACAAGAAAAGGACACAGTTTTCCATTAGTCACATCAGTCACCAGCATCACATCAAAAAACTACTGAAAACCTTCAGAAACTGGGCCTACCAAAATACATCCGCACCAACATCCAGAAAGCAGCCATACTTAAAACATGTTCAATAATTAGGAAATTCCTGAATCAGTAAAAGACAGCATTGACCTGGCAAAGCCCGTCAAGTCCGTCTAGAAAAAAATGCCATGCTGGCTTTTCTTCCCCCAGCCCTACCTGGGATCGAACCGGATACCTTTGGCAGGCAAAACAGGTGCTTCGCCACTGAGTCGTGGCCCGATGGCATGGCTTTTTCACCATGACGCCCATTTCATATTATCATTTCCACACAGACACAATTCAGCCACCAACAGCAATCCTAAAGCCACGTCCTTCACTTGCATGTTTAGCCTTGATAAAATGGAAGGGAGACCTTTCAAGTCCTTGAAATGTTGCCACCCAGAGGAGGGCCAGGATCTCTTCTCGATCATCCCAGAGTGCAGGACACGGAATAACGGGGCTCAAGTGACAGGAAGTCAAATTCCAGCTGGACATCAGGAAAAACTTCCTGACTGTTAGAGTAGTACGACAATGGAACCAGTTACCTAGGGAGGTGGTGGGCTCTCCCACACTAGAGGCCTTCAAGAGGCAGCTGGACAACCATCTGTCAGGGATGCTTGATGGTGGATTCCTGCATTGAACAGGGGGTGGACTAGATGGCCTTTAGGGACCCTTTCAATTCTACTACTCTATGATTCTATGACTTCTGTACCAATATAGCAAACCTAGCAAGTTTTCCTTAGAAGCCACGGTTTGCTTTTGGGTTTGTGTGTGTATGTTTATTTTTATTTTTTTTAAAAAAAATGCCCCCAGGAGGATATGAATGCTTCAAGCAAAATTACTTTTGTGGTCTCATTGCTGATCTCAGCAGAGACGGTAATCTCCTCTGGACCACATCCTTGGCATGCACGCACATGCACACAGAGGCATACTCTGCCTCTGCTTGGAAAGGGAAAGGGGTGACCAGTTTAAAAATGATGCTTAAACTTCCCAACAGTGGTGGTGGGTGGGTGTGTGGGTATGTGTGTTTAACGACAACCCAGAAGCATTCCGCCATTGAAAGACTTGCCAAATTCTCGGAGGTCTGTTTAGGAATCTCCTTCGGAAGGGAGAACTCTGTGTAAGAACGATGCAGCCCTGCCCCGCCCTGCATGGGAACCGTGAGAATACATAACAATTCATAGGGAACCAGCAATGATCAGGAAATCAGAAGGAGACCCTCAAAGGAAGCTATAAATAATGTCTGCAGCAATGATAAACCCTGGTCCTGTAGTTCAGCCTTTCCCCAGCCTAGAGTCCTCTGGGTGTGTTGGACTACAGCTCCCATTATCCCCAGCCAAACATGCTGGCTGGGGATAATGGGAGGTGTAGTCCAACACATCTGGACAGCACCAGGTTTATTTATTTATTTATTTATTTATTTCCAGACCCCTGATCAACCTGGTTGCCCTCCTCTGAACATGCTCCAGCTTGTCTGCATCCTTCTTGAAGTGTGGAGCCCAGAACTGGACCTAATACTCAAGATGAGGTCTAACCAGTGCCGAAGGGAGAGGAACCAGTACCTCGCACAATTTGGAAGCTATACTTCTATTAATGCATCCCAAAATAGCATTTGCCTTTCTTGCAGCCATATCGCCCTATTGGCTCATATTCAGCTTGTGATCTACAACAATTCCAAGTATTTGAAGAGTGCCATCATGTCTCCCCTCAATCTTCTCTT
Organism: Elgaria multicarinata webbii; assembly: GCF_023053635.1. Taxonomy (NCBI): domain Eukaryota; kingdom Metazoa; phylum Chordata; class Lepidosauria; order Squamata; family Anguidae; genus Elgaria; species Elgaria multicarinata. The sequence continues at coordinate 12,724,198 of NC_086192.1, forward strand.
CTCCAGGCTAAACATGCCCAGTTCTTTCAGTCTCTTTTCATAGGGCTTTGTTTCCAGAGTTCAGGGGTTCGGTGGAACATGGAAACGGTAAGAAATATGGTGAGACGACAGTGGAACGCCAAAAATACAAACTGTGACGTTGGGCCTGTTCAGACAACACACTAAGCCATGGTTAGGATGCTAACCGTTTTTGCAGCAAATGTTTAGTGAGTGTGTTTAAACCGTGTTTACGTAGCCACCATGGTTAGGAACGGTTCTCACAACATGCTAAGCCATAATGCTTAAGCACCGTGGCTTCGTGTGTCGTCTGAACAGGGTCAATGACATCAAAGTTTCGAATAAAGATGCAGAGAATCTCGTAACTTTGAAGGAAAGCTGGTCATCGCCTTGAGAGAGACAGCTACTCTATAGAACCGTGCTTCATTGGGGAGAAACAACTTTGCTCAACTCAGTTCAAACATTCTGCTGTTGACGGCTCAGATGTGGGGAAGGTCAGTTTGTGAAAGGAAGCTCTGGAAAATTCCTACGAATCATCCACTTCCCAGAGAGCTGATCAGGCCAACTAGCTAGAGAAAACCCTCAACGCTCAGAATACAGCCAACGGTTGGAGAAGACCTCAGAATGTCTCTGTGGCTGCAGGGGCGGGCTGCTCTGTTTGATTGAGAATTCTGCGGGCTGGTGGTGGTGGTGTTCTTAAAATTTTTACAAAAAAATATTGTTTAATGGCTTGGCAACACGTACTCTGTTCTTTTGGTTTGGAAACAACTTCGCAGCGAGATCCTGTAACCGGGTTTTCAGAAGGAGGGAAACCCGGCGTGGGAAACATGACCCACAACTCCATGGAAGGGTCCCCGTGCCAAGTTTTGGGTTGCGTTTTGCGTGTTTTTGCTTTCCACTTGGCAAACGCCCGGAATGACAAAAATGGCAATCCAGAGCTGCGGAAGATTTGGGAATTTACTCCACAGATTGTTCTGATTTTCCTGAGAGAGAGAGAGGGAGGAAGAGCTTTATCACACCAGCGTTACACTGTGCAATCACTGTGAATTGCATGCAAAGGACTCAGGAGTTTTCCACCTTATAATCTGCTTTGATTGTGAAGTGCTCCCATGCATCCTGCCTTAATTGTGCAATAAAGTAAAAAGATTCGCCATATTTAGCCCCTACTTTTTGAGCGTAGCTTCCAAGCCGCCCCTGGGGCGCAGGAGCAGGATTTTAAAGAAATGCTGACATCTGCGTAGGCTTTAAAGATAAAGACACCAAAATTGGCACAGTAATAGATATTAGGGAGAGCTTTAAGCACACCAAATTTGAATTGAATTGGGTCATCCATTGATTTTTTACATTTCCCCCCTTAAACTCACTTCCTGGTATGCAAAGGATCGCTGTCGCCCGGTAGCAAAAACCACCACCACCACTTATGGGGATAATCCGAGGGAAGCAGGTACGTGGGATGAAGCTTAGAGAGAGAACGCTTCTCCACACGAGCGATTCATTGCACACGCTTGTGATTGGTTGCTCACAGACATCTGCTGCTTTTTGCCATTGGCCTTGATGCCTCTCCCACCGTTTTCAAGCGGGAATCCGCCGTTTTATGAAACCCTGAAAATGCAGTGCTAAGTTGAAAACGCGCAGTAAACTAGCGCCATCTGCTGGCGGTATAATTGAAACATATGTTTCAATTATACATATGTTTCAACATATATTCGCTCCTCTGATGCCATGTTTCACACCTGCCCAAGGGTCTCTACTTCCCTTGCTCGGCTTCATCCATTTTCTTCTGCTGCCCCTTACGCCTGAAACGCTCTTCCAGAACATTTGAGAACTACAAGTTCAATCGCAGCTTTTAAAGTTCAGCTAAAAAATGTTCTTTTTCCTAAAGCTTTTAAAACTTGATCTTGTTCTGACTTTTATACTGCTAGTTTTACTCTATCCTGTGCCTGTTTGGTGCATTCTCTTCCCCTCCTTATTGTTTTATTATGATTTTATTAGAATGTAAGCCTATGCGGCAGGGTCTTGCTATTTTACTGTTTTACTCTGTACAGCACCATGTACATTGATGGTGCTAAATAAATAAATAAATAAATAATAATAATAATAATAATAATAATAATAATAATAGGAGCTGGTAGAAACAGTGGGGAGAGCGCGTGTATTGCGCCGATCACTAAACCCGTGAAGACTCCGGAAGACAAAGTTCCGGTAAGGCTACTTTTGCGACATGTGGCGAAGCCTAGAGAATGAGAGAGAGAGAGAGAGAGAGACTACTGCAATTACAGATATATAATTACTTTCTTGGGTGACACTTCTGTGTCTTTAAAACAGAGGTCCTTTTAGTTCTAGGGCCAAATGGTACTAGATCGGCACATTCTCCAGTCGCTAGTTCCACAGGTGAAGCGCCTCATAGGCATACATATAGCTGTTGGTGGAATCAGATCTTCTGCCGAGAGACGAACTGGTGATCTTTTGGCTGTAGCTGCTGAATCTTCCTGGCTGTGAAAATGGAATGTTTCCTGTTTCCTGGTTTTGTCATGGGTGATTCAGAAAGAGGAACGGATGATGGTGTGTGTGTGTGTGTGTGATGTCATGGCAAAGTGCTTATGAATGGCAGGAAAAACATGAATTACTGCAGCGCTGGGTTAGATCTCCAACTGCGTGCCTCATTTCCTTGGTGTTATTTTGCATTCACTTTATTATCAAGTTGCAAAGTGTGTGTGTAAAGGGGAGGAAATCACAGCCAAGGGAAGGTGGGAGGAGGGCCTCAGAAGAGGCAGCCGGCAGAATGCAACTGTAAATTCTGCCATATGGATGATTTTCTCTCTCATCATCAAATGACGTAGGCTGGAGTTCTTCCAGCATCTGCCCTGTTGTGGGTGGGATTCTTCAAGGAGATAGAATAATAAAATAGTAGAGTTGGAAGGGGCCTAAAGGCCATCGAGTCCAACCCCCTGCTCAATGCAGGAATCCACCCTAAAGTATCCCTGACAGATAGTTGTCTCTTGAAGGCCTCTAGTGTGGGAGAGCCCACAACCTCCCTTGGTAACTGGTTCCATTGTTGTATTGCTCTAACAGTCAGGAAGTTTTTCCTGATGTCCAGCTGGAATCTGGTTTCCTATAACTTGAGCCCATTATTCCGTGTCCTGCACTCTGGGAGGATCGAGAAGAGATCCTGGCCCTCCTCTGTGTGACAACCTTTCAAGTATTTGAAGAGTGCTATCATGTCTCCCCTCCATCTTCTCTTCTTCAGGCTAAACATGCCCAGTTCTTTCAGTCTCTCTTCATAGGGCTTTGTTTCCAGACCCCTGATCATCCTGGTTACCCTCCTCTGAACACGCTCCAGCTTGTCTGTGTCCTTCTTGAAGTATGGTGCCTAGAACTGGATGCAATACTCAAGATGAGGCCTAACCGTGGCCAAACAGAGGGGAACCAGTACCTCATGCGATTTGAAAGCTATATTTCCATTAATGCAGCCCCAAATAGCATTGGCCTTTCTTGCAGCCACATCGCACTGTTGGCTCATATTCAGCTTGTGATCTACAACAATTCCAAGATCCTTCTCGTTTGTAGTCTTGCTGAGCCAAGTATCCCCCATCTTGTAACTGTGCATTTGGTTTCTATTTCCTAGATGTAGAATTTGGCATTTATCTCTATTAAATTTCATCCTTCAAGCGTCCACCAGTTGCTACAGACTGAGCTTGACTCTCAGTACAGGTCCTGTGGTGTGGTGACTCCATTCCAAGATGGCTGGTGAATCCGCTCCAGGTTTCAGTCTGAACTTTAAAGGAGCTATCCAAGGTGCAAAGGAGAGGGACAAATATCTCTTGGGATGCTAATACATAATTTGGGTGCCACCACTGAAAAGGTCCCCTCTTTCATCCGCACCAGCTGCACTTCTGTTGAGAAAAGGAACCAGAGTACCTGAGAAGCTGAGCCAAGTTCTTGAAGCAGCTACAGTTGAACCCAGTAACAAATGAAAACTCCATGAAGTCAGTGTTACCATCAGGGTAGGACACATCCAAATTATCCCCATATCTGACACAGGGCTGGCTTGTTTTCCACGTTTTGAAGCAATGCCCGTTACCATCGAATGAATTCCGCCCCTCCAATAATATGATTAAATTCACAGGCGTTTGGCACCATCAGCCATTGCAACCTTCTTGGTTCTCTCTAACATATTTAGATGCCCCTTATAATATGAGGCCTTAAGCCATAGCTTACTTTGCTTGTTCGTAAATCCAGCATTGAGTTAAATATATTTCCCTCTCCCAGGTATCTGACTTTTATTGGTGCAACAGTTAAGTTAAAACTTCCTGACTGTTAGAGCAGCAGGACAATGGAACCAGTGACCTAGGGAGGTGGTGGGCTCTCCCACCCTAGAGGCCTTCAAGAGGCAGCTGGACAGCCGTCTGTCAGGGATGCTTTAAGGTGGATTCCTGCATTGAGCAGGGGTTTGGACTCGATGGCCTTATACGCCCCTTCCAACTCTACTATTCTATGATTCTAAGACCTTAGCTAGACCTAAGGTTTATCCCGGGGTCATCCCTGTTGCTCCCGGGATCCCTGTGTGTCATTTAGATGCACAGGGATGATCCGGGATAAACCTTAGGTCTAGCTAAGGCCTAAGTGTTCTTGTTTTGGTGATTATCTCTTAATTCTCTCTGTGTGTGTTTAAAAATGGTGTTAGGTACCTTGGAAATTTCCCGTTGAGATGAAGAGGACGTGCATTTTCATTGATAAGTAAATATGGACCCCAGACCACCAGTTAGGCTGTGAGATTTGAGCGTGGGACCACTCTGTTCTTAGCCTTATGCGCACGCTACCACACCAGTACTAGTTCTGATTGCTGCTAGGTATGTTGTTTGTTGTGATCAACCGGAGGGCATGGTATGAAGGCGCATGATGCTCTGACCTTGCTGGGTGGGGCTTGGATGGGATCTCAGGTCGTTTTGAGTTCCATCCTGGGCGAAAGGCAGGATGGAATTAAATATATGTTCATTCTACCAGCTCTTATGACTGTACAGTTTATTGCGGGGCAGGAAATCATTGGAAAAGGAACTTTTATTTATTTTATTTATTTATTACATTTCTATACCGCCCCATAGCCGAAGCTCTCTGGAAGGTTTATTTATTATTCTTTTATTTATTTTTTTAAAAGACCGTGGGGGTCCTACGTTGCGAGGTCTGGGCCAAAAGAACCGAAGAACATCGCCCGTCCCAAACCATCTTCGTGAAAGTTGTTCAGTCACTCTCCAGGAATTTGTGCAGAGCTCCAGGGCGGTGTGATTTGTTGAAGGAGTCTCCTGTCTCCATACCCTATGTGGTGTGTGACGCATTCTGCATCCCTCTGCCGAATGTCATATCAGGGAGAGAATCAACTTGTTAGCGATACCCTGATGAATTTTCACTTGCTTTGCAAGTCTCCGAGACTTATATGCACAAACCCACACACTCACATGCCCTCTTTGCCCCTTCATAATTTGAGAACTGCCTGCAATTGCTTGATATATAAAAGTGAACTTTTATCCCTGATGGTCCCATAACATGTTTAGTTTTTAATCAGTTTTTAATGCTTTATGTGTGTATGTTCGGTGTTTTAGAGTTTTAAATTTTGTATACTTGTTTTTATCTCAATTTTAGAATTTCTGTAAACCGCCCAGAGAGCCCTGGCTATGGGAGCGGTATATAAGTGTAATAAATAAATAAATAAATAAACAAATAAATAAATACTGCCTCCACTGCCAGTAACAAATAGTTCCCCACAACTTTCAATGTGCAAAATGTGCTTGTTGCACAACCGAGTTATGCATGTTTTATTTATTCAGTCGGTTTTTAAGATTTGCAGGTGCTGGTGTCACTTTGCCGCGTCTTATCTGTGTGATTGATTCGACACATAATTTCTTCTCTACCTTTACACTAATCTTTTTGGGGGAGTCCTGCTGCATTGCCAAAATGATCAGAACCTGAGCACTGACGTTTGGTATTAGGAGGAATTCTGTACAGTTTTTGTTTTGTTTTTGAGCTTAAACACCTTCCTTGGGCTTTCAGGCTTGACATCCAAATGGTAGAAATAAAAAGATTATTTTTACCACTCAGTTGTTCTGGCTCATTTCCTAGTGAGAAACCTCTGTATTGTAATAACAGGCCGGGCTACATTCCCTTAGAGAGAAGCAATTTACACTTCTGCCAATGAACCCTTAGCAACTAAATTAATTAAGCTAATGGATACATATTGGAAAATGTCTACTCGACTAAAAGGGAGAAAGCAGACATAAATAACAAAAATGGAAGCTGCAGGATGACAGTGTGTGGGAATGGTTATTATTCATCAACTAATTGAAACAGTTTTCCTACATACCTCTGAAATACACCTTTTTCAGAATGAAAGCGGAAGGCTTTACAGTGGTGGCCAAAATGGTGGACACTTTTGGAAATTTTCAGGTTTTGCAACTTTGGATGCTTATAGAAAATGTTCCGTTTCACGAAATTCAAATGTTTGTATATCAATTGAAAGAGAATGCAATGCTGAATTCAATACAAAAAACAGAATGCAAATATCTGCAGTGCAAAAAAGGTTACGCTTTTTGTCTAAAAACAAACACAGGTGTGATTGAGTGAAGAAGCGGATTGGAATTGCAAACCCGACTGGCCAATCGCAGCCCTTGTTCCTGGGACCAATCCCATGGCAGTAGCTGCGAAACATCACTTTTCAAGTTGGGGAAAGTCAGATTTGCTGTTTGTTCTGGAACTGAAGCGCCATGGGAGATGGTGTGAATATTGGAAGTATTTCTCAAGTTAAAAGTGTATGTTCGTATGTCATAAATAGAACAATGGCACCCAAGAAAAGAGTGGATTGGACACCCAGGAAACGAAGCAGGAAGGTTGCATTACGTGAAGCAGGTCTTTCAATTGATATATAAACGTTTGAATTTCGTGAAACAGAGCATTTTCTATAACGGAATTCACTAGTTTGGCTCCAGAATAAGAATAAACGTCCTCTGAGAACCACCCAACCAGTGGAAGCTCCGAATTCGGTGGGGCTGTGAATCCATTCCAGGTTTCAGTCAGAACTCGCCAGAGCTCTAAATGGGGTATCCAAGGCGTTGGACCTATCTTAGGGATAAGGTTTGGCACCTCAGAAAGGTCCTTTAGAGTTCTGGCGGGGAATGACTGAAACCCGGAATGGATTCACAGCCCGCCCGCCCTGAAATTGGAGCCACCAGCCTCCACAGCACCCACCCACTGGATTCATGCACAAGTCTCTTCACGCACACCTTGTGCCGTGTTAAAACTGTAGCGGCTGCTCATATGGCTTCCCCTGAGAATGGCTGACATTGCAGCCTGCAGCACATATGTAAGGAATGAGATCCCTGGCTATGGGAGCGGTATATAAGTGTAATCATAAATACATCTGAAAGGTCCACTTCTCCGATCAGTCTCCCTTCCCTCCTGGCTCTGTGGCCTTCAGATCCTGTTGTCCCCTGCCCCATTAACCCCCCACACACCATTTTTCTCTTTCTTTCCCCATATTAGACGCCCCTGCAGTTTGCCTTCATTACCATGTTCTTAGAATGGAGGCCTGGCCCTATACATTCATGAATTTATTCTTCGCAAAGGTCGGGGTTTCACTGGAGCAGAAGCAATAGGGAGACGGTCTGCTGTGAATAATCTTTCTGTCACATCAACCGAAGGAGCCTTCTGGCTCCCGCTGATAGCGGAGTCTCCCGAAAGGTGATCGGACCACAGAAAGTCTGTGATGGCCTCCACCGCCGGGCAAATCTGCCGGAAGACGTGCCGGGCGGAGAGACCAGCCAGCAACCCAACCGGCAATGCTGAATTCTGCACCCAAATTGCCGTCCGTCACGGTTCCATTCAGCCATTTGGACGGGCGTAGGAGAAAGCTCCTTGCGTGCGTACACCAGAGGGATGCACTTCTGATGTGCCTAGGGCTGCCATGCTGGCGCATTCACCCGGCGCTTCAGTCCCTGTTGAACACAGCGAGACTTTCTCCTGAGTAAACAGACATAGTGTTGCACTGCCCGAATGACAGCCCAGAGCAAGGCACTTTGCAAAATCCGAGGAGGGCTGTGCTAAAATATTTATACACACCCTAAATAATAGATGGATTGCCAAAAATACATCTGGTTTCATGTACATCTTTGCTGTCACTTTTCATTTCAAGCATCAGGGAAGGCACAAGAGCTTAGACAATTTAACAGCTGCCCCCAAAAAAGATGTCCCGTTTTTCTCCATGTTAACGTCTGGTTCTCGGCCGCCGGTGTGTTTCAACATCAAAGGCAGAGCTGCACATTGGTGAGCGCAGATCCAATCCATCAATGTACCTGGGAGGCACACCTGGGATGTGTAGTTAAACCCTCGAGTTCGTCTGTTCTGTGTTGCATTTCGTTGACCCACTTTATGGCTAGTTGTTGAATGTGTGTGGCATCCCTGTTTCAAAGTACTGCTGCTATCCATCTTGCCAACAGAAAGCAGGCAGAAATTTTATAATGGGGTGGTGGATGACCTATACTTTTTTGTTAAGGGGGGGGTCATCTGTCAGAGGCCACATGGCAGTGTGGGGCAGCAAAGCCAGTGATGAGCAGGTCCCAGGCCAAAACTGGATGTGGTTCTCTCTCTCTCTCTCTTCTCTCTTTCTGCCATCCTTGTTCTCTTTCTCTTTTCCCTGACGCCCTTTCCTAATATTTCCCCCTCTTCCTCCCTATCCCGTGGGCTTCCAAGAGAGGACAGACCGCTCTTGCCAGGGGTTCTAATCGGATCATTTGCAGAGGGCTTTTGAAATCAGGGTGAGACCTTCACATTACCTACTGCTGATGTATATTACCAGATATCTAAAGACACTTGAGCCTCACAGACTGTACTATGGGTGTTAAGGTACTTCCATCCCACCGAGAAACCTTAAATCAGGGGTGAGCAATTTGCGGACCTCAAGATGTTTTGGCCTTCAGCTCCCATGATCCCTCACCATTGGCTATGCCAGCAAGGGATGATGGGATTTGTAGTCCAACAACATCTGGAGAGCCACAAGTGGGTACAATGCAGTCTAAGCACCCTGTTTGTTAGGAAAATCTGAAAATGATGCATTCTTCTGTCTTCTGTACAACATAAATCAAATTCGCTAACTCTCCTTATTCACCATAAGAACATCAGAAGTGCCCTGATGCTGGATCAGACCAAGGGTCCATCTAGTCCAGCACTCTGTTCACACAGTGGCCAACCAGCCATCGTCCAGGGTTGAACAAGCAGGACATGGTGCAACCGCACCCTCCCGCCCATGTTCCCCAGCAACTGGTGCACACAGGCTTCCTGCCTCGAATGCTGGAGATAGCACACAACCATCAGGGCTAGTAGCCTCCAGGAATTTATCCAACCCCCTTTTGAAGCCATCCAGATTGGTGTCCATCACTACATCTTGTGGTAGTGAGTTCCATAATTTAACTCTGCGCTGTGTGAAGAAGTCCTTCCTTTTATTTGTCCTGGATCTCCCACCCATCAGTTTCATGGGACCTATCTATGGTGAATCAATGTCCCTTTAACAAGTGTGGGGGGGAAGTACATTAGAGTTGCCATTTGTCATGTTCTGGCTCATTGCTTCTGAGGTTAACCCTATACGAAGGAGGCAGGATCCACATGTAGAAATGCACGAAGGACGGAATCCAAAAGAGCCCATTGAGACCTGAGCATGTTCAATGGCCACAGAATACTGAGTCTCTGCTGGTGAGGAAACATGGAAAACTGGGGCAGGGGTAAGGAATGGAATGGAGTGTGCTGGAAAAGGACATAGCACCCTGAAAAGCACCCCATGCTGCAACGTGTTGTTGCAGTTCCCAATTGAGCGTATGTATGTACACAGTACGCCACAGTGGTTAAGCATTTTGAGCTGAACATTATGGCTCAGCATGTCGTGTGAACCACGACTCCGCGCGTCGTATGAACCATTCCTAACCATGGTGGCTACATAACCACGGTTTAAACGCACTCACAAACCGTTTGCTGCCAAAGCCTAACCATGGTTTACTGTGTTGTCTGAACAGGCCCACTGTCTATATAAGAGATTGAGTACTGAATTCTCCGACTCTCACCCCATGCCAGGCTATTACCCCTTCTATAATTTTTGTTTTCTTCTGTCTCTTTAAACCTTTTTAAAATCGCCTGGTCTATGATTAGACCGTTCTTTATCAATGCTGCAAAATGCATCCTACCGAATCTCTCGGGATTGCTTTCAAGAACTGTTGACTTAATGAAATCACGCCAGTTTATTCTGCATTGCAAACGCCTGGTGCTCTTTAATAGATAGCTTGTTCCGGCGTTGCCTTTGCTAGGTTCCTTTTGTACTCGCAGCTCGATTATACTGCTGAAACATTGCAGCAAATTTTAAAAGCGTTTAATGCCTCTGTTAAAAGAAAAAGAAAGAACCACCCATGAGTGCTATTGGAATGAAGAAATCTCTGCAGGACGCTGAAAGGCGAAGGCGTTTCGGTGGGAGACAAAAGGAACTGTTGTCTTCAAGTGTATAATTGTCTTCAGGAATTGGTTCCCCCCGGAATAATCACTGGAAGCAAATAATTTAGGGTGTTTATATTTTGACATCTGAGGAAGGGGGGGGGAATATGGACTAGCGTCCAACAGCTAAACTCACTTCTCTGTTGAGGCGGGAGCAAATATCACAGCCTGCCTAAGCGGATTGTCTACTTTTAATCCCGGAGTTTCGAAACCGGGTCGGCAGACTTGCACCGACAAGGTGTCTTTTGAAAGCTCAGGGTGCGGTGGTCCTTGTCATGCAGTTCAATTTCGCAAAACCCTTCTGGGGTCAAAATGAGATGTGTGACAGCACATGACAGGGAGACATTTTTCTCCCTCTCTCAAAATGCTAGAACCCAAGGGGGTCATCCCATGAAACTGATGGGTGGGAGATCCAGGACAAATAAAAGGAAGGACTTCTTCACCCAGTGCAGAGTTAAATTATGGAACTCACTACCACAAGATGTAGTGATGGCCACCAATCTGGATGGCTTCAAAAGGGGGTTGGATCAATTCCTGGAGGCAAAGGCTATCCATGGCTACTAGCCCTGATGGTTGTGTGCTATCTCCAGTATTCAAGGCAATAAGCTTGTGTGCACCAGTTGCTGGGGAACATGGGTGGGAGGGTGCTGTTGCATCATGTCCTGTTTGTTCATCCCTGGCCGATGGCTGGTTGGCCACTGTGTGAACAGAGTGCTGGACTAGATGGACCCTTGGTTTGATCCAGCATCAGGGCACTTCTGATGTTCTTATGTTTTTCAACTGAAAAGCAACATCGGAGACGGCATTTGGAAGCAGAAACACAACATGGGAGGAATTGGTTACTACTCCTTTTCTTTCCTGCCATTTGCCACATCTTTTCTCACATCAAGAGTTGTGGTCCAACAACATATGAAGGCTATGGATTCCCCATGCTAAAACATAGGCTTTTCTTGCAAAGAAATCCATTTAAAGAAGGGCTGAGAATGAAAAACTTGGATTTTCTAGAATCATAGAATCAAAGAATAGTAGAGTTGGAAGGGGCCTATAAGGCCATCGAGTCCAACTCCCTGCTCAATGCAGGAATCCACCTTAAAGCATCCCTGACAGAGGGCTGTCGAGCTGCCTCTTGAAGGCCTCTAGTGTGGGAGAGCCCACAACCTCCCTGGGTAACTGGTTCCATTGTCATACTGCTCTAAAAGTAAGGAAGGTTTTCCTGATGTCCAGCCGGAATCTGACTTCCTGTAACTTCAGCCCGTTATTCCGTGTCCTGCACTCTGGGAGGATCGAGAAGAGATCCTGGCCCTCCTCTGTGTGACAACCTTTTAAGGGTTTGAAGAGTGCTATCATGTCTCCCCTCAATCTTCTCTTCTCCGGGCTAAACATGCCCAGTTGTTTCAGCCTCTATAGAGCATCTTCTTAATAGCATTAAAGCAGTGGCTGTTATTGTGAGTTTAAGAATTGCAAATAATAATAATAAAAATAATAATTCAATATTTGAAGCATCCATAGACAAAGCTCTCAGGGCAATACACACAATAAAATCAAAACAATACAACCAATAATAAAAAAGCAATAATAAAACACATTAAAATATTACTTAAAAGTGGCAACAAATAATTATCATAAAAAAGGGGGTAAATAACTGAACAGCTAAAAGCAGACAAGAGGCTTCTAAATGGTCCTTTCGCAAATGCTAGCTTACTCCAAAGTTCAAATTAACACCTGCTTCTATTCAGGGAGAGAGATAATCTTGCATGGAAGCAAGGTGCTAAAATGACGAACAAAGTGTTGCTTGTTCCTTTTTTTAAGGGATGGAGCATCTCCACCTTTCATTCATAATTTTCCCCCTCTGAGTGATTAAAACCCAGGAGAGGAAGCATCACTTTTTAAAGCCAAACAAAACAGGCTGAGGCTTAAGAATGATTCTGCCAAAGGGCAGCCTATCTGATAGGAGAAAAAACTACTTCCGCTGGAAAACTTACGGTGGTGGCCAAAATGGCGGACACTTTTTGGATTTTTCACTTTTTGCAACTTTGCATGCTTCTAGAAAATGTTCTGCTTCACGACATTCAGATGTTTATATATCGATTGAAAGAGAATTTAATGCTGAATTCAAAACAAAAAGCAGAATGCAAATATCTGCAGGACAAAAAATGTTAGGCTTACTTTAGTCTACAAACAAACACTGGTGTGATTGAGTGAAGAAGCGGATTGGAATTGCAAACCCGACTGGCCAATCGCAGTCCTTGTTCTGGGGACCAATCCCATGGCAGTACCGGCGATACATCCTGTTTCAAGTTGGGGAAAGTCCGTTTTGCTGTTTGTTCTGGAATTGAAGCACCATTGGAGATGGTGTGAATATTGGAAGTATTTCTCCAATTAAAAGTGTACGTACGTCCATCCTAAATGGAGCCATGGCACCAAAGAAAAGAGTGGATTGGACACCCAGGAAAAGAAGCAGGGTGTTTGAATTACAAGAATCAGGTCTTTCAATTAATATATAAACATTTGAATTTTGTGAAACAGAACATTTTCTATAAGCAGGCAAAGTTGCAAAATATGAAAATTTCAAAAAGTGTCTACAGTTTTGGCCATCACTGTGGCAACCAAGGAGCTGTTTATATGCTTTAAACTATATACTATACAACAGCCACCTCACACAGAGAGAGGTAATGTGGTAGTATGTGGATATTGCGGGATCTCTCCGTCGCTAGATAGTACTGTCTTATAAAAACACAATGGGGCCTTTCTGAGAAGGGAGCAAATGGCTGTGTGTGAAACATCACATCGCAATGGTGGGAATACTTTGAGGACGACAGCCACAGAAAGACGTGGAATATTTCCCATGTGTACAGACACTCTCAGTGACCCATTTTGGTTCTATTCCTGTCGTCACTCACCACCCGAATTTGCGGTTAGAGGGAGCCATGCTCCAGTGGGAACAAAGCCTCACTTTTTCTAACACGCAAAATATCACAGTTCAGGCACTCAGAAAAATTCAACGAAAGCGCCCCTTTGAGGACGGCGTTCGGCCTGTGCACAGTCCCTGAGAAACAAGCGCACATTCGGTACACTAAAAGCTGATCACAGCGAAAAGAACCTTTGCTGAAGCACCATTTGCAGAGGACACAGACTTCAGTGTCGGTGTTAACATGTCAAAGGAAACCTTGTGGGGAAGCCCAGACCTGAGAGGAGACAACTGAACAGAGGGTAAGAAAGCCCTGAATAATTGTTGTCAGTTTCTTGACAGCTTCCTTTCGCTGAAGTCAAGCTTTGACACTGTAACAATTATTGCTAAGGCTCATGGGGATTTTAGGAGCGGGTGAGATCCAATTCAATGACAGCAGAGTATTCGTGTGTAGATGAACTGAACTCATATCCTAACACCTGTTTACAGTGGCGGCCAAAATGGTGGACACTTTTCGAAATTTTCGTGTTTTGCAACTTTGCCTGCTTATAGAAAATGTTCCGTTTCACGAAATTCAAATGTTTATCTATTATTATTATTATTATTATTATTATTATTATTATTTATTTATATAGCACCATCAATGTACATGGTGCTGTACAGAGTAAAACAGTAAATAGCAAGTCCCTGCCACATAGGCTTACATTCTAATAAAATCAAAATAAAACAATAAGGAGGGGAAGAGAATGCAAACAGGCACAGGGTAGGGTAAACAGGCACTGGGTAGGGTAAAACTAACAGTATAAAGTCAGAACAAAATCAAGTTTTAAAAGCTTTAGGGAAAAGAAAAGAGAAAAGATCTATCAATTGAAAGAAAAGAGAAAAGATCTATCAATCAGGTCTATCAATTGAAAGACCTGATTCGTGTAATTCAACCACCCTGTTTCTTTTCCTGGGTGTCCAATCAACTCTTTTCTTTGGTGCCATTGCTGTATTTATGATGGACGTACGTACACTTTTAATTTGAGAAATACTTCAAATATTCACACCATCTCCCATGGCGCTTCAGTCCCAGAACAAACAGCAAAACGGACTTTCCCCAACTTGAAACGTGATGTATCGCCGCTACGGCCATGGGATTGGTCCCCAGAACAAGGGCTGTGATTGGCCAGTCGGGTTTGCAATTCCAATCCACTTCTTCACTCAATCACACCTGTGTTTGTTTTTAGACAAAAAGCGTAACTTTTTTTGCACTGCAGATATTTGCATTCTGTTTTTTGTATTGAATTCAACATTAAATTCTCTTTCAATTGATATATAACTGTTTGGATGTTGTGAAACAGAACATTTTCTAGAAGCATGCAAAGTTGCAAAACATGAAAATTTCAAAAAGTGTCCACAATTTTAGCCACCACTGTATGTTTTACTCTGTCTTCTTCCTTTTTTAGATTGCACACACTTTGGGGCAGAGATCTGGCTGTTTGTTGTTTCTTTGTGAAGCACTGTGAGCACTGATGTTGTAAAGATGTTGATGTCAGGGCCACCTCTAAGCGGCAGATGAAAAGGACTCATCGCATACACGGAGGCAGGAATCACTGCTTATTCTGGGAGATGAACACAAGCAGTTTCATGGCGTTAATTCAATCGTTACTTGATGGTTACAAAGATGAAAGAAAATATCCAGAAGAGCGACAAACATAATTATGGATTTAAACATACAGCCCACTCCATGCTAGACTAAAAACAAAAACCAATATAAAACTGGATTAAATGTGTAAAGATTTGTTTAAAGACAGCTCGCACTGACTAACCCCCACCAATTCAAGCAACCCCCCCCCCAAAAAAAAACCTTTGTATGGCACTCCGAAAAGATGTTCCTTCTCTGGACATAGAATCATAGAATAGGAGAGTTGGAAGGGGCCGACAAGGCCATCGAGTCCAACCCCCTGCTCAATGCAGGAATCCACCCTAAAGCATCCCCGACAGATGCTTGTCCAGCTGCCTCTTGAAGGCCTCTGGTGTGGGAGAGCCCACAACCTCCCTTGGTAACTGGTTCCATTGTCGTACTGCTCTAACAGTCAGGAAGTTTTTCCTGCTGTCCAGCCGGAATCTGGCTTCCTGTCACTTGAGCCCAGCTCCCAAGAGGCAGGTGTGTTCCATAGCTCACCACAAACCCTCGCTGTCTCTCAAGGTTCCTTTGATCTGTCCTGAATCTCCCACCAATCAGCTTCTTAGGATGACCCCGGGCTTCTTAGGATGACCCTGGGCACCATAGATTTCTATAAAGGCAGTATGGAACTGCCAGTTTTATTCTCAATTCCTTTTCTAAGAATGCCTAACATGGAGATTGCTTTCTTTGCAGCTGCTCCACACCGGGTTGAGATTTTCATTGAGCTGTCCACCACAACCCCAAGATCTCTTTCTTGGTCAGTCACCGCCAGCTCAGATCCAAATGGACTGGCAGCTCGATATTTCTTCAACACTGTCAATGGGACAGTGCTCATGAGCGCACTGATGCAGGGCAGGGCAGGTTGTGTGCCACCTCCTAGCATCTGCTGCCTGAGCCGACTGCTTCGCTTTGCCTAATGGCAGGGCCAGCCCTGATCTCATCATTGTGTGGAAGACTGTGACCATGGCCCAGTTCTTCCTGCCAGTAGTTCCTTATCTTTGACCTGGACCTGAACTGGACAGCCGTCTATACAGAGGAAGCCTTCAAAATGGGGGGGGGGCCTCTTGCAGCCCTTCAAATAGAGAACTGTCCTCTGTAAAAGAGGACACGTGGCCACCCTAACTCTCCTTCCAGAAAACAGCCATTTGGGTCAACAAAGACTCTGTGATTTCATCCAAGGGACTCGTTTGAGCAATTCGGGACAGAGGCACGATGAGATAATTGAAACCTTCACCTGTTCTGGCAGTTATTAGCCGACCCCGCAGGGAACATTCTTAATTAGCCTCTCAGCAGAATCTAATTCAATGGAGACCCTTCAAAGTGCTTCTTAATCAGGCCTCTCGAAGCTACATGGATGCGTTGCGCTCTTCCAGGAGAATGACTGCCTGACAGGCTCAGAATGCACACACACACACACACACGCTTCAGTTGCAAGCACAGCTGTCTCCTCACCGACAACTCCAGTTTGCTGCCTGAGGTGAGCCAACAAATGGTCTCTTGGAAGTGCTCAAACGCTTTGCTTTTTCAAACGCAGGGGGTGGCTCCTTGCTCCCCCCCATGGTGCAACTGCATTGTGGCAGCAATTTATTTATTTATTTAGAGTATTTTTATCCCGCACCTCAGCCCAAAAGGCTCTCGGAGCGGCTTACAATTGATCGGTAAAGAAGACAGTCCCTGCCTTCAGGCTGACAATCTAAAAAAGACACGACACACAAGGAAAAGACGATGGGGAGGGAAGAGGAAGAAAATAAAAAGAAATTAAGGAGACTGTTCAGGCTGGTGGGAAGGCCCTGCTCCCCGCTCTCATCTCCCAATGGAGGGGCAGACCAACAGCTCCTTCTTGCCCACAGGGTCAAGATGACAGTTAGCCCTTTTCAAATTGAAGCAGGCGCTGATGGTCTCTGCCTGCTCCAGTCTCCCTCCCTCGCTTCTTCTTCCTCACAGGGTGAAGCAGGCTCTGATGGCCGCCCCCCAGCTGGCTTTCCTCTCTCCCTCCAAGCTTCCTCCTCACTTGCAGGTGGGCAGGTGAGGGAACGGGTGGCCCCGGCAGAGGGTGATGCAGCGCTCACGGTGCCACTCTCTTAATCTGCCGCCTTACGCCATTTTGGACTGGGCCCAACTCTGAAATTCTTCGCTGGCCGCTCACTCCTTTGGCCTAGCTCATTAATCTACAAGCTGCAGCCTCTTGACTCTCACCAGTTTTACAAAAACTCCCCCCCCCCCCCGGCAAACAGTCAAAACTACACTCTCCGCACCTCTCTAGTAAATTACAATTTCGGTGTTTTAATTTGACACCTCATTTCTTTCTCCCTGTGAACCTTAACATTTTTTTTTAAAAAAAAAAACCTGTACCAACCATTCCTAAAAAATAGTCCAAGGCATTTGCACACTGGAGAAGGGAATCAAAAACTAAGGCTGTGCACACACACACACACACACACACACACACACACAAACCACTTTGTATCCTGATCCGGACCTTCCAGATCGGGCCCAAACCGGTTCGGGTCGATCCGGACACCCCGCCCCACTCCAGAACCAGTTCCGGAGTGAGATCCGGAGGTCCGGATAGATATTCGGATGCCATGCTGCCCCTCATCCCCACTTACCTGCCTCCGCTGTGGGTGGAGGGGAAGGGGGGACAAAATGGCATCCGAATAAGCCCCCCTTCTCCACTTATCTGGCTCCTCCATCCGCTGCTGCACAGACCACGGCGGCGGCGGACGGCAGAGCCAGGTACGCCCCCTCCCCCCCATCCCATTTACCTGGCTCTGAAGCTTCTGTATGGTCTGAATCAATTCGGACTGTTCCGAACCGCTTCAGGTTGATCCGGACCTCCCCCGACTTGCTCCGGAGCCGGGTTTAGGAGATCCGGATCGGCCCACTCTGCTTCAGATTCAGGGATCCGAAACGGAGCGGAGCACACCCCTATCAAAAGCAGCACAGAGACAAGTTGGAGCTGTAACAAAATGTTGCAGCAGAAAGTACTCCTGTTCAGCCAGCCATGCCCACCTACCTCCGTGATACTCCATTCCATATAAATGGCATAGAATTTGATGGCATATGATGGGGCATTTATGTCTGCTGTCTGAACAGGTCTTTATTTTAAAAAAAATGTTTACTAAAGTTGTTTCTAGCTGTTTAAATTGTTTTAAATTTTGTATGTTGAACTTTTTTAGACTGTTTTTATCAATGTTGTATTTTGTAATGTTGCTGGACTTTTTATGAGTTGTAAAAAGCCCAGAGAAGAAATAATAATAATAATAATAATAATAATAATAATAATAATAGTCTAAGAACTATGGCAACAGGAAAAGGTCACTATTATTCCATTAGTCACGTCTGTCACTGGCATCACATAAATATATATATATACAGAACTCCTTCAGAAACTGGGCTTATCAAAATACATTCACTCCAACACCCAGAAAGCAGTCATAATTAAAACACGCTCAATTGTCAGGAAATTCCTGAATCTGTAAAAGCAGCATGACTTGGCAAAGCCCATCATGTCCGTGTGGAAAAACTGCCCTGAGTGAAAAAGGGAGGATGATGCTGATGCTGATGATAATTTATTATATTTATATACCACCCCATAGCCGAAGCTCTCTGGGCTGTTTACAACAGTTAAAAACTGTAAACATTAAGAAGTATACAAAATTTAAAAAACCATCAGAAACATAAAAACAACAGTATCCATTTAAAAACAACAATTCTGGGGTCCATTAAAAACAAACTTAACGTTGTTAAATGCTGTTAAAATGCCTGGGAGAAGAGAAAAGTCTTGACCTGGCGCCTGAAAGATAACAGTGTTGGTGCCAGGCGAGCCTCATCAGGGAGATCATTCCATAATTGGGGGGCCACCACCGAAAAGGTCCTCTCCCTTGTTCCCATCCTCCAAGCTTCCCTCGGAGTAGGCACCCAGAGGAGGACCTTATATGTTGAGCACACTGTATGGGTAATACAGTCACCGGCATCACATCAAAAAACTGTACAGAAAACCTTCAGAAAACGGGCCTACCAAAATACATCCACACCAACACCCAGAAAGCAGCCATATTCAAAACATGTTCCGTGTTCAGGAAGTTTCTGAGTCAGTAAAGGACAGCATGACTTGTTCATCTAGAAAAAATGCCACAAAGGAGAAAAAATAGCTCCTCCTCCTCGTCGTCGTCATCATCATCAAAGTCCCTCCAAACAGTCTTCAATGGGATGTTTTTGGAGCTCCGCTTCCCATTTTAAGGTCCCCCCCCTGCCAAAAAAATGTATTTCTACAAGGCTTGGGATTCCTTCAAGCCTGCTAATGCCTCCCTCTGGTGTGTGGGTGGTGCCATTTTGGCTTCATAAATCTTGGCACTCACAGCCGGAACATTAAAAATAGAAGGAATTAAAAGAATACACATTCATTTCTGGACACCGTACATCAATCTAGCTGAGATATCACACACACTCTCTCTCACACACACACACACACCAAAAGAAAAGGTGTGGATGAGGGCTGGTCAAACAACCACACCGGTATTTAATGGAACAGCTGCCTGTCTGCACTTTTACGCTATAGCTTTGTGCAATTCATGCCAATTTGGTGAGTTTCCTTTTAACGGACTGATCTTCTGTCAGCCTTCCAGCGAGAGGGTTTTACCTGTGTCAGATGTATTCGGCTGGGGTCACCCCAGGTCAGGGGCACGGATCAGGACATAGCCAAGCGAGCAGATTATATACAAAAATGGGGCAGGAGCACGTTTTGTTCAGCTAAAAAGAACTCTCAGTAAAGGGTTCAGAACATGTTTCCGTGGGAGATGGAAGGAGGATGCCAGAAAAGCCGCCGAACAAAATATATTGCATATTGGCAGGAGATTAGCAGTGAGGATGCCTCCCTCACATGTGCAGATTCGTGCGGTGGGGTGGGTGTTTTAATATTCTGTGGGGGAAATACTTTCCAACACTATCTCCATCTGCAACACATTTTTCCCAAGTTGAAATTAAATTTAATGCAGCAGAGAAGGCGGGGAAATGGCCAGTCTGAATTCACGAATACAGCCAACCAGAAAGGTGAAATCTTGGTGTGGTGGAACAGCAGTTATACTCTTAGGTGTTGAGAGAGGTCTTGAACCAGGATCAGTGATGCTATCAGGGTAGGGCTTTGGGGCAAATGTCAGGGGGAGCACTCAAGAGAAAGAGGGTGTACAAACCCCGTCCTGTCTAGGACCACAGGTATTCCCTTTTGACCAGGATGATCAGGGGTCTGGAAACAAAGCCCTCTGAAGAGAGACTGAAAGAACTGGGCATGTTTAAGCTGGAGGAGAGAAGATTGAGGGGAGACATGATAGCACTCTTCAAATACTTAAAAGGTTGTCACACAGAGGAGGGCCAGGATCTCTTCTCGATCCTCCCAGAGTGCAGGACACGGAATAATGGGCTCAAGTTAAAGGAAGCCAGATTCCAGCTGGACATCAGGAAAAACTTCCTGACTGTTAGAGCAGTACGACAATGGAATCAGTGACCTAGGGAGGTGGTGGGCTCTCCCACACTAGAGGCCTTCAAGAGGCAGCTGGACAACCATCTGTCAGGGATGCTTTAGGGTGGATTCCTGCCTTGAACAGGGGGTTGGACTCTATGGCGTTGTAGGCCCCTTCCAACTCTGCTATTCTATGATTCCCAACTGCTCTGGTTACCGTTCCGGTTGCCGCCTTCTGCGCTAGCTGAAGCTTCCAAGTGGTCTTCAAGGGCAGCCCCACGCATGATGCCTCGCACTGCTTTGGGTCTGGGAGATCCCTAAGGTAGATTCCTGTTGACCTCCCTCCAGAGAGATCTCCTCTGTATCGGCACTGCTGTCGAAAGCAGCGGAGTCTGGTACAGGATGACACTCCGCTGTTGGAAACATTAACCTCCTTCCCGGGAACCACACCTGGCAGGTCTGTTTATCAGCTGCACCTACATTCCCAGCAAGAAGAAAATGTTTCGTAGCCTGGTCTTCCGCCAGCCCAACCCAAGATATGTCAGGGCTGAGGGCCAGAAGCAAGACCAGGTGGTGATTCGGTGTGATTCCAAGTCACTACGTTCGCAATGAACTCCTCAGACTGAGAATCCAGGCAAGTGAGCCAATCTATGGGGCCACAATGAACCTTATTGGCTCCTCTGGTCACCTGATTCTGTGGGGTGAAAAGCTGCAGTACAGCCTCCAGCCATCTGCAGTGGTGGCGCTGTAGAGCAGCAAAGAACAGGCCACCATTTCCCACTGAAGGATTAAATGAGGCGCTGGGATCCGGCTGCAGGTGACCCCAGCTTCAAGACTCCCCATCTTACAGTAAGGGCTTGTCTTTACGGCTTGTTTACCCCGACTTAAATGCGCATATTCGCGTTTCAGGACACATGACGTAGTCGTCCATTCGCCGGGTTTTTAAAGCGATAATGCGCATATTCACATTCGCAATTTACAGTGACTTTTTGATCACACCCGAGTTTGCGCCGCATTATGGCTATATGTCTTTGGGGGAGTTAAATCACATTTTGACAGGTGGGCGGAGCTTTGAGGGTAGGACAGCGGGATTGGCCGATTTCCCAGCAATCGGCTGCCTCGTTCCTTCATGACGTTTTTAGTTTGAATTCTCCGATTCTGCGGAGCTCCGCAGAGAAAGCTTAATAAAACAAAGGGGGGGATAAGCATCCTTCTCTGCTGCCTTGTTCCTTCCCCCCTGCTCCCGGTTTCTCTGTTATATGAATCTGCAGAGCTCCGTGTATAAAATTTATAGTTTCCATCGTCTCTACTCCGTAGCACCGTATATGCGTATATGCGCATGTGCACATTTATAACTGCACTATAAAAAAAAATCAGGAAATAAATCATTGTTGCTGCTGCAGTGTGACGCTCTTTACCTACATTCGAGTCAACGAAAATTTGGGTTTATATTTAATGAGGAGCATTCCCGTTGCCATATAGACGGGGGCTATGTGACACAGGTAGCTGCTTAGGGTGGCAGAAATCCATAAGCAAAGCGAGAATATGGCAATCAAAATTACCAAAATTATGTTTTGGGCTTTTTAAATTAGAAAAAAAAAATTGTTGAAGCGGAGACATGATAAAGAAACAAATAATAATTTGTTTATTTTAAATCTTTCCAGACCGTCTTTCTGGGCAGGGCCCCTCCCAAGGTAGTTTAAAACAATAAAACAGACCAACGCAATAATAAAACAGCAACCTTTTTGTAAAAATAACAAGCACCAGCAATAAAACGTCGAGCCTAAAAAATGGGCACCAACATTGCAGCTACAATCCAGAATAGTCCAGTAAGATGTAATTAGGGGAAGCCCAGAGTAAACGAGTAATGTTTCGGGGCCTTCCTAGAAGCCTGCAGTGATGGGGCCTGACAGATTCCCAATGGCAGCACATTCCAGAGATGTGGGGCCAATGCAGAAAAGGCCCTGTTTTGTGTATCCACCCACCTAACTGTCCTCAAAAGTGGGCCAGTGAGAAAGGCTTCTTTGTGATTTTAAAGTGCAGGCAGGCTGTTATGGGTGAAACGGTCCTTCAATTGGTTGACCCTATGAAAAGGAGGACAGGGCTCCTGTATCTTTAACAGCTGTATTGAAAAGGGAAGTTCTGCAGGTGTTATTTGTATATATGGGGAACTTGGTGCAATTTCATCTTCATCACAACAGTTAAAGCTGCAGGAGCTATACTGCAGCTATACTGTGACCAGATTTAAAAGAGGGCAGGGCACCTGCAGCTTTAACTGTTGTGATAAAGAGAGCCTTTCACCAGGTTCTCCATATACACAAATGACACCTGCTGAAATTCCCTTTTCAATACAACTGTTAAAGATACAGGAGCACTGTCCTCCTTTTCATAGGGTCACCCTACCTTCAAGCCATTTGGTCCCAAATCTTTTAAAGCTTTAAAAGGTCAAAACCAGCACTTCAAATCGAACTCGGAATCACGAAGAGTGTGGAGAACTTGGATGGGAAGGTTCTCCACATGCCCATCTATAAAGGTTGTATAAAACTAGAAGGCATTGTCACTCGATAAATTCGGCACAGACAAAAGGCAGGACGTCTTCACCAAATGTGCAATTCATTTGTGGAATTCTCTCCCATAAGGTGTGGCTGTGGCCGCTGGTGTATGGGCAAGATTTGGCAGTGAAGGATGATGGGAGCTGCAATCCAACAACCTCTGGAGTGTCACACATTCCCCACCCCTATGACTCAGTAGCAAATCCTGCTGCGTTCAGTGCGGCTCACATCCCAGTAAGGGTGCACTGGATTGCAGCCTAAAGCCAAGTCAACGGTTTAAATCCTGTTTTAATCATTTAACTTTAAAAAGAAAAGAAGAGCACCGAATGACCCAGAGATTTGTCAATCATACTTTCTCCACCTTTGCATTCATCAGTCAGAAGACAGGAAAGTGGAGTTTTGGGACATGTAACGGAGCAATTGGGGAACATGTGCCCTTCCAGATGTTGTTGGACTACAATTCCCATCAGCCCTAGCCAGCTTAGCCAAGGGGGAGGGGATGGGGGGGTTGGAGTCCAACAATATTTGGAGGGCCATTCAGTGGAAGCTGACAGCTCCGATGTCAGCGGGGTGGCGAATCCGCTCCGGGTTTTGGTCGGAGCCAGCAAGAACTCTAAAGGAGAGCTCCATTAGAGTTCTGGCTGGTTCTGAATGAAACCCGGAGCAGATTCACTGCCACACCGACATCGGAGCCTCCAGCCTCCATTGAGGCCACCCACCTGCATTTCTCATCCCTGTTTTACCCTGCCTGGCTGTTCTTCCACAAGGCCTCCTGCAAAGACCTTACCCAGCCTTTCTGCCTGAGATCTATTTAACCCAAAAACGGCAGGAGGGATCCTGGAACCCTCTCCCCCGCAGGTCTGTGCCCTACCTACGGCTGGGCCATGCCCCCCTGCAGAAGAAGCCACAGCCATCTACCGAATTTCAGTGGGGAGATAAGCGCACATCTGATTACTTCCACTGGTTCTGTTTCCTGCAGAAAGAGCTTTCCGCTTTGCCGTTCTTGGCTTCCGCAGCGGCCGCCTCACTTGCCGTCCTCCAATGCCAGCGTTAGAGGCCAGGATGGAGCGGTGCCTATCACAGCCCCCTGCGCAGGCACACACACAGCCTCCCTGCCCACCAGATGGAGGATGTGTTGACATTCAGGAGTTTTCTTCCAGGCTGAGCTTCGAGGCAAAGGGAAGGAAACCGTTCTACATCGCAGGGAGTTCGCGTCCTTCTTCGTGCGAGGTGTAGGATTTGTTCTCCAAGCCTGCAAAAGCGGGGGGGGGGCACAAGTTAGGGATGGGGGGACGCTAACTTTTTTTGTGAACCGCCCAGAGAGCTTCGGCTATTGGGCAGTATAGAAATGCAATAAATAAATAAATAAATAAATAAATAAATAAAATTAAGAAGGAAAGGAAAAGAAAGGGAGAAAGGAAGAACAAGAAAGAAAGAAAGAAAGAAAGAAAGAAAGAAAGAAAGAAAGAAAGAGAAAGAAAACAGGCAGACAGAAAAGAAAGCAAGAAAGAAATCATAGAATAATAGTAGAGTAGGAAGGGGCCTCAAAGGCCATCAAGTCCAACCTCCTGCTCAATGCAGGAATCCACCCTAAAGCATCCCTGACAGGTGGTTGTCCAGCTGCCTCTTGAAGGCCTCTAGTGTGGGAGAGCCCACAACCTCCCTAGGGAACTGGTTCCATTGTCGGACTGCTCTAACAGTCAAGAAGTTTTTCCTGATGTCCAGCCGGAATCTGGCTTCCTGATTTGACTTGAGCCCGTTATTCCATGTCCTGCACTCTGGGAGGATCTAGAAGAGATCCTGGCCCTCCTCTGTGTGACAACCTTTTAAGTTTTTGAAGAGTGCTATCATGTCTCCCCTCAATCTCCTCTTCTCCAGGCTAAACATGCCCAGTTCTTTCAGTCTCTCTTCATAGGGCTTTGTTTCCAGACCCCTGATCATCCTGGTTGCCCTCCTCTGAACACGCTCCAGCTTGTCTGCGTCCTTCTTGAATTGTGGAGCCCAGAACTGGACGCAATACTCTAGATGAGGCCTAACCAGGGCCGAATAGAGAGGAACCAGGACCTCACGTGATTTGGAAGCTATACTTCTATTAATGCAGCCCAAAATAGCATTGGCCTTTCTTGCAGCCACATCGCACTGTTGGCTCATATTCAGCTTGTGATCTACAACAATTCCAAGATCCTTCTCACTTGTAGTATTGCTGAGCCGAGTATCCCCCATCTCGTAACTGTGCTTTTGGTTTCTCTCCTAGGTGTAGAACTTGGCATTTCTCCCTATTAAATTTAATTCTGTTTTCAGCCCAGCGCTCCAGCCTATCAAGATCACTTTCAGACGTGAACCAAAGAAATGTCTCTATCATCTATACTGAAAGGTTTGGCCCAGCTCTATTTAAAAGTCTATTCTTTCAGTTAAATGTATTCCAGAAAAGCAAAAGTCTCCTGTAATGGGTTATCGACAGCTCCAAATAGACCTCAGCGGCTACAGCATATGAAATTCTAGGCTGTGCACTGCAATGGTGCCATAATGTTCATGTATGCACACACCAGAGACAGAATGCACACACACACACACACACACACTGACATTTAACTTGCAGAGACTCCGGAGAGGCAAGACACCAAGGAAATGTCAAGAAGAAATCTCCCATAGGCAAAAACAGGGATGGCGAGTTATCACTGATGAGAACAAGAGTTAGAACATGTGCAGGCAGCAATCTCCTCTAACTCACAAATCCCTGACAGAGGCCTGGCGTTACCTCGGACGGATGGTGCCGCGGCTTTCATCTGGTCTTCTTCGATACGAACGGCGGTCATGAGGAAACAGCCTCCCCCCAGGGCTCCAATGAAGGCACATATGACGAAGCTGTACTGCAGGCTTCTGAAGTTCCAGAGGTAGGTGTGGTCGCCATGGTTGTCCTGGATCACCGTGGCGATCTAGAAGTTAAAATGATTCATGTCCCTGCCAGAAGCAGGCGGCCCAAACTTCTCAGAGCTGGGCAGCAGTCCCGGTGTTTAGGACACGGCTTAGAAGCCACTGGCCTGCACGGGCTGAAGTCCTTTCCATGGGTGTAGAGGAAGTGGTCTTAAAACAAGTCAGGGCTTTGGTCCATAAAACTCAGAATTTTGCACTCACTGAGAGTAGCGCTCCAGAGTTTTAGAAACGGGATGAACCCTGGAACTTTCCTGAATGTGGAAAATGCATGCCCTACCCTTACACGGCTTGGGACCACAATACCTGACAGAATGCCTCTCCCAACGTGAATATACCCGGTCACTACATTCAACCTCTAAGGTCCTCCTCCGGGTGCCTACTCCAAGAGAGGCTCGGAGGGTGGCAACGAGGAACAGGGCCTTTTCGGTGGTAGCCCCCAGACTGTGGAATAATCTCCCTGACGAGGCTCGCCTGGCGCCAACGCTGCTATCTTTCCGGCGCCAGGTTAAGACTTTCCTTTTTGCCCAGGCATATGGCGGCACATCTTAATCACCCACGTGTTTAGTTTTTTTTTAACGGTTTTTAATGCTTTCTGTGTGTATTTTAAATTTTGTATACTCGTTTTTTATCTCAATTTTAGAATTTCTGTAAACCGCCCAGAGAGCTCTGGCTATGGGAGCGGTATAGAAGTGCAATAAAATAAATAAATAAATAAATAAATAATCGAGCCATAGTGCTCCTCTGGATTTCAGGACCAGACAGTGGAGGCTGGTGGCTCTGTTGTCAGTGAGACGGTGAATCTGACCCAGGTTTCAATCAGAACCAGAACTCTACAGCAGTTCTGTGTGCAAGTGCATGTGTGTAGGTGTGTGTGTGTGTGTGTGTGTGAGAGAGAGAGAGAGAGAAAGAGAGAGAGAGGATGGCTCCATGGATAGCACCTTGGATACCTCCTTTATAGTCCTGATTGGTTCTGATTGGAACCTGGAGCGGATTCACCGCCGCACTATCATCAGAGTCACCAGCCTCCATTGCCCAATCCCCACCTCCTCCTCCCATCGAGAAAAGCCCCCCTCCCTCCCCTTTCACTGCCCCAACCATCACCATAACTCACAAATCCAACGAGGGAAGGGCTGCCGGCGTCGCCTAGCAAATGGCTGACAAAAATCTGCAAGGACATGGCGGTCGACTGGCGGGTTGGTTTCACCACGTACTGAAACGGCAAAAGAAGCAGAGTCGACGCTCGCAGGAAATACAGAGGCATGAAAGTCTCACTGGGGGGCTGGGTCTCCTCAGGCAGCCATCCATGCTGCGCGCTACCTGTTTCGTTGTGTGCAGAAGTCCTACCTATTGCCAGGTGAGTGCTTTTAGCTGAGGCCTTGTCTACGCGGGAACTTACCGTGGCGTCCAAAATGGTGGCCACTTTTTGAAATGTTCACGTTTTGCAACTTCGCCTGCTTGTAGGAAATGTTCTGTTTCACGAAATTGATAACAGGAGCCCTGTCCGCCTTTCCATAGGGTCAGCTTAATACTGAGGAATAAAGTACTAGCACACAAATACCCTGTGCGAGTCAAGCTAGTATCAAGGGGAATCATAGAATAGTAGAGTTGGAAGGGGCCTCTTAAGGCCATCGAGTCCAACCCCCTGCTCAAGGCAGGAATCGCCCTTAAAGCATCCCTGACAGAGGGTTGTCCAGCTGCCTCTTGAATGCCAGGCAGCGTTCCGGCCATCCAGATGTTTTGGACTACAACTCCCAACATCCCTCACCCTTAGCTCTGCTGGCTAGGGCTTATGGGAGTTGTAGTCCGACATAGTCTGGAGGATCACACGTTGTCCACCGCTGGAGTAGAAAAGACTGGGCAAGGTGGATTGTTGGTCCAACTCAACCAAGGGGCCCTATAGCTCATTGCTAGAGTTGACCAATTTCTCTGCACACTTCCCCAGAACTGGCTTCTGAGTAAACGTGCACCGGATTGCATGTTCATGTCAGTGTGGGATGCTGCCCTTTCTTCCCTCTTCACGTCACTTTCATCTCCCTCCCCACAAAATTTCTGGCGATGGGCTGGAAGGGACGCGAAGCAGAGATCTAAGAATAAACGTATCCGGTTACCAGTGAAATCAATATGACGGTCAAGACAAGAGAACTCACCAGCAGTATGTCGGCCACAATGGCCCAGTTTAAAGACAGAAGAAATTCTGCAAGGGCGATAAAAATCTGAAACGTTTAAACAAAAACAAGACAGAAAAGGAATATTAGAAGTTCAACAAGGAGGCCACGAAGAAAGTGAAAACACACAGCGACAAACAACTAGAGGCCAGCTGGTCCTCAACAGAGTTTGGACTCCTCGCGCTTTGGCACAACCTACTGGTTTTTCTCCCAGTGCTTTGCCCGCAAGAGGTGGTATGATAAACAGTCACGTTTATGTAACGGAGACTCAGAGCTTCTCTAAACGAGCAATTTATAGCACGCTCGTGATTAGCCACTCACGGAAGTTTGCGGGTCCATTACACGACACCGTCAACGTCCAGGACGTATTCTGCGCTATTCCCTGGAAATCACGGCGTTTTTTAAAAAAAAAAAAACACCTAGAAATATAGTGGTAATATATCTGGGAAATCACGCGATCTCTCATTATGTGAACTCGGCTATAGTTACACCACAAGGTGGCGCTGTCACAGTAAAGTGAATGCAGCATGCAGAGAGAGGAAGTATTCGATTTCAAACCACGTGGCTGCCCATATAATGGTGCCAATTATAATCCCAGAAAAAAAGCCCCAGTAAGGCAGCTGGATTTTTTTAAAAAAAAAAATGTAGAGAAGCTCTTAGTTCCAGTTCACAGGAGCCTGCTAGAGTTGCCTTCTCCAACCTGCTGATATTCAGATGTGCTGGACTACCACTCCCAGCATCCCCCCAGCCAGCCATGCTGGGTATTCTAATCCAACGCATCTGGGGGGCACTAGGTTGGGGGAGGCTGTGGTTTGTGAGCTGCTTTCCTGGTGTGATTCGGCTGCTTAAACGGCCTGTTGTCGGGGATGATGGGTTTGGTACCAGTGAAGAGGAGGCCACTGGAGTCTAGCCTGGGCTGCCATATTCCCTGGTCATACTTCCCCTTCAGGCATGTGAAATAGAAAGCTTGACCATGGTTTCTCTCATCGTAGCACAGCAAGCCCTTTCAGCCTTTTCGCTCGCAATCTTGAGGACTAGAAATTTGGAATCCCAGACGTTTTAAGAGGCCTGTAAAAGCTCCAGCTACGAATACTGGAAAACCCTCCCTACCCCCGCCCTGCTAGTCAAGGTCTCTTTGTGAGAGGCAATGCAATAGGATGTGTACTCTGACTCCCGGGACACGAGTGCGAATTATCCACCAAGGCAAATGAATTCCGTTTCGCTTACGTAGGTCGCCACGATGCTTTGCTGAGCCAGCATGATACCCAGGTAGATGCACGGAGCCGAAGCGAGCGAACCCAGAGCACAGATGAGGGGGTCGGCTTTAGCGTTGACCTTCTTGTATCTCCTGGCAGCCTCCGCTCCACTCACGACCCCCAAAATGCCCGTTGCAATGGTAATCCCTCCAAAGATCCGGCTGGTGGCCGACGGAAATAGATAGATATACATATATATATTGATATGGATTTGAACTCACAGCAGGCTAAAACAGGGGTGGGGAACCTCTGGCCTTTCAGACGTTGGTGGACTCCAATTCCCATCATCCCCGACAACTGGCCATGTTTGAGGGTGACAGATTCTCCACCTGTAGAACAGAACATGTGGCCCCCAGATGATTTGGCCCACAACTCCCATCAGCCCACGCAGGCCTAACCAGTGGTGAGGAATGATGGGAGTTGGAGTTGCTTTCCCTGCTCACAAACAACGAACTCTAGGTCTGTGGATAGGCCAACATTTTTTTCTTGTGTCTCCATGACTTTGACAGCGGTGTCGCAGGCAGAAATCCAACAGGTATAGTTTCCCTGTAATACTCCCATCTTCCTGCACGGACACCTGTTGGATTTCTGCCGGTAAAACAGCTATTGACCCTGTTCAGGCGACACGCTAAGCCACAATGGTTAAGCATTTTGAGCTAAATATTATGGTTTAGCATCTCATGTGAGCCATTCCTAACCATGATGGCTACATAACCGTGGTTTAAACATCCTCAGTTTCCACCAAACGCAGCTTGGGCTGAACCAGTTCAGAATACAGGTAGGGCTCGCATAACTGAATACAAAAAAGATTCCCTGCTCAAAGAAAACTAGCATGCCAGGACGCAGCTAGGTTAGAACCGTTCTTCCTGACATGCTACTTTTCTACATGCGGAGAATTCCGTGTGGAATTCCATGTGGGCCCTGACTACCTGATTATTTTAGAGGATGGGCTCAGCCAACCTAAATGTCGCTATTATCTCAAGATCTTAGCACTTAACCTTTCATTTATCTTAGGTTCTCAGCCTTCTGCCACTTACTTGTGTTAGGTGAACCGAAAACAACAGACTGGTTTGGAAAAGTAATTGTCACTAGTGTGCTCAAGCCTGTAAAATGGGTAAATTTCGCTAGCCTCTCTTCTAAGGTTTGCTGGAGAAATTGGGCCATCCCAGAGATGCTTAACCCCTTGATAACACTCTGTACATATATGCACATCATATTTTGTGTAGTGTGTGGGTGAGATCCTATGCTTGAGTTAGGACACAATCCTATGCATGTTTAGACAGGAAACAGTCCTGCAATCCTATGAATGTTTAGACAGGAAACAGTCCTGCAATCCTATGCATGTTTAGACAGGAAACAGTCCTGCAATCCTATGCATGTTTAGACAGAAAAGTCCTACAACTCCCAGGCATTCCCCAGCCAGCATAGGACTTTTCTCTGTCTAAACATGCATAAGATTGCGTCCTAACTCAGGCATGTGCCAAATCTTGTAATATCATAGAATAATAGAATAGAAGAGTTGGAAGGGGCCTACAAGGCCATCAAGTCCAACCCCCTGCTCAATGCAGGAATCCACCCTAAACCACCCAGAGAGCTTCGGCTATGGAGCGGTATATAAATTTAATGAATCAATCAATCAATCAATCAATCAAAATTGGGTTCCTTGGCAGGAAAAAGGCGGGATAGAAATGCAATAATAAATGAATAAAAATAACATGTGAGAGAGAAGGACTCTGGCCTAGTTGACGTGCTGTTTCTCCTGTTTCTGACTCGGAGCACGTGCCTGTCCCTCCCCGCTCCCCAAACTCAACCTTGCAGAGAAGATGGCCCACGTAGAGGTGACAGGATCCTTGCTCGTTCTGCTCCTCCGTTCTTTCCCTTCTCTCCACCTTGCCCACACCTTCCTTTTACTTTCCCAGAAGTCTGTACGGCCTCACCTGTTGGCGGAGTCACACATTTCCTTCTCGCAGACGGGCGCCAGGTCAAGGATGCGCTGAGCTCTGGAAAGGAACACCGGGACCCAGAAACCCAGAGCTCCGGTGACGAAGGCCATGGCCGTCACGCCCAGCGAGGACCATAAAAAACTCCAGCTGATGGGGTCAGCGAATGGGGGAGAAGACATAAATATATATTACGTCCCAGCTTCAGAAGCTTGTGCAAAATGCAGCGGCCAAAGTGATAAAAGGGATCAGAAGGTTTGAACATATAAGACCGATTCTGGCCCGCTTGCATTGGCTGCCTATACGTTTCCAAGCCCAATTCAAGGTGCTGGTTTTAACCTATAAAGCCCTACATGGCTTGGGACCGCAATACCTGACAGAACGCCTCTCCCGACATGAACCTACCCGTACACTGCGCTCAACATCTAAGGTCCTCCTCCGAGTGCCTACTCCGAGGGAAGCTCGGAGGATGGCAACAAGGCAGAGGGCCTTTTCAGTGGTGGCCCCCCAATTATGGAACCATCTCCCTGATGAGGCCCACCTGGCACCAACGTTGTTATCTTTTCAGTGCCAAATCAAGACTTTTCTCTTCTCCCAGGCATCTAACAGCATATGTTGAGTTTTTAACTGACCCAAAATAGTTCTTTAAATGGATATAGTATGTAATCTGTTTTTATGCTTTTAAATGTTGTATATCGGTTTTTAATGTTCAGTCTTTTAATCTTTGTAAACCACCCAGAGAGCTTAGCCTATAGGGCGGTATATAAATGTTAATAACAATAACAAAAACAACAATAATAATAATAGCAATAACAACAGGTTTTTAGGTTTGGAGTGGATGCATTTCCTTTTTGGGGGCCAACCTACAATGTGGGCAGATGTCAGAGCATTCTGGGTAATTATGTGAGTGTGGCAGGTGGTAAGTATTTCACAAGTCGAAGATTTCTGTACCTGAGCAAGTTTTACACTAAATAGGGTGACCCTATGAAAAGGAGGACAGGGCTCCTGTATCTTTAACAGTTGCATAGAAAAGGGGATTTCAGCAGGTGTCATTTGTATATATGGGGAACCTGGTGAAATCCCCTCTTCATCACAACAGTTAAAGCTGCCCTCTTTTAAATCTGGTCACTCTAGTATAGCTCCTGCAGCTTTAACTGTGGTGATGAAGAGGGAATTTCACCAGGTCCTCCATATATACCAATGACACCTGCTGAAATTCCCTTTTCTATGCAACTGTTAAAGATACAGGAGCCCTGTCCTCCTTTTCATAGGGTCACCCTAACACTAAAGCCAGGCAGCGCACCCAAGAACACACCCTTCCAGCTTTGCATGTGTCCAGGGTCTTGCCTGGCCTTGAATAGAAAATGTTAAAGGCGCCCAAGAGAAGACGTCTGCAAGTCAACTGCGCCCTCTTGTGACAGGGAAATCAACTTGCTGTTCCTTAAAGATTTCCTGTGGCATTAGGTTTTTTGAAGGAGAGCTCATTTCATTATATTTATATGTGTGTATATGCTGTGGTGTAGCACTTGGGACCAGGATACCTGAGAGAGCACCTTCTCCCAGTGAGCAAGCATGAGCGAGGGGGGGTGAGAGCGGGGGGGGGGCGAGGTGGAGGGTTCAGAACACGCCTGCCTAGGGTGCAATATAGTCTGGCGCCAGCCCTGATAGGGCGGGATATAAATGTTTTAAATAAATAAATAAATAAGGACTTAAAAGCAAACAAAAACACGGTCACACGGCCTCCTGTAACCCCGGATGTTTTCTGGGCTGTTTTCAGCGCAAGCACTTTCCAACAGGACTAGAAACCTGAAGGGCTGAGACATGACAACAGCAGGAGTGGCCTTACTTTTTGCAGAGAGAGGAGACGTCTTTGAGCCAAGTGGCGCTCCCGTTGGGCTTGTCGTCTTTGGGCTTCTCAGCGGTGCGGCGGCTTGATTCGGGAACGAAGAGAACTAGGAGGATTAGGCCCAGGGCCCCCATACAAGGGGTGACCTGACGAGACAAGAGCAATTGCTGACGATACAGACAAAGCGGCATTTCCGAGGGGCTTTTGATGGACATTATTAGACTGGCAACAGTTAGACCAGGAGTGGAGAGGAGGCAGATCTGGTAGGATTCTGCGTGATTTGCAGTAGATATTCAAGAATTCCTAACCCCCATCGTCTAACAATACATTTATATCCCACTTTTTTTCCTCCAAGGACCCCAAGGCAGCATATGTAATCCTCCTCCTCTCCATGTTATCCTCACAACAACCCTGCGACGTAGGCTGGGCTGAGAGTCTGTGACTGGCCCAAAGTCACCCAGTGGGTTTCCATGCCAGATCTCTCAACTCCTAGTCCAAGAGCCACTGCACCACGCTGGCTCTTGAGAAAACCTGGGTGGGGGCGGTGAGGCTGTTTGGCCGAAGCCTTAGTGATAGGAGATTCTGAAAGGGACCCAATCCAACAAGAAAAGACTCACCCTGAACCCCCAGCCCCAGTAGCCGGTAGCGCGCGCCATTCCAGATGACGAGATGTAACCAAGCCCACTGCAAGAGAGGAAAAAGCCAAGTCTGAATCTGAACTAGGAGGCCAAATCACAGCTTGGAGAATCATCCCTTCCGAAGAGGACCAGAGCTCAGTGGCAGAGCTGACAGTGGCATGCAGACAGCCCAGTGTTCAATGAGGATGATTAGGGGTCTGGAAACAAAGCCCTCTGAGGAGACACTAAAAGAACTGGGCATGTTTAGCCTGGAGAGGAGAAGATGGAGGGGAGACATGATAGCACTCCTCAAATACTTGAAAGATTGTCACACAGAGGAGGGCCAGGATCTCTTCTCCATCATCCCAGAGTGCAGGACACGGAATAACGGGCTCAAGTTAAAGGAAGCCAGATTCCAGCTGGACATCAGGAAAAACTTCCTGACTGTTAGAGCAATACGACAATGGAACCAGTGACCTAGGGAGGTGGTGAGCTCTCCCACACTAGAGGCCTTCAAGAGGCAGCTGGACAACCATCTGTCAGGGATACTGTAGGGTGGATTTCTGCATTGAGTGGGGGGTTGGACTCGATGGCCTTTGAGGCCCCTTCCAACTCTACTATTCTAGGGTTTTATGATTTCTTTTTTGCTTTCTTTTCTGTCTGTCTCTCTGTCTGTCCGTCCGTTCTTCCTTCCTTTCTTTCTTTCCTGTTCTTCCTTTCTCCCTTTCTTTTCCTTTCCTTCTTAATTTATCATTAAGGGGGCAGGGCCCAAACTATCTGCCTATTATAGCTGAAAGCTCTTACAGTCGATCACCCAGCCATGGGAGAGGCATTTAACTCTTTTAGAAAGCTGGGGGACGAAATGATCCATGGATGGGGGAGAAAGGTTGGCCATGCGGGGAAGGAGCGTGGCCAAAGATCAGACGGGACCCCAGGTGTGTTTCAACGTCCCCTGCTATATACTAATAGCAAACACATTCTCCGAGTGTGGCTCCTTATCCCCGTGCCATTCTCGCCTCGGCTAGTAATATGCAGCTCTACCTTCCGACAGGTATGAAGATATAGAAAACCGACAGCATCCACGTTCGGTGGTCCTTCTCAAACAAGTCAGCGATGATGGTGGGAGCGACAGTGGAATAACTGGCAGTGCCAGCACCCACCAGGCCCCGTGAAATAAAGAACAACCAGCACAACTAGAGGAAGAGAAAATGCATGAGGGTGTTAAATCACAGCCTCCTGTATCTAGCTAGGGATATTCAAGAAATATGTGGGGGGGTGTGGATGAGTTTTCTTATGTCCCCTCCCCACTCCCTCTGGACTTCATTCCAGTTCCTGCCAAAGTGCCCAACTCGGACTGTAACAAGTTGAGTCAGTTCTTGGATTTTTCGTAGCATCTGGTGGATTTTCCCCCTGCAGGTTCTGCAATTTCTAAAAAAAATAGGAGCAATTTGTGCAAAACTGAGCAAATTTGCTTAAATTGGGCTATGAATTGCCCAGATTGCTCGGAAATGTGTACAAATACTAGAATCTGCAGGGGAAATCTGCAAAAAACACCAAAAACCCAGAGTTTGGGTGAAAGCCTACATGTCATGTCTAACCCTACTGCTCCTGTTTTGGGGGAAGGTGTTTCAGGTAATAAATCAGAATCAGATTCAGAACTAGAAGACACAGCGCCAGACACCGGCCAGCCTGTACCAGTCGGGGGAGGAAGCTCTCACGGGCGATTCCCCAGCTGGGAGTAAGCTCTCTCCAGAGCTTATCTCCTCAAGGCCAAATCCTACACACTCAGTGGGAAGTGAGGTTTCTTCCGGAGGAGAGCGTCCCGACAAGCTAGCTGATGCTAGGGTCCGCCAGAAGCTCAAACGCACAGGACGGAAGGAAGGAGTGAGAAAGTTGGTTAGATTACGCCACAACCTGCCTCCGCACCAGGTGATCTGAAGTTACGGGCGTTTGGGAAGTGGCTTCCTATTCTTCTTGAGCGGACAATTGTCTTGCTTAGTTTGCATAGTTTTGCCTAGGGGGACATTTCCAAGAGGTTAGACTCCATTCAGGTAGATTAATAATAAAAGCTTTGTGGATTACTTAGCAAGCCTCGTTTTTTGCCTCCCATCGAAAGCAAGAGTGTTCTGATAAACACGACACTACAGTTCACAAACACAAACTGGGTTGAACATGCCATGGAACTCTGTCAAATCAAAAAAGTATCCGATTCCTTAGTGAAATCTTTACTTATTTTGCTTACACACCATCAGGAGGACAAAGACTGTTCCCGGAATGGAAAAATGAACAAGCAAACAACCACCAAACAAGTAATGAACCCTTACTGTGTTGGGAATGAAGGAGCTACCAAGGGTCACGCCCGACCAGAGGACTATTCCAACACCCAGGATGATTTTCCGGTTGTATCGGTCCCCAAGATATCCAAAAAGAGGCGCCGCAAACAAGAAACAGAGAACAAAACCTGCCATGGAAAAAAAAGGAGAGTGGTGATTTTTCTTTCTAAAATATTTTGTTTATTTATTTATTGCATTTATATGCTGCCCAATAGCCAAAGTTCTCCGGGCGGTTCAGAACAATTAAAACCATAAAGTACCATTTAAAAATATAAAACTTAAACCACAATATAAACACACAATATAAAAGTACAACCAGAATAAAACTGAGCAGCAATGTAGAGTTTTAAAATACTGAGATTTAAAATACAAAAATACAGATTTAAAACAGTAAAGTTAAAAAAAACTAGGATGGTAAAATGTTAAAATACGGGGAAAATAAAAAGGTCTTCACCTGGCATTGAAAAGAGTATAAAGTAGGCGCCAGGTGAACTTGTCTAGGGAGCTCATTCCACAGCCGGGGTGCCACAGCAGAGAAGGCTCTGCTCCTGGTAGCCACCTGCCTCACTTCCTTTGGCAGGAGCTCATGGAGATGGACCCCTGAGAATGATCTTAAGGTCCAGGCATACATATGGGAGGAGGCATTCCTTCAGATAGCCTGGCCCCAAGCTGTTTAGGGCTTTAAATGTTAATACCAGCACTTTGAACTGGGCCTGGACCTGGACTGGCAGCCAGTGAAGCTGAAAAAGTACTGGTGTGATGTGGTCTTGTTGGCCAGTCCCTGTTATATCGAAGCCACCAGTCTCCACTGAGCCAACAGTGTGATATGGCTGCAAGAAAGGCAAATGGTATTTTGGGCTGCATTAATAGAAGTATAGCTTCCAAATCACGTGAGGTACTGGTTCCTCTCTATTCGGCCCTGGTTAGGCCTCATCTTGAGTATTGTGCCCAGTTCTGGGCTCCACAATTCAAGAAGGACGCAGACAAGCTGGAGCGTGTTCAGAGGAGGGCAACCAGGATGATCAGGGGTTTGGAAACAAAGCCCTATGAGGAGAGACTGAAAGAACTGGGCATGTTTAGCCTGGAGAAGAGAAGATGGAGGGGAGACGTGATAGCACTCTTCAAAGACTTAAAAGGTTGTCACCCAGAGGAGGGCCAGGATCTCTTCTCAATCCTCCCAGAGTGCAGGACACGGAATAACGGGCTCAAGTTAAAGGAAGCCAGATTCCAGCTGGACATCAGGAAAAACTTCCTGACTGTTAGAGCAGTACGACAATGGAACCAGTGACCTAGGCAGGTTGTGGGCTCTCCCACACTAGAGACCTTCAAGAGGAAGCTGGACAACCCTCTGTCAGGGATGCTTTAGGGTGGATTCCTGCATTGAGCAGGGGGTTGGACTCAATGGCCTTGTAGGCCCCTTCCAACTCTGCTATTCTATGATTCTATGAATCCATGAGGGAGAAATGTTTTACCTGTGTGCAGCAAGCCTGCCTTGCTGTCATCAAGCTCGAAGTAACTCTGCAGCTCCAGAAGCACCCCTGTAACAAAACAAAAACATCGTAACTACAAACCATCAGGACATGTTTATTTGTTTCTACTTCACATTTCGTAGCTGATCCCTTTCTCCGGGATTGTCAGGACAGCCAAGCACGGACTCTCACGCTGCATTCTGTCCTCACAACAGCCCTGCGAGACAGTTTAACCTGGCCTGAGATTATGCAACAAACTGTATGGCTGGGTAGAGATTCGAACCCAGGTCAATCTAGTCTACCTCCAACACCCTAGTCACTATCCGTGTCCCTTTGCTAAGTCTTGAGACATATATCCCCAAGAAAAATGGGGCTGCACCTATGAAACCAAGGAACCCAACCCCTTGGCTAACAGCTGACGTTTGCTTGAAGGAGAGCGGAAGTCTTGCAAAGGAATGTTGCTTTTGCTTAGGTAGCATCCTCAGGTTATGCAAAGCTGCCGCTTTCTATTAGCTGGGAAAGGAGCTGGGATTTTCCATGAGGCTTTGCTTTTATACAGATCCATTCAGGTCTTGCTAAGCTCCCTGAAATCTGCTTGAACAACAATAAAGCTAAAGGTACGTAAGGAAGAAAAGAAAAGGAAGATGGGCTAGTTCAAAATATGGCAGCCAGGTTGGTCACTGGAACATCTAGGGGTGACCACATCACACCAGTCTTAAAATCTCTCCACTGGCTGCCGATTAGTTTCCGGGCGAAGTATAAAGTGTTGGTGATCGCCTTTAAAGCCCTACATGGTTTGGGTCCAGGTGACCTGCGGGATCGCCTTCTCCCGTACAATCCGCCTCGCACACTCAGGTCCTCTGGGGAGAATCTACTTCAGCTAGCAAGAACTAAATGAACAACCGTTACCCAGAGGACCTTCTCTTCTGCTGCTCCCAGGCTGTGGAACGGCCTGCCGGAGGAGACTCGTCAACTTGACAGTCTTTTAGCATTCAAGAATTTGTATTTATTTATTTATTTATTTATTTATTACATTTTTATACCGCCCAATAGCCGAAGCTCTCTGGGCGGTTCACAAAAATTAAAACCGTCATAAAACAAAACAAGAAGGCTGTCAAGGCTGATTTCTTCCGGCAGGTTTATCCAGTAGAATTTTAGGATATTTTAGTATGTTTTTAGGATGCTCTTAGGATGTTTTTAAACCGTGAATACCATGTTTTTAGTCAGTATTGTATTTTATGCTAATTATTGTTCCCGGCCTTGGTCCAATCGGAGAGGCGGGTAAGAAATTATTATTATTATTATTATTATTATTATTATTATTATTATTATTATTATTATTATTATTATCCACCAGGAGCATGTCCTCAGATGACCTCAGTGACTGGGCAGGTCGGTAAGGGAGAAGGTGCTCTCTCAGGTATCCTGGTCCCAAGATGTTTAGGTCTTGGTATGCTAGTACCAAAATCTTAAACCTGGCCCAGTAGCGAATACGCAGCCAGTGCAGTTCTCTTGGCAAAGGCGTTGCGTTTTGAAAAGGGACGATTTTCAACATGCAACGTACGCAACGTTACACAAATCCTCTTTCGTCCTCTTTTTGGGTGGTGCGTTTTCTCTTTGGGGGCAATGTTTAAATGGCTGTGCACTCTGCTGGAAATGAGCCCGTGTGGCTGGTAAACTGTGGCGTGGCAGGGAGAGAGATCTTTGTGACGTCAGCTCATAATATCCCTGGTTTTTCAGACCTTGACAGCCAGAAGGATTTTTACAGAAGAGACCAAGGAACCAATGGGCAAATTCCAAATGCTGAAGCCAAAAAGGGAGATGTGTAACGCATTCAAAGATTTATTGCAGCAGGCATT
Source organism: Elgaria multicarinata webbii (assembly GCF_023053635.1). NCBI lineage: Eukaryota > Metazoa > Chordata > Lepidosauria > Squamata > Anguidae > Elgaria > Elgaria multicarinata. The sequence continues at coordinate 12,763,719 of NC_086192.1, forward strand.
TTCTTTGTCCTTATACCTGAGTGGATGTGTCCGCCAACTGTACTTCACGTATCTGACGAAGTCAGCTTTAGCCCACAAAAACAGATGTCACAATAAATTTGTCCATCAAGCACAGCAGAGAAAGGGTTGTGACACCTTAAAGCAGTCTACCTCGACCAGGCACCTTCCAGATGTGGAGTTGTAGCCCAGCACATCTGGAGGATGGCAAGTTGGGGAAGATTAACTGAATAAGGATGCATGTTTAAATGGGGGGGGGGGGGGAGTCCTGCATAAACATGCATAGGATTGTAGGACTTTTTTCTGCATAAACATGCATAGGATTGTAGGACTTTTTTCTACATAAACATGCATAGGATTGTAGGACTTTTTTCTGCATAAACGTGCATAGGATTGTAGGACTTTTTTCTACATAAACATGCATAGGATTGTAGGACTTTTTTCTACAAAAACATGCATAGGATTGTAGGACTTTTTCTGCATAAACATGCATAGGATTGTAGGACTTTTTCTGCATAAACATGCATAGGATTGTAGGACTTTTTTCTGCATAAACATGCATAGGATAGCAGGACATTTTTTCTGTCTAAATATCTTCAAAGACCTGAAGGGCTGCCCCACAGAAGAGGACGGGGACTTGCTCCCTGCTGCCCCAGAGTGCAGGACCAGGTCTACGGGTCTTACGTTACAAGGGGGGAGATTTCGGTGGAATATGAGGAGAAACTTCATGACAGCAAGAGAGCAGTTCGACCCCAAACCATTGACCTAGAAGGGGGTGGGTGGACTCCCTCTTTCAGGGGTCTTCGAGGAGATGCCGGACAGCCATCTGATGGGGACGACGTAGACCTGGGTTTTCTGTGTCGGACAGAAGAGTGGACTAGATGCCCTTCAAGAGACCCCCACCAACTCTACAATTCTATCCATCTATGGAGAAGAACACTTTGTGCCTCTGATGAAGCAGGTTCTAATCCGTGGAAGCTGATGCCATCATCCAGCCTTCCTCCAACCCGGCGCCCTCCAGATGTACTGCAGCTGGAGGGTGCTGGGTTGATGGAGGGCTGCCATAATCAGTCTAGATGCACCACAAGAATGGCTCTTTGTTGGGGGTGGGGGGTTGGACTCGATGGCCTTGTAGGCCCCTTCCAACTCTGCTATTCTATGATCCTATGATTCTCGCAGTAACAGACTAACACAGATAACACAGGCTGACAGACCAACACAGAAAGAATGAGGGGCCGCAACCCAGTGGTAGCGCATCTTCTTTGCATGCAGAAGGTTTCAGGTTCAATCCTCAGCAGCATCTCCAGGTACGGCTGGAAAAACTCCTACCCGAAACCCTGGAATGGCTGCCAGCCTGTGTTGACAATACTGGGTTAGATGCAGCCAGGTTCGGACACCCTATAATGCAACTCCCAAAGTTCCGAACACAGCTCCCAAGGTTCCGAACACAGCTCCCTTTCTGGGCGTGGCCACACCAGCGAGCAGCTAGAGGCTCCTTCAGCTCTACGGACGGATCGGGCCCCACTTACCCGGCACAACAAACCAGTCCATGTAATTCACCAGGTTGAGATAACACAGCACAGCGACGGCTACGTAAGACCGCTTGGTTGGAGATGGTGCCGGTCCCAGCGGCTGCCCGTTCACGTCAATGGCCCCATAAGCCTTCAAAGGAATAGGCGACAGAGGCGGTGGGGCTGGAACTGCCAGCTCCGCCATGTTCTCAGAGAATCGGAGTCAACACACGAAGCCACGGCGGAGGTCACTCCGCGCTGCAACTCTGAATTTCACGGCTGCATTATGAGGAACTTTCCTCTGCTCAGTCATTTCCTGCCAAAGGCCGCCCATACAGCCGGCCGCAAAACCTCCGTGCTTCCCCCCTCCAACAGGGTTGCAAGTCAGCAGAGAAAAATAGGTAGTTTCTTGGAAAAGGTGCAGAAAAGGGCAGCCAAAATAATCAAGGGGCTGGGGTGATTGGACAAAGGGAGAGACATGATGGAGATGCACGAAATGATGCACGGTGTGGAGAAAGTGGATAGGGAGACATTTCCATATGTGCCTGCCCAGACCTTAAGATCATCCTCAGGGGTCCTTCTCCGTGAGTCCCTGCCAAGGGAAGTGAGACAGGTGGCTACTAGGAGGGAGGCCTTCTCTGCTGTGGCACCCCAGCTGTGGAACGAGCTCCCCAGAGAGGTTCTCTTAGCGCCTACAGTGTATTTCTTCCGTCACCAGCTGAAGACCTTTTTATTCTCTCAGTATTTTAACACCTAATTTAACTTACATTTAAACTTCGCTGTTTCAATTCCATATTTTAATCTATATCAGCTTCTGCTGTGTGGTTTTCTCCTGGTTGTGCTTTTTATATTGTATTTTGTATTTGTGTTTTTAGACTGTTGATTGTTTTTATTATGCTTTTCATGGTTTTAATTTTTGTGAACCGCCCAGAGAGCTTCGGCTATTGGGGAGGGAGGGTGTATAAAAATGTAATAAATAAATAAATAAATTTCGTAGAATCGTGGAGTTGGAAGGGGCCACAATGTGCAGGAAAACCAATGAAACCATCCCTGAGAGGGGATGCCGATTAGTTTCCGGGCGAAGTATAAAGTGTTGGTTATCACCTTTAAAGCCCTACATGGTTTGGGTCCAGGCTACCTGCGGGATCCCCTTCTCCCGTACAATCCGCCCCGCACACTCAGGTCGTCTGGGAAGAATTTACTTCACCTGACAAAAATAAGGCTGACAACGATTACCCAGAGGACCTTTTCTTCTGCTGCCCCCCGCCCTCGATTGTGGAATGGTCTTTTAGAGTTTAAAAAAGCAATGAAGACTAATCTATTCCGGCAGGCCTATCCAGTGAAATTTTAGAATGTTTTCGGGATGTTTTAAAGATGTTTTAATCGTGTGGTATGTTTTTAATCTCTTTTTAACGTGATTTTATATCATGCTTTTATACTGTTTGTTTTAAACTTTGATTGGTTTTAGTTTTTGTGAACCGCCCAGGGAGCTTCGGCTGTTGGGTGGTATAAAATTGCAATAAATAAATAAATAAATAAATTGTGCTTCCATTAATAGCGGAGTTACAGAGACTGATTTTTTTTTAAAGTTGGCAAAGCTACACAGACGAAACCCTTATTCCTTAGATCCACACAGCCAGGCTCCTAACTAAAGCCTGCCTAATACTGAATCCATTTTGGGGAGCTGATTTTGCAGGGTCCCTCCAGTGATCAGCATCAACGAGAATCACGCGAGCACGCAAAGCCACGGCACTGCATTCCGGAGCTGGCGTGGGAAACCATTCCACCAACCCACGTGGTTCTTGCTCCGGCACGGTACCAGAACGGTGTGGGACCGGGCTTGTGCCGAAGCCGGCCCTGCTTACAGCTAGGCGAAGCTGAGAGTTCTGGAGGTATAATGCATGTGAAGCAAACTTTCTTGAGCCAACCGCGGAGCGATTGGCTAATGATACTTCACTCCGAGGGCTGCTTCGTCAAGGATGGGAACAGCAATGAGGAAGTCAGGGGGGGAAGGACCACAAAGAAGCAAAAGCCTGTTTGCCACAGTGATGCAGCCATTGGCTCTACCCGAAGCTGAACGAGCTGTGTGCTGGTGGCTCCGAATTGCTGTATCCAATGGATTCGGTACCTGGCTTTTGGAGGAAAAATTAATTTGCAAATGATACAAAATTGGGTGGGATAGCTAACACCCTGGGAGACAGAAACAAACTTCAAAGTGATCTTGACAGGCTGGAGTGCTGGGCTGAAAACAACAGAATGAAATTGAATAGGGATAAATGCCAAGTTCTACATCTAGGAAATAGAAACCAAATGGACAGTTACAAGATGGGGGATACTTGGCTCAGCAATACTACCAATGAGAAGGATCTTGGAGTTGTTGTAGATCACAAGCTGAATATGAGCCAACAGTGCGATATGGCTGCAAGAAAGGCCAATGCTATTTTGGGCTGCATTAATAGAAGTATGGCTTCCAAATCACGTGAGGTACTGGTTCCTCTCTATTCGGCCCTGGTTAGGCCTCATCTAGAGTATTGTGTCCAGTTCTGGGCTCCACAATTCAAGAAGGACGCAGACAAGCTGGAGCGTGTTCAGAGGAGGGCAACCAGGAGGATCAGGGGTCTGCAAACAAAGCCCTATGAGGCGGGACTGAAAGAACTGGGCATGTTTAGCCTGGAGAAGAGAAGATTAAGGGGAGACATGAGAGCACTCTTCAAATACTTAAAAGGTTGTCACACAGAGGAGGGCCAGGATCTCTTCTCGATCTTCCCAGAGTGTAGGACACGGAATAACGGGCTCAAATGACAGGAAGCCAGATTCCGGCTGGACATCAGGAAAAACTTCCTGACTGTTAGAGCAGTACGACAATGGAACCAGTTCCCTAGGGAGGTTGTGGGCTCTCCCACACGAGAGGCCTTCAAGAGGCAGCTGGACAACCATCTGTCAGGGATGCTTTAGGGTGGATTCCTGCATTGAGCAGGGGGTTGGACTGGATTTTCCCCCTTTTGAAGCTAGCTGAGTTGCAACCACACTTCCAACAGGTAGGACCCTTGAGAATCACAGCTTAGTTCTGCAAAGCACAGCAGGTAAGGTGCATGGGAAAATGTGGTATAGCAGATAAAAGGTGCTGGAACCTGGCTGCTGTGAGCTCAGTTCTAGACTGCCCCGGGGTCTTACGCTACAGTTGATTTATTCATCATCCCGTAAGGTTGATTAGACATTGTTTAGCTGGATTTGATCTGGCTTAGTCTCTTGTGTGGGTCTTGATTTGGAGTGTTTTAAAGCTGTTTCTCCAAGATATTTATTTGCAGCTCTGTTGAATGTGGAATGATTATTCCGTATTTTGAACAGGCATGTGATATATATTTTTCTCCCTTTAAAGGCAGAGCTGTGCAGGGGACTTGCTTGGCACCAGCCAGTAGAAAATGAATATACAGCTGGCAGATTCCATGTTGCATTTATGTCACATTGCTCTTTTCCAGCAACAGGATTAAGAGGCTGGAAATCTAGAACACTGCCGTCACAGCCACCACCAGCAGCCATGGCAGGAATGTTTGATTTGATTTATTACATTTATATACCGCCCCATAGCCGAAGCTCTCTGGGCGGTTTACAAAAGTTAGAAACAGCGAACATTAAAAAGTATACAAAATTTAAAACCATCAAAAACATAAACAGTATAAAAACAACGGTATCCATTTAAAAACAACAGTTCTGGGATCCGTTAAAAAACAAACTTAGCGTTGTTGAATGCTGTTAAATTCCTGGGAGAAGAGAAAAGTCTTGAACTGGCGCAGAAAAGATAACAATGTTGGCACCAGGTGAGCCTCATCGGGGAGATCATTCCATAATTGGGGGGGGGGGCACCACTGAGAAGGCCCTCTTCCTTGTTGCCATCCTCTGAGCTTCCCTCGGAGTAGGCACTTGGAGGAGGACCTTAGATGTTGAGCGCAGTGTACGGGTAGGTTCATGTCGGGAGAGGCGTTCCGTCAGGTATGGTGGTCCCAAGCCGTGTAGGGCTTTATAGGTTCAAACCCGCACCTTGAATTGGGCTCGGAAACGTATAGGCAGCCAATGCAAGCGGGCCAGAATCGGTGTTATATGTTTGAACCTCCTTGTTCCAGTTATCAATCTGGCTGCTGCATTTTGCACAAGCTGCAGCTTCCGAACCGTCTTCAATGACTGGACAATCCTTGCAGAAAAACAAGAATGCCACGCCCCGATTCCTCTAATATTAGTGCTAAAAACTCCAGAGGACGAGCACAAATTGCAACGGGCCACAGTCCTCGAAGCAGACCACACAAACTATTAGCCACACTTGCTGGCTATCATACATCATGCTAAATTTCCCCACTGGAGGTATAACCTAAGCATTCCCGTGTCTTTAACACCTATGCTCCGAGACAAACTTCACCGCTATTCCATCAACTCTTTACTCAGAACAGCATAACCTTTGGAGACTGTAAATGGAAGTAAATCTCTTCTCAGCCTCTGGAAACAAACACCATTTAAAAAACAAAATAGGGCCATTACTGTCACGCGCTCCACTCGAATCCTTCGTCATTGGCTTTTTTACCTGTAATTTTGCAAGTGGGCGCAAAGCGGTAATTCCCCCTGCTGGATTTATGTCGGGGAATTTGGGGTCAGGACGTGATACATGAAGTTAGGTGTGAATCCATCAGATCAAAGTACAAACTTAGAAAAGGAGCTGGGTTAGAGGGAAGTGGTTAGTCCCGCTTCCAAGGAGAATCCGGCTGTGCACAGTGCTGATTGGCCGGCCCTTGTGACAGTCACACAGCTGCCTCCCAGCAGGGCTCGCAGCCATATTCTAACTTCTACAAAACGAAATTGGTTGCCTTAAGCAGATCCTACTTTGCCTCAGTCTTCTCCCAAAAGCGGGTCTATGATCCCCCTGGAAAAAGAGAAGCAGAAGTTGAGGGGGCAGGATTGCAGTTTGAGATTGATAAACAAATGATCAAAGAACACCTAATTTCCTTGAATGAGTTCAAATCTCCAGGGCCCGATGAACTGCATCCTAGAGTAATGAAGGAGCTAGCGGAAGAACTCTCAGAACCTTTGTCTATTATCTTTGCAAAATCATGGAAGACAGGTGAGGTGCCGGACGACTGGAGGAGGGTTAACGTTGTCCCTATCTTCAAAAAGGGCAAAAAGGAGGAACCTGGGAACTACAGACCAGTCAGTCTGACATCCATCCCTGGGAAAATTCTGGAGCAGATTATAAAGAAGTCAATCTGTAAACACCTTGAAATCAATGCGGTGATCACTAGAAGCCAACATGGATTTGTCAAGAACAAGTCCTGTCAGACAAATTTGATCTCATTTTTTGATAAGGTAACCTCCCTTGTGGACCATGGGAACGCTGTGGACGTCATATATCTTGACTTCAGCAAAGCTTTTGACAAAGTACCACATGACATCCTGATTAACAAACTAGCTAAAAGTGGGCTAGATGGAACAACTATTAGGTGGATTCACAGTTGGCTACAGAATCGGACTCAAAGAGTACTTATCAATGGAACCTTCTCAAACTGGGGAGAGGCAAAGAGTGGGGTACCGCAGGGCTCAGTCCTGGGCCCAGTGCTCATCAACATTTTTATTAATGATTTGGACGAGGAGGTGCAGGGAACGCTGATCAAATTTGCAGATGACACAAAATTGGGTGGGATAGCTAATACCCTGGAAGACAGAAACAAACTTCAAAGTGATCTTGATAGACTGGAGCGCTGGGCTGAAAACAACAGAATGAAATTGAATAGGGATAAATGCCAAGTTCTACATCTAGGAAATAGAAACCAAATGGACAGTTACAAGATGGGGGATACTTGGCTCAGCAATACTACAAATGAGAAGGATCTTGGAATTGTTGTAGATCACAAGCTGAATATGTGCCAACAGTGCGATATGGCTGCAAGGAAGGCAAATGCTAATTTGGGCTGCATTCATAGAAGTATAGCTTCCAAATCACGTGAGGTCCTGGTTCCTCTCTATTTGGCCCTGGTTAGGCCTCATCTAGAGTATTGTGTCCAGTTCTGGGCTCCACAATTCAAGAAGGACGCAAACAAGCTGGAGCGTGTTCAGAGGAGGGCAACCAGGATGATCAGGGGTCTGGAAACAAAGCTCTATGAAGAGAGATTGAAAGAACTGGGCATGTTTAGCCTTTATCAATTTATATAATTGATATATAAACATTTGAATTTTGTGAAATAGAACATTTTCTATAAGCATGCAAAGTTGCAAAACCTGGATATTTCAAAAAGTGTCCACAATTTTGGCCACCACTGTATACCCGTGCAACAGCAGAGCGGCCTGGAGTGACATTTCCTGGCAGAAAGGTGGGGCATAAATTAAATAAATAAATAGATCCTTCAGAAATGTGTAAAGAGATGGAGAGGAGGCAATGAATTGCCCCTGCTTTCGTGTTCAAAATGTTGGTGTGAGCTGGTTCACCCATTTCCTAGGACTGGCTCCCTCATCCACCTCCCAGGTACTAGAACAAACACATCTTCAAACTAGCAGCGTCCAAAAACAGTCTGTTCCTTGAATTCCTTATAGGCTTCCAAGAATACTTTGCATAAGATCTGACACCTTTTTACGCAATTTACTGCATTTATCTTATTAAAAAAAAAGTGCCGTGCACAATGTGAGCAGCAGGCGTCCGCCTCTTGTGCGTTGCCAACCCGTTGGAAAACAATCGCTGCTCCCGAGATAAATGTACCTGGGACCTGCATTAAAATGATCTTCATGGGATTAAATGTCAGTCTTTCTCTTCCAAGGAGGAGGGCTCCCCAGCGGAGATTACTGGAAAGAAAACAGGGACTTGGCCGCTGTCCAGAAAACCCTGCTGATGAACTCATGCTTTTGCTTCCAAGATGATTCAGTGCTCCACATTCTGCCCTGGTAACACACCAATGTCTGCAGAGACGTCAAGAAAAGGTAACACAAGGCTTCCTGTGACTAACAAGAATCATGTGTTGGGCGGCTTCAAATGTTGCCTCCAGGACACATTAGGAAAACACCCGTGCGCTTGCGTATTTGTGCATTAGGGACCCCCGACGGCCCCTATTTTCTGGTAAATTCCTGTCCCTGTTTTTGCCTTTGCAGGACGCTTTGTTGACATTATTTGTGCAGCCCCCTAGACGGAAGCCTCCGATCACAGAGGCTTCCAAGATTCCTACGCTCTGCCAGGCTGCCCATGGAAACTAACGCAGCAATCCTATTTGGGCACGTCAACTCAGTAAGTCTCATTGAGTTCAATGGAGCTTATTCCCAAGTAAGTGGTTATTGTATTCCAGATGAGAGGGGGCAGCAGGGCCTTCCCACCAGCCTGAACAGTCTCCTTAATTTCTTTTTATTTTCTTCCTCTTCCCTCCCCATCGCCTTTTCCTTGTGTGTCATGTCTTTTTTAGAATGTCAGCCTGAAGGCAGGGACTGTCTTCTTTACCGATCAATTGTAAGCCGCTCCGGGAGCCTTTTTGGCTGAGGTGCGGGATAAAAAATACTCTAAATAAATAAATATGCTGGGCACGGCCTGCCTTTTCATACACTCAGTATGCTACTGAGGCATACTTTGAACACTTGATAACTGGCTGTGTGACAAGCGACGAACGTGTGTGTGTCCCCAGTTTGAGGGGGTCCTCAGCAAAAAGTGTGAGGATGCTGTAAAGTTTGCAAGGGTGAGAAACATATTCAGGCTTTTTTCTTCTTCTTTAAGCTGTTTGTACCCTGTAGTTCAGTTATATCCATCTCCAAGGTGAAGTTGCAATAATCATAAAACAATTCACAATGAATGAATTAAATATACTTGTCCCCACACACACACACCTTTTTAGCACTACATTCTCTCTTCTCTGCTTTAGCCTCACAACAGCCCTTTGTCAGGTTAACCTGACAAAGTGATCTCTTCAAGGAGGCCGAGTTAAGCTTTATCATGAAGACTTGAATCTTTCTTACCTACCTCCAAATGTAGCCACCCAACCATCTAGCAAGCACCGGTGTCCAATTAAATCAGGACTGGAGACAAAGGAGGGTATTTATTTTTAAAACAGCCCTCTGCCACTGAAGCCCCAGTAACTGGAGGCTTTATGAACGAGGCTCCTGAGAATACACAGAAACGAAGCCACCGAGCTAATTGCCTGGAGAAATTTGGTCACCAAATATAACTGCGAAGTTGCAGGCTCTTTCTCCCAAAGGGTGTCTCTCACAGAACAACAGCTACAGAGAAGCAAGAGGGAAAATACACGACACCCAACAGTGTGAGTTTGTGTTGTAGGAGAAGATCTCCAAACTAGGTTAAGGAAGCATGTCCGGTGGAAATTAGCTATTACCTCTAGGTAGGCCTGCCGGAAAGGGCTAGTCTTTATAGCTGTCTATGGGCTCATCTACACCAAGCAGGATGTTCCACTATGAAAGTGGTATGAAACGGTACATAAAAGGCAGAAGCCACACTACTGCTTTATAGCGGTATTGAAGTGCACTGCAGGATCTACACTACTGCTTTGTAGTGGTACTGAAGTGCACTGACAACTGTTGGGGCCCATGACACATCTACACCAAGCAGGATATAGCACTATGACAGCGGTATACGGTGTGTGTCAATGGGCCCCGACAGTTGTCAGTGCACTTCATTACTGCTATAAAGCAGTCGTGTGGCTCCTGCCTTTTATATATCGCTTTCATAACACTTTTATAGTGGAATATCCTGCTTGGTGTAGATGAGCCCTTAAACTCAGAAAGAATGTTAAGGCGACAAATCTCCTCCGGCAGGCCATTCCACAGTCTGGGGGCGGCAGAAGAAAAGGTCTAGTCTGAGCTGAGTAGTATAAAAAGGCCTCCAGCTGTCCTGGGAGAAAGTTACTCATGCATTGCTCTCTGAGGTTCCGTAAGCCTGGCCATGACGACCTTTTTTAAAATCAGGAGAGGAGAACAAGTGACTTTCAAAAAACACCTGGTGATTTCATGACAGAGGTAAGATTCAAACTGGAGACTTCTTCATCCGTATCTTAGGCCTTAGCTAGACCTAAGGTTTATCCCAGGATCGTCCAGGGGTCATCCCTGTGCATGTAAATGACACACAGGATATCCCAGGAGCAGGCAGGGACAACCCCGGGACGATCCCAGGATAAACCTTAGGTCTAGCTAAGGCCTGTGCCTCTTTGCCACTATGTCACGTCAGCTCTCTAAAGCATTTGTAATTTGGCGAGATGTATGAAGTCACTTTTTTTCAGGCATGCTAAGACCAGCACTTAATTCACTTTTTTTTAAAAAAAAGAAAAGGTTTTGCCAGCCATCAATCTGTCTGTGAACACACGCTTCTGACAGTGCTATTAATAGAAGGCTGGATCACAGTTCTGGGTACTGAAGGTTACATGCAATACTCCAGTATCTGAGCCATACTGTGCAATATCATAAGGTCATTTGCAACAACACATCCTTCTCTGACCAGGAGTCTTGCCTGTGGGTGGTGTCAGGTGCTGGATACAGTGGGGACCCAATCCCAGATCCTTTGAGTTGGGGGGGTCAAATCTCCAACGATTCAGCCACCACTCAAGGTCTGGAGAAAGTTGGGTCTCTTCTACTTTTCCTGCTGAAGGATATTGTGAATTGCACTGGCTGCAAACCAAGCCTGATACATATAATAAACACACAGTCACTTCGGTTACAGTCCTGGACATACAGTTGATCATCCGTGGCCAGAGAGCCACGACGTCTCTGCATCAACACAGTGAAGCCTTCTCATCCATCTCGTCACCAAATTGCATCTCCCTGGAACAGTCCCTGTTTCACCATGTTATAACTTGCACACCGGCCCTAAAACTGGCTTACGATACAGAGTGTATCAACCCAACCTAGTTTCTCGGTTCTCCATTGCAGCTGGTTGGGTTCTTGCTTGTCAAACTGCCACTTCAGTGGTGGGGCCCGGAAAAAGTGACTTCATACATCTTGCCAAATTACAAACGCTTTAGAGAGCTGGGTGGCATAGCGGCAAAAAAACATAGCTAGACCTAAGGATTATCCCAAGCAAATGGAGGGGTCATCCCTGCCTGCTCCAGGATCCCGTGTGTGTCATTTGGATGTACAGGAATGATCCTAGGACAATCCCAGGATATAGGCCTGGTCTAAGATATGGATCAAGAAATCTCCAGTTTGAATCTTACCTCTGTCATGAAATCACCAGGTGTTTCACTTGTCCTCCTCTCCTGATCTTTAAAAGAGGCCATCATGGCCAGACTTGAGGCCTGTGGTTGTGTCTAGACCAGACTTACTCAACCGAGTATCCTTACTGTATTTCTTCGATTCTAAGACGCACTTTTCCCCCCATATAAACATCTCTAAAAACAGGGTGCGTCTTAGAATCGCAGGTGCGTTTATTATTTCTTAGAATCAAAGGGTGTTTTTTTCTGTTGGTGGTACTGAAATTAGTGTGCCTTACAATCGATGGCATCCTACAATCGAAGAAATACGGTAATTTATGTTGGACTGTGACTATTATGGTTTCCCAGCCAAGATGGCCATTGGCTGCTAGGCTAATATGCCTCATCTGCCAGCCACAACGAACATGCAAAGGATCGTGCCTGTATTTGAATTTCTATTTTATGGTTCAGTTATGTAATGTGCATATAGAGAATGTCCACAGGAGTCCAGCAATGGGAGGAAAGCAAGAAGGGGGCAAGTGAACTCTCTAGGAAGAAGGCTTGAATGTCCTCACCCTCCTCTGACACTGCCACCCATGCATGAGAGGTGGGGGTTGAACACCCCTCTTCTGTGCACTCCATTTACTGCTAAAGCAACACTCCCAACTCCCCGCTTTATATGTGTCCGCCATCACATTTGGTTTGGCCCTTACTTCTGGATAAACATGGATCAGGTTGGGCTGTGCAAGTGCTGAACTTTGGCTGGCTTCGGTCCATTGGTATTTATAACTTCTAGCACAGCGAGTCAAACCTGGCCCTCCTCCAAAACAACCCTCAGCTGATGGCTCTTCCATATTGCATTACTCACCTGCCCCACTCACCCCTATTTTAAACACGGCACACACCACATCACACGGCATCTCTCCTCTGCACCCACATTTCATCTGCTCTCTACCGTCATGGGGTGGGTGGGGGTGGGGGAGAGACTAAGAGAAACCCACATCAAAACTCTCTGAGCTCAGCATTTATATAAATGGCAGAACGTAAGGGGTCTTCTTCTTAGGGTGGTCACATGTACTACTTTAGAGAGGGCAGAACTCTGTCTGAAAGAATATCCAGTCCAATTCCAGTTTAAAGATTAAAAAAAAGATTATCAGGGGCCTGAAAGTCACCCATCAGCTTATTCCTGTGTAAAGGATAGTTTAATGATAGCTGTTATTTCCAAATTGGCATCTAAACATTGTTGGTGTTTATTCGTTCAGCCGCTTCCGACTCTTCGTGACTTCATGGACCAGCCCACGCCAGAGCTTTCTGTCGGCTGTCGCCACCCCCAGCTCCCCCAAGGTCAAGTCTGTCACCTCCAGAATATCATCCATCCATCTTGCCCTTGGTCGGCCCCTCTTCCTTTTGCCTTCCACTTTCCCTAGCATCAGCCTCTTCTCCAGGGTATCCTGTCTTCTCATGATGTGGCCAAAGTACTTCAGTTTTGCCTTTAATACCATTCCCTCAAGTGAGCAGTCTGGCTTGATTTCCTGGAGTATGGACTGGTTTGATCTTCTTGCAGTCCAAGGCACTCTCAGGATTTTCCTCCAACACCACCGTTCAAAAGCATCTATCTTCCTTCGCTCAGATTTCGTTATGGTCCAGCTCTCGCAGCCATAGGTTACTATGGGGAATACCATTGCTTTAACTATGCGGACCTTTGTTGTCAATGTGGTGTTTCTGCTCTTAACTATTTTATCAAGATTTGTCATTGCTCTCCTCCCAAGAAGTAAACGTCTTCTGATTTCCTGCAGATTTTATGCAAATCTCTTTCCTCTCTCGCCCTCTTTTTTTGTGATGGGTACGTGGCACCCTATCTCTTCTCTTGGCCTAGGATTTTTTTTATAAAACAAGAAGACTGAAAAGTGTTCAGTTTGGAACATTGACACACTCCTAACGCTCACTAATATGGGTTAGCTAGACCAGTGGTCTTCAACTGGTGGGTCACGACCCAAAAGTAGGTCGCGAGATCAGTCCAGATGGGTCATGACAAAGCTGTTGCTGCTATGTTGGGCATGGAGGGGATTGTGAAAGTGGTTCCCATGTTGCAGGTGGCTCTCCCACACTCGAGGCCTTCAAGAGGCAGCTGGACAACCATCTGTCAGGGATGGTTTAGGGTGGATTCCTGCATCGATGGCCTTGTAGGCCCCTTCCAACTCTGCTATTCTATGATTCTTTGTCTAACCCTACTGCCCCTGTTTTGGGAGAAGATGTTTCAGGTAATAAATCAGAATCTGATTCGGACTAGAGGAGGCTGCTCCAGACACCAGCCAGCCTGTGCCAGTGGGGGAGGAAGCTCTCACGGGTGATTCCCCAGCTGGGAGTCAGCCCTCTCCAGAGCTTAACTCCTCAAGGCCAAATCCTACACACTCAGTGGGAAGTGAGCTTTCTTCCAGTGGAGAGCGCCCTGACAAGCTAGCTGATGCTAGGGTCCGCCAGAAGCTCAAACGCAAGGAGTGGAAGGAAGGTGTGAGAAAGTCGGTCCAACTAGGATTGCGCCAGAACCTGCCTCCGCACCAGGCGCTCTGAAGTTATGGGCACTTGAGAAGGGGGTTCCTGTCCTTCTTGGTCGGACAATTGTCTCACTTAGTTTGCACAGTTTTGCCTACGGGGAAGTTTCCAAGAGATTACACTCTCTTCAGGTAAAAGAGATGTTTGTTGTTTAATACAAGCTTTGTGGATGACTTAGCAAGCCTCGTCATTTGCCTCTCATCGAAAGCAGGAGTGTTCCGAGAAACACAACAGTTGGGAGTTCGAGGTTGGTCTTGGGTCTGGGCCAGCTGAAGACGACTGAGCTAGATGATCAACACATGTGTCTGCCAACTGCGTTATGCAGACTAATCCTATGGGCACTGTGAGAAAGTACTATGAAGTTCAGTGGGGTTTTACTCCCAGCTAAATGTGCATGGGGTTTCCGTGAGTTCCCAGGAGGGTCTCAAACTCCGAATAGGCCCCTGTAGCGATGGCATCATCTACGTGTACAGAAATTAGCAATGACTGTGCTTACCTCCAACTCTGAAAGGTTTTATTATTATTATTATTATTATTATTATTATTATTATTAATTTATTTATATAGCACCATCAATGTACATGGTGCTGTACAGAGTAAAACCTAATGATTTCTGCACATCACGGTGCTTTTTAAAGCTGGTATCCAGGACCAGCATGGTCTGGCAGGTGTCAAGGGCCCTGTGCTCCAGGAGAAGCCACTACCAACACCCTGACCTGTCACTACTGTAGTAAAGCTGTAGCCATGTCTGTTGCCTACCTTTTTTTCTCTGGGTGGTAGCAAGGACTGCCTCACCACCACCGCAACACAGAGGTGGCAAAGATAGCTCCTTCCCATGAGCACTTTCCTGTTTACCTCAGTGAGTGAGTCGTAAGAACAGAGGGAGCCACTGACTCTTGCTCACCTGTCCTCTTCTTCCTGCCAGGTGGGTAATTGGCAGTAAGGTTCCACCCATCTTATTCTTTTGGCAGCGGTTCCTAAGGGGTGGGGACCCTTGAGGGCATCTTGCCAAGGTTACCCAGAGTGAAGAGCAGGCCAGGCTTGTTTCGTTCTACTCAGTTGACAATCCCAGCGAATTGAAGGACAACCTGGCCCCATCACTGCTCATGAGACCCGTCAAGTAGCAGGAAGCTTAGCAGTAAGAGGTGTCCCAACTGCAAGGAAGATAAGAAGTTGCTTATAACTAGAGCTGGGCACAAGTGATTTGATTTGATTTGATTTATTACATTTATATATCGCCTCATAGCCAAAGCTCTCTGGGCGGTTTACAAAAGTTAAGAACAGTGAACATTAAAAAGTATACAAAATTTAAAGCCATCAAAAACATAAACAGTACAAAAACAACGGTATCCATTTGAAAACAACAGTTCTGGGGCCTCTCAAAATTCTCCACCCTGTTTGTGAGTAGAGAAATTGGGCAGACAATTTCACCGAATTTGGACAACCCTCTGTCAGGGATGCTTTAGGGTGGATTCCTGCATTGAGCAGGGGGTTGGACTCCATGGCCTTAGAGGTCCCTTCCAACTCTATTGTTCTATGATTCTATATACCCAAGCGAGTATTTCTCTGAGCATTAGGGGCTCTAGGGACAACACACTACTCAGATTTGGCTTCCACGGGAGGAGAGAGTACTAGAGACTTACTTTTGGCTTATTTGCAAATACACAAGTAAAGCATAAGTGGAGGTAGGCAGCGTGTGCACCCCTGACAAGCAGGAGCACAAACTACACCCAAAAATGTTCCTAGCCTTTAGCTCACAGCTATCTCCAGCTGCTTCTGTCTCTCTGCCACAAAAAAAGAAAAAGAAGAAAAGAAGTGGGGGGTTTCCCACACACAAACACATAATTTTCAACAGCTCCTTCCCCTTAGCTCATGGGATTGGAGAGGAGGTGTGTCACTTTCTAAGTTCTGGTAACCTCTCCTCCTCCAGAACACTCCAGGGAAATCTCCAGCTATTTCCTAAACATTAGCTCCTATTGAGAAAACATTTCTGAGCCATTCACCAGCAGTCTGGCTGACAAAGGAAAGTAGTTTCTGGTCACTATAATAATATACATCACAATTCCAAGGTGTGCATAGATTATTATTTATATAGTGACTTCAAACAGGTGGCCATGATACAGTTTTACCTATTATTATTATTATTATTATTATTATTATTATTTATTTATATAGCACCATCAATGTACATGGTGCTGTACAGATTATACACATTATTATTATTATTATTATATTTATTTGTATCCCGCCTTTTGCCCAATGCTGGGCCTCAAGGCGGCCTTACAAAGTTTAAAATATACATGGGGGGGGGGGAGGGAAACAAAACCATAAACAATTAAAAAATACACAACAAAATTATAAAACATTAACATAGATGGAGGGCTGGATTATTCTCCAAAGGCCTGCTTGAACAAAAAAGTTTTAGCCTGCTTCCGAAAGCCCATCAAAGAGGGAGCCAGGGAAGAGAGTTCCAGAGTACTGGAGCAGCCACCGAGAAGGCCCTGTCCCGTGTTCCCACCAAGCGCGCCTGTGAAGATGGTGGGACTGAAAGAAGGGCCTCTCCAGAAGGTCTCAAAGCACGGGCAGGCTCATAAGGGAGAATACGTTCTTTCAAATAACCTGGACCCGAACCATATAGAGCTTTATAGGTCATAACCAGCACTTTGAATTGTGTCCGGAAACAGACTGGAAGCCTGTAAATAGTAAATAGCAAGACCCTGCCGCATAGGCTTACAATCTAATAAAGTTGCAGTAAACAATAAGGAGGGAAAGAGTTTTGAGCATGGTTTTGAGCATGAAACTGCATTTCACCCCCATCTACCACGTAACCACAACCAGCCACACAGGTCTGGGCAGAAGAGCATATCAGTTGCCATCTTCCTTTCCTGCTTTGACTCCTGCGCCTTTACGAGCAGTTTCACATGCAAAAATTAAACCCCGAATTTTTCCATAGGGATATTTTTGTCTACTAAAGTCGCAGGAGCCCTTTATTTATTTATTTATTCATAAAGGAGCCCTTTATGAAGTGCGGCAAGTCAAAGAAGTTTTAAAAAGAAAAGAAATCCCAGTTATGTTGCTATTTATTTATACGGAGGTTTTAAGCCAACATCCCTCAAAGCAAATTAGGAAACGTATTTAAAATTGCATCAATATAATATAATGATATTTATTTATTTATTTATTTCACTTATATACCGCCTGATAACCGAAGCTCTCTGGGCGGTTTACAAAAGTTAAAAACTGTAAACATTAAAAAAAAAGTGTACAAAATTTTAAACCAGCAAAAACATAAACAATATAAAAAAAGAGGAAACCCATGAGAAGTTGAGACTTCCACAATGTTTGGCATAATTTTTTAATATATTCTGTGAGGAAGTGAATTATAACAAAATAAAAAGAGGAAACCCATGAGAAGTTGAGACTTCCACGCTTTTTTGGCATAATTTTTTTAATATATTCTGTGAGGAAGTGAATTAAAACCAAATAAAAAGAGGAAGTTGAGACTTCCACAATGTTTGGCATAATTTTTATATATATTCTGTGAGGTAATGAGGGAGAAGTCTCTCTCTCTCTCTCTCTCTCTCTCTCTCTCTTTCTCTCTCCCCCCCCCCCCTTTCCTTTCCCTCACGAACTTTTAGGGTTAGCGGAGTCCGTTTTGCCCTTCCCAAGATGGCGCCGGATTTATTGAAGAAAGAAAGGACTCAACCGTCCACAGTGAGAGAGAGAGAGAGAGAGAGAGAGACGCACGCACCTCTCTGTGGCGCTGCGCCGTGCGCGAGAGGCTTCGACCTTCCAAAGATGGCGGAGTGTGTGTGTGGGGGGGGGAGGAGGGGTTTGGAGGAAGGAAAGGGGAGGGAAAGGGGATGAGTGAGTGAGAGAGAGAGAGAGAGAGAGAGAGAGAGAGAGAGAGAGAGAGAGTGTGTGTGTGTGTCAGAAGGGCACGGCGCGCACTGCCCGCGCCGAGTGCGCCTGCGCGAGCGCCGAGTGCGCCTGCGCTCCGCGGCGCCGGGGTGCAGTGAAATTCCGCGAGGGAGGGGGGGGTGAGGAGGAGGAAAGTGTGGAGAGAGGAGGAGGAGGAGGAGAGGGGGGGGAGGAAGAGAAAAGGCGCTGAGGGGAAGGTTTCGCGTGAGGGAGACGCGAGCGACGGGGCTGAGTGCCGCCCCTCCCCTCCCCCCGCACACGCACACGCGCACACGGCCGCCCGCCACCGCCTCAGGATCGCCTCAGGAGCGGCCTCGGCGTCGTCGCCCCCTCCCCCTCTCCCCTCATCCCCTTCCCTTCCCCCGCGGCACAGGGACACGGCGAGCAGCGCTGCTCTGGCGGCGGCGCCGAGAGGACGGGCGGGCAGGCCCCCGGCGGCGGCGGCGGCGGGCTCAGCGTGAGGCGCGGGCGAGGGTTCGCGGAGGACCGGCAAGAGCAGGAGGAGGAGGAGGAGGAGGAGGTCGAAGGCGAGCAGGGGACCAGGAGGAGAAGGGTGAAGCGGGAGCAGCGCCGCCGCCGCCCCGCACTCCCTCCCCGGGCACCGCCGAGGAGAATGACGGAGCTCCAGTCCGCGCTGCTACTGCGGAGACAGCTGGCAGGTGAGGCGCGGGGGTGGGGGTGGGGGGCAGGGCTGTGGGGGGGGAGTGGGGAGAGGGACTGAAACGTGGTCTGGGAAGACATGGGGGGGGAGAGAGAGGAGGGGGGTCGCTGGGAGACTTTTCCCAAAGAAAAGTAGGAGTTGGGGGCTGTGGGGGAGGGGAAGAGAGGGGGAGGGGGGAGGAGGAGGGGCTTCTGGCACGGAGGGGGCTCTGCGGAAGTATTGGGGGGCAAGGGGGCAAGGATCAGGGAAATGGGGGGGTGGGGGATGTAAGGGTTGCATTAGGGAGGAAAATGGAGACCAGGCTTTCATGTTTACAGAGGTAAGGGGGCAGTTGGAAAGAGGGTGGGGATCTGGGAGGGGGGGCGTAAGGGGGGCATGGAGTGGTGAGGTGTAGCTAGGAGGGGTGGGGAGCACAAGGGAGGGGTGGGGTGGGAGGTATGGTGTGGACAGGAGGTGGCAGGGAGTTCCTACTTCGAAAAAGAGGCCAAATTGGAGGGAGGGGCCCCGGTTGTGAAGGGGTCTGGAGTGACAAGAGCTCTCTGGGCACAGGTGTGGTGTACAGTATGGCGAAGCAAGTAGCATGTAAACAACTTTGGGGCGCGTTAAGTGGAGGGGCGTAAAGGTAAGTGAGGTGTCGCAGGTAAGAGGATGGGGGTTGAGGTGCGTGGCAAGCCTTTTGTGTAGGGATGGGGGGGGGGAAAGAGTTTTAAGAATGCCAGAGAGACCTTTCTAGATCAGACCCTGGTGCAGAGACGGGCACAGGGGGCCGATGGGGAAGGAAGGGATAGCTAGGCACCGTGGAGGGGAGATTTGAGAAGTAATAAAAGGGCTGAGAACCGGCTATGTAGGGCAACTGGACTTGAAACAAGGGGGAGTGGCTTGGCAGTGTACAGGGAGACGCTTGACGTCCGTCCGGAGGTGTGGAGCCCTGAGTGAGTTGGTGTGAAGGGGCACACGCGTGAAGTGGTGGGAGGATATGGGGTGGTAAACCAAATGGTCTTTGGGAACAGCCCTGGACAACAGTAGCTCAAGAAAAGTTAAGTGAGCCTGCTTGGGGCCGCTGTAGTTGAGGTTTGGTAGGGATAGCCTGAGTGAGCCTTGGGAATGAGGAAAAAGTAAGCAGGCTTAAGCAAGTTAAGGGCTGAGTGTTCTGGAAGGAGGGAGAGTTGGAGAGGAGGGACAGGCAGAAACTGAGGGTACCGACAGAGTAGTTATTGAACAACTGGAATTGGGAGCAGGGGGTGAGCAAGAACGTTTGGGGTACACAGAGGTGATAAATCTGAGAGGACCTAAGAAAATTTGTAGAGAAGGAAGTTACAGGGAGTAATTATTAGGCCGGGGTGGGGTGGGGGCAAAGACTGGGAGTCACGATTTTGGAGGAACGCTTGGTTGGTGAGAGAGATTGAGATCCTGCTTGCATGTATTGGTTGAATAGGGCAAACATAGGGAACAGGGTGATTCTAGTGGAGGAAGATTAGCTGTGAAGTGTTAAGAGTTGAACTGGGGTCATAACCTTAGAAATTGAAAATGGGAGCAATAGTTTGTGGGCTTACTACAAACTGCTTTAGTGTATGTTCACTGGCATGAAGCTGACATCCCCAAGGCTATCAGGTACCTTTTGTGAAGGAAGGAGGTTGTGCATTTAACTATCTGTGTTTAGAGAAGGGTTTAAGATAGTGTCTTGATTTCTCCCCCCGCCCCTCCCCAGTGCTCAGTTTATAGAGTAAGATTCTACATTCCCTGTTTTGAATGGACTAGAGTAGGGTTGACGTCTGTGGAGTACTACATTGGGGTGGGTTTGCAGGGGGATAAATTAGTATTGTTTCAAATCCATAATAGGGAGCTATTGCAGTCGACAACTTCTTTTTCTTGCTGGGACTGCTGCCAGGAATATTCCTTTCTAGCACCCTCCACTGTTCTTGGGTAGGTGATATCATCTTAAAGCTGCTCTTGTTTTTCAGAGTAAGAGGGACGTGTGTTCTCTGGGGCGACTAGATGTCAAGACTGGGGGTGGTCTTGGTAGACCTTAAAGGGATTTGGGGAGCGAGTGGAAGGGATGTTATTAGAAAGACTGGCTGCTTCCTTCACTCTTCTGATTTGCTTTCACAGCTATTCCCCTCCCCCCTTCCTTTGTCCCCAGCCTGACCAGCCTTGCTTGGCCAGCACTCTAGCTACTCATACAAGGGGGACATGGCTGAGCTTGGCTTGTCCCGGCACTTGGGCCACGCATGTGTGTAAGTTGCCTGAGTGGTTAGACTTGTAGTGCAGCCCCATGTGCTACTCACTGCCAGACTGAAAGAGATATGAGCCAGCATTGGGCTCTTGCCTTTGGTGTAGAGAGCAGCATGTGTCATCTCTTCCATCTTGCCCTCCTTCAGTCTTCCCCCTAGACTTCTCAGTTCTCCAGCTTCTCTTGACTCCTCCTATCCGGATGAAGTAAGCTCTTTTTACAGATTTACTAGTAGTCGGCTGAAGGTGCTAGTCAAAGCTTACTGACCTTCTCTTCCCTTGCGCAAAAAAAGATTGCTTCAGATTACAATAAGCAAACATACGGGGTTGATATAGTGTTGTTCTGGGCAGCAGGGCTCTGGCTTAAGCGTATTAGAAGGGGGTGTGCAAAGCAGATTGGGGAAGAGAAGCAATTGCTGCAGCAGTATAAAATAAAGAACCTGTTCAAAGCTTGTAGAAGGAGAGTTTTAGGTTAAAATACTAAAGGCACTGCACTAACAAGGGGTATCTTCTAAAGCTGACTTTAAACTTAAAGGCATGGCAAATAAGTGCTTCGGTTTTCTTTCCTTTGCTCTATCTATGGGCATCATAGTACCTCTCAAATATGGCAATGCAGTAGCTAAGTGCCTGTGCTTTTTATTTTAAACGTAGTGCAGAGTACTGTATCAACTGTTGAATGCTTTGTGCAGCAATGTGAAAGTTGGGTCTCGTTTCATTTTGCACCATGTGGTTGTGCATGGAAAAAACAGAGTATCAGATCTCACATGGTATAAAGCAGCCATCTCCAACCTGGTGCCTTCCAGATGTGTGGGTCTAGAACTTCCATCATCCCCAGCCAGCCAGGCCAATTGTCGCTGGGGATGATGGAAGTTGTGGTCCAACACATCTGAAAGGCTGGAGTAGACCGTACAGAGGCCATATACATCAAGTGCCTGCATCAAAAAGAAGTTGAAGCTGTAATCTGGAACACCAGCAGTACTTTTATTTTATCTGGATTATGATTTAGTTTGTTAGCCCACATCCCAGATCAGCCTTCCCCAAACTGGTGCCCTCCAGACGGTGTCAGAATATAATTCCCATCCCATTGTCAACACTGGCTGTGGATGATGGGAGTTGTAGCTCAACACATCTGGTAGGCACCAGGATGTGAAAGGTAAAATAAGAACAAGGCACTAGTGTGAAATTTATTTAAGCATTTTTATCCTGCCATTCAGCCAAAAAAGGCTCTCATGGCGGCTTACAAAAGTATTTCTTGACAGTCCCTGCCCACAGGCTTACAATCTAAAAGACATGACACAAAAGGAAAGTGGATTGGGAGGGAGGAGGGGAAAAAGAAGCAAATTCAGGCACTTGATTCTTAGGTTCAGGGGTCGCATAACTAATATAAACATGCTCATATGCAACTTTCACTAATATATTCTTGTGTGCAGTTTTGGGGCCTCGAACTGCATTGCAACATTTGGAGAAGTGCATTCTGAAGGGTAGCTGTGTTTTGATCCATAGATTAGTCTGAGAAGTGTGAACTAGATTCGTTCATAAATGAAATCCCCCCCCCCCAATCCCTACTCTGTGCACACCTGGACATCGGCACATCAATAAAATACTTCAGAAAACGAATCTTGATGTAATCATACATTTCTTCAGCTCAAGATTTCTTTCTTTCTTTTGTGCAGTGTTTTATCATTATTTATAGAGAAGGGCCAGAAACGCAAACTCTTGAGGTGTGACTCCAACACTTCTTGTTTCTCTACTTCAGCATTTGCAAATGCTTCAAAAGGAGGGGGAAGGGGCAGGAGATCTTTCAGGAATCCATTCTGTTAGCATAATAATGAGGATTTACAATCTGGAGATTTTTTCTAAAATGCTGTATTGATAGAAGGCAGAAAAAGATGAAAAAAGAAATGCAGTTTGTTATGGGTCATGTGCAGGAGGGGGGTGATAAATACACTGTACATTCCTTCAAGGCTGGTGCAAGCTGAAGTGAGCAATTTGTATGAATACAAACAGATCAATAAAACTGCTTCCCCTTTGTATACCTCATTGTGACTCTTGCAAAAACACAACCACCCAACCATATATCTCAAATCTTAGCTCGACATGACCTGTGCAGGGTCATGGGGTGGCTGTACCTTTAATGGAGGAACAGCCATAGCTCAGCAGTAACCTTCTTTGCGTGCATAAGGTCTCAAGTTCAGCCGTATTTGCATCTCTGGTTAAAAGAATCTTTGAGAGTAGGACGTCTGCCTCAGACCTTGGAGAACTGTTGCCAGTTCGACCAAACATCTACCTTATTTTAAGGCAGCTTCATAAGTTCATAATCCTTTAACGCTTTTGTAGTGCAAGGACTATCTCTAACACTCCCTGGGCCAGCTTTAGTCACATGTAAAAATGGAGTGATGTTGCACCAGAAAGTGGCAGCACAACTCATTGAAAGTGTGGACTTCTTCATTTGGATGTACATCCAACTTAAACCTGTTTCTGCTCCTTCAGATTTGCTTATCCATCTTGGGGTGTAAGGGTTCCACACTTTAACTTGCCATGTGAGAGCTGCTTCTCTCTGGCAACTGTAAAGATCCCAGCTTACCTCTCAATCTTGGTGCTTCAGAGAGGGACAGGAATCATTCCTATAGCTTATGTAGTGAACCCTGTCTCCTCCCCAGAATTCTCAGCTCCAGAGCTGGGAAGGGTGTGTCAGGGGAGGGGGCTTTAGCTACCATCCTACTGAAGCAGTTGGATCACCTTGGCAGTGCAGATCCTAGTAACGCCAGTATTTGGGCTTGGCTACCAAGTCCAGCCAAAATTTTCATACTTGCTGATAAAACCTGCTTATTGTTGGTAATAATGGCTTAAAATGAATACTAGAAATATTGAAATTCCTAAAGGAAATTCCTTTGAGGGCTTTGGTGTAGCAACCGTTTATGTGTGTCCATGTCAATTTCTGTGTAGTCATTTTAATGGGTCTGGTAGTACTTTAATAAATGTGGGTCCTTATTCCAGGTAAAGGTTGTTTAAAAATAAAACGAGACTCTGTACACATTGTGTTCTGTGCTAAAATCTCTGCAGACTAGGATTTCCTCTTGATAAGAGAATTCCCCCAAAAATGTCTGCTCAGGAAAGACAGACTTCCCAGCACTGTGTTTCCTAGGCTGCCTGCTCTAGGAGGGAACTCCCTTGTGCAGCTGATGTTCCAGGCCCCCTCCTGTTTGCTGGCACTTGTGTTCCAGTTTCAGCTGTTCGAATCTTTAAACAGTCAGAATGTTAGCAAGTTGTATTATGGTCTACTTCTGTCACACATACATCAGCTGGGTTATTAGGCACTTACTTCTAGAGAGGTAGCCATGTTCGTCCGCTGCAGCAAAAATAAGAGTCTTGCGACACCTGAAACAGATTTATTGTGGCAATTTATACCACAATAAGTATGTTAGTCATGAAGGTGCCGTAAGACTTTGAGTTTTTATTATAGCCGAGAACTTGTGAAGCATGTTGTTTTCTCCACTTGAGGGGTGTCTTATGGGGTAGACATAGCAAGAACTGAAGTAGACATTTGAGGCTGATGTTGATCCTTGATCTGTTAGGTAACTATGGCTTAAGCCAGGGTGGGCAAGCTTGTTGTGTCCAAGGGCCAATTTCCCCCTCCCCGAATCCATCAGGAGCTGCACCCACAAATAACCAGCTTCTAGGTGGCTTCCAGGATAGCTCCTTTTTTTGCCTTTGTTGTTTATTCGTTCAGTCGTTTCCGACTCTTCGTGACTTCATGGACCAGCCCACGCCAGAGCTTTCTGTCGGCCGTCGCCACTCCTAGCTCCCCCAAGGTCAAGTCCGTCACCTCCAGAATATCATCCCTCCATCTTGCCCTTGGTCGGTCCCTCTTCCTTTTGCCTTCCACTTTCCCTGGCATCAGCCTCTTCTCCAGGGTGTCCTGTCTTCTCATTATGTGGCCAAAGTACTTCAGTTTTGCCTTTAATACCATTCCCTCAAGTGAGCAGTCTGGCTTGATTTCCTGGAGTATGGACTGGTTTGATCTTCTTGCAGTCCACGGCACTCTTTGACTTTGCTGCACCAAATTTCATTGGCGGTGGTGCAAAAAAGACGGAGAGTGCATGCAGGCCATGTCTTGCTTACCCCTGCCTTAATTTTTTAGAGCACACGAAATCTGGGAGTGTAAACCAAAGAACATAGATATTGAAGAAGCTTTCTGGTTAGATAATAACACATTTATCATTGTTGAGTTTAAGGTTGCCTCTGCAATGGCAAAAAGAGTGTGTGTTAAGGGCAATTCCTTAGTCTGGTAGAGTAGTTAACATTTGCTAGAGGGATTGTCTATAGGCCACACACTGGAAAATCACATATATGTATGCTATATGTTGGATATCCTTTGCATGTGGAAGGAGTGACATGTTTCAAAAGGAAGCTTTTAGTGCTATTAAGGCAGTGTGTGAATTTTCATGAGGGAGAATTGCTTGTCCCTAGCACTTTTCACCATGGATGCTTTCTAAAGCTGCTGGACTTGGCAAGACTCTAACAGTGAGAAGATTTTAGTGACTTTTAAATAAACTGTTCTGTGAAATCACTTGGATTTCACAAAGCAGTTTATTTAGAAGTTACTAAAATGGATTTCACAAAACTAGCTGTTGTAAATTTTCCGTCAGCCTCTGGCCATTAAAAAAAAGCTCCTAAAATATGCCTGGAACCAATTTATCACAACTCCTAGGGAGAGCTGCCACACAAATAGTGCATGTATAGATAAAAAGGTGGACTAACCTCTGCATGTGGTGAATGCTTTCATTTTTTTGTTTCTTGCTTCTTCTCTCTCCTTCCCCCAATGAAATACTTTGCAACTATGGAACAAAGGGCGTGAAGGCCACAGTTTGGGAATATGGCCGAACAGATTGCAGAAGATGCACCAAGGTTTATTAAAAAAAGACAGAAAGCATAGTATTTGTATGATGCGTCTTTATACACTTTGAGGAATCTCTTGTTCTCTACTGTTCTATCCCTCTGCTACTTGGCCGAATGAAATGCCACCTTTGAGAAAGGGATATCTCAAAGTATTGTTATACTTTGTATAGCCAAATATTTAACAATTTGAACCTTAGTACTTATGACATTTCTAAATATGTAGATGGGATTTCTTAAAAGGCTTGTCTTACATAACTGAGATCCTTGTCAACAGACCCTAAAATGAGGTTTGCTAATCTCTTCAAGTTAAGTGTAAATGCTAGCAGTGTACATATGTTAATGGAGATAAGAGCGGCCAGGATAAATTATTGCTGAGCATGTGGCCTTAGAATTCTATGGTGGTCTGTGTTTCTAAAAATGATTTGCCTAGAGTGTTAAATGGCACTGTCTAAAAGAAAGTGGAACATGAAGGAAATCATGGCGAGTCGCGTTAGAATTACTTTGCCAGGCACAAATATTTGATTCATGTTCTGGCAAGAATGACAAACTTGCTAACATTCCATTATTGGTGATGCATCAACAGATGCCTCCTTTCTAGACTAGAGTACTCTTAAACTTGTGTGAATGAATAGAAGTAGTACATTAGAAAAAAAACTGTCGTGAGGAAACACTACTTCCCTAAACCAATGTCTGTTGACCAAGGCTGGAGATTGGAATATGTTTTGTGCAGCCTCTGACTTTTCTGCTAGGAAGAAAAGAATTTGCATTGAACTATGCAAGCTATCAAAAACAACATCAGCAGCAATGAAAACAATAGCATTCTAAATTATCAATTATTTAGAACAAGGCTCTGCAAACTAAAACTATGTGGTTGATACACATGAAACTGAGCAGTTATTTGTTTTTATGCTGGAACCATACAGTAGACCAGTTTGATATATTTTTTTAAAAAAAAAATGTCATTAAATAGGCATACAAGAAAGTCCATTTTAAGATACAGGTATAGTGCAGAGTAGGTGGTGTTTTAAACTGAAGCGGAGCGAGGGGATGGACCCTGGACTCCGGTCTTTATCTCTGTAAAGAGCTTTGACTCCTGATTTCCTGTCAGGTGACACAATGGTGCAATTAAGAGAAGCTGCTTCCTAGACATGTTTGGCTTCGTAAGAATATTTGACAAGTTAATTCCTTACTGGTTTCCCAACCCTAGTTAAATCCCCTTGAAGTATCCCCTCCTCTGTACTGATTCATGTCAGACCCCTGACCCATTCCCAAATATTCCATATCTGCTCTTTTTAAAGTAACTTTAAATCCCCTCTTAGCATAAACTGAGGACAGCCTCATTACTGAAGTATGTGTGGCCGTTTGAAAACATTTGAGCTCTTCTCATCCCTTGATTCTTCTGGGTTTTAAATGATCCAGGAGATAAGGATCCACCCATTTCTCTGAAGTTATCTTGATGATCGTTTATGTTCCCTTGGATCATTTCTTTTGAGGATTTTTTTGAAGTACATGTATTGCTGGTCCGCGTTTGACTAGGCCTATTGTCCATACTGGCTAGAGGTCATGGGAGTTACAGCCCAACCCATCTGGACAGCACAAGGTTGGGGAAAGCATAAGAAACGTATTACTTTAGTGTTTTCAAACTACAATAGTACACAGTCTTTCCACTAAGAATAGTTAATTAAAGCTTGTATCAGAAGACTTTGCTGCTGAGGCCATTGGTTCAAGAGAACAGGTGGCCTTTCCAAGTGTGCCTTTACACCCGTAATCTGGATTCAGATATGGAAATCTTGTGTGTATGTTCATTATGTGAAGAGAGCTCCTAAGTTGCACGATTGCATATAGAATACAAAGAGAAGAATTTGCAGGCCTGATCACAATTGGGCATGGCAACATCTCACTTGGTGCCTTCAGGTCTCCCATTCCTAGGATGTAGAAATGGTAAACGGAGCTGAAGCTCTGAACAGATGCTTTAAGACCTTAAAGCACAGTAAATCACTTCAGCGATGAGAGCAGCTTACTGTCGGGACTGTTTGGCTTTTGTAAATCCACATGCGCAGAACTCTGGGAGGGATCCAATCTCTGGCATGAGATTTGTGAGGATCTCCGCTTTCATGCTTCAAAAAACCAAAGTGCTGTGTGCGCGCACATGCGTGTGTTTTAGGATCTAAGGCCTTAGCTAGACGTAAGGTTTATCCCGGGATCGTCCCTGCCTACTCCCGGGATATCCTGTGTGTCATTTACATGAACAGGGATAATCCCGGGATAAACCTTTGGTCTAGCTAAGGCCTAAGATTCCCAAGGCAGCGCCTGAAAAAGGCTACAGCATTTAGGGTTGGAATCTTTGGTGGTCTGTAATGTTCATTGACATCCAGTCATTGACCCCTTGCTGTCTCCTACCCCAATCTGTACTGGACTTGCCGGGAAGACCATTGAGAAAATAATAACTCTCTTAAAATAATATAGGATGTCTTATTACAGAATGCAAATGATAAAAAAAATTAAGAATTTGAAAATGTAAATAAGTAAAAATTAATAATTGTATTAAAGAGAAGATATACAAAAACAAACAGGTTCACAATTAATTCTGTATAAGTGGTATAAAAAATAGTTGTCAAGATTACCTGGTTAGTATCCAAAGAGAGAATGCCAAGTTAAAGCTTGGACTACAGGGTTATTTGAGTACTGAACAGGTGTGAAAGTGTATGATTCCAAGTCAAAAGTGTACTCAAAAGTTTTCACTTATCAATTAATAAGCAAAAAATATTATGTAAAGTATACACATCAAAAAGCTTGATATACAGATGTTCCCCCCCAAAAATTAGACTTATATTTAATGAGCAAATTTTGAGTAAGAAGTTATCGTCTCAAAGGTATGATTCAGAATTTATCATTATATAGCCTAAAAGGTGTATGTGTAATCCTTTTTGGTAGGTTTTCATTTTTCAGGAATGTTTGATAACAATAAGATAATTAAGGCTGTGAGCTGTAATTTATAGGGCAATAAATAATATAGGCTATGAAGTAATTTCTACTCAAAAAGGTATAAGTATGTGCTGATTTTAGAATGAGGGAGCTTCTTATTAGAAGCTCACCTGGTCTGTGTCCCTGTCAGCCAAGTAGCTTATTCAGTACTTAAAATGAGGTCTCTCCTTTTTATGCTCCTAGGATCAAAAGTCTAAGCAGAAGAAATGTTTAGAAAATTCTGTTTCCTGATAACCTATCAAGATCTAAGAATCTTTAGCAAAGCTCTGTTTAACAACAAGAAATGTTGTATGTTTTATTCAAGTTATATTTTGATGTGATG
Organism: Elgaria multicarinata webbii; assembly: GCF_023053635.1. NCBI lineage: Eukaryota > Metazoa > Chordata > Lepidosauria > Squamata > Anguidae > Elgaria > Elgaria multicarinata. The sequence continues at coordinate 12,792,945 of NC_086192.1, forward strand.
CTGCAAATATATTTCTAATAAAAATAATATTGATTGATCAGCTATAAGTGGTGAACTGGCAGCCAAAAGGCTTCCTAAATTCTGAAATATCATTTTTAAAAACTCAGCAAAGGCCAAATCTGTAACAGACCCCCTAACTCTTTGTTCTGCTATCTTACTATTTCTTGCCTTAAAACTCAATTTTGCTTAGCCCGCCGCAAACTTGAGTACTTTTATCAAGTGCATAACTTGACCTTGGATTCTTTAGGCATAGGATATGAATTTCCCTGCATTAAATACAAAATCTAATAACATCTCAAAGCACGGGGGGAAGGTTTTGAGAAATAATATCTATCTAAAATATGTCTGCAATAGTTCTGTCATGCTTACATAAAACTCATCTTTGCAGAGAAGAAGCTGGGAAATTAATCTGTGTTTATCCAAAGTATTGTGATACTCAGGCATTAGTATGTTTGTAATTACTACATCTGTGCAAAATATTGTGGACTGTATTATTATTATTATTTTATTATTTATTTATATAGCACCATCAATGTACATTGTACAGTCCACAATATTTTGTGGCTCTGACTCTGCAGTGTGTTCTGACTCTGCAGTGTGTTCTTTCTGTACTCCAGTGGGGGGGGGGGGGAACCCAAAGATGGCTCAGTGGAAGCAAACTTCTGTATGCATTCACATGTACCTGTCTTAAATTTGTGCACATGTCCAGATCAATTGAATAATTGAAATTTGTGCACATGTCCAGATCAATGTAATACTGTCATCTTAAAATTGAGTCTCATACCTATGGAGCATTATGAAGAAACAAAAGTTTACAGTAACAAGTTTTGATTTATAACTCGTGTTTGACAGAACTTTCCAGGCCCAACTCGAAGGGCCAGTTTTGACCTTTAAAGCACTTCATAGCACAGGACAAGAATTTTTGAAGGGGTTACTGTCTCTCTCTGTACTCCAATCCCACACACTCAGGAAGAGAGTCAAGACACACCTTTTTGACTTGGCTTTTTAAGCTGTTATGCTTTTAAAGGTTGTTCTTAATATTTTACTATGCCTTTATTTGATTATGTTATTTTCCGGGGGCGGGGGGTAAACCGCCTTGGTGGACTTCAGAAAGGTGGTACAGAAATACAACAATTTAAATAAATACCTTCTTGTAGTTTTTGCTAAACCCCCCCCCCAGATGTTACTAGCCTGCAAAAAAAAAAAAGCTTACTCACCTGCTTTTTACTTATAAGAGGGCCCCTTGTTAACAGTGAAAAGCAGTCTCATAAAACATCTCGAGGCTAGTAACGCAGCAGGCTGGTGGAGGCATGGTTTGTTCCCTGCCTCCTTCACCAACTCACTTAGTGTATGTGCTAACTGTGGAGGCTTCACTTCCTCTGCTGCCAGTGTGGAACCCAAGTGCCTGGCAAAAGAATGAGGGAGCCACCCGTGGCTTCTTCACCAGCCTGCAGCATTTCTGTGCCGCACGTGGAAGAGGCTCCTTCCTGTGCGTTCAACATAGAACCAGAGTGGGATGGTGGAGGAGGCATGGACCCCTCCCTCCCTCCCTCCCTCCTCTACCGCCCTGCTTGATTTCTATGCGAGATGCGCAGGAAGGGGCTTTGGTAGCTAAATAAGTTTCTACCAGTCGCCAGGGGTGCTGATAGTCTGAGGGCAAAACATACTATTCCTTGACTCTTGCTATGTCAGTCCTCCAGAAGCTGTATGGGGGTTGTTTTCCTTCAACGCAACTGAGGACTGTTGGTGTTTGCTTCCTCACCCGTCACTGCGGAATGACATTTGCTTCTTCCCCTCAGGCCTTAAGTCCACCTCCTTCCCTCTTCCCTCACATTTTAAATTTGGTTGTTACCTAGGGCTGCTTCTTTTCCTCCACCACCGTCTCTGCTGCCAATATAGCAGCTTTGAGAGCGGGCTTGACTTCCCTCTGTCCCCACCTTGGTGTTTTCCCCCCTGCATGCCTGCACAGCAAAGATCTCCGTGGGAGCTGTAGTTCCCTGACTGCCTCAGGCTCCAGGCCAAGGTACAGAAACATGCTATTTGACTGTTAAAGCTCAAGCTTTGAACTTTTCCGAACTCCCAGAATTTTCTGCACATCTGTGCATCTGCATTGCTCACGTTTCAGTTTAAAAACAAAAATGAGCAAAATCGTTCTGGTAGATATCTAGTAATAAGCCTTGCACTACCATATTCTTACATGAGATTCTTGATGCGCAGGAAGTGAATCTCCTTGCACATTTGGCATACAAATCAAATATTTTAAGGACTTACTGCACAGGAGGCAGAGAGCAATCCTGCCTTCTTTCTGTGCTGGATATGCAAGAAAGAGCTTTGCACATACAGCATAGAAACTGACTATGTTGGCATAGCAGACACAGTTATCACTGTTATGCCAGCCTGATTGGTTTCTGCACTGAGCATAGAGGAAGACACTCAGTTTCTTCTGCGATCAATATGGAAGCTAGACGAGCTGGTGGAGGAAGGACCGATCTCTCAGGCCTTAGCTAGACCTAAGGTTTATCCTGGGTCGTCCCTGCCTGCTCCCGGGATCCCCTGTGTGTCATTTACATGAACAGGGATGACCCCGGGATGATCCTGGGATAAATCTTAGGTCTAGCTAAGGCCCCAACCCTTCCTTTGCTAGCCTCCAGACTAGAGGGAATTCCACCCACTTGCCTAAGTGGAATTCCTAGTCTCCAGTTGTGACCAGGCAAATGGTTAAGGTCATAAGTACCATAGATTTTCAGTAGTTGGCCATTTATTTATAATTTTTTTATACTGCCCCATAGTTAAAGCTCCCTGGGCAGTTCACAAAAATTGGGCTGGGTGCCTCTGCCTTCTGAGGCAAGGAGGGTGGCTGCCAGGCAGAGGGTATTCTTAGTAGTAACAGAGAAGACTGAGGGGAGACATGATAGCACTCTTCAAATACTTAAAAGGTTGTCACACAGAGGAGGACCAGGATCTCTTCTCGATCCTCCCAGAGTGCAGGACACGGAATAACGGGCTCAAGTGACAGGAAGCCAGATTCTGGCTGGATATCAGAAAAAAACTTCCTGATAGAGCAGTACGACAATGGAACCAGTTACCTAGGGAGGTTGTGGGCTCTCCCACACTAGAGGCATTCAAGAAGCAGCTGGACAACCCTCTGTCAGGGATGCTTTAGGGTGGCTTCCTGCATTGAGCAGGGGGTTGGACTCGATGGCCTTATAGGCCCCTTCCAACTCTACTATTCTATGATTCTATGAATTATGGAATGCTTGCTCCAGAGAGGCTTGCCTGGTGCCCATGTTGTTATTTTGCCACCAGGCAGAGACTTCTTATTTTTCCAGGCTTTAACATATTTTATGGGCTTTATTACTGTTTTCTGCTGTTTGATAGTGTATTTTGCTGAATATTATTGTAAACTGCCTTGCTAATTTTATTAAGGATTCAGGGTCTTCTATCAGAATAGAAGCTATTCAATCTGAATAGCTCTTAGCAGCCTCCTGGGTGATAATACTATGTAATATAAAAATAGTCTTTGTTGTGTACTTGAGAACTATAATTGGATACGGGACACATGAAATAGGCTTGTATTTCCTCTTCCCCCCCCAAACATCCTTTCTCACTGTATGTCGCAATTCACTGCCATACCAGTCTCTCCTTCGTTTCAGTATCTAAGGATTGACTTGAGTTATCATCCTCTAGAAAACAGGAACGTTTCTATCTTATCCTTGCACTAGCAAAACCCCTCCCATGCAGTGCCACAGCATGCGTCAGGGCAAAATGTTGAATGGTTACTTGACCCATCTGCTTTGCTCTTGTATATTCTCTTCATTGTAAAACACACACACACACACTCACACACACAATGTGTAGAATCATGGCATTGAGCCTAGGGCCAAAATCCAGGAAATTGCAACATTGGCTTGGCTGAAGAGTTCAGTTTAATCTCCAGGCTGGGTTTACGGTCCATTTTCTGGAACTAAAAATATGGAGAAGTCTGTCTGTACTAAAACATTGAATCTTTTCTTCACTGAATGAAATCAACCTGATTGCAAGCCTTCCTTAGGAGGTGAACTTCTCATGACCATATAAAGATTTGCCTTACAGTAATCCTTGACACTGAGTCGCTTGCTTCTGTGTGCCTTTTCGTGTGTATCCTGACTGGAAAGCAGCCCTGATTCCTGATGCAGGCAGGCTAAAAGACATACTGCATTAATAGGGCTCAACAGCACATTTCTACCTTCTCCACTAGTGGCTGGCCAAGAGACCTTAGACTTTCACAGCTTTAGAAAAAAGTCCAACTTCCTCACTTCATACCTGTTTTGTAAAATAGGGGGTCAGTGATGCAGAAATGTCACAAGTACTGCAAGATTTCTAGTGGTAAGTCTAGCTTGTGGTAAAGATAAACAGGCAAGTCTGTGCTGAGCGAAGTGTATGAAAGAAAACAACTTCATGTGTGTGAGAGCACAAAGTATTGGCAAGCCTGATCCGAGGTGTTGGGACTGTTCTCCAGGTCCTGGTGGTTAGACCATGCTGTCAAAACAGGAAAGAGAAACTAAACTTAGTGACTGGATGGTCTTGTTGACTGAAATGGCTCTTCCTAGCAATACTCTTTTGTCTTGGAAACAGACTGCTTTCTCCTCAATTTAAGAGGCCAGACCTTCCTCCAGTCAGGATATTTACTATTTGGAAGTATTGAGTTATTTTGCCAGCAGAGCCACTTTACTATCTAATGAGCTTCCTTCCTCCCACAAACATTGCAACTAGTCTAATGGGTTTGTGTACCTGAAGCATGATCAGTTTTGGACTTCTGACAACTTCTTGCTTGCTCCCCAGAGAATAGAATAAGAAAACACATGAATGGATACTTTCATTTGCTAGTTACAGTATGGTGTCTGTGTGTGCATGTGCAAAATACACAAGCCACTGCTCAGTAGCTGAAAGGACTATTATTGAAAAGTAGTTTCAAGGTGTTAACCAACAGCAGTGATTTAGAGGGGTCTTCTGGTATGCTGCTTGTAAACAGTTTCAGAATGGCCCATGTACATAGCCAAACTTCCTCATAAAATTGCTTCTAATATATTCCTCCCACCCTTTCATAGTGACAAGGGCACGTTGCCAAAGACACAGCCCCTTCTTCTGGGGAAAGATAGCACAACTGAAAGCATAGGAATTACCTTTACAGGGATAGCTTCTGTTTGTATAGCCGTTGTCGTCGTCCCCGCCCCGTGGTTCATATTAGCCATGTGAACTGAAGAACCTTGTGCATTTGTTGCAGGGACTGGAAATCCTGAGGTGGTTCATCCAGTCTCTCAAAAATTAAATAAAAATAATAATTTAAAAATTGGGTAGGAGGGCTATCGCTCAGTGCTTAGCACATGATTGCTTGCAAAACGTCTCCAAATAGATCATTGGCATCTCTAGGAAGGGTTGGCAAAGACTTCTGACTGAAACCCTGGAGAGTCACTCTTGGCCTGGTTTGAACAAAATGCTAAACCATAGTCTATCATTACATGAATGAGTTGCTGTGAGCTCAAGCTCATGTTTTTCCATCTCTCCTCTCTTCCTTCAGCACAGCCGTGTTAGATTAACAGCAGTTTAGCATGCCATCTGAGCCCTAAGGTGTGTTTAATCATAAGTATGGTTAATGGAAACAAGTCAGCATCATAAACAATTGTTTGAAGTTGGCTTGTTTCCACTAATCATAGTTAATCACTGTGGGTTGATTTCAGGTAATATGGCAAACCATGGTTAATGTAAAACAGAAGAAGAAGTTTCCAAATTCCTTGCAGCCATACGGGAGGAGAGAGGAGTACATTAGACTGAATCTTGCTGCAGCTCATATTCATAAAGCCAAGCCATAGCTTAATAAGTCATGTTTAGCCTGGAGAAGAAAAGATTGAGGGGAGATATGATAGCACTCTTCAAATACTTAAAAGGTTGTCACACAGACGAGGGCCAGGATCTCTTCTCGAACCTCCCAGAGTGCAGGACACAGAATAACGGGCTCAAGTGACAGGAAGCCAGATTCCAGCTGGACATCAGGAAAAACTTCCTGACTGTTAGAGCAGTACGACAATGGAACCAGTTACCGAGGGAGGTGGTGGGCTCTCCCACACTAGAGGCCTTCAAGAGGCAGCTGGACAACCCTCTGTCAGGGATGCTTTAGGGTGGCTTCCTGCATTGAGCAGGGGGTTGGACTTGATGGCCTTATAGGCCCCTTCCAACTCTGCTATTCTATGATTCTATGTTGTAGACAATCTTGAGCTACGTAGACTGATGGCCTAACTTGATATAAAGCAGTTCCCTATGATCTTAGGTTAGAACCTGGACTGGGAGCCGCTGTGTTCTTCCTTGTGTTTTGCAGTTATGCTTACTGTTTAAAACTTTACTTTCTTTTTATATTTCTTGCTTCGAGGTCTTTTGTAAATCCAGCTGTACAAATAACATTCCCTAGTTATACATGCTTTGTATGCCTGCAATAAAGTACTCTGCTGCTGTGTGTCTATTGATTGATTGATTTTGTATTTTTAATCTGACCAATAATAGACATTCACTGGGTTGCAAAAACTAAAAATACAATATAAAACCATAAAATGCGAAAGGAGAATATACAATAGAAAACAAATGGTGCAAAAATAAATATAAAATATATAAAATCAACCAGACTATCTTAAAAAGAGAGAGAGGTAAAAATGGCTTGTATGGCCACTTGTTCTTAATGGACAATTTAATCCTTTCTGAAACAGGTGTACAGTTTGTCTAATCTCTTACAAAGCTGCAGTTCTTCGTCCTCTTAAATCAGCCTACTTGGTAAATAAGCATTAGTCAAATTTGGATCAATTTAATGTTGTTACCCATGCAAAGGTATAGCTATACCCCCTTTTAGCTTTTTTCAGCTTTAAATCCCTATTGCTATACTCTCGTAAGGCCTGATCCATCCGTGCAGCAACAATACTGAATTTTCTTTCACACAACCATAGCTGGCTTGCTGGTCATCACTTGCTGTATCTCTATACCCAAAATACATGTGTACAGTGTTTCGTGGGATTGTTGCGACAATGAGAATCACTTCAGGTCCAAAAAGGGCTGCTGTAATCCTGCATGAACATGTTCATAGTTCTTCATCCATGCAGTCATCTTCCTGTGTGAGCCTGAGGATAGTGTGTGAGCATGGTGTGATCACATGAAGCAGAGCAGACAAAGTTGCAGAGCAGTCTTTATTGTTTGACTCTGTACAGCACCATGTACATTGATGGCGCTATATAAATTAATAATAACAGTCAAAGTTGAGTGACCCCTTGGACAATAGGTGGGACAGTTTCTAGTCTGCAACTGCTTGAGGTCACCTTCCCATTTTAAGTTTTGTCTAATAAAACATTGGATTTCTTCTCCACGATCTAGGTTTTAAAAAGAAAATACAATGGGGGATTAAAATGTAGAAAGAATTGGTTCTTCTTTTCCTCCTACCACAATTGAATCTTGCAACACATTGGGTAACAGTAAACTCAGTCATATTCAAACCTTGGTAGTTTTTGAGATCCTACATCTTAAAAACAAGGTTGTTGCTTCTCAGTTATTTAATTCCCGTGTAGCAGCAATTCCTGGGTTGTTTAACCTAGGAATTGCTATGGCTGAGAGGCAGTGAGTGTGCTCTCCTTCAAGCACTCATCGCTTCTTCAATCAACAATCCAGGAATGTCCCATTCCTAGGTTGTTACCTTACCGTGTCATCTGAACCCAGAAACTCTGGGTTGTTTAAGGGAGACTTTTAGTCCTAGTTGTTTTTGTAAATGTCTGTGGAGGAGATTGTTGGAGCTGGTAATACGGCCTTTCCCAAACTACATGGTGGAATACAGCTCCCATTATTCTCATCCACCTTGGTTAACAGCCAGGGATGATGATGGCTACAGTTCAACAGTTTCTGGAGGTCCCCAATTTGGGAAAGATGGTGCTAAAAGAACATGATGTTAAAAGGACTCCCCCAAGCCCTCTTGGCACCCTGCCAAGCCTGCAGTGGTCACAAAGTTCACTGCTGAACTGAACACCAAGACTGGGTAACACAAGATTTTAGTGTCCTAAGAGGGCAGGAGCTTGACCTGTAGCCTTGGGCATTCTGCTGTCTTCGCCTCAGCAACATCCAATCCCTATATGTAAAAGTGAATTAATGGCTTGCTTCACAGGATTGTTATTAAGCTGAGCCTTGTGGAGAGGATTTATCTATGTACCATTTTCATGTCAACTAGTTTATAGTTGAAGTTACAAGAATGTTGGTCTAAGCCTAGCTTATCAAAGAATGGAAAACCCTTCATTCCTGTTGGATAGGGGTCTGTTTGGCTTGTGGTGCTGTCGAGCTTGTTCTGGAGGAAGTTGCATTCTCTTTGAAAGATCAAGTATGCGCCCTGGGGATTCTGTGAGATCCAGCTTTGTCACTAGAGGCCCAGGTAGTGACATACAGCATCTTTTACCAGCTTAGACCTGCTACACTAGCTGTGACCTTTCCTGGACAGGAATAGTTTGACCATCTTCTGGTAACCTCCTGTTTGGACTATTGCAATGTATTAAATGTGGGGCTGCCTTTTCAAGACAGTTCAAAAACTGCAGTGAATACAAAACCGTCTTACTGGGATCAAACATTGGGAGGATATTTTGCTGGTATTAAAAGCGCATTGCCATCTGCTGGACTTTTTCCAAGCCCACTTCAAGGTTTTAGTCCTTACCTATAAAGTCCTAAATGATTTGGGATCCAGGGTACCTAAAGGAACTCATGCCCATGTGCTGAACTAATCTGCCAATACCCTTATTGGCAGTCTGGGTGCCTCCACTATCAGAAATGGGGGGGGGCAACTACAGTGAGGGCATTTTGACTCATCACACCTTGATTTTGGAGTTTCCTCTCGAGGGACTTCAAACTGATGCCATCTTTGTCATTTATGACTCTCCTGTTCATCCAGCCATACATTCCCTGACTTTAATTGAACTCTACTTTGCATTCTTTTCTTATAGTATTGTGTGTTATAATATTGTAAAAACTACTTTGAAATTAACGGATATAGATCAGTGTATAACTTTTTTTAAAAAAATAGTTGAAGATCCTGCCTTTGGCTACTTCAGAGCCCTCTTGTATTTATAGCACCTGAAAACCTAGATGCTGAGCAAAACAGGCTTAGACAAAGCACCAGAAACAAAACTTAAACATTAACGAGAAATTCACCCCAAAGTTATATGAACACGTAAATGTGCATTATATAGCCTACTCAACAAAGCCCTGAATCTTTCCTTGGTGTTCAGATTGCTCTAGCATTTCTTATGAAAAGAGCAGGCTGCAACTGCCAAGGCAAGTTGAAAAGTTGAGATGCTTTTCAGAGCTGCTTCTTTTAGCCATCAGGCTCTTCTTGCTTAGTCATTTTTGTTGATGGTGCTGCGTTGACTCACTTGGATTTGTATAGAAGTTTCTCTCCCTGTGAAGCAAAGGCAACATTGCTTAACTCTGTACACCTTTGAACTAATGCCATATAGCTCAAGTGCTGTTTAGTAGAGCATCCTTTTTGGCTGATGCCCTGGACTTGGTGTTGGAAGTCCGTATAACTGCAAGCCTGTGCTATGAACAACTAATGATCTATGTGCCCCATCAAATCGATATTACTTTTTCTAAAAAAAACACACCACACCTTATATTAATGCCACCTTGATAGCAAATGGAAGTCCTGTTGGAATAGAATTAATCGCTGTCCAATTTCCGATCATAACCTTCTTGCAAGAAGATAATGCAGAAACAAGTGCATGATCGACACTACTGCTTTATAACGGTATTGAAGTGCACTGACAACTGTTGGGCGGCCCATGACACATTCCATATACTGTTTTCAAACCACTTTAATAGTGTTATATATCCTGCTTGGTGTAAATCTGGCTAAGGTGTTAAGATGCATTTTATGTTGGAATTTCACTAACTGCAACAGACCATCTGCTTAGTCCAAAGTGTTTGCTCATCTAGAGGGGAGGGCAGTCATTGCATTAAAATAATATGGATTCAAAAGGTTCCTAGGCCTGTATGTAATCAGCTCTACTGTAGGACAGTGGCAGGCTTCAGACTTACAGGATCTACTTTGTCCCCCACCCTCCCCAGATTCTTAAGATCTACTAACTAGAGCCTGGTGAAAAAGACAGACCTTAAAGAATTGTGAGGCCAAGAATTTGTTTCGAGTATCAGATGTGAATACAGTTCACAGTCCTTCCACACAAAAATCAATTCCTCATTCTTCATTTCTGCTAAATAATTGTGTGTGTGGGGGGGGGGGGATTTTGTTGCTGCTATTGTTAATAGCAGAAATTAACAAGCCAGAAATCCTTGTCAAATCTACTGAATGTCCCAGAAATCTACCAGTAGATCAAGGTGTACCTCCTGCCTTACCCCTGCTGTAGGAAACACAAAAGGATGGAGTCAAGGAGTTAAAGCTGTTGTCTCCCTCTGTAGGTCACACTTAACATTAGTTGAAAAAACACACAAAACTACAGCATCAGGGGTGAAGTGCTTTGTGCAGATAAAAAAAAGTTGCTTTCTGTTTGCTGACCTTACTGGAGAGGCAGAAAGGTTTTCTCTGGAGGCTTGGACCATCTTCATAGCTGCTAAACTTTGCAAACCTGCAACATGTACATTGATGGTGCTATATAAATAAATATTAATAAAATAAATAAATAAATAAATAATAGTTGGGTCAGTGTCTTACTCTGCTTTTGCCCTGTAACACAACTTCCATCTTGCAAAACTTTGATTCAGGCTTCCCATGCAACCTAATTGTAAGCTTTATTTGTGGGGGGAAAAACTGGCTGTTCTGTTGCATGTAGATTTGTATTGGCTGGTAAATGGGAAGAAACTTGTGTCTCAGGAATTGAGGTTTATGTTAAATATAGGCTTTAGCCTATCGGTTCTATGAGTGTATGGTTCAACAAGTCTTGGGGTGCGCTTCTATACTCTCCGTACCTTATTACTCTGGCCTTTATAAACCCAATAGCAGCTGTATAAGCTAGCAAAGGCTAACTGTACTCACTTGTGCATGATAACTCTGGTCTTTAAAGATTTTGGTGTATTGTGGTGTAGTAGCGAAAATAGGGTGGATAAAAATCAATGGTTTAAAAAAACTCAAATGGTTTTTAAAATTTATTTTTTTAAAATTATTTTTTAACAATAGTAAATAAAATACTAAATTTCTCTCACTTAAAAATAATATTGTTGCAATTAAGTCTCATCATGAACATGCTAAATCTACACCTTTGGTCTCATAAAAATTAATTAATGGTTCTGTCACACTTATATATATATTGGTAGGAAATTCAGTCGAGTGCGTGTGTTCATTTTAGCTTTCTGCCTGACCTAACAGCTATTGCTTCTTGTTCTGGTGTTTGGGTTTCTGTTCCAGTGACTAAAGTCACATGTGCAAACACACTGGCTGGATAGGATTGTTCCGTGGCGCAGGGCCAAGAAAGGCAGAGGAATTAGTGAAAACAGAAAGACTATAGAGCATGATGGATAAAAACGGGTGATTTTTTTAAAGAGAGAGACAAAGGTGTAAAGACTGCTTGTAAGAAAGAAAATCTAAATTATGTTCTACTTGTAAATTAACATTGTCTAGTGGTCAGATTTGCACCATGGTTCAAGAAATATATGAAAATGTTTCAACTGTTTCAATTTAAATCAGACTTTTCCTTTACTGATTTAAACCATTTATATAAATCACCTTGATTTAAATCAACCCACCCTGGGGACTTTTGGGAGAATTTTAGAAGAATTTATTTAGAGCTGATTTGGGGGGAATTAATTGGCTTGCAATTCTGTGAAATGAAATGGGTGTTCTGTTGCAATAGAAAACTGAATTCAAAGGAGTGTGTGTCCTAGGGCTTAGATCCCATCTCTGCCCTGTACGCAGGTTCTTGAACAAGTTACTTGTCTCAGTCTCACCAGTTTGCCTTCCTTGAAGTGGGTGTTGCTGCAATAGTGGACTTGGTGATTCACCATGCCCTTTTTAGCAGCCATTTTGTGACAGTCAAATGGGCCCCAAAAGATTGGAGGACCCTGTAACTAGTGAGGTTGAGTCTTAGTTGAGTAGAAAGCTGAGCGTCCTAAAAGTCTTTACTGAGTTCCTTCTAACTTTAAGTCAAGGCATTCTCAAAATTTAGAGTTTGAACTCCAACTAGTATAAAGTGTAGGGAACTGGTAGCAAAACCAAAGATAATCACTTCCAATTAAAGGTGTATTTTATTGCTTCTTTTAGCTATCGTTGTCACTAGAATCATAGAATAGCAGAGTTGGAAGGGGCCTACAAGGCCATCTAGTCCAACCCCCTGCTCAATGCAGGAATCCACCCTAAAGCATCCCTGACAGATGGTTGTCCAGCTGCCTCTTGAAGGCCTCTAGTGTGGAAGAGCCCACAACCTCCCTAGGTAACTGATTCCATTGTCGTACTGCTCTAACAGTCAGGAAGTTTTTCCTGATGTCCAGCCGGAATCTGGCTTCCTGTCACTTGAGCCCGTTATTCCATGTCCTGCACTCTGGGACGATCGAGAAGAGATCCTGGCCCTCCTCTGTGTGACAACCTTTCAAGTATTTGAAGACTGCTCTCATGTCTCCCCTCAATCTTCTCTACTCCAGGCTAAACATGCCCAGTTCTTTCAGTCTCTCTTCATAGGGCTTTGTTTCCAGACCCCTGATCATCCTACGCAGCACTATAGGAACTAATTTTTGAGATTTTATAACAAGTACGCAAACTAGAGTCCTCTAGATGTTTTGAATTAAAAGTCCCATAATCTCTGAACATTGGCCGTGTTGGCTGCAGTTGATAGGAGTTGTAATCCAAAGCATGTGTAGAGGGCACCAAGTTGCTTACTCTTGTTATCTAACTTGGAAGTCTAGAATATATACAAGAAAGCTTCTTGAAACTGTTTCCACTTCAAAATAAATACATATTCCTTGTGATCAAGTGGTAACTCGTTTCAGCCACAGAAAGGGTTTAACACCACTCTTTTATTTAAGAAATGTATATCCCACATTTTTAACTTAAAAAACTATTATGCGACTAACAAGGAAACTTACTTAAAGCACATAAAAACATCAGTAAAAAGCACAACGCATAGCAGCAAACAACCACCATAATATAATAAAAACAGTTGGTAAGACCAGATAACATACTATAAAATAAAGCCATTCTAAATACTTTTAAAAAATGCAAATGAATATGATGGACTTTATCGGGGTAATTGCTTACCCAAAAATATATAGCAGAGTGCAAATAGCAGCAGCGTAGAGTCTGGAAATGGTTTCAGCTTGAATTTAGGAACAAAAAGAAGCACTCACGGTCTTTGGTCAGTAAGAAGCTTTACTGACACTAAATAAATTACTTACAGAATAAATGGTCATATATACAGTCCTTTCACCAACAGTACAGCAACACAACGTAGCAGTATAACATCAGCAGATAATGTCAGCAGTAAGTTCCAGCAGTAAGTTCCAGCAGTAAGTTCCAGCAGTAAGTTCCAGCAGTAAGAAGCCATACAACATGGACTTCTTAAATACACTTTTCTCCTTGGCCCAATTAACCAATAGTCTCTTCATCTTGTACATCTCGTACCGCACGTAGGCCAGGGAAGAATCTGCTTCATACTGGACTTCTCCTGGCAGAGACAATCTGGCCAAGGACATCTTTTTAACTCTTTAGAGTCCTTTTCCTTCTGTGGGTAAAAACCTAACACCAACAGACTTCGCTTGGCATGATCTGTTAACTTTTTAGGTGCTTAGCAATCGTATTAAGGGGAAGAATTCCCTAGTTTGGGTATCACCACATAAAAGGCCTGTTCCTCAGTTGTTACGTGCCTAACCTCAAAGTGGGGGCACATGGAGACGGACATTTGAAGATGACTTTGGTTACTGTGCAAGTTTATGTGGGAACAGGTGGCCCTTTAGATACCTCATCCAGTGCTTCAGATTGGTCCTAGAAGCAAACTGGAACCTGTTAAAAGATTTAACACTGGAGTGATGTGATGGGCAGTCTATAACTTTGCTCTGTATTTTTTGCGTTTCAAAGTAAAATAATAATATTTTTTATATACTTTTTAGACCAACATGCAGTCTTACAGGAGACAGTGGTAAACTAAACTTGGTTGACAGTTTTACTAGGCTTGCTGAATGGTACCAATTCAGCATTATAAAAGGCAGAAAACTTTAATTACAATTTTTGCTCATAGTAACTGGTGTGACTAGACATGCCTTCAAATTAATAGTGGAATGCATAAATGTTCAGTTAATCACTGTTTTGGAGTAAGCCACAGACCACTACGATAGTTTACAAGGGAATAGGAGAATATGACTAGGAATGAGCAACTCGGCTTCCGTGAAATAACTTTCTGATTTGGACGTTTGGTGGATCCCTGAGTATGGGCTTTGTGTTTAGCAGAAAATGAGTAAACTAGGAATAGAACAATTGTGTACTAGCTCTGAAAGCTCTGTCTGCTTGTTATGAATGAAATGAAATGTGTATGCTTAACATTATTCCCCCCCTTTTTTTTTTAAACAGAGCTCAACAAAAACCCAGTGGAAGGCTTTTCAGCAGGCTTAATAGATGACAATGATCTCTATCGATGGGAAGTCCTTATTATTGGCCCTCCAGATACACTGTAGTAAGTATTGCTAACAGCATAACCAAAAACTTCTTTAAGTGTCCATTATTTTGCTGAACAGCTTCTTTCTTTGGCCCTGCTGACATGGATTTAATTTTACTACTAAAATGTGGCTTAATACTTCATTTGGGGGCAACTAAATCTTAGTATAACACCTATATATTCCAAATCTGAATTATCTACCTCCTCACCAATACAAATTGGGGGTGGGGGGGAACAGAAAAGGAAAGTCATCTGTAAAAGCCATATGATAAAGATGATCTATGTACCGAGAGATTCCTTTATATGGGTAGATTAAAATGTCACTCAGGCCAAAGTATGTGAAACCACAATACCTGACAGAATGCCTCTCCCGACATGAACCTACCTGTACACTGTGCTCAACGTCTAAAGTCCTCCTCCGAGTGCCTACTCCGAGGGAAGCTTGGAGGATGGCAACAAGGGAGAGGGCCTTCTCAGTGGTGGCCCTCCAATTGTGGAATGATCTCCCTGACGAGGCTCGCCTGGCGCCAACATTGTTATCTTTTTGGCACCAGGTCAAGACTTTTCTCTTCTCCCAGGCATTTAACAGCATTTAACAACATATGCAAAGTTTGTTTGTTTTTTAATGGACCCCAGAACTGTTGTTGCTTAAATGGATACTGTTGTGTTTTTAACTTTTGTAAACTGCCCAGAGAGCTTCAGCTATGGGGCAGTATATAAATTTAATAAATAAATAAATAAACTGAGCAAAATAAGATGGAATTTGGTACACTAAATATCAAGCATGTATACTTGTAAGTAAATCCAATTTAAACCCAATGGGGCTTACTTCACTGGGTTTTGCTGTACTTGGCACTAAAAAGTCTGCTTTTCAAAAAGCTAGTAAACCTAAACTAAATGCATCATGGTTCCTTAGTACTCACCTTTTGAAATTCCAGACTTGACTTTGTGAGGAAATCACTAAAGAGTTGGAAACAGTTCAAGGGATTAAATAATCCTGATGTTCTGAGTGTATACATTAATGCTGAAACCCCAGAATACACACTTATCTACCGAACACATAGCTTTCCTTAGCCGTTTAATCAATAATCACTCCCTTGGACACAGTACTCTAAAAGATTAACTCTGCTTGAGTTCAAAGCAGTGGTCAGTTTAAACCATTGAAGCTTCTAAAGGCCATTTACTGAGAAATCTCTTAATTCTTTCAGTGAAGGCGGTGTCTTCAAGGCTCACCTTACTTTCCCAAAGGACTATCCACTCAGGCCGCCAAAAATGAAGTTTATCACAGAAATATGGCATCCAAATGGTAAGATACTATGATATGTGTAAAATGTAGTGTTCTGACTTACATCTGAAATTAATCTGAACGAAGTTGGGAGCAACAGGGGGAATTGTCCGTAAATTGGGAAGGTCACCTCTTCCGTTTGCAGAAGGTGTCCCAACCAATTTTCCACAAGCTGTCTTCCACCACAGCCCACTCTACTCAGCAGAATTCCCTGAGCCCCAGGGAGTATTTTCAGGGAGTTCTGGGAGCTTGTGGGGAGAGAAGAGAGAGCGAAAAAATCAGCCTTCACCCACCTCTTTCCACAGGCAGATATCTAGATCCAACCTAGTGGCTGGGTTCAGATGATCATATAGGGAGAGGAAACCATTGTGGCTTCTCCCCCTGCCCGGCGTGTATTGTGTGCGTACGTGCGTGATGCCATTTTCCCTGCAAGGTGACATCTGAACCTTGTGTGCAGCGTTGTGGGGATGGCTTTGTACCTACCCTGCTACCCATGACTTGCAGTTTGGAAGACGTGCCAAGCCACATTGCATCATGGGGAGCTATGCAAATGGCGGACCAAGCCATGATGGCCTTTTCTCCCTATGCGATCATCCAAATACCCCAGTGACTGGGTTCTCACGACATGACAACCCATTATGGGTTTTTGTGTGAAACAAGTTGCAGTGGGTTATCGTGTGGTCCGAACATGGCTTTTGGCCAACAAGCGACCCTGACAACCAACGGCTTGTTCTACAGGTTGTTAAATCCATGATAGGTTGGCGTGCCCAAACTCAGCAGAGCCAACCCGTTGTGGCGACCGGACGGAAGCCACAAGAGCAGAAAAAACCCGGCTCCTTTTCCTGAGCAATCTCGCCCATCCACCGATGCCAAAACGGCACTTTGGAGGGGCTGTCATGTGCTTGCCTAATACTTTTTAATTTAGTTTTGGGGCCCTGACATTTGTGCAAGTGGGACTGGAATATATTTTATTTTATATAATTTTTTGGCCCGGGAATTTGCGCCAATATCTTTGTTATATTATTATTATTATCATCTCTTTCTCGCTTGTGACAGGATGCTATTATTTTTTGCTGGCTTTTCGGTGAACATGTGCACTTGCAATTGCCTTGCCTGTGTTTCAGCTTTCAAATGGAACCAATTGCATAGTGAAAATACCAGATTATTGGCAAGAAGAGACGGCATATAGGCTGTTTTGGCAGCCATTGACAGTGACAGGTGGGGGAAAGGGGTCATGATCGCCCACTTAGCAAGGTGATCCCAGAGTTTTAAGTGTTGAGTTGACTCTTGGGGCTGTCCTGTTTCCATCCCACGCTTTCCTGAGTCTCTAGCAAGTCCTTTTAAGGCAGATCTTTGCTCTGGTAGTTCAGAGGAATACTACCTAAAACATGTCTTGTCAGATCAGAATCCTCAAGTTACTCTGAAAGTGGCCAGTTTTTGTGCCGCTGCCATAAGCCAACGGAAATTGATGTTGGACGGTTTTATTGATCTGTAATATTTTAAATTCAGGTTGGGACTGTTGTGTTTAATGCAGTGACTTTATGTATTTCTGTATGCATTTTATCAGAATGTTTTTTTTTATTTCTGTTTTTTGCTGCACTGGTCTGTGACTGAAATAAATAAGCTGAAACTGAATAGTAATTTGATCTTTAATCATTACTGAGACTGGCATTCTCCACCAGCCTCCCTTCTTGACTTTACACTATTATCTAAAGACGGGATCATCACTACGGTGCTAAGCCTCTGAAATCTGTTCTCTCTCTCCCCACCCCACCCCTTGCTCCTTTTTGGTAGTTGACAAAAATGGCGATGTCTGTATTTCCATCCTTCATGAGCCTGGCGAAGACAAGTATGGCTATGAGAAACCTGAGGAACGCTGGCTACCCATCCATACTGTGGAAACCATAATGATTAGTGTAATTTCTATGCTGGCAGATCCCAACGGCGACTCTCCTGCTAACGTGGATGCAGCGGTATGACTCCTATGGCTTGTAAATCTATTTCCAGCCTTGCTGTTTAAGCGCTACAATTGAATTGGGAACAGTTTCATGTATTTGGCACGCATATGTGTAGTAGATATATATTGCTTTATATAGCTATTATGTCAGTTGTATGTACTTACCCTTTCCGGTTCAGCTTGTGTGGCAAGGGAAAGCTGCTGCTTGATGGATAAAGTATTGCATAGCGGCAGGGTGGATAAAAATAATTAAAAAAAAAAAAAAAAGATTGGATTTTTAAAATTTAAATCTGATTTTTTTAAAATAAAATGCTTTTTGAGGGAAAATCTATCTAAATATAGTTTTCTATTTAAGATACATTATAGTCCAAAGGTTATTCATCATGAAATAAAGCTTAGTTTTTAATTATGTAGCATGAGGTTGTCTATTCATGCAATGTTTAAATGTTTGGGTAAATGAATTCCATTAATCCGTTCACAATGTCATGCTCTTCCAGAGGTTTCTGTAAGATTATTGGGCAATTTTTCTATCTAGAAGATAGTATCACAGATGCTTGGTTTTACAGTTCTCAAAACTGTGAATTTGTGTCTGCAGAGATCACAATCCCATTGTGCCTTTGCAAAGCTATATTCACAGAATCAACCCCTTTACCTCTTAAGTGCTAAGTTTCAAATAATTCAATGAATAGAGTGCACCTTTTGGGGGGGGGGGGTCACATGATTAAATCGAGTCTTTCTGAGTAGTGATTTAAATCATGATTTAAATCAAATCCGCCCTGCATAGTAGTGTTGCTTTTGAAAAGAGTTGAGTAGTTTCAAATATCTGACTGTTGAGCCTGAAAAAGTAGCTGATGGCTGGCAAATTCTCTGAAATTGCAGAAGCTGGTCTAACAAATGAGGTTTCAGTGTTCTGCTTTGCCCCTCCTTGTCTGCCCTGATAACAGGGGAAAGCCCTGATAACTTCGGGTGCAAGATTAATTTAGGGTGCATGGAATTTACACACAGTCCTGAGCTGTGGCTACAGAATGGATGGCTTGCGTCCTTTCACTCCAAGAACAACAGAGAACTTTTTTAAAAAGAGTCCCAAACAGCACTTGCTACAGCTTAAAAAATGTGTTTAATGACTGAAATTTCCTGTTTTAATGACAAGTATCAGTTACTGATATTGAAAGAATAAGCAGATAATTTTATATCACTTCACTAATTTTGGCTGAAAAGAAATTAATGTGTTGGAATAATTTGCATTGGAGTAATGCGTTGCGTTGGGAGTAATTTGAAATCTGGATTTCAATTTACAGAAAGAATGGAGGGAAGATAGAAATGGAGAATTCAAAAGGAAAGTTGCCCGCTGTGTAAGAAAAAGCCAAGAGACTGCATTTGAGTGACACTTAATTCAGCAGCTAGTAGCTTCACGTTTTTCAGGGTAAGTCATTTTTAAGTTACAGAAAATTCCTTTTTGAACTGGGAAAAGTGCAAGAGAAATATTAGCTTTATATGCTGAATGCTCGAGGTACTGAGGTAAGGTTTGACAGAATGCAAGTGCGTCTTTCTTCTGTCTTTTGCTTTAGTTGGGCGGATTTGATCTCTACTCCCACCCCAAATTCCACTAGGGAAGAATCTGTTAATGGTGTTGAGACTAGGTTGTATAGAAGCTCAGCTTGATATGGAGTAGGACCCCAACCAACAAAACAAAACTAGAATATAAATTCTTGACTAAGAGATGTTTATATCTGGAGCTCAAGCCTTCCTTATTGTATTGAGGTCCCAATCTCCGTTGCACACATAATGGAACAGTGATCATAGCCCTAGTCACTGGAAAATTCGAGGAAGAGTCAGAGTAATGTAATTGGTAGTGTGTCATGCTTTAGCGAGGTCTAAATTAATCTCAGCTATAAAAACTACTTGGGACCATGGTTTTTTTGCGTGGATACAGGTGGAGAATGGAATTATTATTATTTATTTATTTATTTATATAGCACCATCAATGTACATGGTGCTGTACAGAGTAAAACAATAAATAGCAAGACCCTGCTGCATTGGCTTACATTCTAATAATGTAATCATGTATGTCACCCTGAGTTCTTCAGAGGAAGGGCAGAATAAAACTAGTAGTTTGTTTGTTTATTTATTTATTTATTTATTTATTTATTTATTTATTAAACTTATATACCGCCCCCATAGCCAGGGCTCTCTGGGCGGTTTACAGAAATTCTAAAAAATAAAGATAAAAACGAGTACACAAAATTTAAAATTCTAAAGCACAGAACATACACACATAAAGCATTAAAAGCCGTTAAAAACTAAACATGTGGGTAATTAAGATGTGCCGCCATATGCCTGGGCAAAGAGGAAAGTCTTAACCTGGTGCCGGAAAGATAGCAGCGTTAGCGCCAGGTGAGCCTCGTCAGGGAGATCATTCCATAGTCTGGGGGCCACCACCGAAAAGGCCCTGTCCCTCCTTGCCACACTCCGAGCCTCTCTCGGAGTAGGCACCCGGAGGAGGACCTTAGATGTTGAACG
This sequence comes from Elgaria multicarinata webbii, assembly GCF_023053635.1. Taxonomy (NCBI): domain Eukaryota; kingdom Metazoa; phylum Chordata; class Lepidosauria; order Squamata; family Anguidae; genus Elgaria; species Elgaria multicarinata. The sequence continues at coordinate 12,813,343 of NC_086192.1, forward strand.
TAGTGACTGGGTATCTTCACGTTGGGAGAGGCATTCCGTCAAGTATTGTGGTCCCAAGCCGTGTATGGCTTTATAGGTCAGAGTTTAACCTTCTACCGGCTGGCTGAGTACAAAGAGCGTATCAAGAGGAGGCTACAGCTGAGGTGTCAGGACAGGTTGGGTGCTGTTTTGGGTAACTGTGCTTCTTTTGTGTAGGCACATGTGCCTCACTAGCTTGATTAAATGTTGAGCTAGACCTTCAAGAATGCCTCAAACACTGAACTGGTTTGGGGTGGCCATGCAGTACACTCTTATGGGACATCTCAGTACATATGTGGGAGATCAGGGTAGATGGAGGTTGCCTTCCAGATATCCAACCAAGACACTCTTGTATGTGGGAAACATTGGAGAAGGCTAGTAAGCTTTCCACAATGCAGGGAGATCTTAACTGGAGAGTGTGGCGCATTGAAATAACTACCCCTCCGTAGCCCCACCACTCTTCATAGAGGATTGCCTGATAATTTTATTTTATTTTTCTCTGTTAAGGAATGCTTAATTACAGGCAAATTTCCTCTCTGCAGCTGGCATGCTGTTGCTTCTGATGGTTGGATCTGCTGAACTACCATCTTGGCACAAATGTATTATACTCCCACTTACTGTTGATAGTTTGAGGATGCTTAATTTTAGTAAGTGCTGGGGGGAAAGAAATCCTGCCAGAATTTGCAGTTAAGTTGGTTTGACAGTTAAAGGCTATACTTTTCTTAGTCTTAGTAAATGAGCTCTGTCCCAAAACCTTTGACACCCCCAAACCCTCTGTGCTGGTCCTGTTCCTATTTTGCTGTAAGTAGGTCAAGACTTTGTTAAGCAACAATCTGCCCAATTCAACTATAAGTCTTCTAAACTTACGTAGACATATTCTACAGGAATAATGGAAAGGTACCTAAACATTCTTTCAAAGAACGGTTTCTTAAATGGAGATCCTCCCACACTCCCAGTTAATGGATTGAAGAGGGTTCTTCATCGAGTGCTACATACTTGATTAAGCCACTTTCTATCAGAAGTGGTTAACAACATTTGTATTTCTGAATCAAATGTTTGTGTTCTATCTGAAAACACTCATCCCCCGCCCGAAGGATGCCTTTTGGAAGAGTTCTCTGTAAAGTGAGCATTTTAATGTATTTTGCCAGGGCTGTACTGCTGACAATGTTTGAATGTTCATGCAAGAGAGGGCATTTTAAACACAATTTTGTGCTTTGAAAGGAGCTGGCAGAGGGAGCTCATGTCAACACAGCTATTTTAGTTCTTAGTTTTAGAAAACAGCCGTTAAAGTTCATGTGACTTCTTTAAATATTTAACTACCAAAGATGCTCAGAGTACTAGTTATGTTAGTTGTATACTTCCTGGAGGACTGACCTCCAAAGACCAGTTTTACACCAGTTTTAAAATCTCTTCGCTGGCTGCCTATTAGTTTCCAGGCAGAGTATAAAGCGTTGGTTATCACCTTTAAAGCCCTACATAGTTTGGGTTCAGGCTACCTGCGGGATCGCCTTCTCCCGTACAATCGCCCCGCACCCTCAGGTCCTCTGGGAAGAATTTACTCCAGCCAACAAAAACAAGGCTGACAACTATTACCCAGAGGACCTTTTCTTCTGACGCTCCCAGTTTGTGGAATGGCTTGCTGGAAGAGATTCGTCAACTTAATAGTCTTCTGGAATTTAAGAAAGCTGTAACGACTGATTTCTTTCAGCAGCCCACTTGAATTTTAAATTTGCCTTTTAATGATGTGCTGCTTTTAGTGATGTATTGGTTTTAAATGTTTTAATTAGTTGTATGATGTTGCATTTGTGTTGTGCCCCATCTTGATCCGGAGGGAGAGGCAGGTAACAATTATTATTATTATTATTATTATTATTATTATTATTATTATTATTATCTGTGGAGGAACACTGAATGGGGACCCGGAACAGATGCTGGTGTTGGGAATTAACTGCTTTATGAAAACATGCGTGGATCCTCACGTCAACATCTCTGTGAAGTGCTCATTGCAGAGAAGTGTACTTCGGAATCTGCTGCAACCCTGTAGTATAAAGAAGCTATGAGTCTAGATCGAATTTGGCTGATGGTTCCCTATTCTTGCCTTTGTAGGTCTTCAATTGAGGAATATGGCACTGTTTTTCCTGCACTCTACCCACCTATTGCTGGACTTCTGTTTATACCAAGTTGGCAGACACTGGCTGGAACTGGGCTGCAATAAAACATGCCAGTTATTAATGATGACAGAGAGCCTAATACGTGCCAACAAGGATTTGCGCATTTTGAAAACTAATGGAACTGCTTTAACCTTCAGGAAGAATTGTAAAGATGTGTACATAGCACAACATGATCCGGATAATATATATACTGTTCATGTACATCCACAAATACACATTGTACCAAATAATGCTGTCTTGTAGTTAGAATAAGAATCGTGTAAATTCTACAGATTTTTAGCAGGTTTTCCTCCCTTCCCCACTCCCAATTCATGGGTTTTTTTTTCTTATGAGTCTTTAAAAATTTCTCGTGAAGCATGTCGGACTAAAACAAATTAGGATTAAAAAAAATTCCGTTTTAACTTTTTCTTTTTCTTTTCAGCCATTGAAGATTCATTAAAATCTCTGACTTTAATAAAGTTTAATACCTTTGTAACCCCCTTCCCCTCAACTTTTTCAGATGACATTAATGAAACCCTGATCTATGACTTGATTCTAATGATGACTTGAACACTGTCATCAGGAGGTGCATTTGTTTTCTCTGCGTTACCACCCAGCTGTGCGCATCACTTGGCTTGGATGTAGCAATAAGACACAACAGCTGTGGAGCACCCTTGAACCTGATATCTCTCCCAAAAAGGCTGAGAGCTTTGGAAGTGGTCAGCTAAGGAAGTTAGCCAGTGTAGGTCGATCTGCTTTTTTAAAAAATTATTTCTTGCTGGTTTGAAGTTGGATAAATAAAAGCATGCAGACCTGTAGGCTTTCAAGTGAGTTCTGGTTTGGCTATCAAATGCTTATCTTCCCCCTTCCTCTTCTCTCTCATTTCTCTTTTTGTCCTTCATATTTCTTTGCCTCCTAATCTCCTGCAGATTTTCCTCACTTAATGTATAAAGAGAAATTGCGATGTATATTTTCATGTAACTTGATTTTGGAATTCTGTCACCTTCTGTAGTGAGTTCTTCCAAAATATAAATTTTTCCAATAGCTTGGTGTCAAGTTGGCTGTCTGCAATATCAAAAACGGGAACACGTTTTCAGAGAGCCTTAAGCAGGATGCTGGTGGCCTGCTTAGATTGGTAGCAAACGCTTGCTAATGGGACTTCTTCAACAGGTGACTCCTCAATGCTGTGGAACTGAATTGTCTGGTTCTGTCCGAAGACCTACTAATGAGTTCTGTGAACCTCCATGTATAGTATGTAAAGTATCCCTAACCACTGTCTTAAAAAACGAAGCACCTTCTTGGAGGATTATAAATGCAGAAAACATAAAAGTATGCATTGAATTTTGTTGTAGGGATATGCTCAGTGGTTGTCTCTTGGAAGCTGAAGTGGGACAAGCCTAATCTTCATTGGGTGTAAAGGAATAAAATGTGCATACTGATAAAGGGGTGGGTGGGAGAGAAGGAGGGCACAACTGCTAAGGTACAAGTTGTAATGGTGCAAAAACAGCTTCCCGTTCTAGTCCAGTAAACCAGAGGTGTGCAATCTCTTCGTTAGAAGCATTTAATATTCTGATATTACATACACTGTAGGTTGTAGCTGTAGGCGTGTTTGGTCTCTTTGTTGGTGATTCTGTACCTTCTAGCGCTGTTGACAGCTTTCAATAGCCCCTGCTTCAAAGCAGTGGCTGGAGGCAATTTGCTTGGTGTAAGTTTGAATCCACAGAGGAATAGCAGCATCCCTCTGGTATAATGTGGGGGCAGGTGGTGGTTAGAAACACATGTCCTTATCGTGTATTTGTTTCAGCAGGAGCTCTTGACAAAACATATTAACTGCCCTCACTTTAAAGTGTGGGGACTCTTAACTCCATGTAAATATCCTTCTGACGAAAGAAAACATTTGTTAATATAGCAAAGGGACTGGAGTGAAACAGATCTTCTGTGGCTTTTTTTGTCTAAGTAGTTAATTGCATAGGGCCTAAATGGTTGGATCGGAACTAATTCACAGCTACTACTGTGTGACTGTAAAAAAAAAAAGTATATATGCGCGTTTGGCCAGAGCTGCCTGCTTTTAGGTCTGCTTTTCAAACAAAAGCAAGCAGAGAGAAAGGGAAAAAAAAACATATGGTAAGTTTCTGTGGGGAAAATAGTGAACCAATTACAAATGCCAGGGGGACCACCATTGGTACAAGCCAATTAGAAGAAACAGCAATTAAAATCTGAAATTAGAGGTAGCAGGTTCTTGCCTCTAGTATTTATTTAAAAACAGGAATGTTTTGTCCCATTTGTCTGGATACATGTGGCAGGCCAAGTTACTCTAAGCTGCCATGAATTAGAAATGCTACTCAATTAAGTGTGTTTCTCTCTTTAGCTAGACAGCTACATTTGCTGCTTCTGAGCTGTTAGTACCCAGACACAATAGCTGGATTTAGACAATTACTCAAACAAGTACCAAATTTGCTTGGCTCCTGCTGAGGTGGGGGAGGAGATTCCTTGCTAGCCAGCTGGCTAACATTTGTGCTCTTCTGCTTGCGTAAGACGTGGAGGGGGGAGATTGTCTTGCATCCTGGCCATCTATTCCATAATTAAAATATGAAGGGAAATATCCCAGAGTTTCTAGGACAGCTATTGTGATCCAAAAGGCAGCCAGCTGGATGTAGAATTAATAAGGTCTCCCAACTTGTCACAACACAAAGCATTCACTTATTTGTCCCTTGAACATAAATTGCACAGGGAGGATGGGGGTTTGAGGGGGAGAATTTCTCTCTCCTTAGATGAAGCTGAGAACATGATTGCATTGTGGGAAAAGACTTTTCTATTGAAAGGAGTGGGGTATTTAACATGAGGAATCTAGTACTCTTTGTCCCTTCTGAAGGATCTAGATAGGTGGAAGGAGTTTTCAAGGAGAAACAAACTTCACTCATCATTCTCATTCCCTCTTTATTTCTCTTAAGGCAAATTAAACTGCATCTTTCTGTTTGCTTATCTGTCCTGACTTTAAAGGGGGCTAAAAACAAAATTAGTACAGTGTTAATATAAAGCTGCCTCATTTTGTTCTGGGCCCAAACTTGCTTTTACAAGTTTTGTCCTTGCTACTGTTGGCATGACTTACACTTGGTTTTGAACACGGCTACTTAAATCTCTGTTTGTGGTTGACTTAATGGCAAGTGTTTTAAAAGTATTACACCATTTCAGGGACTACGGTGAGAGGTCCCTGATCCTGATTACTTAGTGACAACTGACCTAGTCTCTTGGAAATATCCTGCAGTAGCTTCTCTTTCTTCCAACTCCCCAAGACAGTTGCTCAGACATGGGTGCATCTCATTTATTCTTCCCCCAGGAGACTTTTAGAGTGCAGTTCATGAGACAGTTAATTAGGACGTTGACAAAGATTGTCTTGTCTTCTTTGGAGACACTGCAACCCCCACAAAAATGGCATTAAAGGGGGTCCCCCATGTTCAAAGGGTATATTCAGGGCCAACTGAATCCAGGCTAGACCAGAAATCCAATGCTAGCCCTGACTTACCCTGCCTTTTCACAAGAGCATCTAGAAATATAGTTTCTAAATCACAGGAAGTAATAGTGCCACTCTACTGCACTGGTCAGACCTCAGCTCAAGTGTGTCTTCTTCTGATCGCCACACTTTAAGAAGGATTTAGATAAATTGGAATAAGTTCAGAAAAGGGCAACGAAGATGATCGGAGGACTAGAAGCGAACTCCTAGAAGGAAAGATGGAAGGAACTTAGATACGTTTGCCTTGAGAAAAGCAGACAGAGGGGGATATGATAGCACTTTTCAAATACCTTAAAGGGTTGTCGTACAGAAGAGGGCTGCAAATTGTTCTCTTATCATCCAAGACCGTCAGACATAAAATAATAGGCTTAAGTTACAGGCAGGCATTAGAAATCTGTTGAACATCAGGAAAAAAAACTTCCCAATGGTTGGAGCAGTCAGACAATGAATCCAACTGGTTAGCGAGGTAGAAGGCAGTGAGTTCTTGACTAGCAGTGGAAGAAAGCCCAGGGGGGAGATCTACACTACAGCTTTAAAGCGCTTTATAACAGTTTTGACAACTGTTGGAGCCCAGGACACACTGCATATGCAGTTTTCAAAACGTTTTCAAAGTGCTTTAAAGCGCTTTAAAATCAATAGTGTAGGTCCCCCCCAGGTGAGTTCAGTGCAACTTCCTTCTAGGTGAGTATAGAATTGTAGCTTTAATTACTAGAGGTCTCTTTTTTCTTCTTGTGTGGTAGAGACACCTAAGATATCTGCTTTAAGGGTTTTTTTTATCCTAGTATTTGTTATTTTTCGCCTTCATTTCTATCTATTACTGTTATTGGTACAGATAATTAGAAAACCCACCTTAATGGCTTTGAAAAAGAGTAAGGCACAAATTTATGTAAAGGATTTACTATTCAAAGAAGTGATCAGAAGCTGAAATAAACTTGGGATTTTAAATGTGAGCTGTAGTTAATTGGCCTTCCAAAGCACTACTGTGTAGCAAAATTATTTGCCTGGAAATGGCATATATGTTTGCATTGCTACACTTGTATTACACAGCACAGAACCCTGTGCCATAGGAGGCTTTTGTGTGCATGATTTTATTTTGGATAATTGTACGTTTCTAGCTGCTTGTGTGGACAAACAGCTGATCACCGTGAGAGCAGCTGGGCAGTAGCTGGGTTTTATAGAAGACGAATGCTATGGAAGTTGTTACGCGTAAACTAGCTGTAGCATTTTGCCTGTCATTTTTCAACTGCTTGTTAAAACGTTTTAAAACTCACACGCAAAGGCAATGCAAACCGATAAAGATCACTTCTTTGTTTTCTCCCTGGACATGGAAACTTCCCCCCCCCTGATTTTAGTGCAGCCACAACATTTTTGTCTTGACTCTTTTAGGGAGGGAAGGTCTTCTAGATATGGCGTAGAGGTCACAACCAGCCTATTGAAGTATACTGAAATGCTTGCAGAAAGTCAGTCACGCTTGCATAATGAAAACTCCCCACCACCACCAAAAAAAAAAAAATCTCAGGAAGCGGGCTCCCGCATCTCCCACCAGCTGCTGTCCTGGCAACAGCTAGGGCATCATATTCTCTGCTACCTTTAGAGCAATGCAGCATGTCTGGTTGAGCCTGAAAAAGTTGTGCAACTTGGAAAACGCATGTGCTCGAAAACCAACAGGCGTGTTTCCAACGTTAAAATCGCCCTTACCTGTTACAGTAATAAAAGGAAGCAGGGTTTGGCCTATAAGCCAGGGGTGATGGGCAAATGTTCAGTCAAGATCTGCGATTTGCACTAAGTTGGTAAAGGTTTCTGGTTTTCCAAATATTTAATAATAGCCACATCTAAAAACACCTCCCTGCCCTGCTCTCAATTTAATGATTTATTTATTACATTTTTATACTGCCCATTAGCTGAGGCTGTCTGGGCAATACAGAATTAAAACCATAAAATACAATTAGGGAGGTCGGATGAACCAAGAGTGGTTCATAGAACCGCCCAGAGAGCTTTGGCTGTGGGGCGGTATATAAATGTAATAAAATAAATAGAATAGAATAGAATAGCAGAGTTGGAAGGGGCCTACAAGGCCATCGAGTCCAACTCACTGCTCAATGCAGGAATCCACCCTAAAGCATCCCTGACAGAGGGTTGTCCAGCTGCCTCTTGAAGGCCTCTAGTGTGGGAGAGCCCACAACCTCCCTAGGTAACTGAGTCCATTGTCGCACTGCTCTAACAGTCAGGAAGTTTTTCCTGATGTCCAGCCGGAATCTGGCTTCCTTTAACTTGAGTCCATTATTCTGTGTCAGGCACTCTGGGAGGATCGAGAAGAGATCCTGGCCCTCCTCTGTGTGACAACCTTTTGACTTGAACGGATTACTGGTATTGAAGAAAAACAACTAGGCTGTGCAGATACTCCGATACCTTGGGCAAAATCCAACACAAGTTCTACGTAGAGCAGATCTGTTGACATACCATTTGTTTTAATGGGTCTACTCTAAGTAGGGCTTAAATTGGATCTTAATTCCGTCAAGAGCTAAATGAAAAATAAAAGAATAAATTGGTGCGAATCCAATATAAAAAATGGCAATATTCAAAAAAACAACTTCCCAGGACACCCTCACTGACTTGAAGGTGGCCATTCTTGAACAAAGGAACTTCAAAGACAGATTTGAACATGTAACCAAGAGGTTTAAGGTTTTGGAACTTGTTTGCAAAGCCCTAATCAATTTAGGACCAGGGTATGTGAGACTGCCTGATTCCCTACAAGACTTCTCCCTTGTTGTGCTTATCAGATCTTGGAGGCACAGTCCACCACACCTCAGAACAGGGCTTTAAGGGTGCAATCCTATGCATGTTTAGACAGAAAAAAAGCCCTAAAATTCCCAGCATCTCCTAAGCAGCATAGCTGACCGAAAGGGTGCTGGGAGTTGTAGGACATTCTTTCTAAACATGCATAGGATTGCAACGTTAGGGTTGTTCGTTCCCACTCTACGGAACTCTCTGCCACTACAAATTAGGCATGCTCCAACTTTTCTAGTTTTTTGGTACCTACTCAAACCAGACCTTTTCCTACAGGCGTTTCAGGAAGGTAACATTGTTCGCAGAATGATTACTTGTAAATTTATTTAATGTAAGCGATTCATAAGCATTGTTAAATAAGAGATTCAATTCTCTCCTGTGGTGTCAACAGGGACAACTTTTTTTTTTTATCACAGCACATGTGTTAATCAGGTCACCAATGCAAGCATGACTTATCGCCCAACAACAGTTTTATGAATAGCCTCTGTTAATAAGATAATTACGACTGCCTGTACATGCTACAGTTCATTTCTCTCTGGCTTGTTTACAATCCCTCCCACCCCTAACCAACTGTGTGTATACACACTTGTAGCTCAGCATAACTCTTAAACCTTCTGATAAAGTGGGCTGTAGTCCATGAAACCTCCTGCTATAATACATTTATTTTCATGGGGCGGATTAACAAATGGCCCCTAGATTGCATTTGCTGGAGGTGGGGCATAGGATGTTTCTGGTTCCTGGATCCGAGGTTGGAGATAGCACTCCAACCTCGGATCCAGGAATCCACGCTCCACCCCCACCCCCCTTCAGAGTTGGTGCAGGAAGAACTGTTGGCTGGCACTCCGAGATCAGAAACTCATCCTTGGAGGGAATGAGTAAGGGGGGTGTTCCAGTGGGCAGGGAGGGGCCAGACCAGAAGCCATCCTAAGGCCATCCTAACCTTCCCTCCTCCTTCGAAACATCCCAGCTAGATGGGCAAAAAAAACCCCATCCAGCGAAAATGCAGAGTGGGAGAAGCTGGGACGAGGTCATTGGTTGCAACCTAAGATGCCACAAGAAATTCTTGTTTTTGCTGCAACAGGTTAACACAGCTGCCCTGTTCTGTTTTCATCTGTACACTGCCCTGAGATCCCAGTGATACAGGGCAGGATGCAAATGTTTTGATATAGATAGATAGATAGATAGATAGATAGATAGATAGATAGATAGATAGATAGATGATCTCAGCTTGAACTGGGGAAAGACCTGGGAGAGCCACCACCAAGTAGAATAGACAATAGTGAGCTAGCTACCCCGGACCAGCAATCTTGACACAATATAAATCAATTTCATGTATTCATCTGGCAAAGGAGCATCTTCAGATAACCATCTAAGAGTGCATGAATGGTCTTGAAGCTTGGGCCTGTTGAGAATTGTGGCTGAAGAGGCAACTCATGCCACAACATGATTGCAAATCTGAAGCAAAATTTGATGTAAGTCCTAATAAACTTGCATAGGATGAAGTTGCAAAAGTCCTTAAGATCCCACATGACTCCTACTAGGTGTATCAATTGGACTGTATTTCTAAATGGAGGAGGTGCAGAAATATGTGTTTTTATGGGGTGTTGTACTCTCTGAATCTCATATATGTGAGGTGAGTTGTGGTTGCCTTGTGATGAAGGAAAGGCTCTCTGTGCGTGTTCAGTGGCACTGCCTTCACAGTTTCCTAGCTGTGTTCTCTACTGAAATGGGTTCCACAGCTGGGCCATGAATGTTGAGCCTTGTGGGTGGTCACAAACCTTCAGGCATATGTAAGGTTGCATATCGCTAGCTGAGCAGGATTTTATTGGCATAGTTAAAATGTTATTCTTCTAACCTTTTGCCAGAACAGGAGCCCATTAAGCTAGAAAAAGCTGATTGAGTGATCTATAAAACTTTCTACAAAATGATGTAAGAAAAAGAGGAAGATATACCCCGCACATGCTCAAAGGCACACTTTTCTTATATTGATTTTTTCAGATTGCTTCTTGACACAAGGGGAAAGCATTTTTGGCATGAGTTCAGAAACATTTTACTCTCAAGTCTTCTTTTTTAAAATACTTTCTTTCCTTACAACTAGATGGGGGGGACACTTGGCATGTGCTCAGAGGCATGTTGAAAAGAAAAACACCTTTATCCTACTCAGGAAAAAAAATCAGCACTCTTCTCTGAGGTCCTCTTTTCAAAAATGTTTTGTTCCACTCTGGGGAAGGCACTCTGCATGTGATCAGAGGCACTTCGCTCATTGATCGCTAAAAGGATACTTTTGCTTTGCTCAAGACACTTGGTACATGCTTAGACAGGCACTTAACCTATTTTTTCTGATTAATACACATACAAAATGACATACTTGCACATACTCCTTTTATATGTATAACTTGTCCTTTTTTTCAAACTTTCATTGAGCTCTTACTGTAGCTATTCCATAAACACCTCAGTTATAGACGAAGATTTCTTGAGTGATTTTGGTTTATTCTTATGTACATTCTTCTTTTTGTTCCCTTTGTTAACTTTATTTCGAAATAAAATACCATGATTAACAAGACACATCTTTACCCTGGTGAAGAAAAAAAGGCACTCAGGACATGCTCAGAAAGATCCTTTACCTAGGGTGACCATATGGAAAGGAGGACAGGGCTCCTGTATCCTTAACGTTTGCATAGAAAAGGGAATTTCAGCAGGTGTCATTTCAATTCTTTTATTATTATTGTTACAAACACACCCATGAGTAAAACGGCTATGAAGTCCTTTACCCTTAAGTGCCTCTGAGCATGTACAGAGTACCCAACCCAACTACCTGGTCTAGGTTGTTGGTGTTTTTTTAAGGACCTCAAGGTAAAGTAGGGTGACCCTATGGAAAGGAGGACCGGGCTCCTGTATCTTTAACAGTTGTATGGAAAAGGGAATTTCAGTAGGTATTATTTGTATGCATGCAGCACCTGGTGAAACTCCCTCTTCATCACAACAGTTTAAGGTACAGGAGCCCTGTCCTCTTGACCAGATACAAAAGAGGGCAAGGCTCCTGCAGATTTAACTGTTGTGATGATGAGAGAATTTCACCAGGTTCCCCATTACTGTTTTGCTCTGTACAGCACCATGTACACTGATGGTGCTATATAAATAAATAAATAAATAAATAATAATAATAATAATAATAATATATACAAATAATACCTGCTGAAATTCCCTTTTCCATACAACTGTTAAAGATACAGGAGCCCTGTCCTCCTTTCCATAGGGTCACCCTACTTTACCTTAAGGCCCTTAAAAAAAAACCACCAACAACCTAGACCAGGTACTTGGGTTGGGTACTCTGTACATGCTCAGAGGCACTTAAGGGTAAAGGACTTCATAGCCATTTTACTCATGGGTGTGTTTGTAACAATAATAATAAAAGAATTGAAACCCAAAACCAGCCCACGTAAATAAAGCCTTAAGTAAAACCCTTCCCCGCTCTTTCCCTTAGTGGCCACAGGCCGTGGGGGGGGGGGGGTGGAGGGAGGAGCGGCGGCTCCTACTGCGCCTGCGCGCTTTCCCGCCCCGCTCCTTTTCTTTTCCTCCCCGCTCTCCTCCGGCTCTGCCTCAGATCTCGCGAGAGCTCCGTCCGAGGCAGCGGCCCAGGGCCAACATGGCGGAAGGTATGTGCAATGGGGGGGCGGCGGCTTGAGGGGAAAGGAGGCTTCTCCGTCGGGCTGTTTTCTGTGGGGGGGAGGCCTTTGTTTGGGGCGGGGAGGCGCTGCTAAGGCCGGGGTGGGGGGGAGCTGTTTGGGTGCGCCTCATTCTTGAGGGTCACCTGTGAGAGGGGGGAGGGGGGAGGGCGTCAGGTGAGCGGGAGGGGCGTGTGGGGGTCTTTTCTGCCTGGGGAGGGAGTCATGGCGGCTGGGGGGGGAGGGACAGAGGGTGGGGTGGGTGGGTGGGCACCCTTCTGGTTAGGGGGAGTTATTAGGGAGGGGGTTTTTCTTAATATGTATCCCCCCCCCCTTACACACACACACACAGGGGAGTCTGTCTCAGTCTCCCCCAACCTGGTTCCCTTCAGGGAACCATAATTAATATGTTCACACACCCATAGATAGACAGGAACTAGGGAAACATAATAATAATGATAATAATAATAATAATAAGAAGAAGAAGTATCCCACCTTACACACACACACAGAGGAGTCTGTCTCAGTCTCCCCCAACCTGGTTCCCTTCAGGGAACCATAATTAATATGTTCACACACCCATAGATAGACAGGAACTAGGGAAACATAATAATAATAATAATAATAATAATGATAATGATAATAATAATAAAAATAAGTATCCCACCTTACACACACACACAGAGGAGTCTGCCTCAGTCTCCCCCAACCTGGTTCCCTTCAGACGTGTTGGACTACAGCCCCCATAATTAATATGTTCACACACCCATAGATAGACAGGAACTGAAGAAACTAACTTAATAATAATAATATGTATCCCCCCCCCTTACACACACACACATAGGAGTCTGCCTCAGTCTCCCCCAACCTGGTTCTCTTCATTATTAACCATAATTAATATAATCACACACCCATAGACAGGAACTGAGGAAACAATTATTATTATTATTATTATTATTATTATTATTATTATCCTCCCTTACACACACACACACACACACACACACACAGGGGAGTCTGCCTCAGTCTCCCCCAACCTGGTTCCCTTCAGACGTGTTGGACTACAGTCCCCATAATTAATATGTTCACACACCCATAGATAGACAGGAGCTGAAGAAACTAACATAATGATGATGTACAAATGGTGTACATAGGCTTACTTTCTGCCCACTCCTGCACTGGAGGACAAAATGATAATCCAAAGTAGCCTTTGGGTTTACAAATAGATCATAAGACCATCACAAGAGCCATGCTGTATCAGACCAAGGATCCATCTATTCCAGCGTTCTGTTCACACACTGGCCCATCAGCTGCCTGCAGGAAACACACAAGCTGGACATGGATGTAACAGCATCCTCCTGCCCATGTTCCACAGCAACTGGTTATACAGGCTTACCGTCTCTGCTATTGGAGGTGGCATACAGCCCTTAGGACTACTAGCCGTTCAGATGAGGGTTTTTCCCAGCCTTACCTGGAGATGCTAGGGGTTGTGCCCCTAACTCTTCTCAGTGTTAAATGATGTGTTTTTGCAGCCCACATAGGAACAGGGGAAGTTGCCTCCTACCTAGTCAGAAGTGTGCTCCATCTTGCTAAGCTCTGTATTGCCTACACGGACTGGCATCAGCTCTCCAAGGTTTCAGGCATTTGGGGATGCTGGCATGGGATTTTTTTTTTGCATGGAAATCATGGACTCCACCACCTGCCCCCTAAAGAAGTGACCATGTCCCTAATCTGGTGATTGTTTTATCTAGATCAGTATTGCTTACACTGACTGGCAGCAGCTCTCTAGGGTTTCAAACAGGGGTTCTTTCCAGTTTTACACGGAGAAGCCAGGAATTGATCATGTGCTCTACCACCGAGCTACAGCCCACACAGATAAATTACACCATTTTAGGTGTAATTACCTAAATTACACCTAATACTTATACCATCAGTCCATTGTTTTGGGGCAAGCTACTTGTCAGTTTCACTAGTTTGCTATTTTGTGAAATGGGTGTTTTGTGAAATGGGTGTTTTGCGACCAGCCCCACCCACTAAGGCAACTGTTTTATGAATGGGCATCTCTATGATAAACACTTCTGCAAAACAGAAAGTTAAAATAAACTTCCTCTTGTTTGATTATTTGTAATAGTTTTTGTTCAACCCTCTTCAAAACCCACTTTTCTATCTTCTACTGAAACAAAGGCTGGGTTCACACGACATGTTAACCCACCCAGTGTGGGGGTTTATTGAACTGTGGGTTACCATGTTGTCTAAATGCAGCATGTTATACTCTAAAAAAGGCTGCCTTCTTTGGAACCCTTGTTTAATGATGGTGTGTGTGTGTGGGGAAATAGGCCAGCTCAGTCTTGTTATTCATACGATCAATTGACTATGGTTTTTATGGTGTGAAGCCTTTAATGTGTTGCTTTGTTATGATCTGTGCATGAAACAAACTGCATTGATTTACTTCCATGTATGTAAACTGTTAGAACTATTCTCACTCTCTCTGCAGGTGTATAAAATATTGCCCCTAGTACAGAAATCATTTTTTGTGTGCTCCTCGTACAGAAACTGCACAGTTCTGCCCTTGTAACAAGCGATTGTCAACTGATACTTCTCTCATTCAGGATTATAAGAATTCTTTTTCTTCCTTTCTTTGGTTATTAAATAGAGTGGCATTTTAGCCTTGTAACAACCTTGGAAAGTAGATGAAGTTGTGAGAGAGTGACTTGGCCAAAATAGATCAGTGAGCTTGATAGCTGAGTGGGGATTTGAATCCATTACCTCATGTTGGCTTTCATCCACCCTTATTCTTTGTATGGCAGGGTGTTCAAAGGTAACTAATCTGTACTTTTGGTGGGTTCTGCCCCCAGGGGAAAGACAAAATGGTTGCAATAATTCTTTTCAGTTTGAAAGTCAGTACGATATAGTGCTCCAAATGTTGGTTTTGGATCTAAGGACAACAGGTTATAACTCTCCCTGGAGCCACATTTCCCTGGGTGATCTTGGACGCGTTCCCTAACCACTTCACAGAGTCATAAATGTACTTAGGATACTGAAAGCATAACCCATTTAAAAAACACCTTCTGTTGATATTGTAGCAGGCAAACATTTGATCTCACATTTGTTTATGTCCACTTTAAAGCTTAACAGATTTCTACACTGGAATTATTAATTTAATATTGTTAATTTAAAATACTTACATCCCACTTTCCATGGATGTTCAAAGGCAACTTAACTTTTTAAAATTAAAAACAATATTCAAAATTGTGCAATACCCATGTGTATGCTGGAATGCGTGATGATCTTGCAAATTTGCCCTGACTTCCTCCCATAGCCAAAGATTTCAGTGTTGTCTACGCAGTTTCCTTTTCCAGAAAGTTTCATGGAAGAATAGAAAGAACATAGAATCTCTTAATGAGATTCTATGCTTTTTAAGGTTTCCTTTTTCTCTATATTCCTGAAGTGTTTGTAGTTGGCTTGCTTTCTGTGCCCTGGGTGAGCAGATGGGAGTAGATAAGCACAGCAAATTGTGGGTCGGAAAGTTTTTCAAAAGTAAACAGGGCTTGTCTTAATGGTAAAGCTATGAGGCACAGTTTTGCAACAACTTGGACCTTAACAAATTTTAGTAAGTTATTTCTATGGATGTAATCAGTTAATTATCCAAATATGAATAAATGTGCATGTGAATAAACAATTACCCTATTTCTTCGATTCTAAGATGCACTTCCCCCCCATATAAACATCTCTAAAAATGGGGTGCGTCTTAGAATCGCGGGTGTGTCTTAGGGTGTTTTTTTTCTGTTGGTGGTACTGAAATTAGTGTGCGTCTTACAATCGATGGCGCCTTACAATCGAAGAAATACGGTATGAAGAAAAGGCATACATTTTGTTTTTAGATAACTCCTGGCAATAAATAAATAAATCGTCATAGAAGAGGCATTCCCTCCTGTATGAGACAGAAGAAGGAATCCCTCTTCTAAGATAACACGAACCGGTTTTTGTAAGAAGTTATATTAAAAAAATCTGCAATTTTTAGCTGATCAATTAAAATGGTTTTGTTTTACCATGATGCTTTCCTAAGAAGAGCTATTGAATATTCACCCCCGTCTGGGTGGCTGAAGAATTATTAACTTTTATGTGTTGTCTTTGGATATCTATCCAGGTTGGGAAAATCCCAGTTTGCTGGGCATCTAGAAATGTCATGCTAGACTTTTAAAAGAAACTTTTGGCACTTCACAGAACTGCCCTAGTAGTTGCAGTCAGCTTGATGCTTTATTTTAAATGTTTAATTAATGGACTTCGTATTGCAACCAGGGTCTTTTGTATGTCGGTGTTCTTTTTAAAAACTCTATTGAATGCCGGGAAACTGTCTATCCCTAAATATCTTTACAGACCCCACAATCAATGGACTTCTGTCCCAGCTAGCTTGTTACTAATTTGCTAAGATGCTCACAGCTTGTATTAGTGTGCCTGGCGGTGAGGAGGGGAAGGTGGTTCTTTTGTGGTGAGTACAAATGCAAAGTGAGCTGGTAGGGTAAGAACAGAGCAGGTCCGTCCCTCTTAGATGTGAGGGAGAATTTTGCGCAACTCTCGTTTTGATAAGAATTTAGTAGCGCTTCCCAAATCAATAACGTTGCACCATGTCCTGCTTTGTTGATCCCTGGTCGACAGCTAGTTGGTCACTGTGTGAACAGAGTACTGGACCAGATGGACTCTTGGGGGGGAATCTACGCTATTGCTTTTAAAGCGCTTTGAAAACGTTTTGAAACCTGTATATGCAGTGTGTCCTGGGCCCCAACAGTTGTCAAAACTGTTATAAAACGCTTTAAAGCAGTAGTGTAGATCCCCCCCCCAGTCTCATCCATCACAGCACTTCTTACTTTCTTAATCATCAACCCTGTTACTTTTCAGTATTGACGCGCCTCACAATTTTGTGATGCAGGTCTCTGAACAACATGTGCTCACAAAAATACGCCGAGCCGGTGAAGACCTTTCATTTTTCAAAGGAACTCATTTGTATTTTTCATTTGTGGTTTTAATCAGTCCCTTTTTTTTAATATCTTAAATATGTGATGCCATGTTTCTCACCCGCCCAAGGGTCTCTACTTCCCTTGCTCGGCTTCGTCCATTTTCTTCTGCTGCCCCTTACGCCTGGAACGCTCTTCCAGAACATTTGAGAACTACAAGTTCAACCGCAGCTTTTAAAGCTCAGCTAAAAACTTTTCTTTTTCCTAAAGCTTTTAAAACTTGATTTTGTTCTGACTTTATACTGTTAGTTTTACCCTACCCAGTGCCTGTTTACCCTACCCTATGCCTGTTTGCTTTCTCTTCCCCTCCTTATTGTTTTATTATGATTTTATTAAAATGTAAGCCTATGCGGCAGGGTCTTGCTATTTACTGTTTTACTCTGTACAGCACCATGTACATTGATGGTGCTATATACAATAATAATAATAATAATAAT
Source organism: Elgaria multicarinata webbii (assembly GCF_023053635.1). Taxonomy (NCBI): domain Eukaryota; kingdom Metazoa; phylum Chordata; class Lepidosauria; order Squamata; family Anguidae; genus Elgaria; species Elgaria multicarinata. Next base: position 12,830,923 of record NC_086192.1, read on the forward strand.
AATAATAATAAGTTGATTGCTGTTGCATTGTGGCTTTCTGCTGCTGTTTTTGTTTTGCAAATTGCAAGGGTGTTTTTAAAAAAGAATTGACTTGGTTGCAAGCTGCCTAGAACTTTTCAGAGATAAGGCAGAGTATAAATGTTTTAAAACCAACTAACAGGATACTTTCAGCACCATTTTGTCGGTAGGTGGCTGAAAGTTATTCTTCTTTGTATCTGGGTGGGAATTTAGTCTTGTAATGATGGCTGTGATAGTATGAGCCAAGGCATCTTATTCTCTTGAGAATGTTTGCTTTTACTTCTAAAAGAAACATGTTCCTATCTGTTTGTGGCTATGGAAAGAAAGCAGCTTTTGTTTCTTGACGCTGAAAATGGAGAAATGTCTTGGCACGTCTGTCACATTTTTTTATTCCACCTTTTCTCAAAGGAGCTGAGGGTTCTCTTCCTATCGATGCTACTTCCTGTGAGGTAGGATAGATCAAGAATGTCTGGCCCAAAGTGACAGAGTAAGCATTCTGCCTAAGTGGGGATTTGAATCCGTTTGTGGGCGTTTGCTGTACTTCTCTGTGCCTCTCCACAGTAAATGTTCACTTTCCCCTGCATCTCTGTCACCGCTAATCCAGACTGAAAACACGCTAAGCCTTGCAAAAACAAACAACTTTGTATCTTGGATCTAGTCTTAAATGTGCATTTACCTGTTTTGCTAATCTTATTCCAATACTTGGATGTGGTTTTGGGGTTATAGTTGTGGGGAATAGACCCCATATGTAATAAAACTGCAATTAACTACTGACACGGTTCACATGTCACAACAACCCAGGGTTGGTTTTGTTTTGTTTTGTTTTCTTTGGAAGCCTGGGTGGTTGTGAATGAAGTGTGAGAAGCAAGCGAGTTTCCACCACCTGATCACTCAAATGAACCTGGAATGTTCGGTCTCTGGGTTGTTAAGCGTTATGTGTTAACTGGGATTTCTGGGTTGTTGGGAGAGAGACATCCCAGAGTTATAACCTATGGTTTCAGCCAGGAATCTTGATTTACACGTTATTCTGGGTTGTCCCTGGGTTGTTTAGCCCCATTGAGAGCAATTGGGGTGCCCTGGTTTGTTGTGATGTGAGAACCAGGCTATTCTATAGTGTAGTCTAGCTGGAAAATCACAGGTTCGTTTTTCTATGTCCAAGCCATCGATTTGCTAACAAAAGCTGCAAAGCTTAGAGCTATTTCCCCTATCATAGCTGTGCTCCACAGCTATAGTGCTGTAGGACAAGACATTTCTGGATGATCTTGCAGTAACCATCCCTGTACTTCCCCCAAACACACCACAAAAAAGTGTGGTTCTAACGTCTTGCCTAAAATCAGTGAAGAAGGCTGGTTAATCTCAAGAGAGAGTTTTACAGTCTGTGTGCCACAACTGCTTCATATACCCACTTCTGTTCCTCCGCGCCGTTTGAATACGCAACCTCAACCTTATATGTAGCACAATGTAGATGCTGTATGTCCTTTTTTGCTGCTGTAGATAAAAGCATTAAATGTGAGGCTAACTCAATGCATTATTCAGTGAACATTCCCTGATCAATATTGGTACCCTTTTGCTCTCTGAAAGCAATGGAGCTTGATTTTCTTGCTAAGCTCTTGGCTATTTCAACAGAAGATCAGTCCTAAAGTTTTGGTGTTTGTAATTAAAGAAGGTCTGGGTAGCCATTGCAGCTAACTTCCCAGCTTCCTGCCATCTAAATGGGTAGAAAATCTTGTTATTCATGGCAGTTGCTGTTTTTATCATTTTTAATTGTGAATTTTAACCAAAAAAATGGGGGGGAAATGAAGAAAATAAAAGAAATTGGACATATGCAACTACATATTTCAAAAGCCTCCATTTCAAATAGCACAACGTTCTAAATGAAAAGAAGAAACACACAAACATCCATGAGGGCATTTGTAACACTTGACATTTGTGTAACTTGAAGTGCTCACAAGAAGCATGTGACTGAAGTCCAGTCGTCGGAATAAAAGCATTCGGATTGGTGGATGTAGCTTTGGAGATGATCAAAACCTTATATGATCAAAGCCCTGTGACTCTCTCTGAGCCTATTGGCACTTCAAGGGGTCCTAAGCAAGAGACGAGGGCTTGCTAGACAAGGCCTGGCTATGTCTGAGCTAGTTTTGTTGGAGCCCAGGTAAATGGCACCTGTGGTTCTCTCTCCCCAACCCCGGTTGCCACGCATTGGGCGATTCTCACAGTGTATAGAATCATAGAATCATAGAATAGCAGAGTTGGAAGGGGCCTACAAGGCCATCGAGTCCAACCCCCTGCTCAATGCAGGAATCCACCCTAAAGTGACTGATGTGACTAATGGAATAATAGTGACCTTTTCTTGCCATAGCTATTTGACTTCCATGGCCAATGGTGTATATTTTCCTCTCTTCCTCTTCCTTTTCAACAACATTTTTGTCATTCGGTATTGCTATTTTGATGAGGTATGTGTGTTTTACTTTTTTTGTCTATGACTTTTATGTCTGGTCGGTTGCAAGGTATTGTTTTGTCAGTATGAATGGTTTTGTCCCAGTATATTTTATGATCTGCATTTTCCAAGATTGTTTCGGGTGAGTGATTAAATCTGGGAAATTCTGCAAAGAAAGTATGTGTTGTACTCCTCCATTGCGACCCTTTCCCATTTGTTTTTGTTTTTGCTGTTGTCTTGGCAGAAGAGGTGGCCAAACTGGAAAAACACCTTTCGCTTCTCCGTCAGGAATATGTCAAGTTGCAGAAGAAGCTGACGGAGACGGAGCGGAAATGCGCGCTTCTGGCTGCCCAGTCGAACAAGGAGAATGGCAGCGACTCCTTCATCAGTCGACTGCTTGCTATCGTAGCAGAGCTGTATGAGCAGGAGCAGTATAGGTAAGAAACGGGCTCAGAAAAAGTGAAGGTGAAGATGGAACCGTGGACTGTCCGAGTAAAGCCACTACCAAAAGACATAGTTGCCTGTCTTGCAGCTTCTATTATGTTGTGCATGTGTGTGTGTGTATACTAGGCCTGTCACTTAATTAAATAAATTTTAGCTGATTAAGAGTGTCAGTAGATTTAGGGCATGGCTAGATGGGGTGATATCCTGGGATCGTCCCTGTGGATCCACATGACGCACAGGGCATCCCGGTAGCAAGGAGGGGTGAGCCCTCCTTTCCCTGGGATATCGCCCTACCCTTCCATCCCGCTTTTTCCCGCGGTCTTGGGATGATCCGAGACCGTGGGAATACACCAAACTTCTTGCTTCCACTCTGTCAAATTGGGAGATGAGCCTCTGACTGTTTTTTTTGAGTCAACCCGCAAGATAACCATGGTTTTGTTCACCAGCCTCAAAACACAAATAGAGGCCATGGTTTGCTGTTGGCTTCAGATGACACGCTCAGCCACAGTGGTTAGGCAGTTTGAGTTAACCATTATGGCTTAGCGTGTCATGTGAACCTTTCCTAACCATGGTTTAAACACGCTCACTAACCATGGGTTCTTGATCTAACCATGGCTTAGTGTGCTGTGTGAACAGGCCCAAAATCTGGCTTACTTAAGCCCTGGCTTGCCATTATGTCTGAACCCAGAACCGTGGCTTATCCCTAGCTTGTTTGCAGTGCTGTCCACCCTGAAACAGCAGCCTAGCAAAATGGGTGTGAGAGAAACCAACCAGAAATAGGGGAAGCGTGCCACAGTTTGTTTGCTCATCTACAAGACAATTCGTGACTAAAATAACAAACAATGGTTAACGTCAACCAGGGGTGGGGAACCTCAAGCCGTGGGCCAAACCTTGCCCGCCTGTGGTCTCAGTCTGGATCTCTGGAGTTCCCCAGGTGACCACACACCCCTTTCCCCTGACTGCTGATCATTTGGTCGTTTCTCAGCTTTGGTTCCAGATTTTTTTCCACCATTCTAAAAGGTTGAAACGCCTCTCCTAAGTTTAGTTTCTGGCAGTAAGAGCTTTAAGCAAAAATATGCTGGCATTTTTTTTTCCTATTTCAGCCACACACCCCTGTTGCCTTTAGTTCCGTCACTTTTGCTCTGTCCACCACTGCAATGCCCTCCCCTCCCCCCGCCGAGAGCTTCTCCAAAATTGAATTAACCCCTTGGGTTGAAAGATGGTTCTCCCAACCCCAGTTTAAACCACGGCTTGGCATTACATGTGAATGAAGCCAATGTGGCCATAAAGTGTTGCAAACCTAATACATAAATGCAGCCTATTGCCATGAAACTGACCCAGAAAAAAAGGTACTTTGCATTATTAGTTAAAATAGTTAGCCTAGTTCGAAGCTAAATATTTATCTTGGGTAAATACATTTTTTTTTTTTGCTTTGCCTCGTAAGTGCTTCCTGTTCTTCAGAAATGATTCTCTCTTTTTGAAACTTTTTTTTAAAGAAGGAGGGAACATAAACCCCCTACAGCTTGTTGCTCATACTGTTCAGTTTCTGTATAACACCAACTTTCGCAACCCACAAACCTTTTGATAGAACTAAGATGAGTGTTTTCATTTCTGTGGATGCATAGACTGTCATCCTGAGTCACCCCTTACTCAGAAGTGAGTTTCGCTGAGTTATAGGATTGCAGCCTCATTATTTATTTCCCCCCAATCAAATATTTCAATCCACCTGCTTCTGGCTATTTGAAAAACTCTTCGAATATCCATAATAGCACAAAAGTTAACATATTCTTAGTTTAGTTTATTTGCTAGATATAAGCCAGGTACCTTAAATCAGATCCCAATTTATCTAGGTCAGGATTGGCGAACGCTTTTCAACCAAGGGCCAAATTTCCTTTTTGGAAGAGTCTTAGGGGCAGGGCTAAAGGCACAGCAGTCAGTGCCAAGGACAGTGGATGGAAACCAAGCCATGCAGCATCTGGTGTGATGGCATGGGAGGCTGCAACCTTGAGGAAGCTAAGCTGGTCTAGGCCTGGTCAGTTTCTGGAAGGGTGACTACCTGGGAACCCCATGTACATTGATTCCTGCATTGAGCAGCGGGTTGTACTTGATGGCCTTGTAGGCCCCTTCCAACTCTATGATTCTATGATTCTAGGGCCAGACTCAATTCATACCAATGTGGACATTTACCCATCAATTATGCAACCCAGAGCTCAATTCTATGCAGTTCAGCAGTGCAACAGATTTGAGGAATACAAAGGACAGCTCAGTTCTAAAATCTATAGGTAAACTTTAGTGGTGGCCATAAGTGTTTGCCAGAAGCGCTGAAAACATACCAGTAGTCCTTATTTGTGTAGTGGTTTCTACAATTTTAAGTTGTTCCAATCTGTAGCACAGTAAGTTATATACTGCTACTAATTAAATATCCAGCAGTTTTTCTTGAAATACCTCTTCTTAGGCCTTAGCTAGACCTACCTTTTGTTGCGGGGGAGAGGAGGGGAGACCTCACGTTGTGAATAACGCGAGATCTCGCCCTCGTTTACACGTAAGGCGCGACCTCAAGAAGAGAGGTGTCATGCCCGCCATTTAATTTTTTTTTTTAAAGGGTCGGCTGTGCACGAGCGCTCCAGCAGAAAGGTAAGGGGTTTAGTTTTTTTTTTTAAAAAAAAAAAACTTTCCCCACCCTAACCCCAATGGGTGTAGGATTTCCTGGATCTGAGGCCGGAGACTGCACTCTGACCCAGGTGTCCAAGGTCTCCATTCTCTCACAGTTGGCGTGGAGAGAACAGTGCCAGCTTCCTCTATGAGCTCACAGATGTGAACCTGGAGAAGATGGAAAGGGGGCATGCTGGTGGGTGGGGTGGGAAGTGATCTCCAGCCTTCCCCAGCCTCTAAACCTCCCCTTCGGCTAGATGGGCGAAAATGCCTGTCTAGCTGAAATACAGAACGGGAGGCATAATGCACCTCCCACTCTGCATTGGATGAGTACCCAGGGCGAATCTGATAGGCTTGCACCTTTAAAGACTAATGGATGTCAGCAGATGGTACACCTGCAATAATATCCTTCATAAATTGATTAACACATGGCCCAAAGAGGTGTTTTCAGCTCCTAAACGCCATTCTTATGGAGCCCCTTGGCAGGATAGACAGACAGATAGATATGACATTACATATAATATAATATATTTCTCTCTCTCTCTCTGGCTAAAGGGTGCGGTATAAATACTGTAAATAAAAAATACGTTTTAAAATACCTGCCTGATTGAGAGCGATATTTTAGTCTTCTGAAAGTTTTTTTTTTATATAGAAAAACTCTTCATCTAACTGATTATACCATTAAACATTGTGACTCTAGGTGCTGGTTTTAACCTATAAAGCCCTACACGGCTTGGGACCACTGTTTTTGTGAACTGCCCAGGGAGCTTCGGCTGTTGGGCGGTATAAAAATGCAATAAATAATAATAATAATACCTGATGGAACACCTCTCCTGACATAAACCTACCCGTACACTGCGCTCAACATCTAAGGTCCTCCTCCGAGTACCCACTCCGAGGGAAGCTCGGAGGATGGCAACAAGGCAGAGGGCCTTTTCAGTGGTGGCCCCCCAATTGTGGAATGATCTCCCTGACGAGGCTCGCCTGGCGCCAAAGTTGTTATCTTTTCGGCGCCAGGTCAAGACTTTTCTCTTCTCCCAGGCATTGAACAGCATTTAACAACACTAAGTTTTTTGTGTTTTTTAACAGACCCCAGACCTGTTGTTTTTAAATGGATACCGTTGTTTTTATACTGTTTTATGTTTTTGATGGTTTTAAATTTTGTATACTTTTTATTGTTCACTGTTTTTAACTTTTGTAAACCACCCAGAGAGCTTCGGCTATGGGGCGGTATATAAATGTAATCAATCAATCAAACCAAATCTTACCCACTTTCTCTGCAACATGTATAACTTTATTCATTTTTGTCACGTTTCTCCCCCAAGTTTTGTTTTAAGCAGGCTTCAAGTAGATGGGGGAAAGTGTGGAAATGTTTTAATCTGAAAGGAGTAGTTTGGTTCTTAATCTTGTCCTGGAAATCACATACAAGGCCCCTTTATGAAATCTAATTTGTTAGATTCTCTCCTTATTTCTGCTATCTCAGCATTTTCCTACCACACTCTTTCTGCAGCAGTGAGGGCCGGAGGTGTCCTTGGGGTTCTATGCAAACGTGTAGAGGGAATCCACATATTGTGACAGCAACACACACACACACACACACACACACAAAACGCACAAACACACTTCTTTAAGGTAGAATATCCAGAATTTCTTTGCAATTGTGCAGAGTTCACAAAGTCGTCTAAGCACAGGTGTGCGTGCGTGTCTGTTATATTTCTTCAGTGACCTGAAGATAAAGGTTGGAGGCAAATGCATCAGCGCTCACAAATTTGTATTGGCAGCCCGCACCGAGACTTGGAGCCTGGCCAACCTGGTGTCGACGGAGGAGTTGGATATGTCAGGTTGGTTTCTGACGGGCTGCATGTGTGTTGGGGCGGGAGAGATGCTTTCATTGTCTTCCGAAGAGCAATGAAAAGATGAAAGGCCTCTTTGGGAGAGGAGGTGGCGCTCCCGCCTGCACAAAGAGGCACTTGACCCATTAATTATGAAGCTTTTGTCTCCGGAACATGCTAACGGGCTCTGAGAGCTCAGTGTTTAGTGCTGGTTAAATCGGTGGTCCCTCCCTCTTTCCTTTTAATAATGTGGATGTTAAGTGTGGCAGACCCGTTCATCTCCTTGAGCAGGAGGCTGACATCGCAAGGAAACAAAGCTGTCTGAAACAGCCTGATTATTCCCTTTGTCTTGAGTATCGCTGTGTCAAAGCAGCCTCTAGTAATTTCATGTAAGGTGACTGTTGCAACGCCAGCCTTTGAGTTGAGCTCATTTACTTGGGTTACTCTCTTTTCCTGTCCCACTGTACTCGTCCCACCCAGCCTGAGAACCTTGTAAGCCTGCCTCTTTCTTCCCTAAAAACAATTCTGTGGGGGAGAATAAATTATGCTGACCGAGGCGGATTGGTTCTAAATTAGCGTTTAAATTGCCAAGAGGAAAATATATACCCGCCTAGATTTGTATTGCAAACTAAGCCAGGTTAAAATTAGTTGAATTTCCCTATATAATTGTCTTTGGGTTGTGTGAGATTTCTATGTGTTAGAGAGGTAGGATATGCCAGGAGCAAAAGGTTGGCCCAGGGCAGCTGGCTGAGCTTCATGGCTGAGGAGGGGATTTGAACTGGATCCTAGAGCCTCGTGTGGCGCAGAGAGGTAAAGCAGCAGTTTCTGCAGCTGAAACTCTCCCCACGGCCTGAGTTCGATCCCAGCGGAAGCTGGTTTCAGGCAGCCGGCTCAGGTCGACTCAGCCTTCCATCCTCCCGAGGTTGGTAAAATGAGTACCCAGTTAGCTGGGGGAAAGGGAATCACGGCCGGGGAAGGCAACGGCGAACCACCCCGCTATAAGGCCTGCCAAGAAAACGTCAGCGAAAGCTGCTGTCCCTCCAAGAGTCAGTAATGACTCAGTGCTTGCACGAGAGGTTCCTTTCCTTTCCTTTCCTTTCCTTTCCTTCTGGTCCTAGTCTGATATTTTTAACCACGGCAAAAAAGCAGGAAGTGAACATAGAACCCTTCAAGGCCAAAGGAAAATCCATTCTTGATGCTGAAACGTCTTGATGTTGAAACGGGCAAAGCTGGTAATAGGCCCGGGCTAGATGGGAAATGTAGGCCCCATTTCAAACTGCCCATTGTGTTTTTTTAATCAGTTCTAAATACATATGAACTAGAATGATTTATAAAAAAAAGGTAACGGCAAGCACTTTTATTCAAGATGTATATAAGACATCACTTCTTCACATTCAGAAATGCTTTATGTAGGGTGACCCTATGAAAAGGAGGGCAGGGCTCCTGTATCTTTAACAGTTGCATAGAAAAGGGAATTTCAGCAGGTGTCATTTGTATATATGAAGAACCTGGTGAAATTCCCTCTTCATCGCAACAGTTAAAGCTGCAGGAGCTATACTAGAGTGACCAGATTTAAAAGAGGGCAGCTTTAACTGTGGTGATGAAGAGGGAATTTCACCAGGTTCCCCATATATACAAATGACACCTGCTGAAATTTCATTTTCAGTACAACTGTTAAAGATACAGGCACCCTGTCCTCCTTTCCATAGGGTCACCCTACTTTACGTGCTTTTCTTTGGGCAAATGCACCACCAGCAACAGAAAAATCAAGCAACTTTGCCTTGTCGATGTTAATAAATTAACAAATCTTTACCAATGCCCCCCCCCTTTGCCTCTAGCAAGAGGACTCAGAATACGCCCCCGCAAAATCATAGGCTCATGCCAACTGGCCCCACTGCCCCCGCCCCCTGCCCAGCCCTGGGTGGAGGAAGAGCTGGCCAAAGAAAGTCAAGGGTTGGGACCTTTCCTCCACTGTTTCTTAGTGTCTTGGCTTGGTGGGGCCAACACTGGTGAGACCACACCACATTACCAGTGTTTTGCCCTTTAAGATTCTGGCTGTAAGGCCGCTTCTAATATTAGTGATTCAGCCAGCCGGCTCCTCTTTCTATGGGGTGGGCAGCCAGCCAGCACCCACCTTGCAGCAAAGTTATAAATATCTCAACTCCCAGTTCCTGAGGCACATGGGCTGCCCCACCTAACGCTGGCTTCTGGAACAGTCACAGTGGCCGAGGGACACCGCGTCGCCTTTCACAGCTACTGCGAAAACCCCAATAGCTCTCCTATATTACAAGCACATCGCTAATGTCTTGAGCAAAGAAGAGTAGTTACTAAGCATTTATTTGCTTTAGAAACTTCTGTGTCACCTTTGGTTTTCCCCAAGGTGGTTCGCGATAAAAGAAATTGGAAGTTGGAAACAGGAGGCTCATAGTTCAAAAGCAGGCCGTGGCAAGCTTCCGGGGTATATAGCCTGGTAACCAACTGACCTTCCCTGAAATGGCTGTAATGCAGCCAGAAGGTGATGGTCTTACAGGGTGGGCCCTTTGCCTTCTGGGGCCTGGTTGGAATCTGCTGGCTTCTTGTCTCTCCTTCCGCTGCAACGAAGGCTCAGCGGCCCCGGATGATACCACCACCACTACCACCCCGACCAGCTGCTGTTCTTTCCCAGAAGGCAGATGGTCCCGGTGGTCTCTGTGAGCAGGGAGGAAGGCCCAACCTAGCTGGTGAAAGCAGCAGCAAATGGAAGTGGCAGCTATCGCAACCAATTTCGTGAATGGATGATTCAAGCGTTTGTCTTTGCGTGTGGCAGGAAAACCCCATACCTGCTGGGGAATGCTCTCCTATCCCCGGGCTAACTTGGGGGTGGGAATGAAGGCAATAGAAATGGTCAGGAGTGTGGAAAACCAATCCTGAGATGAATGGTTGAAGGAACCGGGTGTTTTTTAGCCTGGAGAAGAGTCAGCTGAAGGGGGATTCAAAGGCTGCCCTATAGAAAAAGGCCAGTGGCTTGTTCTTCACTAGCCCAGAGGGCTGGACTAGATTGTAGAGTTTGACATTACAGGAGGGGAGATCTTGGTTAGATTGCTTGATGTTACGAGCTGTTCCACAACGGAACCAGTTACCTAAGGGTGGGGGTGGGTTATTCTTTGCTGGGTGTCTTCAAGAAAATGCTCTTGGGGGTTACTCCAGCTCTGTATTTCCTGTATCGAGTTGGAAGCTGGACTAGATATCCTGCAAGCCTTCTTCAACCATGACCGGGTGCTGGGACATTTGTCTCCAGCTCCCAGGAAGGTCAGGGTGTGCTCCCGTCTTCCCTAGACTAGGGCCCTGCAGCTGTGTTGGACTACAACACCCACTGGCTGGGGATGATGGCAGGCCAGCACATCTGGAGGGCCCTAGGCTGGAGGAAGCTGGTGTAGAAGATGGCAGCATTTGTGAGAGCCAGAATGCCAGGAGGAAATGTACATATGTCTCCTTATCAATCTGCCTCCTATGGAGGCAGTCAGTTGGTTGTTCTAAGCTAATGTCTAGTCCCTCAACCTGTGCCATACGCTTGGTCAGAATCAAAGGGCTGAACAGACGGAGCCGGATTACTGCTGCTCCTGTTCTGTAGTTGCTCTCCTGATGACAAATCAGTGGAACACCCTCGTTTTTATGTATCAGTGGGCTTGTTCTTCTATACGTTGTGCGTCTTGCAAATCACTGCAAGGTTAAAGGGTGTCACTTTGGGCTTTATGTTGGAGCCCCCTTCCTTCACAATGGGCTGCTGGCTCCGTCTAACGCTTGCTCTGCCTTTAGCTTAGCCGCAGGGGTGGCTGGCACTGGTGGAAATGTCTGGATTTGACCCAGAGTTCTCCATCTGGTGGACCCCTCCAGGCAACTGTTGTAAAGCATACAGTGGTGGCCAAAATTGTGGACGCTTTTTGAATTTTCCACGTTTTGCAACTTCGCATGCTTATAGAAAATGTTCTGTTTCACAAAGTTCAAATGTTTATATATCAATTGAAATAGAATTTAATGCTGAATAAAAAAAGTTAGGCTTACTTTAGTCTAAAAACGAACACCGGTGTGATTGAGTGAAGAAGCGTATTGGAATTGCAAACCCTGCTGGCCAATCACACTCCTTGTCCTGGGGACCAATCCCATGGCCGTAGCGGCGATACATCCTGTTTCAAGTTGGGGAAAGTCAGTTTTGCTGTTTGTTCTGGAACTGAAGTGCCATGGGAGATGGTGTGGATATTTGGAAATATTTCTCAAATTAAAAGTGTACGTCCGTCCATCATCAATAGCGCAATGGCACCAAAGAAAAGAGTGGATTGGTCACCCAGGAAAAGAAGCAGGGTGTTTGAATTACAAGAATCAGGTCTTTCAATTAATATATAAACATTTGAATTTTGTGAAACAGAACATTTTCCATAAGCATGCGAAGTTGCAAAGCATGAAAATTTCAAAAAGTGTCCACCGTTTCGGCCCCAGCTGTAATAGGATTTTCCTTTCAGGACTACAATATCTCATCCTCTTCCGCCAGATGCTGACCCCGAGGTGACCATGGCAATGCTGCGTTGGATCTATACGGATGAGCTGGAGCTGAGAGAAGACGATGTGTTCCTGACGGAGCTGATGAAACTAGCCAACAGGTTTCAGCTCCAGCTCCTCAGGGAAAGGCAAGCCTCGGAATGAGCTGTTACATCTGTCTTAATTAGCCGGGCTATTTATCCTAATGCAATTCGTTGTTGTTCTGTGTGTCCCTCTAGGAAGCGGCTTTATATCCAGAGATGGGCATTCTTACTACTAAGGCAACTGTGTTTATTTATTTGCTGTTATATCTGATCGGGACCAAAATCCTTTTTAAAGGATCTCATACTAATATAAAGCATAAGAACATAAAAAGTGCCCTGCTGGATCAGACCAAGGGTCCGTCTAGTCCAGCACTCTGTTCACACAGTGGCCAAGCAGCTGTCGATTAGGGACTCAAAGCAGGACACGGGTGCAACAACACTCTCCCACCCGTGTTCCCCAGCAACTGATGTATATAGGCTTACTGCCTCTGATAGTGGAGGTAGCGTGGAGCCATGAGGACTGGTAACCATAGATAGCCTTCGCCTCCAGGAATTTATCCAACCCCCCTTTTAAAGCCATCCAGATTGGTGGCCATCCCTACATCTTGTGGTAGTGAGTTCCATAGTTTAACTCTGCGCTGTGTGAAGAAGTCCTTCCTTTTATTTGTCCTGGATCTCCCACCCATCAGCTTCATGGGATGACCCCTTTGGGTTCTAGTATTTTGAGAGAGGGAGAAAAATGTCTCCCTGTTCACATTCTCCACACCAGGCATAATTTCGTCCACCTCTATCATGTCTCCCCTGAGCCGCCTCTTTTCCCTATTGTTTAGCTGTTGAGATGCTTCCCTCCTTCCTTTGTATGTGTCCAACAGTGAAAATGATCTCCTAGTAAAACCCTCCACCTCCTTACTGACTCCTTGTTCTGCTTTCCACGTCTCTCTCGGTAGGTGTGAAAAAGGCGTCATGTCGCTTGTAAACGTCAGGAACTGCATCCGTTTCTATCAAACTGCGGAGGAGCTGAACGCCAGCACCTTAATGAACTACTGTGCTGAGATCATCGCTAGTCACTGGGTAAGCACTCAAAGTGGGAACACGGGGTGTTTCAAAAAGATGGGCCTGTTCAGGCAACCTGCTAAGCCATGGTTAGGCCACTAACCTTTTTGCAGCAAGTGGTTAGTGAGTGCGTTTAAACCGTCGTTATATAGCCACCATGGTAAGAAATGGTTCACATCATACGCTTAAGACTGGGTTCGGACGACACGATAACCAGCTGTAGGTAAAATAGCCAATGGTGGGTTGAATAGTCAACGAATGGTTGTTGTGTTGTCTGTCGGGACTTTTTCACACCATGGTTGTTTGTTTGGCTGAAATAACCAATGCTGTGCAGAGTTGATTATTTGAACAACCATTGGTTATCGTGTCATCTGTCGGGCACCGTTGACTATCTAGTCACACACAGTTGGTTGTTTTCGGAGACTACAGAGTCCCCTGACAAGAGTGACCAAAGCGCACCACACTGTTCAAAAGTACAATAATCATATTCTTTAGTTCTAATGCAGCCATCCCAAACCCGGTGCTCTTCCAGTGTTTTGGACTTCAACTCCCATCAGCCCCAGCCAGCATGGCCCATGGTCAGGAGTGCTGGGAGTTGTACTCCGAAACCTTTGGAAGGGGCCAGCTTGGGGAAGCCTTCTCTAATGAATGAAGGGAGACTTACATTCCTTCCTGAACAGTAGAGAAATGTACATTACGTCTCTACTGCTTTGCAAAACCTGGATCGAGGGCCGCAAAATAGAGGAGAATAGGTTGAATTCCGGTGGCAGAATAGACGTCTGACTGGAAAATACCAGTGTGTAAATCTTAATGGACCCCCCTTATACATTGGCGTTTGTCAAACAGCTGTATGGATCAGGAGCCAGTGTGGTGGGGTGGTCTGAGTGTCAGACTGGGAGTCGGGAGATCCAGGTTCTAGTCCCCACTCAGCCATGGAAACCCACTGGGTGACTTTGGGCCAGTCCCAGGCCACAGCTAGACCTAAGGTTTATCCTGGGATCATCCAGGGTTCGCCCCTGCCTGAGCACTGGATCCCCTGTGTGTCACCTAGATGAACAGGTTTGACCCCTGGAGAATCCAGGGATAAACCTTAGGTCTAGCTATGGCCCCAGGCTCTCAGCCCAACCTAACTCACAGGGTTGTTGTCGTGAGGATAAAATGGAGAGGAGGATTATGTACGCCGCCTTTGGTTCCCTAGAGGAAAATGGCGAGTTATAAATGCAATAAATAAATAAATAAATATTTTGGTGAGTCTGACTTCAAATATTCATTCCCACTCCAATTTGGCGATTGATTTCTACCGCTGTGCCCAGGAGTTCATTCTGCCTAAGCAGTGTGTGATTCTTCATTTTAAAACCCTTTCCCCCCCTAATATTTTATTACAAGATAAAAATATATTTACAGTTATTTCTACAAAGCATGATTACAGTCATTAAAAATACTAAAAGGTTTTAACAGTAAATCATTATTTTATATATCTATCTTACCCGATCTAGTTTCAACCTCATTGGATAGTAGCAATGGTAAAGGAGAATTTAGTTATGTAGAGGTTTGATTCAGTCAGTGGAATCTTTAACATAGTTTACAAAAGGGGACCATATTGTTTCAAAAGGATCATGTCTCAGTTGCCCCGACAAGACCCTACGGCGGTATGTTAACTTTTCAGAACAGGCGAAGCCCCATACTTTCTTCTTCCAGCCATTTAACGTGGGTCCCTTCGAATCTTTCCAACGCTCAGCAATTTCTAGGCGTGCTGCCTTTAGCAAGATAGTTACAAGTTCTTTATAGATGAGGGGCGGGTTTAAAACATTTGGCAGGGACAACAGAGCCAGACTCGGTTCTGGCAGAATTGTCTGACCGGTGGCATCCGAAATTGTCTTGAAGACAGTCTTCCTAAGCAGTGTGTGATTCTTCGTTTTAAAACCTTGACTTCATATGTTTTTACCCAATTTAGAGTATTGCAGAAAAGCTGGATCCTTAAATATCCCCAGCACTTCTGCTTCCCAGGTTCCAGCACATTCCTAAGAGGACAGGTATTCTTGTTTAGTGAGATACAGAAACCGTTTCTGCCACTGTAAATAGCGCTGAAGCGTTGACCAGACTTGTGATTTAAAAGGCTAGAGTGTGTTGTTGGAATAAGTGACTTCTCTGATTTTCGCAGGATGATTTGAGGAAAGAAGACTTCAGCAGCATGAGCGCTCAGCTCTTGTATAAAATGTTCAAATCTAAAACGGAGTTCCCTTTACACAAAGCTATTAAAGTGGAGAGAGAAGACGTTGTTTTCCTGTATCTTATTGAAATGGATTCACAGGTATGATGAGATCTCTTCCAACCTTCCCCCATCTGCACCAGGATGGAATATTTGAAATATTTCTAAAACGGGCTGTTTATAAGAACATCAGAGCCCTGCTGGTTCAGACCAAGGGTCCATCTAGTCCAGCACTCTGTTCACACAGTGGTCAACCAGCCGTTGACTAGGCACCCACAAGCAGGACATGGTGCAGCAGCACCCTCCCACCCATGTTCCCCAGCAGCTGCTGTATATAGGCTTACTGCCTCATACTGGAGGCAACACACGACCATCAGGACTAGTAGCCATTGATAGCTTTCTCCAGCAATTTATCTAACCCCTTTTTAAAGCCATCCAAATGGGTGGCCATCACTACACCTTGTGGTAGTGAGTTCCATAGTTAGAATTATAGATAGTAGAGTTGGAAGGGGCCTATAGCCATCAAGTCCAATGCAGGAATCCACCCTAAAACATCCCTGACAGATGGTTGTCCAGCTGCCTCTTGAAGGCCTCTGGTGTGGGAGAACCCACAACCTCAATAGGTCACTGGTTCCATTGTTGTATTGCTCTAACTGTCAGGAAGTTTTTCCTGATGTCCAGCCGGAACCTGGCTTCCTGTAACTTCAGCCCCTTATTCCGTGTCCTGCACTCTGGGAGGATCGAGAAGAGATCCTGGCCCTCCTCTGTGTGACAACCTTTCAAGTATTTGAAGAGTGTTCTCATGTCTCCCCTCAATCTTCTCTTCTCCAGGCTAAACATGCCTCGTTCTTTCAGTCTCTCTTCATAGTTCTTTGTTTCCAGACCCCTGATCATCCTGGTTGCCCTCCTCTGAACACGCTCCAGCTTGTCTACATTCTTCTTGAATTTAACCGTGCGCTGTGTGAAGAAGTCCTTCCTTTTATCTGTCTTGAATCCCCCACCCATCAGCTCCATGGGATGACCCATTTGGTTCTAGTATTTTGAGAGAGGGAGAAAAATGTCTCCCTGTTCACATTCTCCACACCAGGCATAATTTTGTCCACCTCTATCATGTCTCCCCTCAGCCTCCTCTTCCCCGAGCTAAACAATCCCAGCTGTTCTAACCTTCCCTCAGAGGGGAGATGCTCCAGCCCCTTCATCATTTTAGTTGCCCTTTTCTGCATTACCTAACCAATGCAGAATAGCAGTATCAGAGGCAGTAAGCCTGTATACACTGAGACGGGTAAAAAAACAACACCCCTAAGTGGTGTAATTGGTTACTTCACTGTTGTTGTTATTATTATTATTCTAATACCTCTAATTGAACATTTCTCCTTGAGGTGGGTAGTTGCTCCCCCCCTTCTTTTAGCAATTTATGAAGCTGCCTTGTACATCCAGGCCATTGATCCACATAGCCCAGTTCTTTTTCCTCCTGATTGCCCCTGGTTCTCCCTTTTTTATTTTTGACTCATTATTTGAACTGGGATTGAACCTGTATGCATTGTATGTGCCTCATTATTGGGCCTTGGCTGCTCCCCTCTTCGAAGAGAATGTTTTGCCCCTGTGTGTTTCCTTAGCGACTGGCATTAAATGTGGAACAAACATTAGAATCCTAGATTTATCTGCCTCGCACTGCTCCGGTCTCTGCTGCTGATGTTTTGACACTGCCCAACACCTGTCCTCTAATCTGGTTTCTGCAGCTGCCTGGGAAGTTAAATGAACTGGATCACAACGGAGACCTCGCTTTAGATCTCGCTCTTTCTCGAAGGCTGGAGAGTATTGCAACCACTCTGGTTAATTACAAAGCAGACGTCGACATGGTGGACAAGAAAGGATGGAGCCTGTTGCATAAAGCTATTCAAAGAGGTAAGGATGCAAACGTATGTCTGGCGAAAACACTGCTGATTTTGTAGACGCTGCCGTTTAAATTTCTAGATGGCCAAGTGGCTACGAGCGTTTGTGGAATCCCATCTCTAGGCTTAAACTCGTGTTCCTTTGTATCAACCTGTGCAACTCTCAGGGCAGAATCCCGCTTTTCTGGCAGCAAACACAGCGTTGCTCACCCCGTATTTTCTCCTCACAGGCAGAGTAGGGTCTGGATTTGTGGAGAAGCAAGGGCGATGTGGAGTGGGACTGTGGACACCAGCCGGGGTCCACAGTTCCACTTAACACGGTGGGAATTGCACCAGTCCCTGCTGGGCATCTCAACCTTCAGCCCTTCTCTGGAGGATAAAGGGGACCGAGGGGGCTCCCAGCAGCTGCACTGTGCTTTGGAGGGGCTTAGAGGGCCATACAACATCTGGGGCAATCTCTTCCCAAGCTGGGCGGCCAGAGGGTTGGGGCTGGGTTTTTGTTCTGCCTTTCTGGGCTGCTCAAAAGTGCAGAAATCATTGTAGGACCAAGCCCAGTTCCAGGCTGGGAAGGATGCCAGGTGGTTGTCCCTGACAACGCACATAGTTTTGGAGATGGGGGCAAGACTCCTTTGCTCGGGGGAAGTGTAGGGCCCCAAGTGATCACAACATTCTGGTTGGGTACCTAGGCCAGCCAAAAATGGGTGTGCCCTCCCCCCCCCCCCCAAAAAAAAACAGAAAGAGAAAAAGAACCCTGGAGTTGATCTGCTGTTCAAGTGTGGAAAAGTGGCTGATGGGGTTTTAGTTATTTCTTAGCGCACTCTTGAATCAAAAGGCTCCCAGAACAGCTTACAAGACAGTCCCTGCCTTCAGCCAAAAAGGACAGGTGGCACAAGGAAAGAGGGATGTGGGACGTCCCACGTGCAAAACAGCTGCTCTACCGCTGAGCAGTGGCTTCTCCTAATCATTCCCATCTTCCCCGGCAAATGCCTCCCTGCTCCCTAGCTGCTTTCTTCTTCCGCAGCCAACACAATGTTGTATAGATGCATTACCAACCGTGTAGCTCCACCTCCCGTGTATCCACAGACATCAGCTTGCAATAGCTTGCTGGGTGCTGCCCTAATGTGGACCACATTAAGAGGAGGAAAAGGAAAGGGACCTCTCGTGCAAAGCCCTTGAGACATTGCTGACTCCGAGAGGGACGCCTGCTTTCGCTGACGTTTTCTTGGCAGACTTTGTAGTGGGCTGGTTTGCCATGGCCTTCCCCAGTCGTGGTTGCCTTTCCCCCAGCTAGCTGGGTACTCATTTTACAGAGGAAGGATGGAAGGCTGAGTCGACCTGAACCAGCTTCCGCTGGGATCGAACTCAGGCCGTGGGGAGAGTTTCGGCTGCAGTAACTGCTGCTTACCACTCTGTGCCACACGAGGCTTGAGTCCCCGGACTATTATTATTATTATTATTATTATTATTATTATTATTATTATTATTATATTTATTTGTATCCCGCCTTTTGCCCAATGCTGGGCCTCAAGGTGGCCTTAAAAAGTTTAAAATATACATGGGGGGGGAGGGAAACAAAACCATAAACAATTAAAAAATACACAACAAAATGATAAGACATTAACATAGATGGAGGGCTGGATTATTCTCCAAAGGCCTGCTTGAACAAAAAAGTTTTTGCCTGCTTCCGAAAGCCCATCAAGGAGGGAGCCAGCCTAGCTTCCCCGGGAAGAGAGTTCCAGAGCACCGGAGCAGCCACCGAGAAGGCCCTGTCCCGTGTTCCCACCAAGCGTGCCTGTGAAGAAGGTGGGACTGAAAGAAGGGCCTCTCCAGAAGATCTCAAAGCACGGACTAATACTGGACATTAGACTGTATTTCTTGTAAGTTGGCGTTGAAAAGCAAAACGTAAAAAAACCCACACCCTAGGAGGCTTGCAAAACGTTTGGTGCGCTTCGCTTGTTCTGAAGTTGATAGTGCAGGAAAAGGGATCACCTTGAGGATTCGTACGTTCAGATAGGAACTGGTTGCCATGGTAGTGATGTCCAGAGAGCGCAAGAGCAGAGCAGCAGCGTCTTGGATTACATGTGTCTCAGGCAAGACGGAGTGGGGCTGTTTTTTAATGAGCAGTGTAAAACGATGGCCCAAAATCAATCGTTCTGCCCTTGAGCTAAACACCTGTAGAAAAGAAACTTCACGGGACTGTAACGCTTTCCAGAGGGGTAGTCGCGTGAGTCTGCTGCAGCAAAAAAAGCTTAGCAGGAGAATTTGCTTCTCCGTTTAGAAATTTTTAGAAGGGGGCTCAATTCTTTGGGGCAAGCGCTTAAAAAAGCCCTATTTTCAAACGTGAGCCTTGTAATCTTTTTCTTTCTACTGGCTTCCAGTCTGTTTCCGGGCACAATTCAAAGTGCTGGTTATGACCTATAAAGCTCTATATGGTTCGGGTCCAGGTTATTTGAAAGACCGTATTCTCCCTTATGAGCCTGCCCGTGCTTTGAGATCTTCTGGAGAAGCCCTTCTTTCAGTCCCACCATCTTCACAGGCACGCTTGGTGGGAACACGGGAGAGGGCCTTCTCGGTGGCTGCTCCGGTGCTCTGGAACTCTCTTCCCTGGCTCCCTCCTTAATGGGCTTTCGGAACTTTTTTGTTCCAGCAGGCCTTTGGAGAATAATCCAGCCCTCCATCTATGTTAATGTCTTATCATTCTGTTGTGTATTTTTTTAATTGTTTATGGTTTTGTTTCCCTCCCACCCCATGTATATTTTAAACTTTGTAAGGCCGCCTTGAGGCCCAGCATTGGGCAAAAGGCAGGATACAAATAAATACAATATATAATATAATATAATCTTTTTCTTTCCCTTTCCGAAAAAGGAGACAACTTTGCTGCTAGTTTCCTCATTAAAAACGGTGCCCGGGTGAACGCCGCAACGTTGGGAGACCAGGAGACACCTCTGCACCTGGTGGCGTCGTACAGCCCCAAGAAGCATAAACCAGATATAATGGCAGAGATGGCGCAAATTGCCGAGTCCCTCTTGAAGGCAGGAGCCAATCCCAACATGCAGGACAGCAAAGGGAGGTAAGTATGGGGCACCCCCCTTGTTCGTTTGGGTCTTTCTCTTATTGTTGGTAATGTTGACCTGAACATCTAAAGCTGCCCTACAGAGCGGCAGGTACCGTATTTCTTCGATTGTAAGTCGCCATCGATTGTAAGACACACACTAATTTCACTACCACCAACAGAAACCGTCTTCAAAGGCAGCCCTACGTAGAGCGCATTGCAGTAATCTAACTTGGAGGTTACCAGAGCATGGACAACTGAAGCCAGGTTATCCCTGTCTAGATAGGGGCGTAGCTGGGCCACCAACCGGAGTTTGTAGAAGGCACTCCGTTCCAGGCTGGGGAGGACGCCAGGTGGTTGTCCCTGACCACGCACAGAGTTTTGGAGATGGAGGCAAGACTCCTTCGCTTGGGGGAGGAGTAGGGCCCCAGTGATCGCAACATTCTGGTTGGGTACCTAGGCCAGCCAAAAATGGGTGTGCTTCCCCCCCCCCCCAAAAAAAAAGAAAGAAAGAAAGAGAAAAAGAACCCTGGAGTTGATCTGCTGTTCAAGTGTGAAAAAGTGGCTGATGGGGTTTTAGTTATTTCTTAGCGCACTCTTGAATCAAAAGGCTCCCAGAACAGCTTACAAGACAGCCCCTGAACATCTAAAGCTGCCCTACAGAGCGGCAGGTACCGTATTTCTTCGATTGTAAGACGCCATCGATTGTAAGACACACACTAATTTCAGTACCACCAACAGGAAAAAAAAAACCTAAGACACACCCGCGATTCTAAGACGCACCCCATTTTTAGAGACGTTTATATGGGGGGAAAAGTGCGTCTTAGAATCGAAGAACTAGGGTAACTCATCCATGTAATAATAATATAATAAAAATAATAATTTCTTTCTTACCCGCCTCTCCCTTCTGATCGAGGCGGGGAGCAACAGTAAATATAAAATACATAAAAATGAATTAAGAACATAATATACCTTGTTAAAACATCCTAAAATTCCACTGGATAGGTCCGCCGGAAGAGATCAGTTTTGATAGCTTTCTTAAATGCTGATAGACTGTAAAGTTGCAGAGTCTCCTCCGGCAGGCCATTCCACAGTCTGTTTTAAAGAAATAAATAACATAAAAACAACAGTATCCTTATAAAAACAGCTATTCTGGGGTCTGTTAAAAACATACAAACTCCGCTCATGTTGTTAAACGCTATTAAATGCCTGAGAGAAGAGAAAAATCTAGACCTGGCGCCTGAAAGATAACAGCGTTGGCACCAGGCGAGCCTCATCGGGGAGATAATTCCACAGTCGGGGGGCCACCACCGAGAAGGTCCTGTCCCTTGTTGCCATCCTCTCAGCTTCCCTCGGAGTAGGCACTCGGAGGAGGACCTTAGATATTGAGCGCACTGAACAGGTAGGTTCATGTTGGGAGAGGCGTTCCGTCAGGTATGGTGGTCCCAAGCCATGTAGGGCTTTATAGGTCAAAACCAGCACCTTGAATTGGGCTCGGAAACGTATAGGCAGCCCACTTAAGCAGGCTGCATTGGGTTATATCATATTAGAATGGACTTTATAGTTCTGGTAGAAAGAAGACTAAAACAACTTGATCCAAAAAATTAATAAATGAGGGAGAAGTCTAGTCTCTTGCCTTCTAAAAATGTGCCAGTGTTAATAAATGAGGGAGGAGTCTAGTCTCTTGCCTTCTAATAATGTGCCATTGCCCGGATTTGCACCGGATTTACGCTAACCCACACTCCGTGGTCAAGTGTGGATTGTTGTTGAACCATGGGTTAGTGTGAACCCAGGATGTTTTCTGCAGGGTGGCTTGGTTACCTCACAATGTGGCTTATTTTTTCTTAGACAAACCATCTTGAGAAACCATGGTTTGTTGTTGGGTTGTTCAGCGTCATTAACAAGCCACCCTGCAGAAAGTGTCCTGGTTTCCGACAACACGCTGACCCACAGTTCAACAACAACCCACACTTGACCACCGAGTATGGGTAAGCAGGTTGTGTGAACGGCCCCCTAATAAGGAGGAGGTCTTGCTGCCAGGTCTTCGGAAGTCCTTGTACCTTAATGGAGGTGTCCTCCCTCTCATACACTTTTCCCCCTCCCTCTCTTTCTAGAACTCCTCTGCATGCTTCCATCGTTGTGAGAAATGACCAAGTATTCAGCCAGCTACTTCAATGCAAGCAGTAAGTCTGTGCAAGCTAGCTAAATATGACACAATCTATTGGGTTGGTGTTTTAAGTAAGGGGGACGGGTTTAAGTAAGGGAAGCAATGTCCTAGTCAACCTTTTGTTATGTTAAGAGAGTGTCTGGGACGCTCTGTGCTTTCCTGAAATTGAACTAGGGATTCCTAGGCTGTTAATCTCCTTGTCGCAGGTGATTTTGGCTGCCAACTCACCAATCTGGGAGAGTGGGCACCCAAATGGCAGATGCGGTTCAACGTAAGCAAGTGTAAGGTGATGCACATTGGGGCAAAAAACCCCAACCTAATGGGATCTGAGCTGGCGGTGACCGAACAAGAAAGAGATCTTGGGATTGTGGTAGACAGCTTGATGAAGATGTCCACCCAGTGTGCGGCCGCTGTAAAGAAGGCAAACGCCATGTTAGGCATTATAAGAAAAGGAATTGAGAATAAAACGGCCGGTATCATACTGCCCTTATACAAATCTATGGTGCGACCACACTTAAGAGTACTGTGTACAGTTCTGGTCACCACACCTATAAAAGGATATTACAGAGCTGGAGGAAGTGCAGAAAAGGGCAACTCAAATGATGAAGGGGATGGAGCATCTCCCCTATGAGGGAAGGTGACAACAGCTGGGATTGTTTAGCTTGGAGAAGAAGAGGCTAAGGGGAGACATGATAGAGGTGGATGAAATTATGCATGGTGTGGAGAATGTGGACGGGGAGACATTTTTCTCCCTCTCTCAAAATACTAGAACCCAATGGAGTCATCCCATGCAACTGATTGGTGTGAGATCTGATGGTTGTGTTCTATCTTCAGTATTCGAGGCAATAAGCCTGTGTGCACCAGTTGCTGGGGAACATGGGTGGGAGGGTGCTGTTGCACCATGTCCTGCTTGTGGGTCCTTGGCTGACCACTGGTGGGCCACTTTGTGAGCAGAGTGCTGGACTAGATGGACCCTTGGTCTGATCCAGCATCAGGGCTCTTCTGATGTTCTAACTCTCTTCTTCTAAATTGCTTATCTTATAGCCAGTCTCTTTTGCTGGAGACAGTTGGGTGGTTCTTCGCAGTCACTTGAGCTACTCCCAGCTGCAAGGGGGGGTGTTGGCTAGAACACTGGGCTTGGGGAAGTCTCTCCGTGGTGGCAAAAGGCAACGAAGAGGCAGAAGAGAGCAAGGAATTAAAATATTAACCGTGCCATCCTGTGCATATATCCTCAGAAGTATTCCCACTGAGTTCAGTGGGGTTTACTCCCAACTGCAAGGCTATGAGATTACAGCCTAAGGGAACAATTTTCTGCACAGCAATGAGAAAAATAGAACAACTAAGGTGATGCCTCATTTTGGGACTATTAGGGTATTTAAAGGCTGGAAGCAAGCTTTTGTGGGTCGTACTTTTAAAGTTAGGCTTAGGTTTGCAGAGCAAAAAAACAGTGGCTGCTGCATTGTTAACGGAGCGCAACTGAGCCCTGCATGATCTTTTTCGAAGGTGAAAGGCATAGCGAAATCCTTGGGCACCATTGGACTGTTACATTGGTAACCCAAACTTTATTTATTTATTTCTTACATTTCTATACCGCTCAATAGCCAGGGCTCTCTGGGCGGTTCGCAACAGTATTAGTTTTTCCCCCAATACTAAAATATCCCAAATGATTCAAGTTACTAATAGTTGAAATCAGGAAAAATGTCATAGAATCATAGAATAGCAGAGTTGGAAGGGGCCTACAAGGCCATCGAGTCCAACCCCCTGCTCAATGCAGGAATCCACCCTAAAGCATCCCTGACAGAGGGTTGTCCAGCTGCCTCTTGAAGGCCTCTAGTGTGGGAGAGCCCACAACCTCACCAGGCAACTGATTCCATTGTCGTACTGCTCTAACAGTCAGGAAGTTTTTCCTGATGTCCAGCTGGAATCTGGCTTCCTTTAACTTGAGCCCGTTATTCCGTGTCCTGCACTCTGGGAGGATCGAGAAGAGATCCTAGCCCTCCTCTGTGTGACAACCTTTCAAGGATTTGAAGAGTGCTATCATGTCTCCCCTCACTCTTCTCTTCTCCAGGCTAAACATGCCCAGTTCTTTCTGCCCAGTTTGTACTGCTCTAACAGTCAAACTTCCTGACTGTTAGAGCAGTACGACAACGGAACCAATTACCTAGGGAGGTGGTGGGCTCTCCCACACTCAAGGCCTTCAAGAAGCAGCTGGAAAGCCCTCTGTCAGGGATGCTTTAGGGTGGATTCCTGCCTTGAGCAGGGGGTTGGACTCAATGGCCTTATAGGCCCCTTCCAACTCTACTGTTCTATGATTCTATGAAATTATGCTAGTAACCATTTGAGTACCTTCTCTGCAGAGGTAGAAAATGCGGAATGTCGCTGTTGAAAGCCCACTGTGCAAACAGGTGAAATTCAGGTAGCTGCTTAATACCCAAAGGGCTGATTTGGACCCCAAAGTCCAGACATAGATCCGTGCTTTCAGAGTGTTGTTGGGACATGAGGCGCTTGTCATTGTTCTTGTTAGACTTGATCTGGAGCTGAAGGATCACGAAGGGAGTACCGCCCTGTGGCTTGCCGTCCAGTATATCACTGTGTCTTCCGACCAGTCCGTCAACCCCTTCGAGGATGTGCCCGTGGAGAACGGCACCTCTTTTGATGAGAACAGCTTTGCCGCCAGGCTCATCCAGCGAGGCAGCAATACAGATGCTCCCGATACAGTGACAGGTGAGAGAGAGAGAGAAAGAGAGAGTGGTGGTGCTGGCAGGTAGAGTCTGCTGCTTGCAGGAAACTGAGGGAAAGGGTTGGTTTGCCTCGCCTTCGTGGCTGGGAGGCAAGAAGCCTTTACCTGGCATCCATTTTATTTTATTTATTTATCTATTTAGAGTATTTTTATCCCGCACCTCAGCCAAAAGGCTCTTAGAGCGGCTTACAATGGATCAATAAAGAAGACAGTCCCTACCCTCAGGCTTACATTCTAAAAAAGACATGACACACAAGGAAAATGGGATGGGGAGGGAAGAGGGAGAAAATAAAAAGAAATTAAGGAGACTGCTTAGGCTGGTGGGAAGGCCCTGCTCCGTCCTCTCATCTCCCAATGGAGGGGCAAACCAACAGCTCCTTCTTCCCCACAAGGTGAAGATGTTAGCCCTGTGGGGGGGGGGGGTCCAACTGAAGCAAGCTCTGATGGTGCCTGCCTGTGCCAGTCTCCCTTGCATCTTCTTCCCCACAGGGTGAAGATGGCAGTTAGCCCCGGGGGGGGCGGGGGGCGGTTTCCAACTGAAGCAGGCTCTGATTTTGGCTTCTGGGAGGTGCTTCCTCTGTGTGTAATAATAATAATAATAATAATAATAATTATTATTCTTACCCGTCTCTCCACTTGGATTGAGGCAGGGAACAACAATGAATATAAAACACTTTAAAAACTGATTAAAAACATAGCATACATGATTAAAACTTCCTTAAAACATTCTAAAATTTCATTGGATAGGCCTGCCGGAATAGATCAGTCTTTACTGCTTTTTTAAATTCTAAAAGACGGTCAAGTTGACGAATCTCCTCCGGCAGGCCGTACCACAGTCTGGGAGCAGCAGAAGAGAAGGTGCCCCTGCCCCATTTGCACGTTCCTCGGAAGGCTCAGAGTGAAGCCATGAAGGCTTCCGAGATAGGCAGGCTTGTCGATCTGCTTTTCATTGGGCTCGTTCAGAAGACGCCTTAAACCATGACTTTAACCATGGTGGTCAAGCCAGAAAGCTGGGCTGCGTTCAGGAAACCGCTTAAACCACGGCTTTGACCATAATAAAAGCAGCAGATTACAACAGCTAAGCCTCTCAGAGCGCAGAGGCAGCATAAAACCAATATTGAATAAAACATCGGATATCATTCAGTGTATATGTAAAAAAAAAAAGAAAAAAAAACCATCACGTCACTAGAATGCCCCTAGCGCGAAGCGGAGACCGAACGGAGACCGGCTGCTGAAGTAGCAGGAGCACAAGGGACAGCAGGATATGATTTCCACCACAGAAGAAGCTGGGACACCCTACCCACCCCGGCCTGGGCAGGAGGACTGCAGGGGGGAAATAAATAACTCTGTATTGCTTGTTTATCTGATCATCTGATGAGAACATGGTAGGTTGTTTGACAAACAGCTTACACCCTAACCTTGTCCCCCATCATTGGTTAGTGTGACATGTGAACAGGGCCGGCGCCAACTATATTGCGCCCTAGGCATTCTGAAGCCGCCCCCCCCCCCCCGCTCGCTCACTCACCGCCCTCTCACTCGCCTGCCCATCCGCTCGCTCGCTCACTCACTGCTCCCCCCTCCTGCTCGCCCGCCGCTCCTGCCCGCTCGCCGCTCCGGCTCCCCCCTTGCTCACACGCTCCAGCTCCCCCCATCGCTCGCCCGACACCCCCGCTCGCTCGCTCACCGCTACGGCTCCCCCCTTGCTCGCCCACTCACCGCCCGCTCCCTCCCGCTCCCAGCTTTGAAGCCAGGACGCTGGGGTTGGGGGGGCGGGGCAGAGGCTTTGAAGCGGCGCGCCTGGAAGTGGCTTCCTGGTGCGCCGTACTGAAGCCTCCGCCTCCAACCTCAGCATCCTGGCTTCGAAGGAGCCAGGACGCTGGGGTTGTGCAGAGGCTGGGGCAGCGGCTTTGGAACAGCACACCCAGAAGCCGCTCTAGGAGAGCAGCTTCTGGGTACGCTGTTTGGCGCCCTCGTTTGCTTGGTGCTCTAGGCGGCCGCCTGAGTTGCCTCTATGGCAGCACCGGGCCTGCATGTGAACACCCCAAGCTGTTCCTAAAATATCTGGGCAAACTTCTTAAAGGTTTTGGCTCCTGGGGTAGGACGATAGCAGCACATGATCCTTTGTAATACCTTGCAGTGCTCAATCGTGAAATCATTTTTTATTATTTTGGATGTGAGGGAGGAGTTATGGCAATACACCTCCCCCCCCAAAGTCTTTTGTGCAGTTCTGCTTAAAATCCTTCGAAAACTTAGCGCAATGCTACCATCTCATACACCAGGCTTTGATGCACACACCTCCCTCAGGCTAAGCACCACCACTTAAATACCCGAGGAAGGGGTAAAAAGAAAAGTATAACCTTTCCCTTATAGCAGAGGGGAAAGGTAAGGGGATTTGGACAAGGCTCTTCTGTGAATATAGCGGGCTGAAGGTTTAATGTAAAGTGTTTATTTATGAACCCGTAGAGCAGGAGACACAGCCAAACTGACTCGTGGTTTTGTGGTAGCAAATTAAAGAAAATGTTTGTTTTATTTTATTTATTACATTTTTATACCGCCCAGTAGCCGAAGCTCTCTGAGCGGTTCGCAAAAATTAAAACCATGAAGAACATAGTAAAACAACCAACCATCTAAAAACCCAAATACAAAATGCAATATAAAAAGCACAACCAGGATAAAACCACGCAGCAGAAATTGATATAGGATTAAAATACAGAATTAAAACAGCAAAGTTTAAATTATTATTTATTTATTATTATTATTATTATTATTATTTATTTATATAGCACCATCAATGTACATGGTGCTGTACAGCGTAAAACAGTAAATAGCAAGACCCTGCGGCCTCAATGCCAATTCTGGTGTCACCTTTTGAGTCTTGGATTAGGACATCTGATGTGAGATGGTGGTTGAAATATTGACTCCTGCCCTAACTCTCCAGTGTGTGTGTGTGTGTGTTTTCTTGTCGCTTTTAGGGAACTGCTTGCTTCAGAGAGCGGCTGGGTCAGGAAACGAGGCTGCTGCTCTCTTCCTGGCCACTCACGGGGCCAAAGTTAACCACAGGAATAAATGGGTAGGTAAAAAGAAAGGAAACGTTGGATTAAATAATACTCCGTTAGATCTGTCTGCGAATGGAGGGAGGTGAAGCGAAACTGAAAATGCTCACTGCAGACTGAAATGATAGAATGTGTTGTTTTTGCAATGCGGGTAGTTCAGGCCAGTTCATATTCTACCTGGAGTGAGCCAGAGATGAGGTCAAAGGTAAGTAGCCAATGCTACTCCTACACAGAGTAGACCCATTGAAATTAATGGGCTTAGTTGCCATGTTTTACCCACTGTTCCTCTCGCCGTAGAAAAAAGCTAATGAGTGCACCAGGAGATCCTTATTTTAGTGGATTCTCCCAGTAAAGAGCCTCATGTGGCACAGAGTGACAAGCGGCAGTTACTGCAGCCGAAACTCTCTCCACGGCCTGAGTTTGATCCCAGCGGAAGCTGGTTCTCAGGCAGCCGGCTCAGGTCGACTCAGCCTTCCATCCTTCCGAGGTCGGTAAAATGAGGACCCAGCTAGCTGGGGGAAAGGCAACCGCGACTGGGGAAGGCCATGGCAAACCACCCCGCTACAAAGTCTGCCAAGAAAACGTCAGCGAAAGCAGGCGTCCCTCCAAGAGTCAGTAATGACTCAGTGCTTGAACGAGAGATGCCTTTCCTTCCCTTTCCTTGTCTAGAAAACTCCCCCAACATGGTACCTTGCGCTACCCGAAATGGATCTCTTGAGCCTCCGGGCCGTGAGTGAGCCCTACACTTCTGACGCAGGGCAGAGTCTTTTTTCTCCCTGCTATGCTAGCTTTCTGTGTGGAGGGATGATAGAAGGGCATTTCGTCACGTGAGCCTCCACTTCCACCCGAAGGAGACCCGTCACCCTGGGGACAACTCCATTGAAGTCATTTCCCCAGCTTCCTAGAGGCCACATTTAAAGTCCGATTCTGGAACCTTTTTATTTCTTTTCTCCCACCCCGGCTATTTTTTTTTAAAGTTTCCCAAACTTTTCTTTTAAAGGGAGAAACACCACTGCACACAGCCTGTCGGCACGGTCTGGCCAATCTCACAGCAGAATTGCTGCAGCAAGGAGCCAACCCTAACATCCAGACGGAGAAAGCCGGGCCCGCCCAGAAAGGGGCCGCGGCACCTAGCACAGCAGATAATGTCAGCCTACAAAGTCCTCTTCACATGGCTATAGCTTATAACCACCCAGATGTGGTATCTGTCATACTGGAGCAAAAAGGTAAGAGGGGCGGGTGAGCCTTATGTAGGGAGTTGCCAGTGTGGAGAGGTGGGATTGGAACCGGTGGCACCGAGGAGTAGAAGAATGGGGAGCGGGAAGGGGTCTACCGTATTTCTTCGATTCTAAGACGCCATCGATTCTAAGGCACACCCCATTTTTAGAGATGTTAATTTGGGGGAAAAGGGGCATCTTAGAATCAAAGAAATACTTCCCTCACCGCCCAGCCAACCTCCTCCCCACCCCTCCGTGCTTTCTTCTAATGGTTGTGTCCTTTTCTTTTTTCCCTCTGTGAGAGAAGAAACTGCCGTTTGCGCGGGAAGAAGGGGGGGGCGTTGAAACAAAGAGTAAACTTAACTCTCCAGTCCCGCTCTTTACTTGTCTCTGCACCAGGGGACGACGACACACGAGTAAGTCCCATGGAAATCGATGGGACTTATGATAACAAAAAACCAGGCGCTTACCCAACCAGCTCCTCGCTCGCATGGCTCATGGCTGCTGCAGGAGCTTCCTCTTTTCCTCTTACCGTATTGCTTCGATTCTAAGACGCCATCGATTCTAAGATGCAGTCTATTTTCAGAGCTCTTTATTTAGGGGGGAAAGTGCGTCTTAGAATCGAAGAAATACGGCACTTGAAACATAAGGAAAGTCTGGGGAGAAAGTTGAGGGAAATGGTCGAAAGGAAGACGTTGCAAAGTGAGATCTTATTTATTTATTTATTTATTTATTTGTATTTATTTGTATTCCGCCTTTTGCCCAATACTGGGCCTCAAGGCGGTATTACAAAGTTTAAAACATACATTTTAAAACATAGGAAAAGAAATGTGAAAAAAAGAAAAAAAAAGTTTAAAATACGCAACACCCCCAAAGGAGCCTGCCTCTTAAGCTCCCAGTCCCCAAAAGTTGTTGCAGCTGGGGGTGTGTGAGATGGTTCTGTGCTTGGGAGCCTGAGTCTGCTAGGAGGCAGTTTTCTTGGCTTTCTATGTTCATGAGAGAGAGAGAGAGAGAGAGAGAGAGAGAGCAAAGGAGATCTGGGAAGACTTGGAAACTGAAAGGAGACCCCAGTTTCCACCAGAGCGGCATCTGAGATCCATGCTATCTGGAGAACCCTACTAGCAAGACTGCGAACCCACTCTGTACATGTGGGGCAGGAGGCAGGACTGAAGCAGGTGATGCCCAGGTGCAGAGACTGGTTCGCACGTAACAACAATCCACAGTATGGATTGAATCGTGGGTTGGTATTAAATCATGGGCTGTCATTATGTGTGAACCCTGCAGAATGATTTCACTATGGGTTGTTATCCACGAACAGCCCAGGAAGAGCCTGTGGTTTGTGGCTGGGTTAACTCTCACAACCCAGAGTTAAACCATCATGCAGGGTTCGCATGTAACGACATCCCATGATTCAATAACAACCCATGCTCTGGGTTGCCGTTACGTGCAAACCAAGTGTCAAGGAGGAAAGTTTTAAGGGGGTTGGGAAAGAGGAACTATACAGATTTAATTTTACTTAAAGCACATCCTCCCGTCGCTTTCTGATCAATTGTTCACCCACAAAATCTGATCCCCTGTTCCGGAAAAGAGAGTCAATGAGTGCCCTGTTTTTTTAGCCAGAATCCATAGTGAGAGGGTGTGAACACCCCCCCCCCCTTCCTGAGTTGGGTGATTTTTCCTTAATCACTCTTGACAAATTGGAATGAATTTAAAAATCTGCTACGCCACTTTGAGTTTACTGCAGATTTTTTTTTAAAAAAAAATCCCTTATGGGTGTTTGTAGCTGCTTCATGCAGAGCTGGGCCACGGGTCAGTCCTGTCCTGCGCTGTCTGCTCTAACACAGAGGAAGAGGACTTACACGTCACCTGCTACCTGATGCTTTTTTTAACTGGAGATGCCGGGGTTTGAACCCGAAAGTTTCTGCATGCAAAGCAGGCGTCCTGCCTCTGAGCCCCAACCCAAAATACTGTCTCCGTAAATCCCAGACGTTTAAATTGTTGAAGCGGAAGGGCAAGGTGGCGTCCTGAGCATTTCTCAGTCTGGTACTTCACAGCGAAAGCAACGACTTAAGGCTTAAAATATCGTATATTAAATGCGAATGGGGTTTCCTTTTTTCTTCTCCTTTTTAGCTAATGCTCTTCATGCCATCAATAATCTGCAGATCATCCCTGACTTCAGCCTCAAGGACTCCAGAGACCAAACTGTCCTGGGACTAGCCTTGTGGACAGGTAAACGTTGGAACATGAATCCTGTGGAACGTACAAGCGCACGGTGGAGGCGACTCCAGCTAGAAAAGCCTAATTAAAAATTAAGGCCACAATCCAGCCGACGCTGAGCGTTTTTAAATCCCACTGATTTCAAAAGGAGAGATTAAGGGCACAACCCTATGTATGTTTAGAGAGAGAGAGAAAAAGTCCTACAACTCCCAACATGGTTGGCTGGGGAATGCTGGGTGTTGTAGGACTTTTTTCTGTAAACATGCATAGGATTTTTGGGCTTTTTACTGTTTCAACATGCATAGGATTGTAGGACTTTTTACTGTTTAAACATGCATAGGATTGTAGGACTTTTTCTATTAAACGTGCATAGCATTATAGGACCTTTTTCTGTCTAAACATGCATAGAATTGTAGGGCTTTTTACTGTTTAAACATGCATAGAATCGTAGGACTTTTTCTATTTAAACGTGCATAGGATCGTAGGACCTTTTTCTGTCTAAACATGCATAGGATTGTAGGGCTTTTTACTGTTTAAACATGCATAGGATTGTAGGGCTTTTATTGTTTAAACATGCATAGGATTGTAGGGCTTTTTATTGTTTAAACATGCATAGGATTGTAGGACTTTTTGTTTTTAAACGTGCATAGGATTGTAGGGCTTTTTACTGTTTCAACATGCATAGGGTTGTAGGGCTTTTTCTATTTAAACGTGCATAGGATTGCACCCCTAAACAAGGTGCTGGACTTGCCCACTGAAATGAATGGGGTTTAAATGAGGCTTTATGGTGTTAAGTCGTTTCCATACCATCTGTAGCACGTGTGGAAAAAGGGAGAAGTCAGAGCCATCTTCACATAATAATAATAATAATGTAATTTATTTCTTACCCGCGTCTCCAATTGGATCGAGGCGGGGAACAACAGCAAGTATAAAATACAAAAATACTGATTAAAAACATAGTATACACTGTTAAAAACATCCTAAAAGCATCCTCAAATTCTACTGGATAGGTTTGCCAGAAGAGATCAGTCTTGATAGCTTTCTTGAATGCTAGAAGACTGTCAAGCTGACGAGTCCCCTCCGGCAGGTCATTCCATAATCTGGGAGCGGCAGAAGAGAAGGTCCTCTGGGGAATAGTTGTTCATCTAGTTTTTGCTAGCTAAAGTAAATTCTTCCCAGAGGACCTGAGCGTGCGGGGCGGATTATATGGGAGAAGGCGATCCCGCAGGTAGCCTGGACCCAAACCATGTAGGGCTTTAAAGCTGATAACCAACACTATATGCTTCGCCTGGAAACTAACTGGCAGCCAGTGAAGAGATTTTAAGACATAAGAGTTGTCTAAAAGTTAGTAGCTAATCAATTCTCCCCTCCCCACCCCCAACCCCCAGGGATGCACACGATCGCAGCTCAGCTCCTCGGATCTGGGGCGTCCATCAATGACACCATGTCGGACGGGCAGACGCTGCTGCACATGGCCATACAACGGCAAGACAGCAAGAGTGCGCTCTTCCTTCTGGAACACCAAGCTGATATCAGCATCAGGTAAGAAGAAGACCGTGCTTAGACCTTTAGATTTGTAGGAACACGGAGCCCAGAGGCCACCAGGAGTCATATTATTTATTACATTTTTATACCGCCCCATAGCCGAAGCTCTCTGGGCAGTTTACAAAAGTTAAAAACAGTGAATATTAAAAACTGCCACGTGGACTGCCACATTGGGGAAAAAGTCGGGGAGTCCGCGAGCCAGGGGCCACGCGGTCGTGTTACGAACACATTTGTAACTGGTAATGATGCATCAGCCGGGGATGTCTGCCTGCTTGTAGCACAATGCTCTCGTTGTAGGACTCAGGATGGGGAGACAGCGCTGCAACTGGCCATCAAAAACCAGCTTCCGCTCGTGGTCGATGCCATTTGCACGAGGGGAGCCGACATGTCTGTTCCAGACGACAAAGGGAATCCCCCGCTGTGGCTCGCTCTTGAAAATAACCTGGAAGACATTGCCTCGACTCTGGTAAGAGCCGTCCCTGTTTCTGTCTCCCCTTTTCCTGTCTTTCTTCAAACACGTTAGACCAGTGACTTCTAGAAATAATTGTTGTTATTATTATTATTTATTTCTTACCCGCCTCTCTGATTGGATCAAGGTGGGGAACAACAGCAAACATAAAATACATAAAACATTATTTATTTATTTAGAATATTTATATACCACTCCCCATTGAAAAATTTCGGAGCGGTGTACAAGGTAAAATGAAAATAAAAACAGTTAAAACAAAATTTAAAAAGAAGCAAAAACAGTAATCCAAGGCTGCATGTTAAAGAAAGGCTTCTTGGAATAAAGATGTTTTCAGGAGGCGCCGAAAGGAGTACAAGGTTGACCTCCAGAGGCAGGGAATTCCACAGGAGGAATCTTTCTCCTGTGCTCTTTCTCCTTCTCACCCCCTCCTGATGTATTTAGTATTTTGCTAAATAATATTGTAAATCTGGAGCGAAGAAACATGTATTTTTAAAAGTGTTTTTGTTGTTTATTCGTTCAGTCGCTTCCGAATCTTCGCGACTTCGGAAGCGACTTCGGAAGCGTAGAACGTGATAAAGAGACAGGCTTCATAAAACCAGAGGGGAAAGATACCAAGCAGAGAAGTCCCATTAGAGCTCCCAATACAACAGGCCAGTGATGAGTTCAGTAGCAAATATTACTATCTGCAGTATCTGAAGAGCAAGACCGAACAAATGAAACCTTACAGGTGGAACGGCCCACGTACACAAAAGGAAGCCGTCTGGTTCAGGAGAAAGCTTGTCGTGTTTCTCCATGAGAAAAATAAAAATCCAGGCATTCAGCAGGCGTTGAGCAGCATTTTATTTATTTATTTATTTATTTATTTATTTATTGCACTTCTATACCGCTCCCATAGCCAGGGCTCTCTGGGCGGTTTACAGAAATTCTAAAATTGGGATAAAAACAAGTATACAAAATTTAAAATTCTAAAACATAGAACATATACACATAAAGCATTAAAAACCGTTAAAAAAAACCCTAAACGTGGGTGATTAAGATGTGCCGCCATATGCCTGGGCAAAGAGGAAAGTCTTAACCTGGCGCCGGAAAGATCGCAGCGTTGGTGCCAGGCGAGCCTCGTCAGGGAGATCGTTCCATAGTCTGGGAGCCACCGCTGAAAAGGCCCTGTCCCTCATTGCCACACTCCGAGCCTCTCTTGGAGTGCATTGTAGTAATCTAACTTGGAGGTTACCAGAGCATGGACAACTGAAGCCAGGTTATCCCTGTCTAGATAGGGGCGTAGCTGGGCCACCAACCGGAGTTTGTAGAAGGCACTCCTTGCCACTGAGGTCAGTGAGCATACTAGCACCTCCCTCTGAGTCTTTCTCTTCTCCGCCTGCAGGTAAGACATGGTTGCGATGCAACATCCTGGGGCCCGGGACCGAGTGGCTGTTTGCAGACCTTGCTCCACAGAGCCATTGACGAGAACAATGAACAGGTCTCCTGCTTCCTTGTCCGCAGGTGAGTCTCGTGTTTCGAAGCCCTCCCGCTGCAGTGCGAGACAATAAAGAGGCCTGCCAAGTAATCCACAAAGCTTTATTCCGCCAACCAACATCTCTTCGCACCTGAAGAGAGTTTAAACACTAGGAGCGTTCCTCTAGGCTAAAACTTGGCTAACTAAGCAAGGCGATTGTCCTTTCAACGAAAGGGAAGGCCTTTTCCCTGAGTGCCTTTAACTTCAGGGAGGATTCCTCTGAAGAAGGCTTTGGCGAGAAGCTAGCCGAATCGATTGCTTCTCACTGCCTTTTAGCTCCGCCCATTTGAATCTGCAAGTCCCACCCCCACCCCGAGGATTGCTGAGTTCCCACAGATTAACATTTTCACTGATAAAGTACGGTGAAGATTCATCCCTGGCTAGTGAAGAACCTGGGAGAATTTCCTCTCCCACTTCCTGTGTAGGCTGGTACGTTTCCAGTCCTGTTTCTTCTGCTTCAGAATCTGATTCCAATTGATAACCTGAAACTCCTTCCCCCACTCTAAGGGGAACAGGCCTGATCATGGCCGTGAGAAACAAGTCTTTTGGCCAGAGAATTTGAACGTTGTATGACCGGTTAACACTATTTTGTTCATAGCCTTTTGTGGGCTAAAGGAAATATGTCTTCCCTTCACTAATCAAGAGAACCAATCTCTTGATTAGCAAGCCGTTGAGCTAGTTTGGATGTCACCATGGCAATTCCTCAGTTGTTTAACCCAGGAATTAGAAAGATGAACAGGGCATCAAGTCACATGCTTGACGTTTCCGCTTTTAATCAACAAGCCAGTTCCTGGATTGTTTTGTGACATCCGAACTTGGAAACTCTGGGTTATTCATGGATTAAACAAACCAGAGTCAACTGAAGAGTGCAGGACATGGAATAAGGGGCTCAAGTGACAGGAAGCCAGATTCCAGCTGGACATCAGGAAAAACGTCCTGACTGTTAGAGCAGTACGACAATGGAACCAGTTACCTAGGGAGGTGGTGGGCTCTCCCACACTAGAGGCATTCAGGAGGCAGCTGGACAGCCATCTGTCAGGGATGCTTTAGGGTGGATTCCTGCATTGAGCAGGAGGTTGGACTCAATGGCCTTATAGGCCCCTTCCAACTCTATGATTCTATGAACAACCAACTATGAGCAATTGTTGGGTTAATTCTGTTCATGACCCATGAACAACCCAAAGTTTCTGGGTTTGAACTGCACTAAACTGTTGGTTAAAAGCAGAAGTGACCAAGTTCATGGGCTAGGATCTAAGTCCCGTTCCCACAATTCCTGGCTTAAACAACTGGAGTTGGCACCATGACATCCACAACTGGGTCAAAGACCGTGGACCTTTTGAGTCACACATACCTTCCTTCCTTGGAAAGAGGGACCATCACTCAATGGTAGCTCACATGTTTTGCATGTTGTCTCCAGGTAGTTCACCCAATACGGATCTAGGTGGGCAGTTGGTCTGATTCAGTGTAAGACGGTGTGGCGTTACCCACATTTCTATTTCCTTAGGTATGTCTGCGTGAGTACGTCTAGAGAGTGCGGAATGTTGGACTGAGTGGGTGTGGCTTGTGATGCTGTGGAAAGGGGGAGGAGTCTATAAAGGGGGGATCTGAGTGGTTTGAGGGGTTCAGTTGGTGACTGGGTTTGGAGGGTGGATGTGTTTAGCTGAGTGATTTCTTGTCAGGAGTTGTGTGAGGAGTGAGTGAAAATAAGATCATAAGGACTAAGGATTGTTATTATTAGATTTATTACTACCAGTATTCTTAAGAACAGGCAGGATTTGAATAGAATTCGAAGGAACTAAGAACCGTAAACAACAATAAACATTTTCTTTATTTTGCTACCCTAAAACCATGTGTCAGTTTGGCTGTGTCTCCTGCTCTGTTGCAGCCTTCCTCAACCTGGGGCTCTCCAGATGTGTTGGACTGCATCTCCCAGAATGCCCCAGCCAGCTATAGCCACAGAAAAGCCTTTTCCAAATCTCCGAACCTTTTCCCTCTGCTATAAGGGAAAGGTTCTACTTTTCTTTTTACCCCTTCCTCGGGTATTTAAGTGGTGGTGCTTAGCCAGAGGGAGGTGGGCGCATCAGAGCCTTGTGTGTGAGAGGGTGGCATTGCAGACGGCTTCCATTTTTCCTTGCTTTGCATTCCCAGAGCTTTAAATCGTTGCCATTGACTCTACCGTTGCTGCTTTCTTCCTAGTGGCTGTGATGTCAACAGCCCGAGGCAGCCGGGCGCCAACGGTGAGGGCGATGAGGAAGCCCATGACGGACAGACGCCGTTGCACTTGGCAGCTTGCTGGGGCCTCGAAGAAACAGTGCAGTGCCTTCTGGAGTTTGGCGCCAATGTCAACGCACAGGTATGGAAAGGAACGCTTCCCAGGCCTTGGCACGTGCTGGCAGCCCCCTCCTTCCCTCACTTCCCCTTTATAGAATCATAGAATAGCA
The DNA here is from genome assembly GCF_023053635.1 of Elgaria multicarinata webbii. NCBI lineage: Eukaryota > Metazoa > Chordata > Lepidosauria > Squamata > Anguidae > Elgaria > Elgaria multicarinata. The sequence goes on from NC_086192.1 coordinate 12,868,430, forward strand.
GAGTTGGAAGGGGCCTACAAGGCCATCGAGTCCAACCCCCTGCTCAAGGCAGGAATCCACCCGAAAGCATCCCCGACAGATGCTTGTCCAGTTGCCTCTTGAAGGCCTCTAGTGTGGGAGGGCCCACAACCTCCCTAGGTGATTCCATTGTCGTACTGCTCTTATAGGCAGGAAGTTTTTCCTGATGTCCAGCTGGAATCTGGCTTCCTTTAACTTGAGCCCATTATTTCGTGTCCTGCACTCTGGGAAGATCAAGAAGAGATCCCGGCCCTCCTCTGTGTGACAACCTTTCAAGTGTTTGAAGAGTGCTCTCATGTCTCCCCTCAATCTTCTCTTCTCCAGGCTCAACATGCCCAGTTCTTTCAGTCTCTCTTCATAGGGCTTTGTTTCCAGACCCCTGATCCTCCTGGTTGCCCTCCTCTGAACACGCTTCAGCTTGTCTGCGTCCTTCTTGAATTGTGGAGCCCAGAACTGGACGCAATACTCTAGATGAGGCCTAACCAGGGCCGAATAGAGGGGAGCCAGTACCTCACGCGATTTGGAAGCTATACTTCTATGAATGCAGCCCAAAATAGCATTTGCCTTTCTTGCAGTCATATCGCACTGTTGGCTCATATTCAGCTTGCGATCTACAACAATTCCAAGATCCTTCTCGTTTGTAGTATTGCTGAGCCAAGTATCCCCCATCTTGTAACTGTGCCTTTGGTTTCTATTTCCTAGATGTAGAACTTGGCATTTATCCCCATTAAATTTCATTCTGTTGTTCTCAGCCCAGCGCTCAAAAGCTGTTCCTGCCTGTATGCCACGTACTTCTTTTGTGCTGCTAATTTATTGGCCTGAAAATGTATTTGCAGGATGCGGAAGGTAGAACGCCGATCCACGTGGCCATTGTCAACCAGCACGGCGTCATTATCCAGCTGATGATCTCGCACCCGGAGATCCAGCTCAATGTGCGGGACCGGCAGGGCATGACCCCGTTCGCCTGTGCCATGACGAACAAGAACAACAAGGCTGCAGAGGCGATCTTGAAGCGGGAGCCGGGAGCCGCCGAGCAGGTACAGGGAGACCCCTGGGCATCTTTTGCATGCTCCCACGTGGCCAGCCCCACGGCTGAGGTATCACAGGCCTCTGCCGTGATCGTCTGGCACAGCGTGAGGACCTCCGGTATCGAGAGAAATAGCTCTTGCCAAACAACTCTTAACCTGGATGGGTCTTCGTGTTGCTCTCTGGCCCTTAAACTCAGAGGTGTCCCCTCTGACCTCTACGCGGAGGCTATAGAATGCTATTTTAAGAAACCATGGATTTTGCTGCTTTTCAGATGGGCCCGCTCTGAGAAATCGGTATTTTGCAACGCGCGTTTAATGGTGCCTTGTTTGTCTGCATGTGTGTTTAAGTCAAACATAATCCCCTCCAGATGCTTTGGACTACAACTCCCATGAGCCCTAGTCAGCAAGGCTAGTAGTTTTCATGGAAGATAAGGCTATCGATGGCTACCCGTCCCGATGGCTCTGGGCAACCTCTAGTATCAGAGGCAGTATGTCTGTGTACGCCAGTTACTGGGGAACATGGGTGGGATGGTGCTCTTGCCCTCATGTCCTGCTTGTGTGAGCTTCCCTCCTTCTGCCTTCTCCTTGTTCACTTCTGCCTTTTTGGTTTGCACTTGAGTGGCAGTTGTACCACACCAGCGCCGGATTTAGTTTCTGAGCACGCTGTACTAAAGAACTAAATTAGAATCATAGAATAGCAGAGTTGGAAGGGGCCTACAAGGCCATCGATTCCAACCCCCTGCTCAATGCAGGAATCCACCCTAAAGCATCCCTGACAGAGGGTTGTCCAGCTGCCTCTTGAAGGCCTCGAGTGTGGGAGAGCCCACAACCTCCCTAGGTAACTGATTCCATTGTCGCACTGCTCTAACAGTCAGGAAGTTTTTCCTGATGCCCAGCCGGAATCTGGCTTCCTGTCACTTGAGCCCGTTATTCCGTGTCCTGCACTCTGGGAGGATCGAGAAGAGATCCTGGCCCTCCTCTGTGTGACAACCTTTCAAGTCTTTGAAGAGTGCTCTCATGTCTCCCCTCAATCTTCAGCACTTGTGTGGTACAACTGCTGTTTTGATTACTTGAAGGCCCTGGTGTAGTGGACTTAGAGTGGGGACCGAGGAAACGTGCGTTCGGACTTCTATTCAGCCACGGAATTCACGAGGTGTAGCCCTGGTCCAGTCACACACAAGCAGCCAAAACTACGTCAAGATTTGTGTGCTGAGGATAAAAACAGCGACTCCATGGATGTGTCCCTGAGCTCCTTGGAAAGGGCGAAAGAGAAAGCATAGAAATATTGTTCCAATAGCTATTGACATTTTAGTGCTTCAGTTCATCCCCCACATATTCCCATGGTCCATGTTTCCTGCAAGTCATCCTGTGTGTGTGTGTATGCCGGCACACACAGATACTTTTACTCTGCAGTGGTGTGGCTGCATTGACTTCTCCTGTCACAGAAGGGGTCGCTTAAGCGTCTTGGTATTTGATAGTTGACTGACGTCTGCACCAAGAACGTGGCCCACTGGGCTTCACAACCTGGTCAGTACTGCTGTAGGAGATTAATTCTCTTTCGGTTGGGCCCTTGTTTTAGGTGGATAACAAAGGCCGGAATTTCCTCCACGTGGCTGTTCAGAACTCCGATATCGAGAGCGTGCTCTTCTTGATCAGCGTCCAGGCGAACGTAAATTCCAGGGTCCAGGATGCCTCCAAGCTAACTCCGTTGCATCTCGCTGTGCAGGCCGGCTCTGAGATCATAGTGCGCAATCTGGTACGTGTATTAATCTTTACAGGGTTTTTTTTAGTCGGAGCTCTCTGGGCGGTTCACAAAAATTAAAACCATTCAAAGTTATTATTATTATTATTATTATTATTTATTTATTTATTTATTTATATAGCACCATCAATGTACATGGTGCTGTACAGAGTAGAACAGTAAATAGCAAGACCCTGCCGCATAGGCTTACATTCTAATAAAATCATAATGAAACAATAAGGAGGGGAAGAGAATGCAAACAGGCACTGGGTAGGGTAAAACTAACAGTATAAAGTTAGAACAAAATCAAGTATAAAACAACAGTATTAAAACCATAATATAAAATACAATATAAAAGCTCAACCAGGTAAATACAGCAGCAATGCAAAATTACAGATTTAAAGCAGCAAGTTAAAATGTATTTATAGATTGTTAAAATGTTGGGAGAATGAAAAGGTCTTCACCTGGCGTCTAAAAGCATATAATGTAGGTGCGAAGCGAACCTCCTTAGGGAGCTCATTCCACAGCCGGGGTGCCACAGCAGAGAAGGCCCTCCTCCTGGTAGCCACCTGCCCACTTCCTTTGGCAGGGGCTCACGGAGAAGGACCCCTGAGGATGACCTTAGGGTCCGGACAGGTACATACGGGAGGAGGCGTTCTTTCAGATAGCCTGGCCCCAAGCCGTTTAGGGCTTTAAATGTTAATACCAGCACTTTGAAATGTTCTAAATCTGCGGCTTGCCCTGACTTCTTTCTCCGTTCTTCCTCCCGCCTGCTCTCAGCACATATCCCATGGGCCTTTGCAACACAACCTCAGTGGTTACTGCACTTTAGTAAATTTAGTAAAACTGCAATAAAGAAACAGAACTGATAATGAATTTGCTGACAGCAGCAAGGTTAATCATATCTAGGAACAGGAAGGTTCAAGGAGATTATCATGTTGAAGATTGGTATAGAGATATGGGATATTGCTATTAATGATAAATTAACATGTAATATAAAAGTAAGAAGTGGGATAACAAAAATAAATGATTTTGAGGGAATATGGAAACAGTTCTTAGAATATGTTCTATCTAAGGGGAGTGGGAAACTCCCTCCAGAAGAAACAATGAGATTTTGGAAACAGGAATAGATCCTGGGGTGGGGGTGGGGTGCACTTTATGTTTTATGATTATGTTAAAATATTAAATTAGAAAATGTTACAAGGTTATTCAATTTTATATATTATGTCTTTTTGTCATTGTATTGATGTATGCTTACATTTTGAAAAGAATAAAAACTATTTAAAAAACAACAACTGCACTTTAGGTAAATTTGCACAAATCTCCCTGAAAGTTAATAAATAAATAAAATTCACGCAAATCTCCCAAAGGCAGGGGTGGGGGGGAAATGTTGCTATCAAAGGAGGTGGAGGAGTAAAATGATTAGTGTCATTTCAAGACAAAATAGAGAAGGGATATTAACGAGATCAATAGGAACAACGGGATTTTTCACCGCTCTTGCCAGGCAGATCTGCAGCCTTTCCTGACAAGCCATGCACAAGCCGTTCTGGGTCTGCATGTCACAACAAGGCACTCTGAAAACAAGCCACCCTAAATAACCCAACAATAAGCCATGGGGCTTCCAGTGTGGCTCGTGTGCGGTTAACAAACCATGCTGAGGAAACAGTGTCGGATTCAGATGTCACGACAAGCCACCCTGAAAGAAACAAGGCTGATAACCCACCGTGGCTGTAGTGTTATGCAAACCAGGTCACTGAGACGTCACAGAGAATCATAGACTAGTAGAGTTGGAAGGGGCCTCTAAGGCCTTCGAGTTCAACCCCCTGCTCAATGCAGGAATCCACCCTAAAGCATACTTGAGAGAGGGTTGTCCAGCTGCCTCTTGAAGGCCTCTCGTGTGGGAGAGCCCACAACCTCCCTAGGGAACTGGTTCCATTGTCGTACCGCTCTACCAGTCAGGATGTTTTTCCTGATGTCCAGCTGGAATCGGGCTTCCTGTCACTTGAGCCCGTTAGTCCGTGTCCTGCACTCTGGGATGATCAAGAAGACATCCTGGCCCTCCTTCATCTGACTGTAACACTTTCCAGAGGGGTAGCCGTGTGAGTCCGTTGCAGCAAAAACACTTAGCAGGAAAATTTGGCTCTCCATTTAGAAGTTGTTGTGGTTTTTTTAATTGCATTTGTATACTACCCCATAGCCAAAGCTCTTTGGGCGGTTTACATAAAATTAAAACACTTAAAAACAAGTTTTTTCCTGATCTCCAGCTGGAATCTGGCTTCCTGTCACTTGAGCCTGTTATTCCGTGTTATTCCGTGTCCTGGGAGGATCGAGAAGAGATCCTGGCCCTCTGTGGGACAACCTTTCAAGTGCTTGAAGCGTGCTCTCCTGTCTTGCTTATGTCCTCCTCCTCCTCCTCCTAGCTGCTTGCAGGTGCTAAAGTCAATGAGCTGAACAAGCACCGTCAGACAGCCCTCCACCTTGCGGCTCAGCAGGACCTGCCCACAATTTGCTCGGTTCTCCTGGAGAACGGAGTCGACTTTGCAGCAGTGGACGAAAATGGGAACAACGGTAAGCCGCTTTGATTTCCCGGGCTTTGGGGCTTCGCCTTTCCCCCGTAGGCCGGCTCCTTGCAAGAGAACTTGGCAAGAAAACGGTTGAAAGCTTGCTGCTTTCCCCTCGTTCTCGCAGCTGTCACAATCGTACATCCCAGGCCAGAAACCGGGCTTGCAGTTCCCTTGCAGTTCTCTGAGTCTAGGACAGTGGTTACCAAAGTGGGCGGGTACCGCCCCCTTGGGGGACGGTGGGATTGCATAGGGGGGCGTTAAGAGGCCAGGGGGCGCTCGAGGTGGTCTTTTTCCGAGAAGCGCCTCTCCAGAAGGTCTTAAAACCCAGGGACATTTTGATGGGAGGAGGTAGTTTGGTCCCAAGCCATTTAGGAGAAGAATCCACCCATGTATTAATACCGTTTAAGAAGAGTCCTTTTAATGGTGAATTGAAATGTTTCAAAAGCACCAAAATGCTAATCAAGAGACATACCCTGCTTGGTGTGCCCTGCCACGCCAGCTGCAAAACAGAGGCGTTCGCTCTCTTTTCCCACCCTCCCTCCCTCGGCAAGCCTGCAGTAGGTGCTTCGGATTTTAAATAAATATTCAACTAATAGTTACTGTTTTGAATTTTATTGTTATTATCTTCCTTAGTGGGTCGTTGAAAACTGCTATTCTGAATAATGATTTTTATAGTGTAGGGTAGGGGGCGCTGGGCTTGAGTTTGTGGAACCAAGGGGGCGGTGACCTGAAAAAGTTTGGGAACCACTGGTCTAGGAGAAGCGTTCGGGATGGCGCCCTGGCGCCTTCTCCAACCAGGCCTTGCTTAGCGATGCCCTGACATGGGAAGCCCAGAGCCTTCAGAGCCTGAAGCAGCTTTGTCAATGTTGCAGTTTGGGTTACCTTGGCATTGTAGTCCGGACATTATTGTGCACGCACAGCTCTGTCTCTAGTTCTCATTCAGAAGGGATTCTCTAATTCTTCGAGGCGTTTAACGGCATTTAACAACATATGCTAAGTGTGTTTGTTTTTTTAATGGACCCCAGAACTGTCGTCATTTAAAATGGAAACTGTTTTACACCGTTGTTTTTTATATTTTTTGGTTTTAAATTTGTATACTTTTTAATGTTCTCTGTTTTTAACTTTTGTAAACCGCCCAGAGAGCTTCGGCTATGGGGCGGTATATAAATTTAATAAATAAAGAAATAATTCAAAATCTGTGTGTGTGTGTGTCTGTGTGTGAACATATGTATCTCTCTCTCACACACATATCTTGAATGCAGCCTTTGGTTTTAAGTGGCACAGGGAAGCATGTACTGAGTGTCTCCACCCTCTTCTCTCTGAATTCAGCCCTCCACCTGGCAGTCATGCAAGGACGTCTGACTAACATCCGTGTCCTCCTGACAGAGTGCACCGTGGACGCCGAAGCCTTTAACATCAGGTAAACGTCGCAGTCTCCCTTGTCCAGAGAAAAGGCTCTGTGGATCTCCCTCCCCTTCAGGGGTGGAGGTTTTCCAGGAGTTTGCTGCTCTTCCCTCGCTTGCTGTGCAGCTGACTTTGAGGTCCAATCCTGCCTCCTTCAAAGGCACAGAGCTCTCGGGCTGAACTTACCTTTCATGCCAGCAACATGTGTTTATCTCACCCTGGCTTTCCCTATCCTTCTGGAGATTGTGGCTCACCCTGCACTCCTCCCATGAGAAGTAGCCTTGGGTGCTAGCTTGGCCTTCTCGAGAGTTGCGACGGCTCCCCTGGAGGAAAGGCAGAAAGGGCGGCTGAAGGCAGGCAGGTCTGTGAGCCTCCCTCCTGCTTTCTCTGCCTTAAGGGTTTTCCAAGAGCCAGGACCTGGCTTATCCTCATCTTGTGGAAAGTAGCTACATGTAACATTGAGCCAAAGTCTGAAATTCTTTGCGGCAGCACAGAAATGCCGCGGGATGCTTTCGCTTTCCATGCAGGAGGTTCCAAGTTCAGGCTTAAAAGGGTCTCTGGCCCAATTGCTGGCAAAGACTTCGGTTTCAAACCCCCAGAGAGTGGCTGCTGCATATATAGAAATTAGAATGCCAGGGAGACGGGTTTTAGCCTCCTTGGCAATGCCGGTTTTCTGTCCCATGAACCTCTGCCACAGTGCTAACAGCCCTGACGTCGAAGCTAGGCCTGAAGCGTGCCTGGCGTCTGGACGGCCCCCCAAGGAAAGTCCAAGAGACCATCCTAAGGACAAGGTTGCAGGGATTGCAGAACTGGCAGAATGCTCCGTTCTCTCTGCTGCTCTCGTTTTAGAACAAGACTTCGGCCCTGCACCAGTCTCAGAAGGGCCTCTTTGGCGGCACCGCGTGCATTGTGGGTGTTTAGAAAACACCTCTGTGCTTCTGAACTGGGCACAAAAGTTTGTGTCAGAGGTGGCCCTGGATTGGACAGCAGAGGACTTCTTGCATTGCTGGTAGCCTGTGCTGTGTGTCTAATGCGCTGTGTGTCTCGTTGTCAGAGGTCAGTCGCCAATGCACATCCTGGGGCAATATGGGAAAGACAACGCGGCGGCCATCTTTGACCTCTTCCTGGAATGCATGCCGGAGTATCCTCTTGACAAGCCGGATGCTGAGGGAAACACAGGTAAGAGCCTTTGCCTAACGAACTGTTGCCAAACAGTGTACGACAATACTGTTTGCTTGCTGAGAACGGAGGAAAGTATCCAGGAATGGAGTCGTAGCGCTTTTTTTACAGACTGAAATTGCACATGGCAGGAGAACAGCATTTAAAGAACCCCGTTCACAAGGCAGGCTGAAAAGTGCCCTCCCAAGTGTAATGGGGGATGATGATGATGCTCCCGAATGTAAGAAGGGCCTGTTCATGTTTTGAATGCCAGTCTCCAGAAGTGCTGATATTCACTGTGAATAAGCTCCAGAATGTATTCTACCCTGTTTGTGTGAATTGAAACTGCCATTAGCCACGTTCACACATCACGTTAAGCCAGGAATCCTGGTTTATTAAACCACAGCTGGTACATGCAACCCAGTTGGGCCTCCCACTCATGTGAACGAATAAACAAACCTACCGTCTGTAGCTTAGCTTGATGTCTGAACCAAAATGATTTATTGTGCCCAAACAAGCCAGGATTCATAAACCCTGGTTTAAAGCTGACTTACGATTCTGGCTTGCTGTGTCGCAATAAACCACAATCCAGGATTCAGAACCCCATGCTAAGCTATCCACGCCCGGTTTGTTTACCCACTCATACGAGTGGGAGGCGCATGGTGGGAGTGAACAAGCTGCATGCACGAACACGTGGTTCATTCAATTGCAGTTTAATAAGCCAGGATTCCTGGTTCATTCAATCGCAGTTTAATAAGCCAGGATTCCTGGTTCATTCAATTGCAGTTTAACAAGCCAGGATTCCTGGTTCATTCAATCGCAGTTTAACAAGCCAGGATTCCTGGTTCATTCTATTGCAGTTTAACAAGCCAAGATTCCTGGTTCATTCAATCGCAGTTTAACAAGCCAGGATTCCTGGTTCATTCAATCACAGTTTAACAAGCCAGGATTCCTGGTTCATTCAATTGCAGTTTAACAAGCCAGGATTCCTGGTTCATTCAATTGCAGTTTAACAAGCCAGGATTCCTGGTTCATTCAATTGCAATTTAACAAGCCAGGATCCCTGGTTCATTCAATTGCAGTTTAATAAGCCAGGATTCCTGGTTTAAAGTGATGCGTGGATGCGGCCAGTGCGTTAGTCTCTTAATTCCACAGGCAAACCAGCAGTCTCAGAGAGGGAGAAGAGCTGGCTTAGACAGGGACGGTAGGAACGTTCTTTCTCTGCCCCCAAACGTTTGCTCCTCGCTCCCTCGTCCTAAGCGCCAGTGTGGTGCAGTGGTTAGCACACTGGACTGGACCCCAGGGAGAGGCGGCTGAATTCAACCACAAAAGCTTTCTGCGTGGCCGTGGGCCTGGATGCTTGGGAGAATGTCTTCTCCCCGCTGGACCTGCCTGGACACTGAGATCTTCTTCAGAGGTCATCTGAAGTGGGGCAGGGGGCGAGAGGGAAGAGGGCCGCCGTGGCTGTGGCTCCTTGCTTGTGGGACTTCTTAAGAGCATCGGAAGAGCCCTCCTGGGTCCGGCCCAGCGTTCCGTTCCCACAGTGGCCAACAGCCAGGAGCCCACAAGCCGGACACGGGTGCCACAGCACCCTCCCGCCCCTGTTCCCCAGCAAATGGTGTATCTTCTCCTTCCTCCTCCTCCAGTGCTTCTCTTGGCCTACATGAAGGGAAATGCCAACTTGTGCCGGGCCATCGTGAGAGCCGGCGCTCGCCTGGGCGTCAACAACACCCAGAGCATCAACATCTTCAACTATCAAGTGGCTACCAAGCAGCTCCTCTTCCGGCTCCTGGGTAAGCGTCCCCTGTGCCCTGCCTCTCCTTGTAGGCGTGCCCAGGCCCTGTCCTCAGGAAGCAACCCCACATGCGGTGGGTGGAAGGAAAGGCCGTTAGACACGGCTCGGTGGAAGGAGAGGAGGGGACCCTGCAGCTTCCTCCTACCTCTCTCTGTATCGGTGGGCAAAGCTATTCTGAGCTGAGAAAACACCCAGTGGAGAAAGACCCTCGCTGGCCTCCGCTCACGGCCCTTCACTCAGGTGGCTTTGCAGTCAGCTTGCTTTTTAAGGGCAGGGGGAAGAACCGTGGGGTCTGTGCCGAAGCCGTGCGTGGAGCCTCGTTTTCCTGGAAAGCACGTGCAACGACAGAGGGTTGTGAGAGGAATTTCAACACGGCCGGCAGGCTGGCGAAAGGGATTCTCACCCGGAGACAGCGGCTCGGTTCAGATGACACGTTTCTCAACGGCGGTTTCCGAACTCCACGGCGGAGTTTTTACGCCACCGTTGAGAAATGTGTTGTCTGGAAGGAAAACTCCACCCCACGGTGGAGGTTTTTTTAAGAGGACACTCCACGCAGAATATCCACACTGTGCAGAGGAGAGTTCTTGCACAACCGTTGTGTTGTGTGGAGGGCTTTTTTGGAGTTTTCCGTTGAGTTGACTTTCCCCACTGGCTACAGAGTTCCCGGGCAAGAGTGGCGAAAGGAGCGAGTGCCGCTCTAGGATTGCTGCCAGGATTGGGGGGTGTGGTGTGTGTTTTTTTGCAGCAATGGCTGATGGGATACCACCGGGAGGTGAGAGGGCGGAGGAACTGTCAATCAAACGCCGTGATAGATTTTACTCAACTCCACGGGAGTCCACAGTCACACAACGGTGGCGTTAGAACATGTTCTGTGGAGAGTACCTCCTAAAAACCCAACCGTTGAATGGAGTTTACCCACTGCGTTGACTAACGTGTTGCCTGCACGGAGCCTGTGTGTGGTTCACTGGCTGGACAGCCGGGCTCGGAATGGAGAGACCTGGATTTGCCATCCCCTGCGGTCCTAGGCTCAGGGTCCGTGGGTCCCTTCTAGGCCTCTGGCCCGTCTCTTAACAAGCAGAATGAGGAGGAGGAGGAGAACAGCCTCCTTCACAGGGTAGTTGCAGGGCCGCCTAGAGTGCGAACCGAAGTCTTGGAGCAGCCTTCTGCCACTTGGCCTGTGTGTTTGGCTGAATCGGAGCCCGTTGGCCATCTAAAGCAGCTTGCCAGTGGCTCAGTTAAGCCTCCTCTCCGCCTGCCTAAGACCGCAGACGTGGGGTGGGGTGGGGATGACCCCCCCGAGAAGCCCCCGCGTGTTCAGGGCAGGTCACAACGGCTACCTGCAAGAGCTCCTCACCGGCCTTGTCTTTGGCAGACATGCTGTCCAAGGAGCCTCCCTGGTGCGACGGCTCCAATTGCTACGAGTGCAGTGCCAAGTTCGGGGTCACGACCAGGAAGCATCACTGGTAAGCGGAGGGGGGTGGGGTGGGGCGGGCTGAAGGGTTGCCGTTCAGGGGCCACCAAGCGATGGCTTCACGTGCCACTGTGAACGAGGCTTGGGTTGTTTCGTCAGCCGTCCTGCTAAGAGCTCGTTACAACCCCCCTTCTTAGGCCCTTTTGGCCAGTTCGCCTGTGAATTGTGAGTCAGGTGAATTGAAGGTGTCGGTCCCTTGGGTAAGTGAGGGCAAGAAGCTACACACACACACACACACACACACACACACACCCCACACCTAGATAGGATAGACCAGGGCAACCACGATGTTCAGGGGTCTGGAAACAAAGCCCTATGAAGAGAGACTGAAAGAACTGGACACATTCAGCCTGGAGAAGAGAAGATTGAGGGGAGACATGGGAGCATTCTTCAAATACTTGAAAGGTTGTCACACAGAGGAGGGCCAGGATCTCTTCTCCATCCTCCCAGAGTGCAGGACACGGAATAACGGGCTCAAGTGACAGGAAGCCCGATTCCGGCTGGACATCAGGGAAAACTTCCTGACTGTTAGAGCAGTACGACAATGGAACCAGTGACCTAGGGAGGTGGTGGGCTCTCCCACACTAGAGGCCTTCAAGAGGCAGCTGGACAGCCCTCTGTCAGGGATGCTTTAGGGTGGATTCCTGCATTGAGCAGGGGGTTGGACTCGATGGCCTTGTAGGCCCATCCAACTCTGCTATTCTATGATTCTATGAATGGTCAGTAACGATTCTGTTTGTTAATATCTGCCCCCCCCCCCTCCATCTTAACAGGCAGCTTGTAGCATTTCTCGGGGGCCTGAGCACTGTGTCTGTTACTAAAAGTTTCTCTGAAGGTGGGAAGGGAAAGGGGCGGCTGTGCGTTCGGCCCACTGAAGACAGAAAACAGCAAGCTGAACACCTTTTCTTTCTTTCTCCCCTCCCTCCGCCCTTCCTTGCAGCCGGCACTGTGGCCGTCTGCTGTGCCACAAGTGCTCCACCAAGGAGATCCCCATCATCAAATTCGACTTGAACAAGCCCGTCCGTGTCTGCAATATCTGCTTTGACGTCTTGACTCTGGGCGGAGTCTCCTAGTCGCCCGCAAGAGGAGGACCAACCCGTGGGCGCCGCCGCCGCCGCCACCTCTCTTTCCGCCCCGTCACCCGAGGCGCAGGGGAAGGGCATACTTTTGTCTTCCTGTCACGACGGGCTCTGATCCACCGAAGGGACCAGGCAAACTCTATATTCCAGTACATATAATTCTTTCCTTTTTTCCTTCCTTTTTCTTTTTTCTTTTTTGTATGAATGTCAATAGTTGATCATGATAGAAACTGGATCAGGAACAAGTAAGGATCGTCGCAGAGCTGATGCATGCAAACAAGACGTGGATTGGATCAGGCCCCGCGCTCAGTCTAGCGCAGGGCGTTGGGAAATGAGGCTGCGCACTTGCTGACCGTGTAACGAAACAGGCCTTGGGGGGCCGTGGAGCTGTGAGGGGGCTGCTCTGAAGTCCCGTCACGTGGGCTTCCTTTTTAAAAACAACAATTGTGGTCGCTCTGTGCGATGATTCGGCCCTTTTGTTACCTTCCTGGAGGGAACGTTCCGGCTCTCTCTTTCTCTCTCCCTCTCGAGCTTTGCCATAAAGCGGGCGACTGTACCATGCACAGTTCCGAAAGAAATTGTCTCCTTCCTACAGAATTTTGTTTAATGCGTCGCTGAAGAGGGTGGTCGTGTTTTTTTTTTTTTAATGTGGCCTTATGACAAAAGCTTTACAGCTTCTCCTGTTGAAAAGGAGCCTGAATTACAGCCCTCGTGTTTTCAGAACCGGAGTCTCGCCCCCTGCTCCCACCACCACCACCATCGTCCCCCTAAAACCAAGCAGAGATGAGATTCACTACCAAATTCAATCGAGCCTCCTCAAAGGAAGAAGTAATTTGCTCTGGGTATGGTCCTTTAGTAACATATCAGTGACTTGGCAAATAGCTGTGTGTTTACAGTGACATTGGGGGAAGGTCTGGTGGCATTGAAGGATGTGGGGGGCAGAGCTTCCGGGGGGGGGGGGGATTTGAGCACAGGTAGGTAACAACACTAGGGCGGGGGAGTGACGGCACCTGATTTGAAGGGGGGGGTCCCAATTGAGCTGTGTCACAGTGGCAACCTTGAGTGGCTGGGGGGTGGGTTACAGAGGCCCTTCTCCAAGAACATGATGGTCATGTGGTTCTGTATCAAATCCACACGCTCTATTTCAGCCCAGGTAGAAATGGCCTGACTTAAGTCCGTTCCTCGCGCGCGCACGCACACGCTCTTTGCTCTGGGGCGGAGAGCATTTTGTGTTACCTGTCCCAACACCACAGCGAGCCCCTCCGAAAGCCGGCCCTTGAAACACAAGCGCGACCGTGATAGAGCAAATGGAAGGTCCCGTTGGGGGTCAGACCGCCGCATCCTTCCGTGTAAAGCTTTTTGCCTTCTTAAAAACAGAACAAAACCCTGGAAGATGGACAAATCTAAGCCTTCCAGTCTTGCTGTGTGAATGAATCATTTGGGAGGTGTGTGTCTCTTAACCTTCTGTAACCACTACTTTTCTGTGTGTGTGTGCGTGCGTGCGTGCTTGCGTGTGTGTAAGGGGGTCGGGGCGGTATAGGGGAAATCTCATTTATAACTTCAAATCATGTTCTTTCTCTTCTCTTGCCAACCCCATTCTAGAATACTAACGTGTCCTGTAATGTTATATATGTAAAAAGAGCTGAAACCAGAGTGCTACTTTTTTTATATTTCTGTGATTTATAGGATATAATGGCTTTATATGTTGTGTAAAATCCTGGGCGTGTGCAGTAAAAGAAAACTAATTTTGTGGGGGAGAAACTCCTAAAGGTTGATGCAGAACAGTACATTTCAAATTGGATCCCAGTTTGCTGCGTTGCCCTGTTGGATGAAAAACTGGAACTCTGCTCTCTCTCTCTCCAGTCATGTGGGATAACGGATTCAGAGTTTACTATTCTTCCCTCTCTGGGAATAATTCCTTTTGAGTTTGGTTCACTCCCAGCTCCAAAAGAATGAACCCGTGCACTTAACCTGTATCAGCACTATTGGGATGCTTTTTGCGGAAGGAATTGTTGGCAGAACATAGCATTTCACGTGGGAATAATCTAGGTTTATTGTCTGTCCAAGGCAAATTAAGAATTCAGAAATGCTGGCTTGACTCAGTCTTGGTAACGCATCCCAAATCAGGTTATCTGTAACAGTTCCCTTAACAGATACACATTCCTTTGAACTGGCTTCCTGTGCATTCGACTAGCTGACTAACTGGGTAAAACAGAGTAATCCTTTCTGTGCTATATGACTTTGTAGAAATGAATGACGATCAAACTGTCGAAAAAATAAGCAGCTAACCCACAGCCACAGGGAATGAGAATATGGAAATGTCCCTGATGATTGGGCCTTCAAGGCAGTACATGGTGGGGTTCTACGTGGACTTCGTTGGGTTTGCACAAAAATATTCACTGTAAAGCACTTTTAATAAAACATTTAAGTCTGAGCCTATGCAACTGACTAGCCCCAAATTTGTGCCACCAGAAAAATTCTGTTTCTAGCCCGTGCACGGGTGTAACACTGGAGGCCACAAGCGCTTCAATTGCTTTTTACACGGTGGTAAAATTGGCTGAGGCGTTGCAACATGGATTCGAATAGCCTAAATTTGGTGTTGCAAAGCCCCTTCCTTGCAGGGGGTGAAAAATGACCGCTCTACCAAGGTCCACAGAATTCCGTCTGGCACGAAAACTGATCAGTAAGACTTGCTAGGAAGTAGAATTCTAGAGAAACGGATTTAGTGGGGGTTCAGTGCCTGCAATTCTTAACTGCGTTCCACCCCCCACCCCCCAAAATAAATAAATAGATAAGCAAGCTGAAATTTGTAGTACCTTATGTGGACGGTTGCTTAACCATCCATTACACCAATGCAGCCTACTTCTTGGAACTTTTATTTTAATCTTCAAACTACGTTGTATTATGAAAAGTAGCTGATTTTTAAAAAGACCAGTGAACATACCTGGGCATGTTCAGGGGAGCTTCATGGGCTTGCCTAGCGTCTGAAACATTGCAGGGTTTTTCTTGGGCAGGGAGGGAAGTTACCCGTCTTCTCTTGGGGGCTGATCCAGCCTAATTTTCTAAGACCCCAAAAGTCTTTTTTTTTTTGGTCAGCGGTCTTCTCTTGCCGTTGAGCCTCTGCACGGCAAAAACGATTCTTGCTAACTTTCAGGACTTTGGGTTGTTTTGTTTTTTTCCTTTCCCTTTCCCCAGAAGGCTATGCAAGATACATTTCAAAACGCTGAACATCCCTTTTGTAAGCTGTGACGACGAAAGGAAATTTGAGAGGGTGTGTCTGTGTAGAGGGTGGTGGTGGTGTCTGTCCTTAATTCCCTTCTGTTGAGCTGTTTTCCTTCCCCATTTTGTACTTTTGAGCACAGGTGTTGAACGTACTGTGAACTAAAGAAGAAAACCCTCCACTTTTGGTCAGTACATTTCTAAATCCATTAAACAACTATCAGTTATACACTAGCACTGGTAACGGCTTCTGTTGGTGCCCATTACCTAGTGAACGTGGAAAGAGATTTAATCCAGCTTCCCTCTTCACTTGACAGTTTTGCCTCTGGCTTTGTAACCAAAGCGGGGAGGCGATTTGGGGCCCAAATTGTCATTGCTCTTGTAAAGGTCTCTCTAAATTCATCCTTGCAAAGGTCTCGAGAAGTTCAGCCTTAGAACTGTTTCGCTTTCATGATTCATATGCCAAAAGTATCCCCCCGCCGGCCACCTTCGCTGCCATTTCTGCAGAAGAAAGGCTACTATTACATAGCGTGACCTGAGTCTTGCTGAAACTCGTGACTGCTTAGATGCACACGGGGGTGGGGGTGGGCTGAAGATGCCATGTTCTGCTGGAGCACGCGTGCTTTTAGGAGTTTGAAGTAGTAGGGTCATTCCGGCAACTTGCTTCTTGAGCAATCACGAACCCGCTGTAATTACTCATAAGTTGATGTTTTGTTTTGAAGGGGGTTATGAATAGGCCTAAAGATGTCATTCCTGGAGAAGGAGAATTAATTGGGTGGGGGGCTGACACAGCTTATAAAACTAGGGCACCCCCCCACACACAAATCATAGAATCATAGAATAGCAGAGTTGGAAGGGGCCTACAAGGCCATCTAGTCCAACCCCCTGCTCAATGCAGGAATCCACCCTAAAGCATCCCTGACAGATGGTCGTCCAGCTGCCTCTTGAAGGCCTCTAGTGTGGAGAGCCCACAACCTGCCTAGGTCACTGGTTCCATTGTCGTACTGCTCTAACAGTCAGGAAGTTTTTCCTGAACATAGAATCATAGAGTAGTAGAGTTGGAAGGGGCCTACAAGGCCATCGAGTCCAACCCCCTGCTCAATGCAGGAATCCACCCTAAAGCATCCCCGACAGATGCTTGTCCAGCTGCCTGGACAATCTTTAGTCTCTCTCAGCCTAGGTCAACATGAAAGTTTTGGTGTGTCCTGAGTTGCTTCACATATCGAGATACTAACCAAGGATTCATTTGCCTTAGCAATGCTTGCAAAATGGGTGGTTGGCTCAGCCTTCTACCTAACACAGAAATCTTCCTGACTTAATTCTCATCAACAGCAGCTCAGGTGATACACCCATCTGGGCTGCACCGCCAGACAGCAGGTGTGCACGGATGTGATGGAACACTTCCCTGTGTTCAGTAGGACTCCCTAGCACAGGGGTGCCCCCAGAAAGCCTTTGGATAACTAGGGTGACCCTATGAAAAGGAGGACAGGGCTCCTGTATCTTTAACAGTTGTATTGAAAAAAGGGAATTTCAGCAGGTGTCATTTGTATGCATGCAGCACCTGGTGAAAATCCATCTCCATCACCACAGTTAAAGCTGCAGGAGCTATACTAGAGTGACCAGATTTAAAAGAGGGCAGGGCTCCTGCAGCTTTTAACTGTGGTGATGAAGAGGGAATTTCACCAGGTTCTCCATAAATACAAATGACACCTGCTGAAGTTTCCTTTTCAATACAACTGTTAAAGATACAGGAGCCCTGTCCTCCTTTTCATATGGCCACCCTAGATAACCTGCATCAGCTGCAGCCAGCATGGCTAGACGATGGGCACTGTAGTCCAAAATATCTGGATGTAACAGAGGGATGTTCTTTCCTAGCTTCCTATCCAAAGTGCTGACTTGCTTTGTGCAGGGTTTATTTTACAGGGGAGCAGTCCTCTCAAGTGAGGTCACCTGAACTGATCCAGTTCAGGAGACAACCAGGTCCTAGTCTTAGAACAGGTATTTCTGTCGTCTTCTTGCGGATAGGTCCTGGAATGGATTTGTTGCAGAAATGGGGCCTGTAATTCCAGATGCTCTTACGTCAGCTCAGAAACAAGCAGAGCCTTGAGTGAATCACTGGGGCGTTTTTTTTAAATTAGTATTATTATTCTGCAACACTTCCTCTGAAGTCCTTGGAAAGCCATGTATTTTTCCAATATTTATATGCCTACGTGTAACTTCTTGTAATAAAGACCCCTAATTCAATTCGGCGGTATCAGTGAGTTCATGGCTGTAGAACTGCCAAGTAGGAGAAATA
Source organism: Elgaria multicarinata webbii (assembly GCF_023053635.1). Classification (NCBI taxonomy): domain Eukaryota; kingdom Metazoa; phylum Chordata; class Lepidosauria; order Squamata; family Anguidae; genus Elgaria; species Elgaria multicarinata. Next base: position 12,886,203 of record NC_086192.1, read on the forward strand.
ATCTGTGCTACACTCAGAAAGCTGATGCTACCTTGTCATTGCCTTTCTTTGCCAAGGTGGGATAAAATGACCCACACTTTTCCTCCAACAAGACACTAACTTTGAGCCCTGGGCGCTAACCAATAATTCATGCAAATCCTGGTTCGGTGTGAAAGCTGAATTAAGGGCCCTTAATGTTTAGACAGAGAAAAGGCAATGCTGGCTGGGGCATGCTGGAAGTTGTAGGTCTTTTCTCTGTCTAAACGTGTCTAGGATTGTGCTTTTATTATTTATTTATTTACAATATTTATATACTGCACCGCATTGAAAATTTCGGAGCGGTAAACCGCCCGACCACCCAAAGAGCTTTTGTGAACCGCCCACAGAGCTTCGGCTATTGGGCGGTATAAAAATGTAATAAATAAATAAAAGCGGCATACAAGATAAAATGAAAATAAAAACCGAATAAAACACTTTAAAACAGATTTTAAAAGAAGCAAATACAGTGACTCCTGGCTGGACGTTAAGGAAAGGCTTCTTGGAATAAAGATGTTTTCAGGAGGCGCCGAAAGGAGTACAAGGTCGGAGCCTGCCTGACCTCCAGAGGCAGGGAATTCCACAGGAGGGGGGCCACCACACTGAAGGCCCTTCCCTGGTGGACTCCAATCGGAGGATGGATCTATGTGGGACCACCAGAAGCAGACCCTCGGATGACCTCAGTGACTGGGCAGTTGGTAGGGAAGAAGGTGTTCTCTCGGGTATCCTGGTCCCAAGCTTTATTTATTACATTTATATACCGCCCCACAGCCGAAGCTCTCTGGGCGGTTTACAAAAGTTTTAGTCGCTCTCTAGTTACGAGAAAGCACTGTGGGTTAGACGAGCAGTTAAATTTGCTAACTAGGAAGGCAGAATTAAGAGAATGCTCAAATCATAACTCGGGTTCTAACAAACAGTTTAGACCTGCTTGTCTGCTTTTCTTTCCTAATTGCTCAACCGTCAGATTCCCGGCAGCAGGACCGTCAGCATAAACCATGGTTTGTCCATTCAGACGCCTCCCCAAACCATGGCTTGCAAAGCTAGTTCGAACCACAGCTGCAGGTTCTACTTTGCTGCTTGATCGCAAATCATGGTTTGCAATTTCAGACATCGTGCCGAATCGTAAAGTCTCAATCTGCCGTGTGCGCATGCGTCGGGGAGAGAGGTGCTCGTAAGCAGGAGAGCTCAGGCCGGCTTATTCTTTCACAGCACACCAGTCGGCGAGTGGGTGGCAGCCTTCGTACTCCTGCAGGTTGGGGTTGTCCAAGTCTCCCCTGTCGCTGAGCAGCCCTTCCGTCTTCACACACACACAATGGCTACGGCTGGATCCAGGCTCGTACAGCTTCCTGGGGACACCGGTCCAGTCTCTGGTCACTCCCCCGCTGCAAATGTTTAAATAAAAAATGAATGCAACATAGGACGTGTTTCATTAATTGCGCAGATACGTTTAATCAATGAACGAACCATTTTTATATACGCCTCCATATCCAAAATAGATTCCGGCGCGCTAAACGTAAGAATAAAACAGTAAAAAGATTAGAACAGCAAATTCAAATCAGAATACCAATAAAAACGGTGGCTGGTCAGTTGAAGGCTGCCTGGAAAAGAGCTGTTTTCAGGAGGTGTCGGAAGCAGCAGCGTGTTGGCACCTGCCTGACCACCAGGGGCAGGGAGTTCCAAAGAGAAGGGGCCACCACACTGAAGGCTCTTCTCCTGGTGGACTTCAATCTGGCCATAGGTCCATGTGGAACCATCAGGAGCATGCCCTCTGATGACCTCAGTGGCCAGGCAGGTTGGCTCTTCTGAGGTATCCTGGTCCCACGTTTACAGCTTTGTACATTGGCAAATAGAGGGAGAAAACGTGGAGGCAGTGACAGACTTTGTATTTCTGGGCGCAAAGATGACTGCAGACGCTGACTGCAGCCAGGAAATCAGAAGACGTTTACTCCTTGGGAGGAGAGCAATGACAAATCTCGATAAAATAGTTAAGAGCAGAGACACCACACTGACAACAAAGGTCCGCATAGTTAAAGCAATGGTATTCCCCGTAGTAACCTATGGCTGCGAGAGTTGGACCATAAGGAAAGCAGAGCGAAGGAAGAGAGATGCTTTTGAACTGTGGTGTTGGAGGGAAATCCTGAGAGTGCCTTGGACCGCAAGAAGATCAAACCAGTCCATACTCCAGGAAATAAAGCCAGACTGCTCACTTGAGGGAATGGTACTAAAGGCAAAACTGAAGTACTTTGGCCACATAATGAGAAGACAGGATACCCTGGAGAAGAGGCTGATGCTAGGGAAAGTGGAAGGCAAAAGGAAGAGGGGCCGACCAAGGGCAAGATGGATGGAGGATATTCTGGAGGTGACAGACTTGGAACTAGGGGTGGCGACGGCCGACAGAAAGCTCTGGCGTGGGCTGGTCCATGAAGTCACGAAGAGCCGGAAGCGACTGAATGAATAAACAACAAACATTAGTACCAAAACCTGGCCTGGTAGCCAATAGGTGGCCAGTGCAGTTCCCTCAGCAAAGGAGTTGAATGCTGAAAAGGGGCAGCTCCGAACAACAGCCAAGCTGCTATTTCGCCCTTCTTCTGTCGACCCCATGAACTGCGCGAGAACCGTACCTCTGCTTGGAACACCAGACCCGGCTCCCTCTGGTTGAGCTCCATTCCGTGTTGCAAGGCGGAAATTGCTTCTTTTGCTCCTGCTCCTGGGCCTGCAGCCGCCGCCCTTCTCTGACGAGCGATTGGGCCTGATGCAGAGTCTCCGTAGGTGCCCCGTTCGGGTGGTAGAATCGCCCGGCCACTTTGCCTTTCCGGGAGTGGAGGAAACACAACGCCCGTCACTGCGCAACCCCTCCACAGCTCCCCAAATTGCCCCGCCAACCTCCTTCCAAGGTACATCCACTGTCAGGGCCGTGTTCAGTCTTTCAAATTTAGCGGTTGTTTAGTTATCTCGGAGGCCTGAGAAGGAACAAAACATTTCCTTCCTATCCGCCCATCCCCATTTTTTTTCATTCCTTGGAGGACAGACATTCAGAACCAAATTGGTGGCAACTCTCATGCAGACATAACAGATCGATTAAGACCTCAAGCCAAACCATGGTTTGAGCTTTAACATACAACTGGAAAACCATGGTTTAGACCTACTTGCCTGCTTTTGGTTTTTGATCTCCCAGCTTCACGAGTTCACTGTTGCCTCCAACAGCCTCTGGAGGTGAAGCATGGTGCCTTAGCTATGGCTTGTCACTCACGCCAAGCTATGCATTTTCAAGCAAACCCACTTCAAACCATGGTTTCCAGTGTCAGTCAACCACAAAGCCAGAGTTTACTGGTTCCGACATCACACCCAACCATGCTTAAACTTTCTTTAACTATAGTTAGACTTGGTATCTGAAGTGAACCTGTCACCTTTTGGCTGGGTTCTGTGCTACAGGGATCTGTTGCCGGTCATGACAATTTATTGATTTATTGCATTTATATACTGCCCCATAGCCGAAGCTCCCTGAGCGGTTTACGAAAGTTAAAAACTGTAAACATTAAAAACAAATATATAAAGTTTAAAAACATAAAAAGCATAAAAACAACAGTATCCTTATAAAAACAGCTATTCTGGGGTCCGTTAAAAACAAACTCAGCTCATGTTGTTAAATGCCTGGGAGAAAAGAAAAGTCTTGACCTGGTGCCGAAAAGACAACAATGTTGGTGCCAGGCGAGCCTCGTCGGAGAAATCCTTCCATAATTGGGGGGCCACCACTGAGAAGGCCCTCTCCCTTGTTGCCATCCTCCGAGCTTCCCTCGAAGTAGGCACTCGGAGGAGGACCTTAGATGTTTGCCATGTTGTACCTGTATTAGTGTATTTAAGTGTTTGCTGTGTTAGATAGAACCCAGCTAAGTTGGGGCTCATTTATTTAATAGTGTTTTCACGTCACTCATCCTACGTCTTTGGGATGGAGCTGGCTATTACATCCTCAATTAAATCTCAGTTAATTACAGAACAAAAAGCTGCCAGAAAATCCTGCTCCACCTTCCTCTGCAAGGTCAGCAGTGCGATGTTGTGGTGGTCACACCCCATCCCGGCTGCAGAGATGGGGGAATAAAAACAGAATGTGCCGAGTTGCACTGCATTGCCACCCGGAGGAACCCGCAAAACCGAGGCCCTGCCATTCACATTTTAGCTAGTAACACTAGCCGTGGGGCTGGTGATTCCCTAAATGCCGCTGTTAATCACGTACCAATATGCACATAGTTCTTATTGTAGAAGGAAAGCCAGTTCTGGATGGTTAGCATTTCTGAGGGCGATAATCCCGAAATATCATCCACCAGTCCGGCTGGGGTGAAGTCGCCTGTCGCAAAAGCTCTGGTGGCATCCTTCCCTGGGGAAGCAATATATTCGGAGCTCAGGTGATTTGTCAGCCACAGGTATAGCATCCCTGCAGCCCTGCCTTCTTGACCAGATATGAAAGAGGGCAGGGCTCCTGCAGATTTAATTGTGATGAAGAGGGAATTTCACCAAGTGCTGCATGCACACAGATGACACCTGCTGAAATTCCCTTTTCTATGCAACTGTTAAAGATACAGGAGCCCTGTCTTCCTTTTCATAGGGTCACCCTATGAATGTTTAGACTATTCTAAACATGTTTATTCGAAACATGTTTAGAATGTTTATACTATTCATGTTTAGACAGAAAAAATGGCCTACGATTTCCAGGCTTTTTTCCTGTCTAAACATGCATAGGATTGTACCTTAAAGAAGTCCATTAAAACCCCTACAATCAATTAATTTAAATCTGAAGAAATCGTGGCTAAAGCAATACATAGGAAACAAAATGATCAAGCGCAAATAGTAAAAACTGTGAAGAGAAAAACAGTTAGAAATAACAGGGAAAATTTCAAAAGAAATAAAAGAATTAGGGAGTCAAGAACAAGCTTATACATCAGGTTTGGAATTGCATTGTAGAGTAAAAAATAAGCCAAAGGCAAGGGCGGAACCAAGGAATCTTCTGCAATAATATTATTAGTAAAAGGTTTATTAAAGTGCCAGGTGGCATATTTTTTACTCCCCTACGGGGTTTCCTTCTTTTCGCACTTGGAATTGCATCGTCCAGATGAGATTTTTTTACTGTGCAATTAGTGAGAAATTTGGCCCCAGGCATTTGAGTTCTGATTGGCCAGGGTTGGGAACAGTGTAGTGGGTTGGATGGACCTTTGTTCTGATCCAACAGGGCTCTTCTCATGTGTCTTCACCCCTCATACCTATTTGCATAGCCAGCACCCAACAGAGCATGGAAAGGGGACAGGGCCTGCTAGGGGTGGGAGGTGGGGCTCTTCTCATGTGTCTTCACCCCTCATACCTATTTGCATAGCCAGCACCCAACAGAGTACGGAAAGGGGACAGGGCCTGCTAGGGGTGGGAGGTGGGGCTCCTCATGTGTCTTCACCCCTCATACCTATTTGCATAGCCAGCACCCAACAGAATACGGAAAGGGGACAGGGCCTGCTAGGGGTGGGAGGTGGGGCTCTTCTCATGTGTCTTCACCCCTCATACCTATTTGCATAGCCAGCACCCAACAGAGTACGGAAAGGGGACAGGGCCTGCTAGGGATGGGAGGTGGGGCTCTTCTCATGTGTCTTCACCCCTCATACCTGTTTGCATAGCCAGCACCCAACAGAGTACGGAAAGGGGACAGGGCCTGCTAGGGGTGGGAGGTGGGGGTCCATGGAGGGTCGCTAGATGGATTAGATAGGAACAGTTACCTGAGAAGAAGCTGTAAGCACCCCCTGGCCCATAATGCCTGCGTCCCTGTTGCACATCAAAGACCTGTCCCAGCACAGCCAGGTAAAGCCCAGCGCTTTCCTCCGCCCCCGTGTAGCGTGCTAGCTGGGCGGCGCTCAGCACCGGCTCCGGCTCCGCATCACGATCCTGCCACAGCCACCGCCGGGGATCGAACCCGCAACTCCAGAACCAGGCGGCCGCACAGCCCAGAGCCAAAGCGGCGAGCGCCCCGCGCAGCATGACAGCCCCGGGTGGGCGGAGCTGAAGTTGCCAGCGCTCAAGATGCCGCGGGTAGAGCCACTACGGGCGTCACGTGCCAGGACTCCCTGAACGCTCATTGGCCGCTGTTTTCAGGGCGGCTGATTGGCAGGCTCCCCCGACTCCTCCCCTTTTTATTTCCCGACAACGGGACTTCATTTCTATGCGCCCTTAGACAAACACACACTCCAAAAAGTGTAGAGTGACATAGGCGCAGAACTTCAGGGTTTAAATCATTTTTTCTTCATTATTATTCTTTATTTATATAGCACCATCAGTGTACATGGTGCTATACAGAGTATTATTATTATTATTATTATTATTATTATTATTATTATTATTATTATTATTATTATTATTATTATATTTGTATATCAAATATACTTTGTAAGGCGGCCTTACAAAGTTTAAAATATACATGGGGGGGGGGGGAGGGAAACAAAACCATAAAAAATTAAAAAAATACACAACAAAATTATAAGACATTAACATAGATGGAGGGCCGGATTATTCTCCAAAGGCCTGCTGGAACAAAAAAGTTTTTGCCTGCTTCCGAAAGCCCGTCAAGGAGGGAGCCAGGGAAGAGAGTTCCAGAGCACCAGAGCAGCCACCGAGAAGGCCCTGTCCCGTGTTCCCACCAAGCGTGCCTGTGAAGAAGATGGGACTGAAAGAAGGGCCTCTCCAGAAGATCTCAAAACACGGGCAGGCTCATAAGGGAGAATACGTTCTTTCAAATAACCTGGACCCGAACCATATATAGGCTTAATGTTCTACCTTCAGCATTGCTGGAGGGCAGATTTTAAAAAATCCCTTACAGCGAACGGCAATGTCCATGTGGGTCGGGGGATGTTGAGACAATAGTCCATGTTTTACTTTACTGCCACCTGTATAAAGACCTCAGTTTCCTTAATAACTCCACTCATAAAAAAAATCCCGGGCAGAACAGACGAATTTTGTTTAGATTACCTTTTGTCAGGCATGAATGCCCAAGTTACTGTAAAAGTGGCCAGATTTTGTGCTGCAGCCATGATAATATATGCACGTTCTACATCTGTAATGTAGTGTAATGTAATGTGTTAAACTGTATGGTGTTTGACTGGAGTGCTGGTTGTCATACCGTAATAAACTTATTCAACATTCTAATAAAATCATAATAAAACAATAAGAAGGGGAAGAGAATGCACCAAACAGGCACAGGCTAGAGTAAAACTAACAGTATAAATATTTGAAGAGTGCTCCCTGATAACACTGTTATCTTTTCGGCGCCAGGTCAAGACTTTTCTCTTCTCCCAGGCATTTAACAACACTAAGTTTGTTTGTTTTTTTAACGGACCCCAGAATTGTTGTTTTTATACTGTTGTTTTTATGATTTTGGTTTTAAATGTTTATACTTTTTAATGTTCACTGTTTTTAACTTTTGTAAACCGCCCAGAGAGCTTCGGCTATGTGGCGGTATATAAATGCAATAAATAAATAAATAAATGGATCAATACTTGAAGTCAGGTCTTAAATCCAGCACTCTTTTTACTACTTTCCGCCCAACTCAAACTTTTTTGCTTTAAAAGGGAAGAAATTACAAGACAACACACTATTGTCGCTGCTTCTAGGGAAAGGTAATAACGGCCAGGGAAGGCAATGGCAAACCACCCCGCTATAAGGCCTGCCAAGAAAACGTCAGCGAAAGCTGGCGTCCCTCCAAGAGTCAGAAATGACTCAGTGCTTGCACGAGAGGTTCCTTTCCTTACTTCTGGTCCTTTAATGGGATTCGGTGACCACCACATTCCACTCCTCTTGAAATTCATGAGCCATTTGTTTTTTATTGGAATGTTTTCAAGAGTTACAGCACTGTATTGAAACATGGCATTGTTTTCAATGGTCATTGCATTCCCGATCTGGACCCGAATAACTTCTAAGAACTTCTGCAACCCAGGACACAAACTTGACGAGTCCAAAGCTCCAGCTGAGTTTCACGAGAGGAAACTCCCATCGTCTCTAGGATCCTGGGGGTGAAATCAAAGAAGAAGAAGCTGGGAGTGAGCTGAAAACAACCCCTAAAAATTACTATGCTGGAACTATCCAGCTCAGCTCTTTTTTCTGAGAATAGCCAGTTGGATATTCCTTAAAATATCATCCTATTGCTTAGCATCTGATTACCAAAAGCATTACTGTCCCCGAATATGGAAGTTACCCCTTTCCCCCCCCCCCCCTTTGCAACATCTTAGCTAAACTGTTTTAGACTGCCACTAGTCACAAAATCCTGTGGCTGGGAGTTCTAAAGGTTAACAATTGTTGTTGTTTATTCATTCAGTCGCTTCTGACTCTTCGTGACTTCATGGACCAGCCCACGCCAGAGCTTTCTGTCGGCTGTCGCCACCCCTAGCTCCCCCAAGGTCAAGTCTGTCCCCTCCAGAATATCATCCCTCCATCTTGCCCTTGGTCGGCCCCTCTTCCTTTTGCCTTCCACTTTCCCTAGCATCAGCCTCTTCTCCAGGGTATCCTGTCTTCTCATTATGTGGCCAAAGTACTTCAGTTTTGCCTTTAATACCATTCCCTCAAGTGAGCAGTCTGGCTTGATTTCCTGGAGTATGGCCTGGTTTGATCTTCTTGCAGTCCAAGGCACTCTCAGAATTTTCCTCCAACACCACAGTTCAAAAGCATCTATCTTCCAAAAGCATTACTGTCCCCGAATATGGAAGTTACCCTTTTTTTCCCCTTTGCAACATCTTAGCTAAACTGTTTTAGACTGCCACTAGTCACAAAATCCTGTGGCTGGGAGTTCTAAAGGTTAATAATACCTTGTATGAAATACTTGTTCATCTTCTCTGTGGTGTCTGGAACTTCCTCAGGTAGAAAGCTCACCCTTTGGAAGCTGAAGACAGTTTTGCCCAGAAGGGCCTTCAATAAATGTGTTCCCTCTGTATTGGTGGTTTTTATCAGCATCTGTATTTTGACTGTAGGTTTGTGCTGTTCATTCATTTTAAACTATGTTGCTTTTAATCACACTTCTAGTATGGCTGTGTACAGTCTGCGGGAGATTTTTTTTGACTAAAAAGGAGTCTGTACGTTTTAGTATACATATTTTTCCTCGGTCCTTACCCAGTTAGGCTTACTTTGTGAAATGTATTTATTTATTTACCTTCTTTCGGTGTTATCGAGGAGAGTTTTGGCGGCCTCGGGCTGGGCTTTTAAAAAAGTTTGGTACATGGAGAATGACTGGACATATCCCATCAGGTCAGCAACATTGAAGGGAATTTTATCGATAATATCTGTGATCCTGGAAAGAAGTTAGAGATGCTTTATTTCTTTATTACATTTCTATACCGCCCAATAGCCGAAGCTCTCTGGGCGGTTCACAAAAATTAAAATCATAGTAAGACAACCAACAGGTTAAAAGCACAAATACACAATACAATATAAAAAGCACAACCAGAATAAAAACCACGCAGCAAAATTGATATAAAATTAAAATACAGAGTTAAAACAGTAAAATTTAAATTTAAGTTAAAATTAAGTGTTAAAATACTGGGAGAATAAAAAGGTCTTCAGCTGGCGACGAAAGGAGTACAGTGTAGGCGCCAGGCGGACCTCTCTGGGGAGCTCATTCCACAACCGGGGTGCCACAGCGGAGAAAGCCCTCCTCCTAGTAGCCACCTGCCTCACTTCCTTTGGCAGGGGCTCACTGAGAAGGGCCCCTGAAGATGATCTTAAGGTCCGGGAAGGTACATATGGGAGGAGGCGTTCCTTCAAATAACCTGGCCCCAAACCGTTTAGGGCTTTAAATGTCAATACCAGCACTTTGAATCGGGCCCAGACCTGGACTGGCAGCCAATGAAGTTGTAAAAAGGACTTCTTTAGAGAAGGAAGGGCTGCATAGAGAATTCTGTAAAATGCAATCTGCAGTTCAGATCAACAGAATGGTCCTACTCCTATGCCTGTTTACACAGAAGCAAGCCCGGTTGAATACAATGGTTTCAAGAGTTTTACAGTGCAATTCTGTGTATTCCTACTCAGCGCTAACTCCCATTGAGTTCAATAGAACCTGTTCCCATGGAGCACTCACCTCTCCTTGTCCCCAAAGGGCAAGGAATCAAATATGTCTTTGTAGTCATTCGCAACAAGTTGGACCTTCTCATTTGCGTAGGGGCGAAGCTGTTCTTGAATCTGCAAAGAAAAATTGAAAATGGTGAAGCCTGGTGATTCCACGATACGTTGGCGCCGTTCAGACAACACATTTCTCAACGGTAGTTTTAGAACTCCACGGTAGAGTTTTTACACCACCGTTGAGAAATGTGTTGTCTGGCAGGAAAACTCCACCCAACAGTGGCGTTTTTTTGTTTGGAAAACACTCCAGCCACGCTGTGCAGAGGAGAGTTCCTGCACAACCGTTGTGTTGCGTGTTGTGTGGAGGACTCATTGGAGTTTTCTGTTGCGTTGAGTTGATTTTTCCCACTGGCTACAGAGTTCCCTGGCAGGAGCGCCGAAAAGAGAGTGTTTCACTCTAGGAGAGCCACTGTTTGTTTTTTGTAGCAATGGCTGTTGGGATATTATCAAGAGGACCAGGGAAGGAGAGAGGGCAGAGGAACTGTCACTCAAACGTCGTGACAGATTTTACTCAACTCCACGGGAGCCCACATTCACCCAATGGTGGAGTTAGAACACGTCGTGTGAGGAGTACCTCCTAAAAACCCAACTGTTGAGTGGAGTTTTCACACTGCGTTGACTAACGTGTTGCCTGAACTGAGCCGTTGACAGTCGAATAGCAACATTTCACTCTTCTTCAAAGCAAATTTTCCTCCTTTGTTTTCGCCGTGCTGCTTCTCTCTGAATACTAGAACTTGGGGAGGTTCAAACAGACAAAAGAAAATACTTCTTCACACAGCGTAGAATGATTGTGTGCTATCTCCTGTGTTCGAGGCAATAAGCCTGTGTGCACCAGTTGCTGGGGAACATGGGCAGGAGGGTGCTGTTGCACCATGTCCTGCTTGTTCATCCCTGGCCGACGGTTGGTCGGCCACTGTGCGAACAGAGTGGACCCTTGGTCTGATCCAGCATCAGGGCACTTCTGATGTTCTTATGTAATTAAACATTGAGAGAGGGCACTTAGCTTCATGCCCTGCTTGTAGCCTTCTCCTAGTGCAGGAGACAGGATGTGGGACTAGGCAGGCCTGATCCAGAAGTTCTTCTTACAGTTCCTCCATCTTTTTTCAGACTACAGAAAATCTGATTTTAAAAAGAAAAGACTGGAACAGTTGGGCAATCTCTTCGGATGCAAATCACCTTAGCATCACTCATCTTTTTTTCCCCTTTAATGGGCATGTTTTCAGCATGTACGATTATGTATTGGGCGGGTGAGTCTATACTTTGGGACACCTTTACTATGAACTTTCTGATGCCATTTTAGCCCTGGGTGTTTTGTTTTGTTTTAAAATCAAACATTTAACTTGTGCTTTCTTTCCCGTTCATTTTTTTAAAAAATTAATTAAGTATTCACTAAATAGCGCTTAAATGATCATCCCAGTGCAGGACACGGAATAATTGAGCAGGGGTTGGACTCGATGGCCTTTAGGCGCCTTCCAACTCTACTATTCTATGATAAAGGGCTCAAGTTACAGGGTGCTAGATTCCGGCTGGACATCAGGAAAAACTTCCTGACTGTTAGAGCAGTACGACAATGAAACCAATAATCTAGGAAGGTCATGGGCTCTCCCACACTAGAGGCCTTCAAGAGGCAGCTGGACAACCCTCTGTCGGGGATGCTTTAGGGTGGATTCCTGCACTGAGCAGGGGGTTGGACTCGATGGCCTTGTATGCCCATTCCAACTCTGCTATTCTATGATTCTATGATGCAGTAGTCAATGGCACATTGCATCTGAACACAGAAACAGAAGGAACACTTAACACTGGAAATAGAAGGAACACGTGGGGCTCTCACCTCCTTCAAGATCTCCGTTAGCTTCTCCGAACGATCTTTGTAGTGCAGTTGCATATCAAGGGTGTTGGAACTCAAAACCACGCAGCCCGATGGTTTGAGAACTCGGTCAATTTCCTTCATGAAGCGGGGAATGTCAAACCAATGGGCCGCAGTAAAAGCTGTGATCAGGTCTACGGAGTGATCCTCAAAGGGGATTTCTTCTGCAGGGCACACGCTGTGTGAGTGAAGGACAACGTGGCCATTACTATGCCCTGTCACTGAGATGATGCATTAAAATGGTCGGGACGTTTATGGCATTTGCTTTCCAAACCATCCTGTGATGTAACCATGGCAGTGTTTTCCCCAACATTTCCGCTTTCTGCATCCTTTCTTTCCCTGGCTGTTCTGCCGTATCATCAGCCTCCCCCCAATGGACTGGGGAGAGCCCCCCATTTGGACCCTTGCTACGGATATGGGTCCACAAATTTTAGGTTGATTTATGCTTGCCACTGACCCTGTCTCAGAAGGTCAGGTTCTTGTCTGTGGTCATATCCTGACTGCTGGAGGTGTTTTGTGCACTTCTGAAGTGTAGCATCACTAGGGGAGGCGATACCTGCTGTCTCCCTCTCAGACACCTCCTTGGCCCTTCTCTGGAATATCTCCAAAGATACGCTCAGGGACAGGTCCCATTCTTCTCCAAGCCCCAGAGAAGGGTGTGAGTTTACCTCAGACTGAAGAAACACACTTACCAGGAGCAAACTGGCAAATGCATTTGTGGATTCCTGCCTAATGAATGCCTGACCATCTGCCACAGAAATCCTGCCTTATTTAATCAAATTCTGGCTGGAGCTTCTTTGTGGGAGTCGTTCATGTGATTTTAGGCTGCATTAAGGGGACCATAGTTTCCATTCAACGTTGTTCTGTACTAGTCAGACCTCATCTGGAGCACTGAGTCCAGTTCTGGCACTACGCTTTAAGAAGGACAATTCAAACAAGATGTCGGAAAGGGCTGTGCGTGTGTTTACTTACAGGTAAGAGACATTTGGAGGGTGGTCAGCTTGCTTAGCCTCCTCAATCTGAGCTGCACTGATGTCTGTTCCAACCACCTTCTCAAAACGCTTTGCCAGCAGGTGACTACTTTGCCCTGAGCCACATCCCACGTCCACGGCCAGACAAAAGGAACTCCCCTTTTAAGGAAAGACAGCAACACGTCTCAAGAAAAATACCAATTCACTTACAAGGCTTCTTTCTATATTCCATTTACAAGCATACTTCAATAACAGGCTTCATTCAATACATACACACCTCCTCTGCTATTAGTCGAGCTACTGTGATGTCACAGAATGTCCATGGCCATTCTAATGACTGAGCGGGAAGCCAGTCCACATCCTTACTTTCTCCTACATACAAGTAGGTGTTGGACTTCCTTGGGTACATGTGCCCTTATAGAATGAGCCATTTTATGTATGGTCCTTGGCCATTTCTACAATCCATCTGCCTATCAAGACCGGCCAAGATTCAAACCGGGAAGAGTCAATAGAGAAAGAAGAGGCACTATTGATCTCCAAGTTCTCAGCGTTCCAGTCCATCCACTGGTTCCTCCTGGCCTCCCTATAAATACTTCCAAGTCTTTGTCCGGACAACAGCCAGACTCTCTGATTTGCTCTCTCTATATTTTTACCTTCCTATGTGTTCCAATTGCTTGCTAATGGTCAGAGCTGACTGGTTATTCTTGCTCAATGGAAGCTAATGATTAGATGTTGTTTGTTGCATGGTCTGAGACCTGTCCATACACTTTCCATGTACTCCAACATGCAATTATCAGGTCCCTATTTATTTACCAGGCACAATCCTATTTTCTAGATTCTGTCTCTGATCCAACAACGTCTATCCTTGGAAATGGGGAAAGTAGAGTAATTGGATTAAAATTAACAAATGAAGAAAATATTTTTACAAGCTTCTTTCTCCTTGAAAACTGCTCAAATGTTACTATTATCTGTCTAAAATGTTTGCAATACAATATTTTTAATTTGCAAACTTTTAAAAAACAATCTTATGGTTTGACAAGAAAGTAATTATCATTTTCACTTCACAATTAGGAGCACGCTTAATAGGACAACAGAGGCCTTTCTTAACTAAAAATGCAGGTGCTCTGAGCCAGTCACTCCTTATACCAAGTCAAACCATTAAAGCTTTGTTGTGCATTCATTATGCCTCACAGCTATTTCTATTTTCACTGCTGATTTTTTTAAAAGCAATTTCGCAGGGGTGGAGGATGGAGTGGGAACATCCAGTATTATTTGTAAAAGCGAAACAAAGCGCTAGTCCCCACAAGTGCAGTTACGTTATTCTGCTATACTACAGCACCACTTAGAAGTTATCTAGAGAAATGGCAGGAAAAGAAAATATGTAGACATCCAATTCTGCAATGAAACTGGAAGAAGAGCAGATTCAACAGCCTTGTCTAGAAAAGTTCTTTATCCAGACCAGCTCAATACCATCATGAATTGACAGTCCAGGGATCAGACAGGAGTCTTTCCCAGACCTGCCTGGAAATAGCAGGAATTAAACCTGGGATCTTATGCATACAAAGTATGTGCTCTGCTCTTCTCCTAAAAATAAATTAAGAGTCTAGTCCTCATCGTTCCGAATAAAAAGCTGTTAAATAGGAACATTAGAAGCTGAATCGGATCACTGGTCCATCTAGTTCAGTATTGTTGACACTGACTGGCAGCAACTCACCAGGGTTTCAGGCAGGGGTCCTTCCTAGCCTACCTAAGTGTCCGACATTGAATCCGGGACCTTTTGCATGCAAAACGCGACTCTATGACGCCTTTCCAACATTCTTTCATATTCTTTCTGTCTTCCAGCGGAGACTTTCTGTCATCCCTTACCTTTTTGTCTACGTATGAGAAGATCACAGCTTGCAAGTTCGCCTGGGGCGAGAACCTGTATTTCTGATAGAAAGCAGCGTGGTCTTTACCCTCAAACAAACGAGTGGCCATCTTCGCAGCTTAAAACAGCGGCTCCTCCTTTTCCTTCTTTTGGCGTGGAAGAATAAACTTTGCTCTTCCAAATCTTGGCTTTGTAGGAAGCCAGAGTCGCTCACGATCGCCCTCCTCCCTTACGGGAAAATGTAAAATCTGGAATGGAGTTTGAAGGAACGGCTCCTTCGTAAATAAAACTATTGAGAAAGAACAGTGCGTTAGAGCAGCTTTCCCCAAACTGTTGGAATTGGAATTTCCACAGTTTCCAACAGTTTGGAAGATGTGCAGTTTGGAAGATGTGCATTCCAACACAAAGATGTGTTGGACTGCAATTCCAATGGCCACGCTGCTGGGAATGATGGGAGTTGCAGTCCAACACGTCTGGAGGGCATCAGATTAGGGAAGGCTGTGTTAGAGACACTTCAAAACATTTTAACTGAAACTTTCCCAACATTATTATTGCTGATCACTTTATCTTGTTTGTTTATTTATTTGTTACATATTTATACCGCCCAATAGCCGAAGCTCTCTGGGCGGTTCACAAAAATTAAAACCATAATAAAACAACCAACATGTTAAAAGCACAATTACAAAATACAGTATAAAAAGCATTAAATTGTTTTTAACTTTGTATGCCACCTAGGGTACTTAGTATAAGTACAGGATATTAGATATACTTTTATTTATCCCTTTACAGCCCAGATTCATCCAGAAGAGAGCAGCACAGAACCAGGCAGGAAGAATTATTTTACAAATAACTATTTTGCAAGAAGAAGAATAGATTTTGGCTTAATGCTTTATCATAGAATAGCAGAGTTGGAAGGGACCTACAAGGCCATTGAGTCCACTTTAGGCTTAGTGGTTTTTCATTTCGCTTGTTGGAAGGTGAGGATCAGAGCCTGCCCAAAGTATTGCGTCCTGTTCTGGGCTCCACACTTCAAGAAGGATGTGGACAAGCTGGAGTTTGTTCATAGGAGGGCAATGATGATGATCAGGGGTCTTGAAACAAAGCCCTATGAAGAGAGGCTGAAACAACTGGGCATGTTTAGCCTGGAGAAGAGAAGATTGAGGGGAGACATGAGAGCACTCTTCAAATATTTAAAAGGTTGTCACATAGAGGAGGGCCAGGATCTCTTCTCGGTCATCCCAGAGTGCAGGACATGGAATAACGGGCTCAAGTGACAGGAAGCCAGATTCCGGCTAGACATCAGGAAAACTTTGTCACTGTTAGAGCAGTATGACAATGGAATCAGTTACCTAGGGAGGTGGTGGGCTCTTCTACACTGGAGGCCTTCAAGAGGCAGCTGGACAACCATCTGTTGGGTATGCTTTCGGGTGGATTCCTGCACTGAGCGTTGGACTCGATGGCCTTATAGGCCCCTTCCAACTCTACTATTCTATGAAAACATTTTGCTGCCTGAAATGGATGCATAGTCAAGATGCATAGTTAGGCAAGGGCAGTTATTTTGGCACATCAGGTAGAAAATCCCACCTGTGCCTCTCCTCCTGCCTGGCAGTAAAAATACAGCAACTATAAAATAACCAATTTGCTGCCCTATCATGATGTCCCAAACCAACTGCCTGAGGCAAGCTGCCTCACTCTGCCTAATGGTAGGGCCAGTCCTGCGAGGATGCCTGCACAGACAATCATAAAAGGGAAATTTGGAACGCTTTAAAACAGGCTATTTCGGGTGGTTTATTATTATTTCCATTTGGTTTAACATTGCATGTGAATTTGGTGAATCACGATGCCTCAAGTAAGTTACAAGCATATTTGGATCTGTGCATGTGTGGAGATTTTGTGGCTCACTCCCCCATTCCCATCTAATCCTTTATGGGATATGAATTTTGCTGCATTTGATCCCTTAGATCCAGTCATTTTGATTTTTTTTTAATGGGGTTTGGTACAGAATGGGTTGATAAAACGTTATGCACCAATTTCTTGTCAATAACATCTTGTGTGTATGTAACACGTAGCACTTTGTTTTGGTTTGAATGCATGTGGATTTTTTATTTTTTATTTTTTTGTGCACAGACAAAACACACGCGTGCACAGATTCCATACGTTGTAACTGCCAATTCCAGTGTTCTGCATGGTTTGTGGCTGTAAAAGGATTAATTGTTCTTACTTTTATACCCTTAGTTTTACTCTACACTGTGCCTGTTTGGTGCATTCTCTTCCCCTTCTTATTGTTTTATTATGATTCTATTAGAATGTAAGGCTACGCGGCAGGGTTTTGCTATTTTATTGTTTTACTCTGTACAGCACCATGTACACGGATGGTGCTATATAAATAAATAAATAAATAAAAATAATAGAAATATAATACTCATTCTCAAGTTTCTCCAATTTATCTGTTTTATTTATGCAATGATTTTCTTTATAAGGAGGCTGTTCCAGATTACTCTGTTCCATGTTTTACAGTCATCTCTCCTTGACCTAGAAATGAACTAGTTATAGGCTACCCACAGAGATGAATATTAACTTGAGCAAATTTGAGAAAGGTAGTGGTGTTAGCCTGTACCAGCAAATCAAAGAGTCTTGTATCGCCTTTAAGGCTAACTGTTTTGTGGCATATGGACAAAAGCCCAATTTTTCACCTGATGAAGTGGACTTTAGTCCATAAAAGTTTAGGCCACAATCAGATTGCAATCCTATATGCGCTTAGCTAGGAGTAAGCCCCATTGAACTCAATGGGGCTTACTTTTGAGTATACATGTATAGGATTGTCAATTGTTGCTCCAGTTGGCCTGGTTTCCAGAATTCCCCAGTGCCTATGGTCATCCTAAATCGGATTGCCACACAGAAGACGTTTCGTTGTTTTTTGTATCTTGTGCAGTAAGTCCATTCACTCCTTTTGGTAGGGTGACCCTATGAAAA
Organism: Elgaria multicarinata webbii; assembly: GCF_023053635.1. Classification (NCBI taxonomy): domain Eukaryota; kingdom Metazoa; phylum Chordata; class Lepidosauria; order Squamata; family Anguidae; genus Elgaria; species Elgaria multicarinata. The sequence goes on from NC_086192.1 coordinate 12,904,027, forward strand.
GGAGGACAGGGCTCCTGTATCTTTAACAGTTGCATAGAAAAGGGAATTTCAGCAGGTGTCATTTTATATATGAAGAACCTGGTGAAATTCCCTCTTCATCACCACAGTTAAAGCTGCAGGAGCTATACTAGAGTGACCAGATTTAAAAGAAGGCAGGGCTCCTGCAGCTTTAACTGGTGTGATGAAGAGGGAATTTCTGCAGGTGCTGCATGCATACCAATGACTCCTGCTGAAATTCCCTTTTCTATGCAACTGTTAAAGATACAGGAGCCCTGTCCTCCTTTTCATACGGTCACCCTATCATAGCATAGTAGAGCTGGAAGGGGCCTATAAGTTAGGGTGACCACATGAAAAGGAGGACAGGGCTCCTGTATCTTTAACAGTTGCATAGAAAAGGGAATTTCAGCGGGTGTCTTTTGTATATATAGAGCACCTGGTGAAATTCCCTCTTCATCACACCAGTTAAAACTGCAGGAGCTATACTAGAGTGACCAGATTAAAAAGAGGGCAGGGCACCTGCAGCTTTAACTGGTGTGATGAAGAGGGAATTTCTGCAGGTGCTGCATGCATACAAATGACACCTGCTGAAATTCCCTTTTCTATGCAACTGTTAAAGATACAGGAGCCCTGTCCTCCTTTCCATAGGGGTCACCCTACTTTTGGGAGAACCTCGAAAGTGAACCGAATTCACTATCAACCAATTCTCCGTTTTCCCCACCACCACAAGCCAGCAGTGCAAAGCACTGGTTGGTTCACCCGAGTTTGCTGTCACAAATCCTGCCACCTTTCCCTAACAGCCACGCAGAGTGCTGATTGGCTAGCCCCAGTAGCCGTCACTCCAAAGCCAACAGAGGGACGATTGGCTGGCCCTTGTTGCAACCCCATATATGGTCGTCGGATTGCCCAGTCCCGTATCTTGCAGATTTGACAATTCAACTCTTCTAGCCAATGAGGGAAGTCACAGGATTGATACGGAAGGGAAGTGTTGTTCCTCATAGAGATAGGCAAAAGTTAGAGTCACAATTCAACTCTCTGAGGACAGAACTTCCTGGTTCCCTTTGAAGTTATTTTATTATTTATTTATTTATTTATTTATTTATTTATTTATTTATTTATTTATTACATTTTTATACCGCCCAATAGCCGAAGCTTTCTGGGCGGTTCACAAAAATTTTGGGGTCACCCCCCCCACCCCACCCCACAACCCAGGGGGATTGAGAGCAGACTATTGAAAATACGGGATTTTAGTGTTGCTGTGTTTGGTCAACTGCATCCCCACACTCACACACACATGACAAAATAGGAGCAAAAGCAGAGCTTGTGCTGTTTCTAATCCAGATTTTATTGCACGTGAAAGTGCATTGTTGTTACTTTGAAACATTTTTAAATGTTTTAAAAGTGCCGCCAATGTCAAAATAACCTATTGTTACCCATATTTTAGTTTGGGTGTGTATGTGTTTTTGAAATATAGCGACTTACGACAGCCGTGCAGTGTTGTCCACTGTTCATATCCTAGGTTAAAGACGCTGCTGAAGTTACGAGTTCCCGGTTCTTCATTCGCACGAAAGTTTGAAATTAGCTCAGCCAGAAACTTAATAAGGAACTAAGGTGCCACCTGCACCTTAAAATAAGCCTCAGCCTACCCAATATGTATCAAAGACATGTGAAGTCCTTATTTCGTTCTACTCTCCACTAGTGAGATAGGATGACCATATGAAATGGAGGACAGGGCTCCTGTATCTGCAGTTAAAGCTGCAGGAGCTATACTAGAGTGACCAGATTGAAAAGAGGGCAGGGCTCCTGCAGCTTTAACTGTTGTGATGAAGGGGGAATTTCACCAGGTTCTCCATATATACAAATGACACCTGCTGAAATTCCCTTTTCAATGCAACTGTTAAAGATACAGCAGCCCTGTCCTCCTTTTCATGGGGTCGCCCTAACTTGGCCTTGATCTTCAGCCAGTTTAGTGCTGTCCAAGGTGCTGACATGCCCTTCTTGGCCTGTTGCGATCCTGAACAGCCTCAAGGTGCTCTGTTCGTTGTGTTCTGCTTTTGTTGTTGATACGGTTGCTTGGTTTCATTTCTGTACACCACTTTGACTCTTGCGTTGTTTTCACTTTGAATACTGTTTTCATACAAAATTGGCACACATAATTTGCAAGTAAACGAATCGGTTTCCAGTTCTTTTGTGTTCCTACATAGCTTGATATGACTTCGGTCCATCGTATGCGTCCTTGCCCGTTAGTAATTGTCACTGCTTTGTAATGACCTCCCCTGGGAAGCTAGGCCTGAGCTAGAACAGGACAAATGGCAGAGCTGTTGCAGGAGAAAACCAGATTCTGAGCTAATGAAAGCTACTCAACTGATGTGTTCCAGCAGCGGACGGGAAGTCTCCTAAAAGACAGAACCCAACTTCCTTCCACACAAAAATGCATTCACTACTGAATACTTGGTCCAACACTTCTATCTTTCCATTTCAGTATGTTTCTTGCTCTCGTTGTTAAAACAAAACAAAACACCCACACAGATCTTAAAAGTGCAGCGCTTGTTTCAACGTGTAGTTTTACATTTCACTACGTCTTTTCCTCTCACTGTTAAAATCGTAAATCTTTTATGGTTGCTGCTGCTGCTGTTGTTGTTTTGATTTCTGTGCACCAGTCTGGCTCTGTTGTTTTCGCTCTGAATGCCGTTTTCATACAAAATTGACATATTTAGACTCAAATAAACCAACAGCACTGCCATCTTCTGACTATTTGATGGTATTGTATCACACCACACATTTGGAATTCAGTAGCCTCTATGCCTGTAATAGCTCTTGAGAGGCGGAAATCTAAGGCATTTGCCATTTTTCCTGCAATGGAGGGATAGATCCTTGGTTCAGTTGCTCTTCCCACTTGCTCCATTGCATATGAAATTCAAATTAAGCTTAAAATGCATTCCTTTTCTCCTTCCTGTTGAGCTCAGGACACTAGAGATAACTTTTTTGAGCAATGGCAGTTCGTTACCTTGTCGTGGTGCTGGAGTTTGAGCACCTCAAAGATGCCATGAGCTAAACCGTGACGGGACACCCGAGACGGGAAGGTCATGGTAGAGAGGTCAGACTAAATACGATCCCTGGGGAAGGTAATGGCAACCCACCCCAGTATTCTTGCCGTGAAAACTAAATGGATCAGTACAACCAGAGATATGTCGGTATACCATCGGAAGATGGGACCCCCAGGTCAGAAGATGGTCAAAATGCTACTGGGGAGGAACAGAGGATAAGTTCAACTAGCCCCAGATGTGATGATGCAGCTAGCTCAAAGCCGAAAGGACGGTGCTGGTGGTGAACGACGAATCCGATGCTCTAAAGGTGGCAACGGCCGACAGAAAGCTCTGGCGTGGGCTGGTCCATGAAGTCACGAAGAGTCGGAAACGACTGAACGAATAAACAACAACAAAGTTTTTCTTCAAATCTTTCCATTTTCCTCCTATTTCTTCTCAGTTCTCTCTCACATTCTCCGGCTTTCCTTCCTTTCTCTTCCTATTTAAAAAGGAAAATAAAAGATTTTCTTTTAATAATAATAATAATAATAATAATAATAATAATAATAATAATAATAATTTTATTTCTTACCCGCTTCTCCATTTTGATCGAGGTAAACGATAAAATACATAAAACTGAATTAAAACATAATATACATTGTTAAAACATCCTAAAAAACATTCTAAAAACATCTTAAAATGTTTTAACCTTAGAAAGAACAGGAAATATAACTTTAGGGGCATTCAGGCCTGTGTGAGCGATGCCTGTAAATCCTTTCCAAAAACTACAACCCCAGGATGTAAATGCAACCAGGGGTGTTTGCTAAGTTCCTAAAAGATTTGGGGCACAAGCCGATGGATGACAAATTTGCATATGCTAATTTATATGTATGCCTGCACAGTTAGAAATAATTACTATAATTTAAATTTCAGAGCAGTGGGCTAATTAACTTCCCATCTAAATCACACACCATAATAAGCTTCATTATACTAACCTGGTCAAAATACAGCCTGCATTGAGATAGAGGTAATTGTTTTAATCAGTTTAACATTAATGGATTATTAATTCCTTAAAAACAAGGCAGTTATTTGACTAACACCCCTTGTTCCAGAACACTCTTGCTTGAAAAAGTGACCCACTCTTGGTAACACAACTGTTTTTTGAAGTAAACATGCTTACACTGCAATCCTATACATGTCTACTCAGGCCTTAGCTAGACCTAAGGTTTATCCCGGGATTGTCCCAGGGTCCTCCCTGCCTGCTCCCGGGATATTCTTGGCCATTAAGATGGCATTGTTCCTATTAGGTCTTTGGTCTTACAAGATGGGGTTGTTAGAAGCCCTGATGTTGCCAAAAGAATTGGCTAATTTGTCTACAAACAAGCTAGACAACCCTGGTGAGATGAATCAAAATCTGCATCTTGATGTGCCATAAGGCCTTTCCTTCTGTTATGTGTGGGTTGGGTTGGGTTGAATATCTGCTCATTCAGTGAAGGGTAGTGCTATCTCTGTGAGCTTTAGCAGCGATGCCCCAAATCTGCAGGACTGACACATTAAAATCAGTGTCATCCTTATAATACTATAAATTGGATACCGTTGCCTTGGCCTGTTTTCTGTAAATGGGATGAGCAACCCCCCCAAAAAGTACAAGAATTGCTAAATGCCATTGCTGGAACATTTTGTGCCTGTTGCATCTAAGCAATGCAAAACACAACCTGCGACCTTCTGAAACATCTTCAAATTTCTAATCAGTTAAATCGTGTAGCAGTAAGAGGAGCACAGGGGAACACAGCTCTGGGGTCTTTTTTTCAGAGCAGTAGTAGAAATGTCATCTGACAGAGTGCCGGTTGATGGATGCTCCTTGTTCTAGCAAATGATTTGGGTAATAAAGTGGCTTTTGGTCTTTACAGTTTCTGTTTTTAACAGATTAACGTAGAGGAAGTCAAAGGGTGAGAGAGGCTGGATACTCTCTGCGTACTTACTGTGTTCTTAATCCCACTTTTCAGAAAAAATATTGTCTCCCGAAGAAGCTCACAATATAAAAGAGAGAATCCCTCGCACCAGGCTTGCAAGCTAAAAAGACATGTCCCACAAGAGAAGGCGAGTGGATGGAGACGGTAAAGAAGGGAGGTGAGTTTTCAAGGCTAGAACAAGCTGGTGAGGTATAAGCAGGCATTTAAATGTAGTTTGGGCCAGGCTGATCGTCCCCTGCTAGTGGTGTGGCTTGAATAGCAATTGGTGGCTGTCGTTTCTTTGGCCAATGGATGGGTTGAATAACCGGCAGCGGGCAGTTGGAGCAGAGGGTTCTTTCTGGCAGGGAAGGGGAAGCAATCTCCCTGCAATTGCTACTTCTGCCTTCAATGGTCAGGCCAGGTTGGTCTCCCCTTTGGCTTGACATTATTTCTGGGAAGCAGGTGGTGAAGCCCAAGGTCCCCTGATTGAGGCAGAAGCCAGAGTGTGCTTCTGCTCTGCAGTCCCAGGGCAATTTGTTATAGCGATTGAAAATGGCAACTCTTCTGTGCAAAACAGTTTGCATTTCTCATTGGAAGCAAATGGTTGAGTGATTTCAGCTGACCCAAGATCTTTTCTTAAATAAAGCTCGGCGTGGTTTACACGTTCTGGGAGGCATCTGGTTGACAGGTAGCAGAGAAGAGACGATTGAGGGGAGACATGATAGCACTCTTCAAATACAGGAAAGGTTGTCCCGCAGAGGAGGGCCGGGATCTCTTCTCGATCCTCCCAGAGTGCAGGACACAGAATAACAGGCTCAAGTTACAGGAAGCCAGATTCCGGCTGGACATCAGGAAAAGCTTCCTGACTGTTAGAGCAGTATGACAATGGAATCAGTTACCTAGGGAGGTTGTGGGCTCTCCCACACTGGAGGCTTTCAAGAGGCAGCTGGACAACCCTCTGTCAGGGATGCTTTAGGGTGGATTCCTGCATTGAGCAGGGGGTTGGACTTGATGGCCTTGTAGGCCCCTTCCAACTCTACTATTCTATGATTCTATGAAATACTTGATAGGTTGTCACACAGAGGAGGGCCAGGATCTCTTCTCGATCCTCCCAGAGTGCAGGACACAGAATAACGGGCTCAAGTTACAGGAAGCCAGATCCTGGCTGGACATCAGGAAAACCTTCCTGAATAATAATAATAATAATAATAATAATAATAATAATAATAATAATATATTTATTTATTTGTTACCCACCTCTCCCTCTGGATCAAGGCAGGATACAATACAAATAAAACCACCATAAAACACATACAACTAATTCAAACGTTTAAAACCAGTGCATCATTAAAAGCAGCACACCATTAAAAAAAGGCATCTTAAAATTCTGCTGGGTAGGCCTGCCAGAAGAGATCAATCTTTATGGCTTTCTTAAATTCTGGAAGAGTGTTAAGTTGACTGTTAGAGCAGTACGACAATGGAACCAATTACCTAGGGAGGTTGTGGGCTCTCCCCCACTAGAGGCAGCTGGATAGCCGTCTGTCGGGGATGCTTTAGGGTGGATTCCTGCATTGAGCAGGGGGTTGGACTCGATGGCTTTAGAGGCCCCTTCCAACTCTACTATTCTATGCTTCTATGTAACATGTAGTTTTCCCATGAGTACCAGAATTACCAAGATGAAACGGGAGATGGTGCTATAATAATCATAAAGAAAGACCACCTGCACGTTCCCCAATGCATTCTTCGTTCATTCGTCTTACAGGACAGAACGCTGTTCATGAAAAAGGATGTTGGCACTCAACAATTGGGGATCTTTACTCAAATTCAGCCTCCGGCAGGGAGATGGAATAACAGGGCAGTCCTGGGAAGGAACAGTTAAGAAGGCGTGGGATGTTTGGAAGGGGAGTATTTTCTTTTCTTTTCTTTTTTACAACATTCCAAATATAGCGTGTTTCTGCCCTTTATTCATCCCGTTATTGATGGCTCCTGTCCTACTTCAGGGATTTAAACCGTGCAGATTAAGCCACTGTCCTTCAGATGTCCATTTGCTGATATTCTTTTTCTCTCTCTCTCTCTTTTCACTTGCTGAGAGCATGTCTAAAAAAAGACTGGGAAGCTGTTCAAAAAATGCACTTTAATAAGCAGTAGCCTGCATGGCTGACAGTCCTCTCTGTGATGCATATGTACATGTTCAACCTGGCACATGAAACCGGTGTTCATCACAGCGGCACAGCGTGTAACTTCCATTGGCATTTAGTGTGACAAGCTGGTGAAAATATGTCATTCAGTTAAAAAAAGAGCCACAGCTTTTATGGAGGCAAGACAGAGTAAGGTATTGCACTACGGCAATGGAACCAGTTACCTAGGGAGGTGGTGGGCTCTCGCACACTAGAGGCCTTCAAGAGGCAGCTGGACAACCATCTGTCAGGGATGCTTTAGGGTGGATTCCTGCACTGAACGAGGGGTTGGACTTGATGGCCTTGTAGGCCCCTTCCAACTCTACTATTCTATGATTCTATGATTCTATTCCATGAAAAATACATTTCTCCCCCCAACACCACATCTCTTTTCTGCATTATTTATCAGAGCCAGCTTCAGGCATAAGGGAGGCCTAGGCAATGATGTCTCTTTCTACTGTGAAAGAGCCCTGGCTGGCTTACTTTGGCAGCAGCCACTGGGCAGAAGGGTATAACCACACTTTTAATTTCTCACAATGCCCTGTAGTGCTGTTAGGTCAGAGGGGGTGGGAAAGGTGTTTTAACTCAATGGCCCTATCTGGATAGTAGCCCTCAAGGCAGTAGTGTAATAGAGAAGGAGTAGCGTTTATTTATTTATTATATTTCTGTGCTGCCCAATAGTCAAAGCTCTATGGCAATTCACATAATAGAGATTAAAGCCATAAAATATAAGAACATAATATAAGGAGGAGAGCAACAAGGATGATCAGGGGGTCTGGAAACAAAGCCCTGTGAGGAGAGACTGAAAGAACTGGGCATGTAGTGTAGACACAAAAAATACAAGCTCAGGTGCTCAGGAGATTGTATATATATTTTAATTAAAAAAAAATTATCCAGAAGTGCTCAACGTTTCGGACTAGATGTCCTTCGTCAGGAGCTGGAAAGGGATAACGAGCTGCAATTGGGCTGCTGTAGTTCAAAGTATCTTGAATTTCAGTTTGTAGCTGCTTTCTTGCAATCTTCAGGGTTCTGTGCTAGAGCTGCATTCATAGTTTTTGAATCAAGAATGCACAATTCAAGATACTTTGAACTACAGCAGCCCAATCGCATTTCGTTATCCCTTTCCAGCTTCTGACGAAGGACGTCTAGTCCGAAACGTTGAGCACTTCTGGATAATTTTTTTTTAAAAAAAATTATAAAAATAATTTTATACAATCTCCTGAGCACCTGAGCTTGTCTCTTTTGCGTCTACACCAGCTGTGACACAGCCACACATGTTTACATGCGTGCGTACTAGGATCTGGGTGCATCTACCTTGCACCTGCAGAGATTTCAATCCTGCGTGCTAAGAGGAGGAGGAGGCTGAAACACAGTGATGCTCCTGAACCCACCCACTCCAGTGCACAAATAGACGACTGGGACTCTCCCTGGTTAATGGGAACATGTGGAGCGTAAACCCCTCGTAGGCTGTGAGCGTGTCCAAAAAGCACCAACTCACTGTACAGAATGCATTGCACATAATTTGCAAGTGTCAGCCACCCATTTTGTTCTCGGTGTTAAAAGCACTCGGGAAGCAGTGAGCTTGCTTCAGTGCCATTAAACCTCCAGTTTCCTCATATGGGGCGGCAAATTCCTTTTGGCTGCAGTCAAAAGCAAAAACCCTACGGCCTGTAATTGCAGGTAATGGCAGCCTGGAATTAAGGTAGCTAGGAGGAGTTTGCTTTTGTCCACTGCCTTTTCAACAAAAGGCCCTCCTGCTGACCCCAAAGGTTGGTTTTAAATTGCTGCTTCCCAGGGAAGAAGAGGTCACAAAATGGAGTGTGCAGCCCGTGGAATGAGGCAGAAGCAGAAAAAAGCAGCAATTGTTGAGGGATTTCATTTAGTGCAGGGCAAATAGTTTCCCCGCAGGCTTTCACTCACCTGCTGTTGTGTGACTCATCACATCAGTAGCACCAGTGAGTCAGGGCCATTTCAGACACTTAGCAGAAGTGTGAGGATTTTTTTTTTTAAAAAAAAACTATACTCGTGTTAGGACAGATTCAGCATCAATAGCCGTATTCTATTTTCATGTAATGAAATCCGTAATGATATATTTCTCAATAGAAGGGAAATCAGAGCAGAAATAATGGGTGTTTCTACATTAAGGAAAAAGCCTGCACCCTTGCCAGGTTTTGCCCCCACCCTCAGGTCTTTCCACATTCACTATGAGCGCCTTTAGATGGCAACCAACAGTGACCATGTGATTTGTCTTATTATTTTCTTAAGCGAGATTACTGTGGGAAGGCACAAGAGACAACCTGGAGGTTGATGGAGTCATGTAAAGGATCCACAAACTTCTGTGAGTGGTCAATCCACCCCTGTAGAAAGCTCAGAATTTCACCAACACCAAAATAGTGCCAAAATTCTCAATTTCACCATTCAAATTTATTTATTTATTTATTTATTTATTTATTTATTTATTTATTACATTTTTATACCGCCCAATAGCCGAAGCTCTCTGGGCGGTTCACAAAAATTAAAATCATCATAAAACAACCAACAAGTTAAAAATACAAATACAAAATACAATATAAAAAGCACAACCAGGATAAAACCACGCAGCAAAATTGATATAAGGTTAAAATACAGAGTTAAAACAGTATAATTTAAATTTAAGTTAAAATTAAGTGTTAAAATACTGAGTGAATAAAAAGGTCTTCAGCTGGCGACGAAAGGAGTACAGTGTAGGCGCCAGGCGGACCTCTCTGGGGAGCTCATTCCACAACCGGGGTGCCACAGCGGAGAAATCTTTGGGTGGAAAATCTCCAGGATGGAGAAATTCTTGTTTGACGTTTTTAAGTGTGAAATTTTAACACCATTACAACAAGAAAGACATGGATGTTTTAGAATTGTTTTGATGTCTAATGCTAAATGTCTTTGTATGTCAGCACCCAAAGAGTAACACTATTGCATGTCAGCTGTCAAACACTAAATTCTAGGCCTGCGGTGTTCAATTAGGTAGATTAATTGATTTAGAGTGCAATCCTATGCATGTTTAGACAAATTAAGTGTCTACAACTTCCAGTATTCTCCAGTCAGAATGCTAAGAGTGATAGGACTTTTTTCTGTCTAAACATAGAATCCTAGAATAGTAGAATTGGAAGGGGCCTATAAGGCCATCGAGTCCAACCCCCTGCTCAATGCAGGAATCCACCCTAAAGCATCCCTGACAGAGGGTTGTCCAGCTGCCTCTTGAAGGCCTCTAGTGTGGGAGAGCCCACCACCTCCCTAGGTCACTGGTTCCATTGTCGTACTGCTCTAACAGTCTGGACGTTTTTCCTGCTGTCCAGCCAGAATCTGGCTTCCTGTCACTTGAGCCCGTTATTCTGTGTCCTGCGCTCTGGGAGGATCAAGAAGAGATCCTGGTCCTCCTCTGTGTGACAACCTTTCAAGTATTTGAAGAGTGTTATCATGTCTCCCTTCAATCTTCTCTTCTCCTGGCTAAACATGCCCAGTTGTTCCAGTCTCTCATTGCACCCTAAAAAACCTGTGTTTGACTAAAATTTGCCCCCAATTAACCTGGTAGCGGTTTTTTTTTTTTTAATAGGAATATTTATAAAAAATGGAAATGGAATCAGGAAAGTCTCAGTTTGAGCCATTCCTTTTCAACTGCAGTGCTTCTATCTGCAATACGCGCATAATAATACTGTTCTACCCTACAAGATAGTTGTAAAAATTACAACACGATAGAGCATGATACAGAGGGCTTTGCCTCTCTTATGTTAAGTAATATTATTGAATATTTCTTAAGCACAGCAGCCAGGTGGCATTGCTGACAGAACTATTAAAGCAGATACGGTGCCTGCCTGCAAACTTAACACCGAAAGTAAACATGAAACATGAGAAAAGGAAGCGGAATGAAATATAAAAAGAGAAGTAGGGATAGATGAGGAGGAAGAAGTAGAAAATGTCACTTAAGCCTGAGAGACAGGTCAATCAACTGAGAAAAGGCAGTAGTGCAAAAAGTTAAGAAAGCACGGAATTGATGTACAATTATATACCACCCCGTAGTTGAAGCTCTCTGAGCGGTTTACACAGAATAACGTAAAACAGTACAAATGGCAAAATACTTTTTGTGCCCAGTTGGAGAAATCATGCAAATGTGCACATTTGCGTTGCTCATACCGGCGTAGTATTTTAATTCATTTTAGCACCATCTAGCACCAGCTGTAGCAGAGTAAAACGCCTAATTGTAACAGAATTAAAGCCCAAAATGTGTGTGGGTGTTGCTGGATTCGTTGTGGGTAGAGGGTGGGGGAAGGGAAACTGAAAAATACACACTTTGGGTTCTGAAGGCCAGAAGGAACTGACACTATGGAATCTCTTTGGTTTAGTGGCACAAACAGCATGTACCTTACAAGGCAGCGAGGATGAAACTCCTCTTGGCTTAAGAGCTTTGCTACGTTGACCCAGCTGCTCTGGGGCCTTTCTGACCTGGCAGCTGGATAAATTTCCACCCGCCTCCAGTTTCTTCCCCCCAATCTGCCAGCTGCAGCCTGGTAAGAGGAGCTGCTCCATAGCTGTGTAGGCAGGGGATGTTCCCAAGGCATAACCTTCAGGCGAAACATTGAAAGGAACTCTGTGACCCTCTCAGGATGTTCAGAGCACAATGCCAGCAAGGAGGAGACACCAACACAACTTCTGGGTTCCTAATCCTGCTTGGAGGTAGGATTGCCACCGGCCTGGAATTTCTGCATTTGAGCCTGTTGGTACACACAAAGGAAGGGATTGGAAAACCTGGGTCAATGCAGGTGCCACATCCGTTGTGAAGTTGGGTAGGATTTCCCTGTGCAACTGATGGTGACTGGCAACCAGGACGTGGCAACCAGGAAGATCAGGGGTCTGGACAAAGGCCTATGAAGAGAGACTGAAAGAACTGGGCAGGTTTAGCCTGGAGAAGAGAAGATGGAGGGGAGACATGATAGCAGTCTTCAAATACTTAAAAGGTTGTCACACAGAGGAGGGCCAGGATCTCTTCTCGATCCTCCCAGAGTGCAGGACACAGAATAACGGGCTCAAGTTACAGGTTGTGGCCAGTCCCACACTAGAGGCCTTCAAGAGGCAGCTGGACAACCATCTGTCAGGGATGCTTTAGGGTGGATTCCTGCATTGAGCGGGGGGTTGGACTCGAATGCCTTGTAGGCCCCTTCCAACTCTGCTATTCTATGATTCTATGATTCTATGAAAGCTGAGGTAGTTAATGTTGAAAAGTTGCATGTGACAATTGTATTAACTGGGGAGCCTCCCTCCTCTCACTTTCCCCCCCTGTCTGGGGCACCAAAGTTCATTGACTACGACGTCATCTGCTGACCAGAATTTTAAAAATAGAAAGAAAAACAGCTAAAAATAGCGCTGGGAGGATCTTGGCGGTGGAGCTGAAAAGGCAAGAAAAAGCTGCAGAGGGATGAACCCACCTTCACATGAAACATTTGGGCCACTCGGCGGCTTCCACGGCCCCGTGTGGGATGGAGAGTTATTTCCTCCTGACCTTTCATCTCTTTCTCATTCTGCTCTTTGCTCCCTATGGATTAGTCGTTTCCGTTACCCAAAAGCCGAGGATAAAAACCGTCCACTTTGCGTGTTTGGTATCCACTCACTCCTTCTAATCGGCTAAAGGCAGTGCCTCTCAGGCTGGAGTCTGGCCACAGGCTTTAACTAAGACTCTTTCCCTCTATCTGATCCTGGAAGGGGGTGTGGGAGGGGGGCGTCGCAGCACAGGGAAGAATTAAGTTCCTGTGGGGGCCCCCCACTTCATTGCTTCTGCACTGCACATTCATTTCTAAAATTAACTTGGAATCGGTGCATGCACAATTTGCTGCGGCTCATACTTTGCTTGCATCTGTGCCCTTCCCCGATGGAGCTGAGGTGCACATGAGGGCAGCAGCAGCACCAAATACAAAAGAATAAAAAAAGAAAAGAAAAAGAGCCAAGCCCTATCAGACATATTGGACTACAAATCCCAATATCCCCCAGCCAGACCTGAGCATTACAGTCTAACACATCTGGAGGACACCAAGCTAGGGAACCTTAGTAGAAGCTGGCTACCTTAGAAGTATAACTCAAATTCTTGTAAGTTTCCACCAAAATGCATTGGGTAATTTTAACATTGCCCAACATTTTTCAGTGCCTCAATTTTTTCTTCTCCTTTTACATTTCTGTTTTTTGTGTGGCGCAGAGTGGTAAAGCAGCAGTTTCTGCAGCTGAAACTCTCCCCACGGCCTGAGTTCGATCCCAGCGGAAGCTGGTTTCAGGCAGCTGGCTCAGGTTGACTCAGCGTTCAGTCCTCCCGAGGTCAGTAAAAAGAGTACCCAGTTAGCTGGGGGAAAGGTAATCATGGCCGGGGAAGGCAACGGCGAACCACCCCGCTATAAGGCCTGCCAAGAAAACGTCAGCGAAAGCTGGCATCCTTCCAAGAGTCAGTAATGACTCAGTGCTTGCACAAGAGGTAACTTTCCTTTCCTTTTTGCACCAACACAGTTGCTTAATAAGTGAATCCAATCTACTGAATTATTTATTTTTTAAAGCGATGTGTCCAGATCTCAGGAAGTACCAATATTCTTCATCCGGAGTATCGTGCCCAGCTCCTGGTGCCACGTTTTAAGAAGGACATTGACAAACTGGAGTATGAAAGGCAACCAAGCTGGTGAAGGCCAGGACACCAAGTCCGACATGGAACAGTTTATGTATTTATTACATTTTTATACCGCTCAATAGCCGAAGCTCTCTGGACGGTTCACAAAAATTAAAACCATGAAAAGCACACAAAACAACCAACAGTCTAAAAACACAAAAGCAAAATACAATATAAAAAGCACAACCAGGGTAAAACCACACAGCAGGAATTGATATAGATTAAAATATGGAATTAAAACAGCAAAGTTTAAATTTAAGTTAATTAGGTGTTAAAATACTGAGAAAATAAAAAGGTCTTCAGCTGGTGATGGAAGGAATATCAGTGTAGATGCCAGGCGAACCTCTTTGGGGAGCTCATTCCACAGCCGGGGTGCCACAGCAGAGAAGGCCCTGCTCCTAGTAGCCACCTGCCTCACTTCCTTTGGCAGGGGCTCACGGAGAAGGACCCCTGTGGATGATCTTAAAATCCGGGCAGGTACATATGGGAGGAACCGTTCCTTCAAATAACCTGGCCCCAAGCCATTTCTTTGGAAGAGATGGCTTAGTAGAATCATAGAATCATAGAATAGTAGAGTTGGAATGGGCCTAAAGGCCATTGAGTCCAACCCCCTGCTCAATGGCCAGGATCTCTTCTTGATCCTCCCAGAGTGCAGGACATGGAATAACGGGCTCAAGTTACAGGCAGCCAGATTCTGGCTGGACAGCAGGAAAAACTTCCTGACTGTTAGAGCAGTACGACAATGGAACCAGTTACCTAGGGAGGTTGTGGGCTCTCCCACACGAGAGGCATTCAAGAGGCAGCTGGACAACCATCTGTCAAGGATGCTTTAAGGTGGATTCCTGCAATGAGCAGGGGGTTGGACTAGATGGCCTTGTAGGCACCTTCCAACTCTGCTATTCTATGATTCTGTGTAGGTTTTTCCCGGAGAAGAGAAAGTCAAGGGGAGGCATGATAGTTGTCCTTAAATATCTGAAGGGCTAACATTTGGCTTGCTCCTTGACTCTTCCTCCCAGTTTTATTTATTTATTTATTTTATTTATTACATTTTTATACCGCCCAATAGCTGAAGCTCTGTGGGCTTTGGTCTTGCCTACTGGCTAGCCCCGCCATTCCTGGCTCACTTCATACTGCTGCCTTGTCACTCATGCAGAAAACCGGGGTGTGGAAGCCAACCTTTCCTTCGTCAGATGCTAAAAGTAAACCCTTTGAGATGTAGGCGTGAAGTGTGCTTTCCATTTTGATGGAAGACGTTTGGGCAACACTATGCTAGAAAAACTGGTAGAAATTTAGAATTCTTCTGGTGATTCCTTCCACACACACACACACACACACACACACACACACACACACACACCTTGCAAGTCCTTGATAAGCCAGAAGCAGCGAAAGGAGAAGAAAAATGAAACCTGGTGGTGCAAAGGAAGAGTCAAGTGGGATTGATGTTTCATCCGAAAATAGGCAATGAGTCTAAACAAAGCAGCGTGCCATATTCCTTAGAGGCTGCTGCCACTTAATCACGCAGGCATTCAAAGAGGATCATGCACTGAGTTGATGCACTCCATGGGAAGTGCCGCTGATTTATTTATTTTAAAAAACACACACCCTATGTGCTGCCTACTAGAACACAGAAACATGAGAACACAAGACGAGCCCGCATGGATCAGACCAAAGAAACATAACAACCTAAGAGAACCCCAATTTTGGGGTGTGGGTGGGTGTGATTTTCCAGCTTTTTCCACCATTCTAAAAAGATGACCTGTCTGTCCTAAGGTGCAGTTACTGGCAGTGAGAACTTTAAGCTACAATGTGCTGTACAAAAGCCCTATGAGGAGAGACTGAAACAACGGGGCATGTTTAGCCTGGAGAAGAGAAGATTGAGGGGAGACATGGCAGCGCTCTTCAAGGACTTGAAAGATTGTCACACAGAGGAGGGCCAGGATCTCTTCTCGATCCTCCCAGAGTGCAGGACACGGAACAACGGGCTCTAGTTAAAGGAAGCCAGATTCTAGCTGTTCCTGACTGTTAGAGCAGTATGACAATGGAACCAGTTACCTAGGGAGGTTGTGGGCTCTCCCACACTAGAGGCCTTCAAGAGGCAGCTGGACAGCTATCTGTCAGAGATGCTTTAGGGTGGATTCCTGCATTGAGCAGGGGGTTGGACTCGATGGCCTTATAGGCCCCTTCCAATTCTACTATTCTAGGATTCTGTGTTTAGACAGAAAAAAGTCCTATCACTCTTAGCATTCTGGCTGGAGAATACTGGAAGTTGTAGACACTTAATTTGTCTAAACATGCATAGGACTGCACTCTAAATCAATTAATCTACCTAATTGAACACCGCAGGCCTAGAATTTAGTGTTTGACAGCTGACGTGCAATAGTGTTACTCTTTGGATGCTGCCACCTGCCAGGGATGCTTTAGGGTGGATTCCTGCATTGAGCAGGGGGTTGGGCTGGATGGCCTTATAGGCCCCTTCCAACTCGATGATTCTATTTTTTGTGTCTTTAGTCCTACTCCCTTTACCCACCTGAGAGATTCTCCAAAATTGAATTTGGGTTATAGGGAGCATCTGGGTTAGAGGGCTCACCTGAGTCACATGTTACAGCAATTTTGCTGGCTACCAGCCCTCTTCTGGGCACAACTCAATGTGCTGGTGATGACCTACGAAGCCCTGTACGCCTTGGGACCAAGTTATCTGCCAGCCCGTATTCTCCCATATGAGCCTGACCAGGTTTTAAGATCTTGAAGAGATAGCGAACAAAACAAAAACCAAATCTCCAGCCCCTGCCCCAAAGCACATACAATCAAATTCAGATAGCGGGGAAGGAGAAACAACCACTTACGCTTCATTTACATTTGAAAGTCCCACAAAGAGCGTTAGACTAGAGTGGACGTGACTAAAGCGAACTGAAATGCATTACGCTGTGATTTCCTTAGCCACCAGCAGGTGGGCCTGCTTCTTTTCTTCACTCAGCTGTAATGAATGTTCTGCTGAAAGGCACAATGACCCTACTCCAAAAAAGGAGTAAGGAATTCAGAGTGGAGGCAAAGGGAACCAGGGCTCCTGAATAATTTTCCAAATTTGTGTCCCTCCAGCCCAAGTATCTAAAGTCCCCTGTCATGTATTATAATAACGCCTCTAATTGGCCTGTTAAAAAAAAGGAAAGGAAAGCAGACTGTATAAATAAGAAGCCTGGTTAATGTTTCTGTTGGACAGGATTATGCTAATAAATGCATGTTAACGTTAGGCAAGGCCTGTTTTCAGCAGTGGGTTTACATGTATTTTGACAGCTGCAAAGGCCAACGTTAGCAAATACATTCCAGGAACAATGCTGTGGCAGCAGACACCAGACAGGCATGGCCGGCTGTCCCCCTGTGTTTATTCAAGACAGGGTGATCAGATGCAAAGTGGAGGGGCTGCAGCACAGGCACGGAGCATGTGCTTGGCATGCAAAATCCACCCAGCTCAACCCTTGGGTACCTCTAGTTCAGCCAGCGGGACTGGAGAAAACCATTCTCTGCTTGTGGGGATGCAGCAGGCTCCTAGCAAGAAAAGCTGCAGTGGTGTGAAATCTCCTCTTCTACGCACGTCTTCGAGGAATTGGAAGATCCTGCGGTTAGCTTTGGCATCTTAAGTCCAGAGCTGGGGCAGGATTGGGCCACACGATGTAGAAGGCAGGTGGTGTTCTTAGATGCTTACATTTCACGGTTGGACTACTGCAACCTTCTTCTCTCTGGCCTTCCTTCTTCTCACATCAGTCCATTGGTTTCTGTCCACCACTCTGCCGCAAAGATCATCTTCTTGGCTCGCCGCTCCGACCATGTTACTCCACTCCTGAAATCTCTTCATTGGCTTCCAATTCACTTCAGAATCCAATATAAACTTCTCCTGTTGACCTTCAAAGCTTTTCACGGTCTAGCTCCTTCCTATCTCTCCTCTCTCATCTCACACTATTGCCCCGCTCGTGCTCTTCGCTCCTCTGATGCCATGTTTCTCGCCTGCCCAAGGGCCTCTACTTCCCTTGCTCGGCTTCGTCCATTTTCTTCTGCTGCCCCTTACGCCTGGAACGCTCTTCCAGAACATTTGAGAACTACAAGTTCAATCGCAGCTTTTAAAGCTCAACTAAAAACTTTTCTTTTTCCTAAAGCTTTTAAAACTTGATGTTGTGCAGACTTTATACTGTTAGTTTTACCCTACCCTGTGCCTGTTTGCATTCTCTTCCCCTCCTTATTGTTTTACTATGATTTTATTAGATTGTAAGCCTATGCGGCAGGGTCTTGCGATTTACTGTTTTACTCTGTACAGCACCATGTACATTGATGGTGCTATATAAATAAATAAATAATAATAATAATAAATAATAAATATTATACGGAGTGCAAGAACCTGGCGTTCAAGTTGTGAATCTTCATTTTTCGCTGTCCAGTTCTTATTTTCGCTGTCCAGTTCTGGATTTTTCGCTGTCCCCTAAACGGAATTGCATTGAATTGATTTAAATTAAATCAATTAATGTTAAACATCTTAAACCCAGGTGTGAATAAGTATAAATATTTCTATCGACTCTGAATGTACATATGCGATGTATTATTTGACCCATGTAACCAGAACTACAAAACAATAAAAAATGACTTTTCCATTTAATATATTCGATAGTCTTAAATATATTTGCTGATCCAAAAATTATCGGGATTATTATATAACCCCATCCGGTGAACAAAGCCTGGATTGGGTACCACCTTGCACATTTAAATCAGAGCGGTTGTGTAAGAACATAGGAAGACCCCTTCTGGATCAGACCAAGGGTCCACCTAGTCCAGCACTCTGTTCACACTGGGGCCCACCAGCCGTTGGCCAGGGACCAACAAGGCAGGACATGGTGCAACAGCACCCTCCCGCCCATGTTCCCCAGCAACTGGTGCACACAGGCTTATTGCCTCGAATACTGGAGATAGCACACAACCATCAGGGCTAGTAGCCATGGATAGCCTTCACCTCCAGGAATTTATCCAACCCCCTTTCAAAGCCATCCAGATTGGTGGCCACCCCTACATCTTGTGGTAGTGAGTTCCATAATTTAACTCTGCACTGTGTGAAGAAGTCCTTCCTTTTATTTGTCCTGGTGTTGGACTAGGGAAGCCTGGGTTCTAATCCCCACTGGTCCATGAAGCTCATTGGGTGACTTTGGGCCACTGACCGATTCTCAGCCTGACCTACCTCACAGGGTGGTTGTGAGGATAAGACAGAGAGGGAGAGGACCATGTACGCTGCCTGGGTTTCCTTGCTAGGGGGAAGAAACCAGGATATAAATGAAATAATAATTAAAACCCATCCTGTGTGCTTCCAAACAAGGCTTTTATCATGCAATTGCCTTGCCAGAATTTTAAGAGTTGGTGGTGGTCCAGCTGAGGTCTTCCATTTGTATCTCTCTCATTTTTCCCCACTTTTTTTTTCTCTAGAGGCATAAACTCATAGAATCATAGAATAGTATAGTTGGAAGGGGCCTATAAGGCCATCTAGTCCAACCTCCTGCTCGGTGCCACCAGTGGAGGCTGGTGGCCCCGATTTCGGTGGGGTTGCGAATCCATCCTGGATTCCAGTCCGCAGCAGCCAGAACTCTACAGGATTTATCCAAGGTGCTGAACCTACTTTTTTTTCCCCCAGGCGTCAGCACCTTGGAGAGCTCTTTTAAAGTTCTAGCTGGTTCTGAATGAAACCCAGAATGGATTCCCCTCGGGGCCACCCCCCTCCGCTGCATAAAAGTGCACAGGATCGCCTGCTGAGGCTGCAACACGGGAGAAGGCGCCGTCGGAACGCAGAGGCGCCCCGACGCGGGTTGCGCGCGAGTGAAAGCGCTTCTGCGGACAGCTGGCAAACGCAGCGGCCAATCGCCGCCCGAGCTGCCCCGCTGACCACGCCCCGTCCTTTCCCTTCGGCTCTTGATTGGCGGAGCCGTAAAACCCGGGCACGCGCGCCCTTCCTAGACCCCCTATATAGAGGCTGAATGGGAAAACGTGCGTCTTGTTGGGAGGTTTGATCCATGTCCGCACTTTCCTCCTGTCGTTTATTGAGCGCTTGTCTGGGTTGGGTTTCCTTCGGGGTCCCCTACCAGTTCTTATAGGGCATCAGCCAACCCAACCCTACCAGCGCCAGATTAATTGTTCCTGCGATCTCCACGGGATTAGCTCCTGCGATGCCCCAAAGGAGCTCTTTGTTTATTCGAATAGTGGAAGGGAAAAATTTACCAGCCAAAGACATGTAAGTAAAAAACAAACGGGGCTGCGGCCCCTTTATGACCTCCCCCCCCCCCCGCTCCCCAAACCCAGTTCTGTGTTGCTGTTAAAGCTGTGGTTGTGTGTTTTTGTGTGATGTCTTGGGGCAGGCTTTGGCAGAAGGACAGCCCTGTGGAGTTCAGCGGTGTGCCTCTTTCCTCTTTTGTGTCAAGGCTTTTATGCCTCGTTTGTGGGATTTTAGGGGGCTCGGGGGACTCTCAGACAACGTTCGGGGTTTCCAGATGGCTGTTTTTGTCATTGACAATCAAATCAAAATAGGGTGACCCTATGAAAAGGAGGACAGGGCTCCTGTATCTTTAACAGTTGTATTGAAAAGGGAATTTCAGCAGGTGTCACTTGTATATATGGGGAACCTGGTGAAATTTCCTCTTCATCACACCAGTTAAAGCTGCCCTCTTTTAAATCTGCTCACTCTAGTATAGCTCCTGCAGCTTTAACTGGTGTGATGAAGAGGGAATTTCACCAGGTTCTCCATATATACAAATGTCATCTGCTGAAATTCCCTTTTCTATGCAACTATTAAAGCTATAGGAGCCCGGTCCTCCTTTTCATATGGTCACCCTAATCAAAGCTGAATCTGAAACCACCCCAAACTCCTCCATCTTCCCATATTTCCCCATTTCCTTGTCTGCCTTTTTCTTCCTACAATAAATCCATTAAGGAGGAGAAACTTGAACAGCTGCACAATGACTCTTGAATCGAAGTACTAGGAACGCTCTGTTTGGAAGCATCTTAGCTCAGTCTACCCCAGCCTAGATATTTTGGACTACGGCTACCATTGCCGTTAACAATGAACTATGCTGGCTGTAGCTAATAGGAGTTGAAATACAAGACATCTGGAGGGCACCAGGTTGGGGCACGTTGTGGTAGTTGTATTACAGGAATTGCCTTGGTTCTGTTCTAGGAATTCTCTCTCTCTCCTGTATGTTATGATGTTGAGGTTGTAGCTTTTTAAAAAAAGGGGGGGTGGAAAGCCAGAAGTCTGCTTGTTATTCAGGCTTTGATAACTTTCCCTTATTAATTTGGACCAACAGGTGTCTAAAAATGAGCCTCAGAAAGTTTTCCTTGTTTCTTTCTCTCCTTTTGAAAAATCTGCAGACTGAACAACGAATTGTACCCCACTGTTAAAAGACTTCCCTTTTATTCCCGTTGAAACAGAAGCTTTGATCCCAATTCCCCTGCTCTAATTTCAAACACATCTTCCTGTAATACTGAAAGGGTCCCTAACTACATCGACCTCCACTTTTTAAAAACATTTGTTTTCTATTTTGTAACACAAAAATGAGAATTATCTTTCACTTGTGCATGAGCGCACACACAAACACCTTTTTTGCCCATGCCAACCCAGACATGTTCCCGGGCCTTAAATGCCACCCCTGCCTAAATCTTCGTAACATTATTTGGCAGAGTTTCTAAACCGTCACAGATTCCAGAGGGGAATCCATATTAATCCCTTACAGCAAAACCAGTTGTGCCGCCTTTTAAAAAGTCTCATTGTGGCATAAGCTTTTGTCAGATGCAAGAAACCACATTATTGCATCTGCGTTTGTGAGTGAATTCCTGGTCGCTACACAATGCGGGTTAAAATGCAAACTCTGTCAGCGTGACAAATGACAGCTCAGAGTTTAATCTAGATAAGACAGCAAAACAGCTGGTCAAAAGCGTGTTTGTGTCTGTTTGCTTTTTTCCCCCACCCCAGATTTTTGCAAGAAGGGCTTGATTTGTGCCAGATTTCTCGTGTTCCCTTTAGAAATCCAGCACGGTTTGGAATGAAAAGGATTCTGATGGAATAGAATTGGGGAAAGCAGAAGAAAAAGCTGCAAGGCTTTTAGAGAGAAAGCGCTGGAAGTTCTTCATGTGTGATCATATTACATTAGCCTTCCTCGGTGTCGAGTGCATTGGGTTGCAACTCCCATCACCCACACCCTGCATGTCATGCTGGCTAGGATTGATGGGAGCTGTAGTAGACAACATTTTGGGAGTAGCTAGCTGGGGAAAGCTTGTATTACAGGAATCCCCATTGTGTTTCCTTCTGAAATGCACACATTCTGCTCCCTCTGCTGGAATGATGTGTGTCTTCCTTCACAGGAATCCTTCTATGGTATTCCACCCAAGGAAAAACATAGCCCTGGCCTGCCACAGTCTCATGGAAAGGGTGGGTGATAGGTTCTTTGATGAGAGCACTGACCAGGAATTCGGAACTCATATGTCTCCATTCAGCCTTTCTCCAAAGAGCAGAATTCAGGGGGTTGTTTCACGTGATCGGAAGGTAGATCTGTTGGCAGTGAGAGCTATAATAGAACCTCCATGTTCAGTGGCAACATAACTGTGAATCCCAGATGCTGGCAGTGGGTGATCCTCAGCTTTGTGATTAATCTACAAGCTTTCAGAGCATCTGTCTCTCTTTTACGAAGACTATTGCAAATAATATTCTGTATGGTTTATCTGGCTGTTTCCTCATTTTCTTCTCTCTCTCTCTCTCTCTCATACACACACACACACACACACACACACACACACACACACACACACACATCTTTCTCAGAAATAGAGAAGTGATCACATTTTGTAAGTCCTGCGTCTGGGACAAAGACTCCAGATTAGCAGGGGAAGCAAACGATGAATTTATTATGGCATAAGCTTTCGTGGACTGCACTGCGTTTCATCAGAGGCTGAAGTGTTATGCTGAGTTACGAGTGTATATACACACACACACATGCTTGTGGAAGCGATTGTAAACAATGAGCTCAGAGGGAGGCGAAATGCAGAAAGCACAGACAGTGTTAATTGCATTAACACTTAAAAACAGCTGTTATAGATAAACGAATTAAACTTTAGCCTGATTTAAGCCATAGGTGATAGAATTGAACGTCTTAATGAATTGCGTTTCAGCTGTCTTCACCATTTGTAATCTCCCTTCAGAGTTCCAGTGTTCAAGGATGGCCATTTTAAGAACAATTACAGGGTGTCTGGGAGGTTGGGAAGTCTGTCAAGGACTCCTCTTCCATTACAGCCAAGCAAAGGTGTATATTGAGCAGGGGGTTGGACTCGATGGCCTTAGAGTCTCCTCCCAACTCTACTATTCTATGATTCTATTTCCCCATCCTTCTCTCTGTGCACATTGTGTATACAGCTGTAATGTGTACACACTCCTAAAAGAGCACAGGTGGAGTGACCCTATGAAAAGGAGGACAGGGCTCCTGTATCTTTAACAGTTGTATTGAAAAGGAAATTTCAGTAGGTGTCATTTGTATATACGGAGAACCTGGTGAAATTTCCTCTTCATCACAATAGTTAAAGCTGCAGGTGCCCTGCCCTCTTTTAAATCGAAGGTGCAAGAGGCACATGGGAGAAGGAAGATGTTGTGAGAGGGACCCGTGAAAATCTGAGTGCCCAGTAATGCACGTGCAATAAAACGCTCATCTGATGGAGCTCTGAATAAATAAATAAAATCATTCCCAATCACCGGGCTGGCTGTCCAACATTTCTGGAGAGAATCAGTCTGAGGAAGGCAACTGTATTTCTATGTAAAGGAAGCCTCTAGAATGGATATTTGCCATAATTTTGCAGGATTTGCTAGCACATGTGGATATGAGGTTAGGGTGGCTGTTTGGATGTTCTTTAAAGGTTAACATATGTGACAAAAGCTGGCATTTCTCCTAATTTCCAAAGTGTTTTTTTAAAATCTTGTTTTGAAAGGAAGGCAATTATCATTTCCCATTTATAATTAAGAATTTAGGAAATCCTTCTCTAGTTGAAAGATTGTTTCCATCTACCTCAGTTCTGTCTAAACCAGTCTTCCCCAACCTGGTGTCCCTTTGCATGTGTTCCTGGCTGGCAGGGTGGATTTGATTTAAATCAATTTGATTTAAATCACGATTTAAATCACTACTCAGAAAGACTTGATTTAATCATGTGACCTCCCCCCACCCCCAAAAGTGCACTCTACTCATTGAATTTTTTGAAACTTAGCACTTAAGAGGTAAAGGGGTTGATTCTGTGTACATAGATTTGCAAAGGAACAATGGGATTGTGATCCCTGCAGACACATATTCACAGTTTGGAGAACTGTAAAACCAAGCCTCTGTGATAATAATATCTTCTAGATTGAAAAATTGCCCCATAATCTTACGGAAACCTCTGGAAGAGCATGACATTGTGAACAGATTAATGGAATTCATTTACCCTAAAATTTAAACATTACATGAATATACAGCCTCATGCTACATAATTAAAAACGATGCTTTAGGGTGGATTCCTGCATTGAGCAGGGGGTTGGACTCGATGGCCTTGTAGGCCCCTTCCAACTCTGCTATTCTATGATTCTTATTTCGTGATGAATAACCTTTGGACTGTAATGCATCTTCAATAGAAAACTACCATTAGATAGATTTTTCCTCAAAAGGCATTTTATTAAAAAAAAATCCAATTTAAATAAAAATCCTGATTTTTTTATTTTTTAAAAAAACATTGATTTTTATCCACCCTGCTGATTGGGGAATGTTGGGTGTTGTAGTCCCAGTATAACAGAAGGATATGAGGATTAACCCAGAGTTAATATGGGATCTGATTTAAGCTCAGCTCAAAGTCTAGTTAAAGTAAGAGGACCAGTGTGGTGTAGTGGCTAGAGTCTTGGACTGGGAGTCAGGCGATCCGGGTTCTAGGCCCCACTTGGTCATGGAAGCCCACTGGGTGACTTTGGGCCAGTCACAAACTCTCAGCCCAACCTACCTCACAGGGTTGTTGTTGTGAGGATAAAACAGAGAGGAGGAGGATTATGCATGCCTCCTTGGGTTCCTTGCAGGAAGAAAGGCAGGTTATGAAAGTAATAAATAGCAATAATTAATAATAATACAAACATCTTTGCTCGTACATTTGTAGTCTCTCTTCCCCCTCCTGCACTGTTACCCCCATGTCTGAAATATTACACATCCACCATGGTTTCCTTTTATAGAGACTAGAATTTCCCTTCGTTTACACTAGGGTGACCATATGAAAAGGAGGACAGGGCTCCTGTATCTTTAACAGGTGCATTGAAAAGGAAATTTCAGCAGGTGTCATTTGCATGCATGCAGCAGCTGGTGAAACTTCCTCTTCATCACAACAGTTAAAGCTGCCCTCTTTTAAATCTGGTCACTCTAGTATAGCTCCTGCAGCTTTAACTGTTGTGATGAAGAGGGAATTTCACCAGGTTCCCCATATATACAAATGAGACTTCTGAAATTTCCATTTCCATACAACTGTTAAAGATACAGGAGACCTGTCCTCCTTTTCATATGGTCGTCCTAGTTTACACGTTATGTTTAACGGGTCTCTTTGACCCCTCCCTCTGCCAGTTTTTTTAATTTAATTTTATTATTATTACTGGAAGTCTATCCCTTGGTAATTGGAGATCTTGCAGTTCTGTCAACAAAGCATAAACCCTTACAGAAGGAGGAAATGATTTGAGTGTGACCTTTTAAAACTGTTTATTTAATGCTAACAGCCCGGAGACCTCTAGGAGGAAAAACATGTTTTTGTTATGGGCTGTGAAAATTTCTCAGGCGGTGCTTGCAATTGGACAGAAAAGCACAAATGGAATAAATATATATATATGTATTTTTAAAGTTGAATAGGGTGACCCTATGAAAAAGAGGACAGGGCTCCTGTATCTTTAACAGTTGTATAGAAAAAGGAATTTGAGCAGGTGTGATTTGTATGTATGCAGCACCTGCTGAAATTCCCCTCTTCATTACCACAGTTAAAGCTGCAAGGGCCCTGCCCTCTTTTGTAGCTAGAGTGACCAGAGACAAAAGAGGGCAGGGCTCCTGCAGCTTTAACTGTGGTGATGAAGAGGGAATTTCAGCAGAGTGCCATTACTTACGTAGCTGAAACAGCACCAGGACGGATGTTTCATCAGAGTTAGGGGAACCTCAAGGAATACAGAAGTACAAAAAAATATTTAGAGAAATGTGACAAGGACTGGGCATGACCAATGGCCATGAAAGGCAGAGTCACGTGGGCAGGTGGAAATCCAAGCAATAGTGGGGTTGTAATGGAGTATCGTAGAGGAGAACATGGCTGGCTAATAAATAACAGCACACCATACTGCAACATTTTGTTGCAAATCTTTCTTTTAATAGTCTCAGTGTGTGGTGGTAACCTCTTCTTCTTAGGTGATGTAACAACTCAAACCTAGTTTTAAATACCTGTCAGGCTGCAATTAATTTTTTTTTAAAAAAATAATGGTTCTATTCTTGTGATCCAGATTGCTACTTAAAAGTGCAAATATTAACCAGATATGTGCAGGGGAGTGTTTCTGTTCTGCAAATGTGCAAGGGCAGTAAAAATAATAGTGCTCCTACCTTTAACCACTTAGTAGTTTAATTAGCTAAAGTTCTAGCGGATTTTATTTCTGATACCCCGCCTTTTAAAAACACTATATTAAAAAATAAATAAATCCCGGACTTACAATGTCATTTCAAATACCTTTAAAAAAAGGACCATCAACTCATGAATTTAAAATGGCAATAAAACCATCACAGAGCATTAGAAGCCTAGGAAAGTGGTGCTAATTGCCTAAAAGCAATTAGATCTGGTGCCAGGGGGAGGGAGGGAATTCCATAGATCAGGTGGTACTACATTTCCGTGCCATGCTCTTCGCTTCAGAAAGCAGAGTTCCTCCAGTTAAGAGGTAGGCAGATTTCATGTTCTTAAATGGTCCTACGCCATTTAAGGACATCAGAAGTGCCCTGACGCTGGATCACACAGTCTCCAAACAGCCGTCGGCCAGGGACTAACAAGGCAGGACATGGTGCAACAGCACCCTCCCACCCATGTTCCCCAGCAACTGGTGCACACAGGCTTACTGCCTCGAATACAGGAGATAGCAAACAGAGGCCACTTTGGGAACCACTGCTTTAGAACAATTCTTGTGGATTTAGAATTACGCTTTGATTTGCATCAGCACTATTAACCTTGTAATTGACTATATCCTTTTTGGGGGTCCTTTTGTTCTGGCTTGATATTTCGGCTGAGGGTTTTCCTTCCCCTTGTTTTCTTTGCTAGAAAACAGAACGGGGGCTACCCACCCACCCGCCTGCCTGCCCTCCTGGCCTACGTGCTGCCATAAGGAGGAAGCAGCAGCCAGGCACCTCTCCATCGTGCCTGGCTCCAGCTCCAGCTGAGAGCCCCCTCCCTCCTGCTACCTACTGTCTCTGCAGAGGCCACCAGTGAGGGAGGAAGCAGCAGCCAGGCACCTCTCCATCGTGCCTGGGTCCAGCTCCAGCTGAGAGCCCCCTCCCTCCTGCTACCTACTGTCTCTGCAGAGGCCACCAGTGAGGGAGGAAGCAGCAGCCAGGCACCTCTCCATCGTGCCTGGGTCCAGCTCCAGCTGAGAGCCCCCTCCCTCCTGCTACCTACTGTCTCTGCAGAGGCCACCAGTGAGGGAGGAAGCAGCAGCCAGGCACCTCTCCATCGTGCCTGGGTCCAGTTCCAGCTGAGAGCCCCCTCCCTCCTGCTGTCACCTGTAACTGCTGAACTTTACAACGAAGATTGTAGTGCCTGAGTTTGCTTTCCTTTCCCCCCTCCTCCTCCTCCCTCCCAATCCCCTTTCCTTTTGTCTCATGTCTTTTAGATTGTAAGCCTGTGGGCAGGGACTGTCAAGAAATACTTTTGTAAGCCGCCGTGAGAGCCTTTTTTGGCTGAATGGCGGCATAAAAATCCTTAAATAAATAAAAATAAACTTCACCTCTGTGGCGATACATAGCTTCATCGCACCAGGGTTATACTGTACAATCACTGCGAATTGCGTGCAAAGGACTCCGAAGTTTTTCAGTTTATAATCTGTTTTGACTGTGAAGCACTCCCAGGCATCCTGCTTTAATTGTGCTATAAAGCCAAAAGACTCGACCTATTTTACTACCTCTTTAGGAGCGAATCTTTTGTTGTTCTCCGAGTGGCCACTGGGGGCGCAGGAGGAGGATTTGATATGTTTAAAGTACAAATTAAACAAATGCTTACATCTGTGTAAGTTTTAAAGATAAAGGCATCAAAATTGGCACAGTAATAGATATTAAGGAGGGCTTTCAGCATACCAAATTTGAATAGGATTGGGTCATCTGTTGATTTTTTACATTTCCCTGCTTAAACCCTTTTCCTGGTATGCAAAGGATCTTAGGAGCTCCGCCGCCCGGGGTGTAATTTAGCTAACAACAACGACAGCTTTATGCTATGGGGATAATTTGAGGGAAACGGATACGTGGGATGAAGCCCTATATCAGTGGTTCCCAAAGTGGGCGATACTGCCCCCTTGGGCTGGGTGGGATTGCATAGGGGGGCGTTAAGAGGCAGGGGGGGCGCTCGAGGTGGTCTTTTCCGTACCAGGAGTTTTGGTTACAGAATTTCTGATCGCTATCCTGCGCTACGGAGAGTGGTTCAGAAGTTCCCGGTTGCATTTCCAACATCATATTTGGTGGAATGTGGTTTTAGGGTGGTCTGCCTACTTCTCTCCAAGCAAAGAAATCGACTCGAGATTACTAAACATGGTGATTTAAGACTCATGTTAAGTGACCTTAAATCAGACATCCCTTCCTAAAGCCCATCCATCACATTACGAATTTACAGAATAGCGAGGTACTCTACCCTAGTTACTAAATATATCTAATATTCTTGCTAAATGACTATCAGACTTTGAAAAGAGGATATCCCTGGATCAAGTTCATCAATTACGTTTAATTGAATAAATTAAAAAATGCAACTGGATTTTGAATAAATATTCAATTAATTGTTCCTGTTTTGAATTTTATTGTTGTTATCTTCCTTAGTGGGTCGTTGAAAACCGCTATTCTGAATAGTGATTTTTATAGTGTAGGGCAGGGGGCGCTGGGCATGAGTTTGTGGAACCAAGGGGGCGGTGACCTGAAAAAGTTTGGGAACCACTGCCCTATATCATACTTTTTGGGGTCCTGTTGTTTTGGCTTGATGTATTGGCTGAGGGTCTTCCCTCCCCTTGTCTTCTTTGCTAGAAAATAGACCGGGGGCTACGCACCCGCCTGCCTGCCCTCCTGGCTTACGTGCTGCCATAAACTTCACCTCTGTGGTGATACAATCTGTTGTGCCTTGATTAGAGCAATGGCTTGTCATAACCTTGTTCCCATGGAGGATGTTTGCTTACAGCACAGAGGAAATGAACTTGAAGCAATCTCCAGCCAGTAATTTAATGAACCTTTTCCCCATATCTAGCGAGTGCTTGGCCGATGGCCAGGCCACTAAGTCAGGAAGGGCGATTCCAAAGCCTCTACTTCGATTACACCTTTCCCACTGATCTTCTGCCTCCCCGCCACGATCGCCAATTCATTCAAGCTGATCATCTCTTGATCGAACGCATGCAAGGATCGAAACCAAGGGTGCATTTGATCCTCTGAAAAAGAAAGGCTAAGCCAAAATCCGTAAAGGAGGAGAAACGAAAATTCCTCAGGAAAAACCAGACTTCTGTCCGCCTGAAATGTGGCAGGGATGTCTGAGAATTCCACAGTGGAATTAAATGAATTTGGATTTTTATGAATCCAACCTGTGGAACGGCTTTTTCCAGAGTCACACAGATTCCGCAAACTTTTGCAGCAAACTCTTGATGTGTGTTTTTACTTTCCAGAATATTACACAAATCTAGTTGCAGAAAATGACGTAAAATAAAAAATGCCAGTTGAAAATGTGCCTTTCCCCTATAGGCTGAAGCAGGAAAATGCACATTTGGGGCTGGATTTGCACATTTGGGGGGGGGATTTGCACATTTTCACAAATGCGGAATTTGTGAAAATTTGGGAACTTGGGAAAGAACACCAATACTCTCAATGTGCAGATGGAATGAAAGACACCTGACAATCTGCAAAATGCAGACGGAACGGGTTTTTATAAAACCTGTATATCTGTAAATGAGGGGCCCTACGAGAAGGTCCTGGGTTCAATTCTCAACGTTTCCAAGTAGGGGCTGGTAAAGACCCCCCATTGGAAATCCTGGAGAGCTACTCTCAGTCAGTGTAGGCTGATGGGCAAATAGTCTAGTTTGGCATAGGACAGCGCCCTATGTTCTATTACTGGCTTTGCTTGGGTTGGAATAGCCCAAATCCGCTGAGTACATTTCTGAAACCCAGAGCGGATTCACTGCACCACTGACATCGGAACTACCAGCCTCTACCAGTTACCAGAACTTTTTTCTGGTAACTGTCCCCTTGGTTCCACAAACTCATGCCCGGTGCCCCCTGCGCGCGGCCCCTTTAAATGGGAAGCACCCACCGCAGGCTTGCCGAGGGAGGGCGGGAGGGAAGGAAAAGAGAGCAAACGCCTCCGTTTTGCAGCCGGCATGGCGGGGCACACCAAGCAGGGTATGTCTCTTCATTAGCGTTTTGGTGCTTTTGAAACATTTCAATTCACCGTTAAAAGGACTCTTCTTAAACGGTATTAATACATGATTGCTTGGGACCAAACTACCTTCTCCCATAAAAAATATCCCTGGGTTTTAAGACCTTCTGGAGAGGCGCTTCTCGGAAAAGACCACCTCAAGTGCCCCCTGCCTCTTAATGCCCCCTTGCTGCCTCCTTGCCTCTTAACACCCCCTATGCAATCCCACCGCCCCCAAGGGGACACTACTGCCCACTTTGGGAGCCTATGGTTTAGTTCCCCTCCCCTGCCAGTAAACCGCTGTGTCCTATCAAAGGAGTCAGTGAACTACTGCCTTGACATCCTCACTATTCTAAAATAAGAATTCTCTGTCTGTCCTGGTTGTTTCTTCTAAAAAGAAAAATGTTGACCCTGGCCTTCAGCTTCTCTCTCCCAACCCTCTTTCGTTTACATTCTTCCTTGCTCTTTCTTCTGCCTTTTGAGCTGGGAGAAGAAAAAAAGATTTATTTATTTATTTATTTATTTTAAAAATCCTGTTTCCGGTGAGACAAATGTCTTTTGGTCTCTGCGGCCTTCTTCCCACAGTCGGGGTTCTTTTCCGTGCTTTACGTCCGAGCCAGGAGCTTTGAAGCGAAACCTCTGCATGACGGCTCCCGCTATTTTAACATATTCTTATTATTGCTTACTGGCAGAGTGCAGGGGTTGTGTCCGCGACGCTGGAGGAGCCTCCGCTTTTGCAGTGAGCTGCCACACGCATGAGGACAGGCGTGGTCGTGACACACGTGCACACACCGATGTTGTAGTTCAATGTACACGGAGGGCAGTGGAGGCTGGGGGTTCCGATGTCAGGGGTGTGTGAATCCACTCCGGGTTTCAGTCTGAACCAGCCAGAATTCTAAAGGAGCTGGGGATGGGGGATACTTGGCTCAGCAATACTACAAACGAGAAGGATCTTGGAATTGTTGTAGATCGCAAGCTGAATATGAGCCTACAGTGCGATATGGCTGCAAGAAAGGCCAATGCTATTTGGGGCTGCATTCATAGAAGTATAGCTTCCAAATCGCGTGAGGTCCTGGTTCCTCTCTATTCGGCCCTGGTTAGGCCTCAGTTTGAGTATTGAGTCCAGTTCTGGGCTCCACAATTCAAGAAGGACGCAGACAAGCTGGAGCGTGTTCAGAGGAGGGCAATCAGGATGATCAGGGGTCTGGAAACAAAGCCCTATGAAGAGAGACTGAAAGAACTGGGCATGTTGAGCCTGGAGAAGAGAAGATTGAGGGGAGACATGATAGTACTCTTCAAATACTTAAAAGGTTGTCACACAAAGGAGGGCCAGGATCTTTTCTTGATCCTCCCATAGTGCAGGACATGGAATAACGGTCTCAAGTTAAAGGAAGACAGATTCTAGCTGGACATCAGGAAAAACTTCCTGACTGTTAGAGCAGTACGACAATGGAACCAGTGACCTAGGGAGGTTGTGGGCTCTCCCACACTAGAGGCCTTCAAGAGGCAGCTGGACAGCCATCTGTCAGGGATGCTTTAGGGTGGATTCCTGCATTGAGCAGGGGGTTGGACTCGATGGCTTTATAGGTCCCTTCCAACTCTGCTATTCTATGATTCTATGAAACCCGGAGCAGATTTGCCACCCCACTGACATCGGAGGCACCAGACTCCGCTGGGAGATGCTGTAGCTCAATGGCATTGCAGCTGTTTTCCATGCAGAAGATCCCCGATTCAATCCCTGGCATCTCCAGGAACTATTATTTACTTACTTAATGTATTTATTTTATCCCCCTCCTGAGCCCGGAGCAGCGTACAATCAGTCAGTAAACAAGACAACCCCCCCCCCACCCGCAGGCTTATAATCTAATGAAGGCGTGGCACACAAGGAAATAGCAAAAGGGAGGGAAGAGGAAAGCAGCGTTTCAGCAGGGCCGATGGAATGGCCCTGCATACCGTCTCATCTCCTGGGGGGCCAACTGGATCAGGCCCTGATGTTCCCTTATGTTCATTCAGTAGCTTGCATTTTGGGGGAATCTGTATGTCGTGTTTCTCAGAAAGCTCCTGCTTTCAATGGGAGACAAATGATGAGACCTGCTAAGTAAGCCACAAAGCTTTTATTAAGCAGCAAACATCTCTTCTACCTGAAGGGAGTCTAACCTCTTGGAAACGTCCCCCTAGGCAAAACTATGCAAACTAAGTGAGACAATTGTCTGACCAAGGCGAACAAGAAGCCCCTTCCCAAACGCCTGTAATTTCAGAGAGCCTGGTGCGGAGGCAGGTTCTGGTACAATCTTTGTCGGATGAACTTTCTCACTCCTTCCTTCCGCTCTCAGTGTTTGAGCTTCCGACGGACCCTAGCATCAGCTAGCTTGTCGGGATGCTCACCTCTGGAAGAAAGCTCACTTCCCACCGAGTGTGTAGGATTTGGCCTTGAGGAGATAAGCTCTGGAGAGGGCTGACTCCCAGCTGGGGAATCACCCGTGAGAGCTTCCTCCCCCACTGGTACAGGCTGGCTGGTGTCTGGTGCTCCTCCTCTAGGTCCGAATCTGGTTCTGATTGATTACCTGAAACACCTCCCAAAACAGGAGCAGTCGGGTTAGACATGACACTGTAATTCTCTACTGACACAAATACCCTAATGTGTACTTTTCTCTCTCTCTCTTTCCAGTACAGGCAGCAGTGACCCTTACTGTATTGTGAAAATTGACAATGAAGCCATCATCAGGTAAGTGATGCAGACTTGAGCACGCAATTGTGAACCCGAGGTTGGACCCTGAGAATTCCCCCCTGTGTTTCGGATTGCGTGCAATAACTGCTCAGGAGCACTGATACCTCTTGCCAACTGCCTGGTTCAGAACTACATACAATTTCTTATAAACAGTTAATTAGGCCTGGGAGCCGGAGGCCTAATTGGTGGGCTATTCCAAAATTTAGGTGCTAACACAGAAAAGGCCCTCTCTCTTCTCCCTATGAGCAGGCCCAGTTGAAGTCATTTTGCTGCCTGAGGTGTAGTAGCAAATTACGCACGCACACCACCGCTCAAAAATCAAGGTGCTTAGTACCCAAAGCCAAGCAAGTTATTTTACCACAAGGGAGGAAAATCCCACACGGACCCGTTCTGTCAAATTGGCCATGAAAACATAGCCAAATTCTGCCCTCGAACTATTAGAATAAGGTCCAGATATTAAGTGAGGCTGGGTCATTTTGAATTTTATTCTATTCCTTTTTTCCACGTTACCGCCTTTGTTAAATTTAATGATGTTGATGTGTTGACAGCATGTATACGTTTTCATTTTCGCTCAGGTTGGTGTTTTTTGTGTGTGTGTGCTTAAATAGTTTGTTTTTATTGTCTGCAGACTGGAAATAAACTGCTATTCGATGAATGTAAGGCACAATAAAGTGAATAACGGTTTGTCACCCTTTCGTGACACTCAAAATCTGCTGCTTGAGGCAGTTGCCTCACTTTACCTCATGGTAGGGCCGGGCCGGCCCACCAGTCCCATTTGTGTTGACGAAGGGACAACGTGGAACTTCTCAAACGGGCCTCAAATTCTGAGCAAGTCCATATGGGAGGAAGCAATTCTTGGCCATTGAGTTGCGCCCCCAGATATGAGAAACGAATGAACTTGAAACAAAATTAGTCTAATTTGGGCCATTGATGCGCTGCCGTGAACTTTCTGCCTGGTCCCGTCTTTGCCCACTTTTAAAATAGTTTCTAAACTTTAGAGGCTAAAGATTTTTCTATCCCTCAAGGCATTTTAAAGGTCAGAGCGTACTACTGCCAATAACGAAGTTTTCGAAAAGGGATGCTGTTTGTTTTATTTTGTTTCCAGGCTTGACGTGATTTATATTTTCAGTTGTAAGCAGATTTGAGTTTGGTTTTAAAATCACAGAAAGCTGGGATCTAAACGCTGGAATAAATACATATGTGTTAAATTAGGGACGTCATTGGGACATGCTGAGATGGTGGTGACTCACTTAGTTTTGGGGTGGGTGGGAAATAGAAATATTTCTCCATGCTTCCAGGTACCGCTGAGGCCTTGTAGTTCAACGTCAGGCTTCATGGATCAGGTTCCAAATATGTGTGTACAAGTGGGACCTGTCAACTGCAACAAAATGTTGCAGCGTGGAGTGTTTTTCTGTTGAGGATTCCAGCTGTCTCCTGTTCCCAAATATTCCATTCCATTGCCCATTTTCAGGACGTATATGCTGCCTTTTAAGGTAAACCCTCCCAAAATAAAACGTAAACAGCAATACTACACGATTCATCCTTTAGTAATAAAATCCTAAATCAAAACCGGGGTGGGGTGGGAGTTTGAAACGGCAGCAGTTAAAATAACACGGAGCACTGTTCATATGAATTAAAAGAGACTCGCCTGGCGTCAACATTGTTATCTTTTCGGCGCCAGGTCAAGACTTTTCTCTTCTCCCAGGCAGTTAACAACATATGCTGAGTTTTTAACTGACCCCGGAATAGTTATTTTAAAACGGATATTGTTTTGATGGTTTTATATTTTTTGTTTTTAATGTTCACTTTTGTAAACCGCCCAGAGAGCTTCGGCTATGGGGCGGTATATAAATGTAATAAATAAATAAAAGTAGCTTGAAATAAAAAGGTCTTCAAGCTTTGTTTACAACCAGCGAACACGAGGGAATTCACAGATACAGGGAGCCACCACCGAAAAAGGACCTGTTTCTAGTGCCCACCAGCGTGATGGAACTTGACAGTCCTCTGCCTCTTTTCTTGGAGAGCAGCTGTCAGTCTGCTCTGACAGTTTGCAAGATTCGGATTTGGATTCGGAATTCCGAAGCATGGCCGTTTTGTGGGCAATTCACCATTTTCTGCACAGCCCTAGTGTGAAGAGAGAAAATGTATGAATTCCTGGTGAAAAGGAGCAAGAGAGAAGGAAGGTGTAGTTTACGTGAAGCGTGTTGTGTTTAAGTGCAGCCCAATCTAAAGAGGAATGTATAGCTTAGTTAACTTTGCCTTTCTATTCTCTAAATGCCACTCAGTCGAAAGCAAAGGGTTGGTCCATCACTCGCCCAAATGACACAGCGTCACTTGCAGGCGTAGCCCATTATTGCCATGGAGATGACCACGCTGACCTCTGATTGGCTGCAATGCATGCTGGGAGCAGTAGGGACTTTTTTCTCTCTTCACACGAGGGCTGTGCAGAAAATGGCGGATTGCATGCAAAATAGCCGCCATGCTTCAGGATTCCGAATCTTGCACAGCCCCTAAATAGGTCAGAACCTGAGTCCCTCATGATGTTTTTGACTAGAATACCCATCATCCCTGACATTGGCCATGCAGTCTAGGGCTGATAGGCCTCCAAAACATCTGGTCCAGGTGGACGAAGGCTGGTATAGACAGTAACAGATTAGGCGGACTGATGTTCTGACTTTGGTATAAGGAACTTTTGGATGTTCAAACATTGGAGGCACTGGAGGAAGATTGTATGTATTTACTTGAAAGATTTATACCCTACTTTCCAACTGCTGTCCGTAAAGCGGTTCACGATATTATAAAATGGCTTCATTAAATGGATGCAGGGGTGCCACCACTGAGAGAGCCCTGTTAAGTTCTGATCAAGCTGTCACCAAAGAGTGACCCTTCCTTTCCATGGCTGTTCCCTAAAAAGGTACGATCTTTGTGATGTGGGCATAGTGTTTGTTTTTAACATGGTCTTTTTTGTCAACCCCTCCTTCCTACAGAACTGCCACAGTGTGGAAAACCCTGTTTCCTTTCTGGGGCGAAGAGTATGAAGTCCACCTGCCCCCCAACTTCCACTGTGTGTCCTTCTATGTGATGGACGAAGATGCGCTAAGGTACAAGTTCATTTCCTGTGAACCTTCCTCCTTTGGATGCTCATCTCCTTCTGTTTTTCCCCCACCCACATATATGCCTAGCAGCACTCAGTTTCTCAAGATGTAGCCACAACCTATCTAGCTGCACAAAACAGGAATATTAACACTTCCTTTTGTGGAAGGTCCTTGTGTGTACCGTGAAAGACAGAGAGCTTCTTCCGACAGGGGGAAAACACGTTCCCTTTATTTATTTATTTATTTATTTATTTATTGCATTTCTATACCGCCCAATAGCAGAAGCTCTCTGGGCAGTTTACAAAATTAAGACAATTCAAAACAAAATAGTATAAAATACAATGTAAAAGCACAACCAAAGTAAGCACAACCCTTACCTTGGCTCTGCTTCCTGCTTCTCTTTCGCATTTGCCACGCGCTGTAATTACATGAGGAAGAGGACAGCGCCCACGTGGCTTGTACAGCTCAATGCAGTTGAATGGGACAGTGCCCTCTAGTGGGCATATTATAGGGCAACTTTGCCTGCGCACGGCAGGAAAACCTGACAAATATCGATACATCCCGGAAGAGTCGGGTTTTCCGAGGTTTATTTTTTAGCGTTAAAACCGGGAAATGGAACGGGAGACGCGCAGGAGGCCGATGGTGGCATCAGAATGTCCCGCAAATATCCGTGAGTGGCCAGCAACAAGCGTGCTATAAAATACTTGTTTAAAGAAGCTCAGAGAGCAAAGCCAGTCTTGCGTTATGGGCTGTTTCGGATGTCGGTATTTTACTACACCCGTAACGCCTCCCCCCCCCAAAAAAAATCAATATTGCACACTTCCACCACATGTGAAAATAAGTCCCTATCTCATTGCAAGCCCTCTGGCAAGTTGGTTTTCCTTTGCTGTATACATATGACTTAACGTCAAAAGTGCCTTGCACTGTCGAAGACGTGTTTTTATCTAGCTTTGTGTTTTTGCTTTTCTTCTTCAGCCGAGATGACGTAATTGGGAAAGTCTGCATCACCCAAAGCCTGTTAGCTGAGTATCCCAAAGGTGAGATTAGCCCCTCACTCGGGAGAGATTTTAAGTGAGTAAATGGATCAGATGTGAAAATGGGGAGATTTCCCTCTTTTAAACCAGCATCTGTGAGCTGCTGTTATTTCCAGGAACCTAAAATCATTGAAAGTGGAATTCTAATAGCTGGATTGAGTCTTCTTCCTTACTAGACCCAGATCCGTACAAGTTAGGAGTCAATTACTTATGTATATTTCTTCACGTGCATCGTTGTTAAGACTTAAAAGAGAAATCTGAACCACAGGTGGAAAGAAGCAAACAGAACCAGTAAGGGCTCCCAGTCTTTTTACTGTGTGATCCGCTCTGTGTGTGTGGCTTTTTTTTTTTAATTGTTGCTGATTTTGTTTGCTTTTCTCTTCAGGTCGTATTTCTATCTTACGTTGGACTGTGATCTTGTGTAAGCTGCCTTGTGTACTTTTGTGAAGAAAGGCAGGCTGTAAAAAGTGAATAAAATAAATAAATCATTGTCTAATACTTAATTCTTGCCAGGGAAGGCTAGTGGCTCCTATGCAGGGCTGGTGCTGCCATAGAGGCAGCTCAGGCGGCAGCCTAGAGCGTCAAGGTAAGGGGGGCACCGAATGGCGCGCCCGGAAGCCGCTCTCCCACAGCGGCTCTGAGAGGGTGGCTTCCGAGCGCACCGTTCCAAAGCCGCTCACCTGCCCCCCACCTCAGTGTCCTGGCTTCAAAGCCAGGAGTGGCTTCTGGCCAGGTGCTGGCTTTGAAGCCAGGATGCTGGGGTGGGGGAGTGGGGGGGCGGCTTTGGAACGGCGCACCTGGCTGGAAGCTGCTCTGGGAGAGTGGCTTCCGGGCGCGCCTTTCTGAAGCCAGCCATCCCCCCACCCCAGCGTCCTGGCTTTGCTTCGGCTGGGCAGGCGAGATGGTGCCCCACTCCCAGGTACGCTGGGGGTGGGTGGGTGAAAGCAGCTCACCTGCCTAGGGCGCAAAATAGTCTGGCACCAGCTTCTATGTCAGTGATGATGTGAATCCACTCTGGATTTAAGTCAGAACTCTAAAGGAGATGCCCACGGTGCTGAACCAAGTGTGGGCGTGGGGTTCAGCACCTTGGAGAGCTATAAAATTATATGGCTATATGGCTTGAGTCCAGGTTATCTGAAAGACCGTATCCTCCCTTATGAGCCTGCCCGTGCTTTGAGATCTTCAAGGGAAGGCCTTCTTTCAGTCCCACCATCTTCACAGGCGCGCTTGGTGGGAACACGGGACAGGGACTTCTCGGTGGCTGCTCCAGTGCTCTGGAACTCTCTTCCCGGGGCTCCCTCCTTGATGGGCTTTCGGAAGCAGGCGAAAACTTGTTTGTTCTGACAGGCCTTTGGAGAATAATCTGGGCTATTTTTTTTTTGTACGTTTCTTTTCCTAGGTTTAAAATGTATATGTTTTAAATTTTGTAAGGCCACC
This sequence comes from Elgaria multicarinata webbii, assembly GCF_023053635.1. Classification (NCBI taxonomy): domain Eukaryota; kingdom Metazoa; phylum Chordata; class Lepidosauria; order Squamata; family Anguidae; genus Elgaria; species Elgaria multicarinata. The sequence goes on from NC_086192.1 coordinate 12,942,814, forward strand.
TTGAGGCCCAGTATTGGGCAAAAGGCGGGTTACAAATAATAATAATAATAATAATAATAATAATAATAATAATAATAATAATAATAATAATAGAATTCTGACTGAAACCCAGAGCGGGTTCACAGCCACACCGACATCAGAGCCACCAGCCTCCACTGAGTCTTGCCTGAGAACCAATTCCCCACCACTTCCCACTTTGGAGGGAATCTCCCCCCAACATCAACCCACTCCCGGCCCACTAGCCAAGGCCGTGCCACTTCTCCTTTTCATTCTTGCCGCATTCATCACTATGACTTCAATGTCATCCATCGTTTCCAAAGACTACTTTTAGCCATATGAAGAGTGCCTCTAGCACAGCCTTCCTCAACCTGGGGCACTCCAGATGTGTTGGACTGCATCTCCCAGAATGCCCCAGCCAGCTGGCTGGGGCATTCTGGGATTTGTAGTCTAACTCATCTGGAGCGCCCCACGTTGAAGAAGGCTGCGTCTAGCACATAATACAGTAGCCTGAGCCATGCAATGGGTCCTCTGCTGTCGATCGCCTTCATTGCTCAAAAACCCAAATCAAAACGAAGTGTGCCGGCGATCTGCAGAGATGCAAATATTCCTGATTTGCGTAATTTATTCCAGGCACAGACTATAGGAGCTGAGATGGGGTGGGGACGTGAAAGAGATTCCCAACGGAATCCCCAGTTCACTTTTTTTATGCAGAATTCCAGATCCAACTGTCGTCCCTCCCATCAATTCTTATAGGTCCAGCATTCTCTGTATTTCAGCATGGATTTGGGTCAGACCATATCACTGGTTTGGGAGGCAGGGGCAGCAAAGAAGCTTCTCCCCTGCGACGTGTTCCTTTGTCCTTCTCTGGCTGCCAGGAGCAAAGAGAGGACGTGCGTTGCTTACTCAAGGACCAGGGGGCTGTGTTTGAGGCACAGTGACTCATCCTTGAGGTGTGTGAGTGTGTGTTGGGTGAGTGAGTGGGATTGTTTCTGAGTAATCTCTCCCCTTCTCTGCTAGAATCATAGAATAGTAGAGTCGGAAGGGGCCTATAAGGCCATCGAGTCCAACGCCCTGCTCAATGTAGGAATCCACCTTAAAGCATCCCTGACAGATGGCTGCCCAGCTGCCTCTTGAATGCCTCTAGGGTGGGAGAGCCCACAACCTGCCTAGGTCACTGGTTCCATTGTTGTACTGCTCTAACAGTCAGGAAGTTTTTCCTGATGTTCAGCCGGAATCTGGCTTCCTGGAACTTGAGCCCCTTATTCCGTGTCCTGCACTCTGGGAGGATCGAGAAGAGATCCCGGCCCTCCTCTGTGTGACAACGTTTTCAGTATTTGAAGAGTGCTATCATGTCTCCCCTCAATCTTCTCTTCTCCAGGCTCAACATGCCCAGTTCTTTCAGTCTCTCTTCATAGGGCTTTGTTTCCAGACCCCTGATCATTCTGGCTGCCCTCCTCTGAACACGCTCCAGAGGATGACGGGTTGTCTTTATGCGTTGCTTGTGCCCCTCCCAGAGTTGTGTAGCTGCTCGCAGTTGGAAACAGGATGCCAGCCTGGGTGGAACTTAGTGCTGGTCCACCTGCAGGGCTCTTTTTCTGGGTGCTGCAGCCGCTGCCTCCTCCGACGCATGTAAGAAGAACCAGGCCGCACACAATTTTAAGATATCGTGGGGGCTCTGAGTGATTAGTACCTAATCACTCAGAGCCCCAGCAATATCTTAAAACCATCCGCAGCCTGGTTCTTCTTACATGTGGCAGCGATGGCAGCAGGTAAGGCCCAGGGCTACGCAGCTCCAAGGCGCCCTGAAGCTTCGGAGGCAATCAGCTTTGGCTGAGCCAGAACCGCCTCGGAACCGAAGCGAGGCAGGCCGAATCAGCCCGCGCTTCGGCTCAGATTCGGGGCCTCGACCCGAGGCGGTGCACAGCCCCAGTTTCAATAAATATTTATTTACTTATTTATTTGCAGTATTATTTTTTACCCTGTTCTTCAGACAAAAAAGGGCTCCCAGAGCTGCTTACAAAAACCACTAAGACAATCCAGCCCCTCAGGCTTACAATCTAAAAGACGTGACACAAAAGGAAAAGCGATTGGGAAGGAGAAGGAAAAAAAAAAAACCCCAGACACTGGAATGTCTAGAGACAGCGGGGCCCATTTGCTGCTGATAGAGCTTAGGGCTCTGTTTCATAATGAGTCGGAATAAAATGTCAGGAAATTGTTTGAACGTCTTCTTCGTGCTTGACCTTTTCGCTGTCCCTGCAGCGTAGGCCAGCCTCGTTCTGGTATTGAAAATCTCACTCTTTCTCCCTGTTTCTCTTCTCAGGTTACAGCGGCTGGCTGAACCTCACCGAAATTGACCCGGATGAGGAAGTTCAGGGGGAAATCCATCTCCAGATCGAGATTGTTGGCAGCGGGGCTTCGAGGAAGCTGCGTTGCACCGTGTTTGATGCCAGGTAAGACCTGACTGTGGGAGAGATGGAGGGTGACGCTGCAACGAGACAACTTTGGAAGGATTTTAGCAGTTCTGGAAGGAAGGGCAGAGAACACCTGGAGAAATGCGATGGGGCCAAAAAGGATGCAGAAAGTGAAGTGAAACGGGTTCAGCTTCCCCCAATCAGATGTTTTGGACTTCTGTTCCCATCATCCCCAGTGGTCAGGAATGGAGTTGCAGTCCAAAACATCAGGAGGGTACCAGGTTCAAGAAAGCTGAGGTTAGTTGATCTTTAAGACTCTGGCCTTTTCTACACGAGGCTGTTAATCCCCTGTATCTACTTCCAGTTACATTGCAGAATTCAGATCTGAGCACTACGCGAGGGGTGTGTGTGCCTTTCCTGTTTTTTCACCACATAACCTCTAGGTGGCACTGTGGTGTAACAGAACTGAGCAAACATATAAAAGGAAATCGTGCTTTCTTTTGACATCAGAAATAACGCCCCGTTTTCCCTTCTCTAAAAAAACCCCTCTCAGAAAGTGCTGTTTACAAACAAGCAGAAATTTTTGTTACAATGTCGTCTAAAGAACCTGTAAAACCGTGAGTAGGGAATGACGAGTGCAAAACAAATGTCTCGTCTAGAAAAGCTCGCTGTAGCATTCTTTAAGAAGCACCCTGCTGATCAGGCCAGACATTCATCTAGCCCAGTGTCCTGTCTCCAACAGTGGTCAGACAGATACTTCCGGGAAAGATGCTTTTGAGACATGAAAGTGACTCAATTTGGCAATTTGGAGGTAGACTTTCACTGAACATGGAGGTTCTCTGCTATTTAAGTCTCTGCTATTTGCTTTTGAAGAATTGTCTCCTATATCAGCTCTCCCTGCCTAGAGGCTGTGGGCAGTGGTTTAACATTTAGAGGACTCCAGGATGGGGAAGTCTATTCCGTACCTTTTGTGGGTGGGTATAAAATTTAATTCAGATTATGTATCTGTCTTCAACATCTTCAGTTATGAATACTGTGCGGCTTAGGGATCTTGAGAGAGAAAACGTGAGCGGGGGTGTGGTGAATGCGAGAAGTTGAATTCCACAAGTTTAACATTTAACATCGCTGCCTTAAATGTCATCCACAAGAGTTTAGAATTTAAGCTTTTTGTTTAAAAACAAAATCTCTCCAAGACAACCGATGAAAAAGCTATTTTTAAAAAGGGGGTTGGGGGGAATGCTGGCGTCCTGCCTGTTTCATAATTAGTGTAATATTTCATCTCAAGCCTGTAGCTCCTTAAAGATCGGGAGCCTGTAGGAGTATTCTGTTTTCTTTTTCATCCATGTTCCTTCCATCCAGGAAGTCAAGGCGGTGTACATACAGCGTTCTGTCCAAGCACTGACCAAACCAAACTTCATCAAAGTTTATTTATTTAATTTATTTATATACCGCCGCATAGCCGAAGCTCTCTGGGCGGTTTACAAAAGTTAAACACAGTGAACGTTAAAAAAATATACGAAATTTAAAACCATCAAAAATATAAGAAGCAACAGTATAAAACAACTGTATCCATTTAAACAACAATTCTGGGATCCATTAAAACAAAACAACTTGTTAAATGCTGTTAAATGCCTGGGAGAAGAGAAAAGTCTTGACCTGGTGCGGAAAAGATAACAATGTTGGTGCCAGGCGAGCCTTGTCGGGAAGATCATTCCAGAATTGGGGGGCCACCACTGAGAAGGCCCTCTCCCTTGTTGCCATCCTCTGAGCTTCCCTCGGAGTAGGCACTCCAAGGAGGACCTTAGATGTTGAGCGCAGTGTAGGGGTAGGTTTGTGTCGGGAGAGGTGTTCCATCAGGTATTGTGGTTCCGAGCCGTGTAAGGCTTTATAGGTTAAAACCATCACCTTGAATTGGGCTCGGAAACATATAGGCAGCCAATGCAAGCGGGCCAGAGCCGGTCTTATATGCTCAAACCTTCTGGTTCCGGTCATCAATCTGGCCGCTACCTTTTGCACAAGCTGCAGCTTCCGAACTGTCTTCAAAGGCTGCCCCACGTAGAGGGCATTGCAGTAATCTAACTTGGAGGTTACCAGAGCATGGACAACTGAAGCTAGGTTATCCCTGTCCAGATAGGGGTGTAGCTGGGCCACCAAACGGAGTTGGTAGAAGGCCCTCTGTGCCACCGAGGCCACCTGGGCCTCATGGGACAGAAATGGTTCTAGGAGAACCCCCAAGCTACGAACCTGCTCCTTCAGGGGGAGGGCAACCCCACCCAGAACCGGTTGGACATCCACCTCTTTTGCCTTCTGGGATCAAACGGTAGTGGTCTGTTTGCCATTTTAATTGATTTTAAAAGAAGCTTGTCAGTTGCTCTTCACTTAGAACTTGCACAGAGTCACCTGAACCAAGACGCCGGGCGGGTTGAACGGCTGAGGATTGGTGCAAAGTCTTCCTCTCCCAGTTTCCCTTGTTCCGGGCCTTTCGCTTCTAACCAGCCCTTGAAGATCGAGCAAGCCGTTCGTTCAGGGAACATCCTGACCCTGTCCTGCCTTTCCCTCTCCAATTACATGTGCTCTTAATCACAGGGGGATTGGTTGACGGCAAGGAAGGAACTGTGCCGTACCTTTAAAAGAAGATGCTAAATGGCTTGAGAACAAAGAAACAGCCGTGCTGGGTCAGATCGACCACTGGTCGCGCATATCAGTTATGATCGTTTGCCCCGTGCAGCGCTTTTCAGTGTCCGAAGCGCTTTGCGTAAATTATTGTACTGTTGAGCTGGTAATCACGGAGCGGCGGAGAGTTGAGCCGCAAATTATAGAATCATAGAATAGCAGAGTTGGAAGGGGCCTACAAGGCCATCGAGTCCAACCCCCTGCTCAATGCAGGAATCCACCCTACAGCATCCCTGACAGATGGTTGTCCAGCTGCCTCTTGAAGGCCTCTAGTGTGGGAGAGCCCACAACCTCCCTAGGTAACTGATTCCGTTGTCATACTGCTCTAACAGTCAGGAAGTTTTTCCTGATGTCCAGCCGGAATCTGGCTTCTTTTAACTTCAGCCCGTTATTCCATGTCCTGCACTCTGGGATGACCGAGAAGAGATCCTGGTCCTCCTCTGTGCGACAACCTTTTAAGTCCTTGAAGAGAGCTATCACGTCTCCCCTCAGCCTTCTCTTCTCCAGGCTAAACATGCCCAGTTGTTTCAGTCTCTCCTCATAGGGCTTTGTTTCCAGACCCCTGATCATCCCGGTTGCCCTCCTCTGAAATGCTCCAGCTTGTCTGCGTCCTTCTTGAATTGTGGAGTCCAGAACTGGTCACAATATTCTAGATGAGGCCTAACCAGGGCCGTCCAGACGATCCAGGGTGTAACTTGCATGTGACCTCGTCCCTTGCAAAGGTTCGGGTGACATGAGTCAGAGACGCGTTACAAGGCAACGCACTTTTTGTAATTTCCTTCCTTTCCTGTCTCTTGGTATCCACCAAGTCTCTGCAGGAAATAACCACCCCATATCCTTTCATTACAATAAAACCCCAACCCACAATTGAAGAAAATAACGTTGATGCGAAAAGCAATCGCTCTGGTTAGCGAGTTTCTGTTTGAATACCGAAGAGGGCACCCCTGTGGGGTTGGGAAACGAGAGAGCAGGGGAGGAAAATATTCGAGGAGGGTTTTTTTTTAAGAAAAAAACCATCCGTTTGATGGAAGTGAAAAATGACCGTGTGCGTAGCTTTTGAGAAGCGGTTTTGGGGCCAAGGGGCAGACGACTTGACGGAGGTTGTGACGCCATGTGACGTTTGGAGAAGATACAGCGTTTTTCATTCTCGGTTTGCACCCTTTCTTCTGAGACTTTGGTCCTAAAAATACCCACCCTTTTGCTCATTCTCAGCATTGATAGAGTCTCGCTGCTTCTTGGGTTTGAACTTTTGTTTTGTAAAGCGGCGTTGCTGTTGGGGAAATGGGCTTAGAACAGCAGGAGAGACAAAGAAATGGAGCAATGAAGTTCCGTTTGCGTGCTCTTGTGGGAGAGTTTCTAGTGGTGGTGGTGGGATTCACCTTGTTAAAAACTGCAAATTACGATGGAGGACAGTAGGCTGCGACCCTATCAGGTCTGGGATGTGGAGTGGGGGGACAGACCAGAACACCTCTTCAACCTGTAGAGAGAGAGGAAAGATGTAAAATAATCAAAATAGTATTAAACAAACTAACACATATGAGTTTGTTTGTGGCCACTTGAGCCTCCAGCGACAGAGGTGGATCTAAGAGTACCCCCAAACTACAAACCTGATCTTTCAGAGGCAGTGCAACCCCATCCAGAACAGGCAGTGAGCCTGTCTCCTGGACTCGGGAACCGCTCACCCACAGGGCTTCCGTCTCACCAGGATTCAGTTTCAGTTTATTGGCTCTCATCGAGCCAAGTTTCAGTCACAATCAGTTAAAACTCCGTATCTTGGATACCTTATTTATTTATTTATTATTGCATTTATATCCTGCCTTTTTTTCCTCCAAGGCGGCATACATAATCCTCCTCCTCCTCCATTTTTTCCTCACAACAACCACCCTGTGAGGTAGGCTGGGCTGAGAGCCTGTGACTGGCCCAAAGTCACCCAATGGGTTTCCATGGCTGAGTGGCAACTAGAACCCGGATCTCCCAGCTCCCAGTCCAATGCTTTAGCCACTACACCACACTACCTCCTTTAAGGTTTTGATTGAAACTCGGAGCCGATTCACCACCCCACTGACGTTGGCACCCCCAGCCTCCGCCACGTTAAGGTTGAGCGAAACAAGCTCGTCACCAAACAGTAGGGTGACCCTATGAAAAGGAGGACCGGGCTCCTGTGTCTTTAACAGTTGCATTGAAAAGGGAATTTCAGCAGGTGTCATTCGTATATATGGAGAACCTGGTGAAATTCCCTCTTCGTCACAACAGTTAAAGCTGCCCTCTTTTAAATCTGGTCACTCTAGTATAGCTCCTGCAGCTTTAACTGTTGTGATGAAGAAGGAATTTCACCAGCTTCCCCATATATACAAATGACATCTGCTGAAATTCCCATTTCTACGCAACTGTTAAAGATACAGGAGCCCGGTCCTCCTTTCCATAGGGTCACCCTACCAAACAGCGAAAACTGAACTCAGACCCATGTTCGTTTTGATGAAAGAAATTTGGCCTGGGATGTTTGGTCAGCCGTTATCTTAACAACAGCTGTGGCTTCAATTGAGCGGTACGACCTGTTCCTGCTGGCATTGTGTCCCCTTGAAGGTCCAGGTGTGACATTCTGGGAAGAGGGATTTATTCCTAGACCTAGTGCTGACCCTGGATGCTCAGCTGACATCGATCGCTAGAGCAGCTTTGACCAGTTCAGTCTGGTTCGCCAGCTGCAGCCTTGCATAGAGAAACTGGACGTGACCTCAATTACCTGCAGTATTCTTTACCTGCGGGCCAGCTTGTGAAGAGGTCAGAAAGTGCAGGTGTGTACAAAATGTAGCTGCCAGGATGAGGGTTAGTGAGCAGCAATCCAATCTTGTGCTGACTGTATTAGTTACCTATTCGTTGCCAGGCTCGGTTTAAAGCTGTAGAGTCACTTCTAACGGTAAATTCGGGGAGTCAGTGATTAGAAGTTACACAGAATGTAGGCATTGGGGGGGGGGAAGAGGGTGGTGTACCATACTCAGGGGAGTACTGAGATTGGCAGACCCACATTTTTTTAAAACAACAGGGCCAGGATCTCTTCTCGATCCTCCCAGAGTGCAGGACACGGAATAACGGGCTCAAGTTAAAGGAAGCCAGATTCCGGCTGGACATCAGGAAAAACTTCCTGACTGTTAGAGCAGTACGACAATGGAATCAGTGACCTAGGGAGGTGGTGGGCTCTCCCACACTAGAGGCATTCAAGAGGCAGCTGAAAAGCCCTCTGTCAGGGATGCTTTAGGGTGGATTCCTGCATTGAGCAGGGGGTTGGACTAGATGGCCTTGTAGGCCCCTTCCAACTCTGCTATTCTATGATTCTATGAACAACCCAAAGGGGCACAAAGTAAACCCCCAAACAACGGCATTATGTTGAATACGGCTGTGCAGAGAACTCCCAGGCCTGCTTTAGCTTCCGAATTGGCCTTATTCCACCTTGGCCCTCTTCGGACCTGATCCAATGCGGAAATGGCCCTTTACGGCCGCCGTTGTTTGCAACAGTAGATCTACGACAATATAGAGCCCCCATCTTCCTTGAAAATGGAGGCTCTCGGGCAGGATGGGCGGGTGCCGGGTGCGGGTGGATCAGGTAAGTCGCAGCAGATTGGCAAGCAGGGAGCAGCAGGACCCATCATCCTGGATCATGCCAAAGTGCTTCAGACCTGATCCAACCGGCTTTGGACCGCTTTGGCCTGCTCCAGATCTGGACTGAAGTGGTCCGAATCAGCCTGCTTCGTTTCGGGATTTGGAACCGAAGCGGTGCACAGCCCTAATTTTGAGTGTTTGTTAGAGAACACTCTAACACAGTGTTCCCAAATCTGGGGGAAATTAAAAAAAAGAAAAATACTTTGTTGCTAGTAACAATTCAAAGTGCTGGTTATGACCTATAAAGCCTATATCTGAAAGGCCGTATTCTCCCCTTTGAGCCTGCCCGTGCTTTAAGATCTTCTGGAGAAGCCCTTCTTTCAGTCCCACCTTCTTCACAGGCGCGCTTGGTGGGAACACGGGACAGGGCCTTCTCGGTGGCTGCTCCGGTGCTCCGGAACTCTCTTCCCGGGGAAGCTAGGCTGGCTCTCTCCTTGATGGGCTTTCAGAAGCAGGCAAAACCTTTTTTGTTCCAGCAGGCCTTTGGAGAATAATCTGGTCCTCCATCTATGTTAATGACCTAATTTTGTCGTGTATTTTAAACATTTATGTTTTAATATTGGTGGGGGTTTTTTGGACGTTTCTTTTCCTCGGTTTTACAATGTATGTTTTAAACTTTGCAAGGCCACCTTGAAGCCCAGTATTGGGCAAAAGGCAGGATACTACTACTACTACTACTACTAATAATAATAATAATAATAATAATAATAATAATAATGTCCCTGCCAGGTAGCCTAGGGCTAGCTGAGAGAGAAGGCTGGTTTTGTAGCTCAGCATGAAGCTGAGTGATTCCCGGATCCATCACACCGCACTGATTCTTGCTCGCATGCCAAGGGACATAATCCTTCATCCTCCTCTCTCTTCCCCCCTCCACCCCGCAGGGATTTGGCTCGAAAAGATCGAAACGGAGCCTCCGATCCCTTTGTGAGAGTCCGATATAATGGCAAGACTCAGGAAACTTCGGTGAGTCCAGGTTTGGGGAAGAAGATTTGAGGCGGGGGGCGCAAGGCATTTATTTATTCATTTATTCCATTTATATCCCGCCTATATACAAAATATCCTAGGCAGGATATAACTTTAGGTCACACATGACGCCTACCCACTAGCTTGGGCCCTCCTTGTTTTACGGTCCTATTTACAGGGCCCAATACATTTTGCAGTCAAGGCAAAGAACAAGATAGCGGCTCCCGCCCATTCCATGTTCAAAAGTTGATTGGACTGGCAGTTGAATCTTTCTTCAGCACTGGTGACGGGACGGCACCTTTTACCTCACCTGAAGGCAGCGTGCTAGTTTAGGGCGCCCAGGGCACAGTCCTTGTTGCCACCTCCCAGAATCTGCTGCCTGAGGCCACTGCTACACGCTGCCTGAGAGAAGGGCCGGCCCTGCGTTAGGTAGCATTGGCTTCTGAGAATCTGGAGGTCTTTTGGCTTTGCTCTCCCTCCAGGTGATAAAAAAATCTTGCTACCCAAGATGGAACGAGACTTTTGAGTTTGACTTGGACGAGTCGGCCGTGGAGAAGACCTGCATCGTCGAAGTGTGGGACTGGGATCTTGTCAGCAGGAACGACTTTCTGGGAAAGGTGAGCGGCCCGAAGGAGGCAGATGTAACATGTTCATTGTGAAGTGCAATTGCGGTGTTGAAAGACCGGTAGCATTATCTCTCTGTCCTGTTTGCATTTATTAATTTATTTTATTACATTTATATACCACCCCTTGATGCCCAGCATTGAGCAAAAAGCGGGATACAAATAATAATAATAATAATAATAATAATAATAATAATAATAATAATAATAGCCAAAGCTCTCTGGGCGGTTTACAACAGTTAAAAATAGTAACCATTAAAAAGTATACAAAATTTAAAAACTATCAGAAACATAAAAACAACAGTATAAAAACGACAGTATCCATTTAAAAACAACAATTCTGGGGTCCATTAAAAACAAACTTAACGTTGTTAAATGCTGTTAAAATGCCTGGGAGAAGAGAAAAGTCTTGACTTGGCGCCGAAAAGATAACAATGTTGGCGCCAGGCGAGCCTCGTTGGGGAGATCATTCCAGAATTGGGGGGCCACCACTGAAAAGGCCCTCTTCCTTGTTGCCATCCTCTGAGCTTCCCTCGGAGGAGGACCTTCGATGTTGAGCGCAGTGTACAGGTAGGTTCATGTCGGGAGAGGCGTTCCGTCAGGTATGGTGGTCCCAAGCCGTGTAAGGCTTTATAGGTTAAAACCAGCACCTTGAATTGGGCTCGGAAACATATAGGCAGCCAATGCAAGCGGGCCGGAATCGGTGTTATACGCTCAGACCTCCCTGCACCAGCTATCAATCTGGCCGCCGCATTTTGCACAAGCTGCAGCTTCCGAACCGTCTTCAAAGGCTGCCCCACGTAGAGGGCATTGCAGTAGTCTAATTTGGAGGTTACCAGAGCACGGACGACTGAAGCTAGGTTATCCCTGTATTTATTGAGAAACCCCAACTTTAAGCAGGGAGTGGGGTGTGTGTGTGGTAATAACCCGCGGTATTTCAAAATACACAAGATTGAAGATGAAAACATCAACATTTTATCTTCTGGATTTTTAAAGCGCCGTAAAAAGCAGAAGGACAAGAGATGATCCATAAAACAGAAAAGATACGGTAAAGTCAAGAGTAGCGTTCAAAACCAAAAGCATCGTTTAGTTTAAAAACAGACAAATAATGGGCAAATAGAAAAGGTTTTAACCTGGAGCCTAAAATATCAAAAGAGTTGGTGCCAGGTTAATATTGGTGGAGATGCAGTACTATAATCACCTTTGCATGATGCAACTTCTCCCAACCTTCCAGATGTCTTGGACTAAACCTCATTCAACACATCTGGAGGAACCAGCTTGGGGAAGGCTGGTAGAATGAATTTTAGGTTGTGCCTGCAGGCACCGGCCGTCTTATCCTTTAACCCCCCTACAGTGCTTAGACCATATTAGGTGCTTTATAAGAAACCAGGGTGCCAACACGAAAAAGGCCTACTCCCTGCTCATCACAACCCACCTCTGATGTTGGGAGCACTTGGAGAAGGACACCTGATGTAAACTTTGAAGACCGAGCAATTCTTCGCATGGGGGCAGGAATCTGCCTTATACCGTTGGTCCGTTCAGCTCCATATGGTTTGCAGTGGAGGCTGGTGGCTCCGATAACAGTGGGGCGGCAAATCTGCTCCGGGTTTCAATCAGAACGCTAAAGGAGTTATCCAAGCACCTTGGATAGCGCCTTTGAAATTCGGACCGGTTCTTTTCCAGTGGGCTGTGTCGACAGCGCCACGTTGGTGCCGCATCCCCCCAAAACTCCACGCATTCGCTCCCCCGGTGTTGCGCTGGGTAATCCTCGCACCAAGGAGCGAGCGTGGGGTTCATAGCCCTCCCTCCCTGGCTTTACCCCCCTGTAAAACACAAAAGACTCCTCCTCAAAAGGTAAAATTTCCTGCCCAACCCCCTCCCGTTCCCGGGGCCAATAGGAGGTCAGCTTCCACCCGGGAACATCCCCCAGAGCAGCCCCGAACGAAGCCAGACCAGCAGAAGAGCCGAGCTGACTTCGCTCTGGCTGGGAAGTCCTCAACATTTCAGCTGCGCGTCTTCGCTTCTTTGCCCCAGGTTGGCTTTGAATCTGTGGCTGCGTCGTGTAACCGACACAGCACGGATTCGGAGCCACCCTGGGGCAAAGACGACGTCGAAGCGGGGCTTGAATCCGTGACCTCCTGCATGGAAAGCACGTGCTCTCCTTCCCTAATAGGTATGAACTCCTTTTGAAGGGTCGGGTAATGCTGCAACAACCAACGTCAGTGGAACGTTCTGGAAGCAACTTTCCAGAGCTAGGGTTCAGTAACTTTTCCCATCACCTGTTACGTGATCCTTTTTTAAATTGGAGCTTCTGGGGGCTTGCTTCATGTGGGAGAAAGCACCCATCTCTCTCTTTCTACCCTCTCTCCCCTTTCTCTCTCTCTTTCTCCCCTCTCTCCCCCTTTCTCTCTCTCCCCCTCTCTCCCTTTCTCTCTTTCTCCCCTCCCCTTTCTGTCTCTCTCTCCCTCTCTCTCTCTTTCCCCCCTCTCTCTCCCCTTTCTCTCTCTCTCTCTCTCCCCCTCTCTCCCTTTCTCTCTCCCCTCCCCTTTCTGTCTCTCTTTCCCCCCTCTCTCTCCTCCTCCCCCTCTCTCCCTTTCTCTCTCTCTCCCCTCCCCCTTTCTGTCTCTCTCCCTCTCTCTCTCTTTCCCCCCTCTCCCCCTCTCTCTCCCCCTTTCCCCCTCTCCCCCTTTCTCTCTCTCTCTCTTCCCCTTCTCCCTCTCTCCCCCTTTCTCTCTCTCTCTTCGCCCTCTCTTCCCCTTTTTCTCTCTGTCTCTCTCCCCCTCTCCCCCCTCTCTCTCCCCCTCTCTTTCTCCCCCTTTCTCTCCCTCTCTTTTGCAGGTGGTGTTCAATGTGCAAGGGCTGGAGACTGTTCAGCGAGAGGAAGGGTGGTTTTTGCTGCGGCCGGACAACTCTAAACCAAGACTGGACGAGTGAGTCTCTGTCCGTTAAAGGGGAGGGCACCTGATTGCCAAAGGAGAAATTATTATTATTATTATTATTATTATTATTATTATTATTATTATTATTATTATTATTATTTCTTACCCGCCTCCAGGCAGCTGCTCATAGTGCTAGCATGATTTCCATAACATAGGAAGCTGTACCAGGTCAGGCTGATGCATCTAGCACAGTGTCTATTATTTCTTTAAAGCATTTTTACCCCATTCTTCAGCCCCAAAAGGGCACCCAAGAGCAGCTTACAAATATCAGCAGAAAGGCAAGTCCCTGCTGTCAGGCTTATGATCTAAATTCTAAAAGACATGTAATACAAGCAAAGGGGAATGAGAGGGGAGAAAAACAAGTTCAGGCAGCAGTTTTTAAAGTTACAGTTTTTCTCATGACCAGCTGAGAGGGAAATAAGTGATGGTTGAGGAGAGCCAAAGGCAGCTGGTCTCTCAGCATAGGCTGGGGAGAGCCAAAGGCAGCCAGTCTCTCAGCAGAGGCTGGGGAGAGCCAAAGGCAGCTGGTCTCTCAGCAGAGGTTGGGGAGAGCCAAAGGCAGCCGGTCTCTCAGCAGAGGCTGGGGAGAGCCAAAGGCAGCCGGTCTCTCAGCAGAGGCTGGGGAGAGCCAAAGGCATCTCCAGGTTGCCTTATATTGGGATGCTGATGATGGAGTGAGACCAGCTGCATTGGGCTGCAGCTAGCTTCTGTCTGCTCACCTGAAAGTCCCCTCCCCAAACACTCTCTGTTCAGCCTTCCTCCTCTATCCCAAATGGAGGTGATCCGAGTCACAACACTGTGGCTGAGTTCGGATGACACCCTAATCAACTGTGTGTGTTTGTGTGTGTGTGTGTGTGTGTAATAGGAACAGAATGGGAAACAACCATTGATGGGTGTGTCGCCCGAACTCAGCCTGTCTTTCCTCCCATTTCAGAGGCAACTTGGGCTCCTTACACCTCCAGGTGCAACTTCGGGATGAGATGGTCCTTCCATCCATACACTACCAGCCTCTGGTCCAGCTGTTGTGCCAGGAAGTTCAAGCAGGCGCACAGGTGAGATCCACCCGTCCTTCTTGTCCCAGTCGGATGGAGCGGTTTGAGTACTAGGTCAGGACTGGGAGGACCTCTCCCCATTCACCTTGGTCTGCTAGTCACTCTCTCGTAGCCTAACCTGCCTCACAGGGTTGTTGTGAGGATAAACACCTTTGAAGAGAAGGTGGAGTATAAATGTAATAAATATTTGACTACATAGAGAATGGACCCCCTAATTTCGCGTAAATGTGCGCGCACACAAAACCTATTAGATTTGCATGAAAGGTCTCCTCTTTCTGTGGTTCTATGTTCACTACAATCCCCATAGAACTTGTTTCCTCAGCTTTACTCCCTTTCCTCGTCCCTTGACAGGAAGGGAAAGTGCATTTAATAACCCTGATTGATGAAACAACGACCGCGGAATACAGACAGGAAGTTGCCGTCAATCTCGTCAAGCTCTTCCTGGGTCAAGGGTTAGCCAAAGAGTTCTTGGACCTCCTCTTCAAGCTAGAATTGGATAAAACTGGTAAGGACTCAGGGCACAATGGGCACAAAAACAGATAAATGGGAGGCTAAGAGAGAGGGGGGGCAGTGTGGTGTAGTGGAATCAGTGACCTAGGGAGGTTGTGGGCTCTCCCACACTAGAGGCCTTCAAGAGGCAGCTGGACAACCATCTGACAGGGATGCTTTAAGTGGGATTCCTGCGTTGAGCAGGGGGTTGGACTCCATGACCTTGTAGGTCCCTTCCAACTCTACTACTCTAGGATTCTGTGATTCTACAGAGCACGACTTAGAGGCAGTGAGAGGGGTTAAAATCGAATGCAATTTCCCCCCTTATTTCAGTGGCTTCTTAACAAGCCTTTCGTGAAATGAGAACAAAAATTGCACTGCCCCCAAAATACCGTGGTCGAGCCCCTAATTGCAAGCGGCTTCTTCTGTTTCAGATGAGCCAAACACTTTGTTTCGGAGCAACTCCTTGGCCTCTAAGTCGACGGAGTCATTTCTCAAGGTATCTGATGGGTTTGTGCCTTCCTGGGGGGATTGTCTCTATACGCCCCTGTGAACCACGCAGTGGCTGCACAGTGGCGCTGCGTCGTTTATAGGACGCAGCCGCCAACGCACAGCCACGTCGGATGTTTGCCACCTGGGTCACGACTCTTGACCCTGCTCTGTGTAAAATGGACGAAATCCCTCTGATGATGCCTCCCACCCTCTCTCGCCCTTCCCCAAATCTCTCCATCCATAGGTGGCGGGAATGCAATACCTCCATCGGGTCCTTGGACCGACAGTCAACCGGGTGTTCGAAGAGAAGCGATACGTCGAATTGGATCCCAGCAAAGTGGAGACCAAAGACGTAGGGTAAGAAGTAGGAAGGAGCGTCGTTCCTATCACGGCTATGGGAGTCCTCGTCATTGGGAACAACCTGCGCCGGCCGGCCTGTAAACCGCCCGGAGAGCTTCAGCTATGGGGCGGGATGTAAATAATAATAATTAATAAACCAGAGCAGTGTAGAGTCGCTCTTAGAAAAATCAGAATTTGGTCCTGCAGCGATCTGCATTCTATGACGAGAAGTAGCTGGGGGTAGCGGCTTGCATAAATTATGCAAATTTCAATGGGCTTTGCATATTTTTGCATAACATATTTTACATCCGTTTGTCAAGGAAATGTGGAGAGCCTTGAAGCTCCTCTCCTGAATCTGGTTTGCTCACTTTTTACAGGAGCACCTGCAGCCCTCTAACTATAATTTCCATCATCCCTGACCTTTTCCCATGCTGGCTGGGCCTGATGGAAGTTGGAGTCCTTCTGGCTCTTTTCTGATTTGTTCTGGTTTAACAACAATGACAACATTGTAGTGTCATCCTGTCCCGTGTGGGTTGGCAAAGCATTACATCCTGTTCAGTGTGGATTGGCAAAGCATTACATCCCGTTCAGTGTGGATTGGCAAAGCATTACATCCCGTTCAGTGTGGGTTGGCAAAGGATTATATCCCGTTCAATGTGGGTTGGCAAAGGATTACATCCTGTTCAGTGTGGGTTGGCAAAGGATTACATCCCGTTCAGTGTGGATTGGCAAAGCATTACATCCCGTTCAGTGTGGATTGGCAATGCGCTATTGAGATTTTCCTAGACTATTTTGTCTTCTAATTAATAGGTTCCTCCTTGCAGCTTCTGCCCTTATTTCTTACTGTTCAGCATGGCGGTGGCATTACTGATGAATTGACCCATAATTGCCACTTCATTAGTCTCTTCCTATTCTCCCAGTCTTGGAGGTAGGAGAGCTTTAATTACCGATTTCACCACATTCTTTTTCTTCTCTTTAGTCTTTTTAAACTGCAGAATAATGGCAGGCAGAGACTTAGGGATGCGTGACATAAGTCTGCACAGAAACATTGCTACTGCTAAGATCTGGGTAAAATCACCTCGTTCCATTTCAGACTGTTCCATTTTACCCGCTTTGTCCCAAGTGCAATACGCTCCCATCCCAGATACGTGTGGCCAGACGGCCGCTTTTCATTGATCAAGGACAGGTCTACGTTTGTACTCAGAGGCATCATGTGTTCTGAGAGCCAAGCTCAGGTTTAACTCCCGCTTACAGCTTTTGCGAAAGAGACCGGACGGAGGTGATTGGCGTGAAAAGACGTGCCAATGGGTGACCGGGAAATAAACGGGTGGGTTTTCTTCTGCTGCTTCCTGGGCCAGGTGCTCCAGCCTCCACCGGATCCAAAGTGAAAGTGACGTGATCCAGCAGAGTGCCCAGTTGCTTCGCTCCTACCTCACGGACCTGCTCGCCGCCATCGCCAGATCCATCAAGGCGTGTCCTGCCATCATCCGCGCCACCTTTCAGCAGCTTTTCAAGCGAGTCGGGGAGCGATTCCCCGAAGAGAGAGACCAGGTCAGTCCAGCAACACCCTTCTAAGCCCTGTCCTGGATTCTTCTTGAGGCCTCCCCCTGCCCCCGGCCCAGCTGGGGAAGTCCAAAGAGACCCAATTTCCTTTTTGTTCACCGTTTAGATGAGAGTTTAGATTAACAAGGGAGCCTCGTGTGGCGCAGAGTGGTAAAGCAGCAGTTTCTGCAGCCGAAACTCTCCCCACGGCCTGAGTTCGATCCCAGCGGAAGCTGGTTTCAGGCAGCCGGCTCGGGTTGGCTCAGCCTTCCGTCCTCCCGAGGTCGGTAAAATGAGTACCCAGTTAGCTGGGGGAAAGATAATCACGGCTGGGGAAGGCAACGGCAAACCACCCTGCTATAAGGCCTGCCAAGAAAATGTCAGCGAAAGCTGGCATCCCTCCAAGAGTCAGTAATGACTCAGTGCTTGCACGAGAGGTTCCTTTCCTTCCTTTAGATTAACAACGGATGCTTAGTGGAGAGAAAGTAGGGAGAGGGAGTATTGCTACAATTCAGGGTTCGCCCCGAGAAATGGATGGGCGACCCTGTGAGGTAGGATAGGCTGAGAGTCTGTGACTGGCCCAAAGTCACCCAGTGGGTTTCCATGGCCGAGTGGGGACTCGAACCCGGATCTCCCGACTCTCAGCCCGACACTCTAGCCACTGCGCCACGCTGGCTCTCTGACGCTGAGGGCTCTGTTTCTCTACTTGCAGAACCTGAAATTCATTGCCATCACCAGCTTCCTCTGCCTGCGTTTCTTCTCTCCAGCCATCATGTCCCCCAAATTATTCCACCTGCGGGAGAAGCATGCTGACGCCCGCACCAGCCGAAGTCTGCTCCTCCTGGCCAAGGTAGGGGCGTCGTGGCCTCCTCCTCCTGCACCCCGCGTGTGAATCCAGTTCTGGCATCCTTGGGCAACTGTTGAGGCCCTGTCCGGCCAAGTGCAGAGCTTCTTTAGGATTTGGGAAAAGGCAATGGAGACACCAGGTTGATTCCTTTCCCAGGTTTTATTTAGAGGGAGAGGAAAGATATTAACAGCTGTGAAAAACATGGAAAGGAACAGACTGGTACAGCAAATGTATGCCTGTCCAGGTACCGGGAATCGCACTCCAGTAACAGACATGCTCCATTGCACTGGTGGACTATCCATAAAAGGGTTTAAGGGGGGGATTTAAAAATTCCTTTAAAAATCAAGGAATGAACTGATCTGATTCAAACTTTGCGTGCTGAAAGCTCTACTTAAGAGCTCTCAAGGTCCCAAGTTTCTTCTCTTTATCTTTAAAAATGAGGGAGCTTTGGGCAAGGAGGGGGCAGAGGGCAGAGGTACATCCTGGTGGGATTATTTAGTAATGATGCCTCCTGTAAAAAGGGCAATTAGCAGAGGAAAAACAAAAGGCAAAGCAGAATGAGCATGCACATGCATTCAGGCTATTTTAATAATAAAAGACTACGCCGTTCTTTAGTAAAGGAAAGGAAAACAGGTTTACTCACCAATATTCTTGTATATGCAGGCACAGTGTAGAGTTTGAAAAGAAGTTTATTCTGTCTGTTTAATGTTCTGTTAAATAGGAGGGAGGGAGCAAACACACGTGCTCCCAGCAATGGCGGAGGTCAGAGAGGAAATGGGGAGGAAGGGGAGGAGCAAAACGAAGAAATCACAGGAAACTACATTGTTGGCTATAGAGCGGCAGTGACCTCTGTGTCTTGTTGGTTGCTAGGCCATTCAAAACGTTGGGAACCTGGACACGAGCATCAGCCGCACCAAGGAAGCGTGGATGGCTCCTCTGCAGCCCGCCATCCAACAGGGCGTCACGCAGATGAAGCAGTTCATCCTTCAGCTCATTGACATCGAGGAGAAAGAAGGTCTGTGCCGGAGGCGGGGAGGGGCTGTGGACTGCGTGGCTCCGGTTGCGGTTTGGTGGGAGGAAGGCGTCTTGCAGGGCCGCTCCGGGTTTCAGTCAGAACTCTAAAGGAGTTCTCCACGGCCCGATGCCAGTGAGGGCGGGGAATCCGCTCCGGGTTTTAGTCTGAACCAGTCAGAATTCTAAAGGAGCTCTCCACGGCCCGATGCCAGTGAGGGCAGTGAATCCGCTCCGGGATTTAGTCTGAACCAGTCAAAACTTTAAAGGAGCTCTCCACGGCCCGATGCCAGTGAGGGCGGGGAATCCGCTCCGGGTTTTAATCTGAACCAGTCAGAACTCTAAAGGAGCTCTCCACGGCCCGATGCCAGTGAGGGCGGTGAATCCGCTCCGGGTTTTAGTATGAACTAGTCAGAATTCTAAAGGAGCTCTCCAAGGTACAAAGAGTTTTGACGGGTTATAACTAAATCCTGGAGCCGGATTCACAGCCCCACTGACATCGGAGTCACCAGCCTCCACTGCACCGACCCGCCCATGTTCCCCAGCACAGCCTCAACTGCACCGACCCGCCCATGTTCCCCTGCGCAGGGTGCCAGGCTAGATTTATGCGTATAGATGCAAATGTAGAAATAATTGCTGTGATTTAAACAAGGCCCCTCCGGAATCTAGAGAGGAGAGGATGTGGATAGGGAGACATTTTTCTCCCTCTCTCAAAACACTAGAACCCGGGGGTCATCCCATGAAGCTGAGTGGTGGGAGGTTCAGGAGAGATAAAAGGAAGGACTTCTTTTTCACACAGCGCAGAGTGAAACTATGGAACTCACTGCCACAGGATGTAGTGATGGCCACCAATTTGGATGGCTTTAAAAGGGGGTTGGATCAATTCCTGGAGGCGAAGGCTATCCAGGGCTACCAGCCCTGATGGTTGTGTGCTATCTCCAGTATTCGAGGCAGTAAGCCTGTGTGCACCAGTTGCTGGGGAACATGGGCGGGAGGGTGCTGTTGCACCATGTCCTGCTTGTTCATCCCTGGCCGATGGCTGGTTGGCCCCTGTGTGAACAGAGTGCTGGACTAGATGGACCCTTGGTCTGATCCAGCATCAGGGCACTTCTTAGAGCTGGGACTGGAGAGCCTGCCATCTGATAGGGGACTGTGCTTTGAAAAGAAAGACATCTCTCCCTGCTTTCCCACCTCACCTGGGCTACAGCTCACCCACTACAGGTGAGACAGAAATTTGTACAGATGTAGTCGGCTGACGAAGAGCTGCAAAGCAGCGTGAATGTCGCCCCTGCGATAAAATGCACCCGGTGTCGTGAACGAAGCCATCCTCTCTCTGCCTCATTCTACTCTCAAGGGTTCAGTAATCCTGACCTACCGTACAGTACCTGAAGCACTTTGAATGCGAAATGTTGTCATTTTTAATTTCAAATTCGATGCGTGTTTTCTCCCGATTGACTTCTGCGGGTCTTGGCGCGTTCCTTTTGCAGAATCGAACTTGCAGAAGACTCTCTCCCTGCAGAACCAGATTGTGAAAGAGGGACCCCTGTTTATCCACAAGAATAAGAGCAAAGGGCCTCTCTTGTCGTCCTCCTTTAAGAAGGTCTACTTCTCGCTGACCAGTGATGCCCTCACCTACGGCAAGACACCCAATTCCAAGGTAAGGAGACGGCAGGGACTAGATCCTTGATATGGTGGTGTGAAAGAGAAGCTATATTGGCTGCAACATGCCCTCCTCTGGAGGGGATCTCTAGGTGTGCTTTGAGGCCATGGTTTTTTTTATAGTACTACCACCCTACTTCGCTCATGGGATTTTACAGGGGTGGAGACGGGGGCATCTAAAGGAAATTTTCCTGAATCTGCTGTTTCTTTCAACGTTTCAAGTAAGAAAAAAAATCTGTTCAGGAAGGAAAGCTTCAGGCCAGGATTAAGATACGCTGAGGCCCTAAGCCATCTCAAGATTCGGAGGCCCTGTACCATAAAAATTAAAGAGGAAAAGGTGTATTACATGAGAAAGGGGAATAAGGGGTCACACCCAGCGTTAGGAGGTGCTTGTGATTAAACAGTATTAGGTAGCCTCCTCTGACAATGCGTATAGAAGCACTAATAAAGTAAGTTGATCTGAACTTCTTTTAAGCCTGTATGTATTATCTCCAGTGCTAAATGCTGTGTTGCCGTGCTTTCTCTGTCTAAGGCAACTCTGCTGCATGTCACACCAGACTTTCCAACATATTTAAGCCAAAGCGATTTCCATTATAATGCGTCTTAGTTATCTTCATCACTGCCACCTGTTTGTTCGCTTGCCACTTGCTCTGGCTCAGACAATGGAGGCGGTGAGGAGGAGGAGGAGGATCAGGAGATTCCACGGCCTCCTCGCCCCGCGGCTCTCTGCCTGCCCAGCCCGCAAGTGGGAGCAGAGATGAGAAAGCCTTCGAAAAGCAAAAGCAGCTGTTGACAAAGGGGGTGAGGATGTGGATTCACTGAGAGGAGAGGGTGTCCCCATTGAGGGTGTCTTGCCCGAGGCTTCTCCGAATCTGATGGTGAAATGGAACCTCCATCTTTAGCAGCAGTCTACCTCCATCTTTAGCAGCAGGAGTTGCTTCCGCTGCCTCCACTCCTGTCTGATGGGCTTCCTGGAAGTGTCAAACTGTCCCCACGGTTGGAAGCAGGGGGCGAGGCAATTTTAACTGGGTTTTTTTTTTTTTATAGCTGTTTTAAATTTGTTCGGTAAAGGTTTTATATCCTGTGTTTGTGCCACTGCATTTTTGGATTGGCCTTTTTCCGGGCCGCCCCGGGGGCTTTGGTGATTGGCCAGCAGGGGAGTGAAATGAACCCCGCTGCGCGATCCTGACGCTCCCCTTTCCTCACGTCCTGGCGGGGCTGTCTTTCAGAAAAGCCCCTTCATTACGCCGGCCAACATCCGGGCGGCCGAGAAGGTGGAGGAGAAGAGCTTCGGCCACTCCCACGTCATGCAGATCGTCTACACCAACGAGGCCGGGCAGCTGGACACGGCTTACCTGCAGTGCAAGGTGGGGGCAGCTGGGGTGGGTGGATCGCGGGGTGGGGGCAGCCAGGGGCGCGGGGGCTCACGTTGCTTTGGCTGTCGCCATGAGCTGGCCCGACATGATAATTTTTTTTTTCTCCGTCAATAGAAAGTTGCCCAAATTGCAGGCCCAAATTGCATAACTGGCACAAATTCCGCCTGTAATTTGCTTAAATTATGCAAGTTCTCGTTGTAATTTAAGAGGGGCTTTAAAAGTGAAGCTTCATCCCATGTACCTTCTTCCCTTGGATTATCCCTGTACTGCTAAGCTTTCGTGGTTGTTGTTGTTTTTTTGCTACCGGGCGACAGCGATCCTTTGCATACCAGGAAGTGAGTTTAATGGGGGAAATGTAAAAAATCATTAAAAAAATCAATGGATGACCCAATTCAATTCAAATTTGTTATGCTTAAAGCTCTCCCTAATATTTATTACTGTGCCAGTTTTGGTGTCTTTATCTTTAAAGCTCACACAGATGTAAGCATTTCTTTAAAATCCTGCTCCTATGCCCCAGGGGTGGCTCGGAAGCTACGCTCAAAAAGTAGGGGCTAAATACAGAGAATCTTTTGGCTTTGAAGCACAATTAAAGCAGGATGCATGGGAGTACTTCACAATAAAAGCAGATTATAAGGCGGACAGTATAATGCTGGTGTGATACAGCTCGTGTATGAGAGAAATTCCTGGAGGGGAAGGCTATCGATAGCTACTAGACCTGATGGCTATGTGCTACCTCCAGTAGCAGAGGCAGTAAGCCTGGGTGCACCAGTTGCTGGGGAACATGGGTGGAAGGGTGCTATTGCACCTGTGTCTTGCTTGTGGGTTTCCTGTGGGCTGCTGTTTGGCCACTGTGCGAACAGAGTGGATTGGACTGGATTGAAGCTCCTTTAGGGTTCTGACTGAAAGCCAGAGTGGATTTCATGCCCCACTGTCATCAGAGCCACCAGCCTCCGCTTCCAAAACCTGCAAGGCTCAGAGATGCTATAAAAATTCAAGTGCAGCAATGATGCTTAAGCGTCAGTTTTGTTTATCTGAACCAGTGTTAGACAAGTTCTAAGCATCAGATCTGAATGTCCAAACCTTGGTTTAGGGATTGGCTTCAAACCGGAACATGAAAGTGCTGTGTGAAGTGAGTTTGCAAACCGTGCTTTGTGATCATCACGGTTAAGTGTTTCTTCCTGGGCCAACGAAACCGTGGCAGTTCCTCCGCCCTTTGCTCTCCAGGTGTGTCGCTTCTGTGTCTCTCTGTCCAGTAGCCTGACTTAGCTTCGCAACTTAAACCATGGTTTCATTCTACATTTGTGACCTTAACCAAGGCTAAGCCAATACCAACCATGGTTAGCAGCAACCATGGCTTGAAACCATGGAAGCATTCATCTCTTTCTGTCCCTCTAATGCTCATTCATCAATCAAACTGGGCTGGAGCTGGACAATCATTTTAAAGAGAGAATGGCCCTGTTCAGATGACACACTCAGCCACTGTGATTAAGCGTTTTGAGCGTTCAGACAACACGCTAAACCACGCTGCTTCACCACGAAATGGTTAATGGACTGCATTGCATTCCGTTAGCCATTTTGCGGTTAAGCAGCATGGTTTCGCGTGTTGTCTGAACAGGGGCCCATTATGGCTCAGCGCGTCGTGTGAACCGTTCCTAACCACGGTGGCTACATAACCCTGGTTCAAACACGCTCGCCGGCCATTTGTTAACCACGGCTTAGCGCGTGGTCTGAACAGGGCCGGAGCGGGATGGCAGTAGCCCACGCCGGCCTCCTTTGTCTCGCTTTTCACCGGGTGAGCAGGTTTTTTGCAGCGCTAGGGAAAAAAGTGTGATTGGAGCTGCGACTTGCAACGCCCGCTTGGGCGGAAAGCGTGAGGGGAGAGAGAGAGAGAGAGAATGCTCTTGCTGGATCAGGCCCAGTGCATGGATGACATTAATCCCCCCTCTGTCCTACGCGGGTTTCCAGTGTGTCAATGAGCTCAACCAGTGGCTTTCGGCCTTGCGGAAGGTGTGCGTCACCAACACAGGGATGCTGTGCTCGTACCACCCGGGCGTCTTCCGAGGAGACAAGTGGAGCTGCTGCCACCAAAGGGACAAAACAGGTACTGCACCCTTTGCCAATATTATCCTCCTGGTGTCTTCCCCAACCCCGGTGCCCTCCAGATGTGTCGGACTACAACACCTGGAATCCCGCCCCCCCTAACCAGATTCTGGAAGAGGTAATCCAGCAAACCGGGGGGGGGATTCCACACGTACTGAGAGCGCTTCCATGCGCCCCCAGTGTGGCCCCAAAGCGATCATGTAGCTTGCCTGGAGAAGAGACGAGGAAGAGGCGTCTATCTATCTGTCTATAAGAGGCGTCACCTATCTCCTCGTCCGGCCGGCGAGGAGATAGGTGGGTGGCGGCGGCAAGGACGCCTCTTCCTCGTCTTTTCTCCAGGCAAGCTACACGATCGCTTTGGGGCCACACTGGGGGCGCATGGAAGCGCTCTCAGTACGACGTGTAGAATCCCCCCAGGAGGATGCCAGATTGCAGAAGACTGACTTTTAGGAGCTTTTTAAAAATAGTTGTTAAAGGGGAAAAAATTACACAAGGTAGAGAAAAGAAAAATGGACACACATACACACAGCTATCTATAAATTTAAATGATTGGGACCAGTTGCCTTTTAAAATATAAATGACTTCGATTAGCTTGACGACATTAAAATATATGCTGGAGCGTGTTCAGAGGAGGGCAACGCGGATGATCAGGGGTCTGGAAACAAAGCCCTATGAAGAGAGACTGAAAGAACTGGGCATGTTGAGCCTGGAGAAGAGACGGCTGAGGGGAGACATGAGAGCACTCTTCAAAGACTTAAAAGGTTGTCACACAGAGGAGGGCCAGGATCTCCTCAATCACAGAATAATGGGCTCAAGTGACAAGAAACCAGATTCCGGCTGGACATCAGGAAAAACTTCCTGACTGTTAGAGCAGTATGACAATGGAACCAGTTCCCTAGGGAGGTTGTGGGCTCTCCCACACTAGAGGCAGCTGGGCAACCATCTGTCAGGTATGCTTTAAGGGGGATTCCTGCATTAGGCAGGGGGTCGGACTCGATGGCCTTAGAGGCCCCTTCCAACTCTACTATTCTATGATTCTAAGGGTTGTTCTTATTCATAATAAATCTTTCCCAGTATTCTAACAATCCTCCATAGTGTTAACGTTCTTTGTCTGGGTATTATTTGGTGTGGTGCGTGGGGTGCAGATCAAAGGTAGAACAGAGTATCTGAAATAGAGCCATCATTGCAGAATCTCTTAGAGACTCCTTTTCACAAGAGCATGGTATCCCCACCCTCCCAAATAACGTCCCCCCCTATTGAAAATACCCATTAGGGAAGGTTGTTCTGGAAGAGACCTCACTTTAGAATTAAAATTGCTTCCCAGGTCTGGGCTGTGACAAAACCCGGTATGGAGTTACTCTGCGGGAATGGAACGACCCCTTGGATTCTGACTTGGAGGCTCAGTTGATATTCCGACACTTGTTTGGAGTGCAACAGCTGATGAGGTGAGGTGGTTGGCTGTTCCTGGTGGGCAAAGTGGTGTGGACGGAGGTCTTGCGTTTAATTCTTTGTGTACCCTACTGTGTTGTCTGAACAGGCCCACATATGGTTGGGCTGTGTCATGGAAGGTTTAGAGGACACACCACTTAGAAAGCTAAGACAAGAACTTTATTGTCCCTTTCAAAGAAGAACAAGATAGCAAGAGGAAACTCCTGAGTCCACTCAGATATAATTAAGTCCAGTGCCACCTTGTGGCTAAACTATATAATGGCACTATCCACATAGGCTCTGGGCATGCTCAGTCTGGAAACTGATTAGCTTTCGTGGTGCTAATTTAACAAAGTGTCTTTTTATTTGGTGCTGTTCAAAAAGTGGAATCTCTTGATGGCTGGCAGTCTAGAAAACACCGCTCATTCTTCTGTTTAGCTAACTGTAGGGCTCACTAGCCCGTGTTTTTGTTCCTTACTGTTCAAAGGGAAAAGTATATGGAGTTGTCGACTTTGGAGAAAGGTGAAAATCTTCATGTGAGCCAAAGTGAAGGTATGACTCGTTATTGTTGGTTTCAGTGGTGGGGTGGGCGGGCGGATTAATTCATGATAGGCTTTATCTGTCCACTTGCTCAAGAAGCTAAATGCCTTGCAGTCCACCTTCTGTGAGGGAAGGGAAAGTCGTCAGTGTGGCTGGGATTCAAACCGCACAGAGAGGCAGACTGGGCAGAAGGCCTGGGATGTAGGGAAGGAGATTGAAGAAAGCTGGAATAGAAAAGAAGCAGGACAGTGCTATATCTAGTTTGCCCTTGCATGGCTGTCCTTTAATAATAATAATAATAATAATAATAACAACAACAACAACAACAACAATAATAACAACAACAACAATAATAATTTTGAAAAGCCAGCACAGAGACAGATTGGTACAGTTGTGTTGGGCGAATAGAGGACTGTCCTCTGTAAAGTAGTACACATGGCCAGCCTAGGTGAGATGGATCTAGGTAAGAAGCCAGGGTGTCCAGGTTCTTACGAGACTTTCCGGCACGCACTAACCCCTAGTTCAGCAAACAACCCACAGTTCAACAACAACCCACACTCACCCACCGAGTGTGGGTTAGCATGTTGTGTGAACAGCTCCATGATCTCCCTCTGCCTTTCCCTCCACCCCACTACAGATCCTGAAAATGTCGATGGCCCCAGCAAGCTGTTCCAGGTGTTACAGGAACTTGAAGAAATTCACGGCAGGGAGCTCTCCCGGTTGAGGGACTTGGCCGACCAGGACCGAAATCACCTGGTGGAACAGCAGACATGACTCTTGCACCGCAAGTCGCTTGCTTCTGCCCTGTTCAAGCAGAAACGCTGCCAAACTCTGGGAATGGCAACACTTTCGGGACTTGCGCCCGAGACACAGAGATGGAACGGGGTGGGACGGCTCTGCTTCTCGGAAGGCCAGAACATGGACAAACAGCCCTCACTTTCGGGAATAAGTCACCCTGATGGATCCTCCAAACACACCTGCGATCGATTTGGAAGACCGGGCACAAACATTCCTTTCCACCCCTTTTAACGAAGACCTAGTTGTTCTGCTGACGATTTCCTTCTTAAATCCTGTAATTAATTCATACTGTCAGCCCCTATAGCCTCAAAGAAGCATCGGAGCTGGTTGTTTTATCGCCTAGGATTGTCAACTAGAACTTTTTGAGAATTGCAGACTTTTCTTGTTCTTTTTTTAAAAAAAGGAGCAAGTTTCTAGATCTCATGGTGATAGAGATGCTTTTGAAAACACATACAGAAATCTACTGTGTTCAAGGGCAGAACGTGACGCTTCAGGGCCTTTCCTCATGTACCTCTAGACATAAACACCTCTGCGTTCAGCAAGACTCCCCACAATCGAAGAATTTGCTAGTCGGGTGTGCAATGGGTTTCCTGGGAAAGCCACCTTATCTCGAAAGAGGGGTCCCCGCTCTGAAAGTGAATCAGATTAAGGGTGGCTCTGCCATTAGGGAAGGGAGACGTCACCACTTCAGATGACAGGCTTGTGGTGCACCATAAAAGAGCCAGTGTGGTGTAGCGGTTAGAGTGTCGGACTGGGAGTCGGGAGATCCGGGTTCTAGTCCCCACTCGGCCATGGAAACCCACTGGGTGCCTTTGGGCCAGTCACAGCCTCTCAGCCCAGCCTACCTCACAGGGTGGTTGTTGTGAGGATAAAATGGAGGAGGAGGATTATATATGCCACCTTGGGTCCCTCGGAGGAAAAACAGTGACATATAAATGTAATAAATACGTAATAAAAGGTAGCAAACTGTCAGAGATGGTACAGAATTGTCTGGCACAAGATCTAGTGATGGTTACTAGCTTTGATGAGGATTAGATTCATGGACAATAAGTCTTCTAGCCAGGCTCATAATATGGAACTACTCTGTTCAGGAGCAGCCTACCATACCTTTTCACCATAACAGGAATGGAGGGGAAGGCTGCTCCTACCCACCCCAATATCTTGGTCAATCTTTGAGCCACATAAGGTGGGGTTTTCCCCCCAATTCAGCAGATGGCTCCGATGTCAGTGGGGCAGCGAATCCGCTCCGGGTTTCAGTCAGCACTCTAACGAAGCAACTTCCACCTTGGATAGCTCCTTTCAAGTTCTGACTGAAACCCGGAACGGGTTCACCGCCCCACTGACCTCGGCGCCATCAGCCCCCACTGCAGTTCAGCAATACCTCTAGGCATTTTCTTTTTACATATATAATCTGTATGCAATAAAACAAAATGGACGCAATGCCGTTGCAAGGTAGCTAAGAGGAAAAGATCGTCGCTTCACCTTTCTGGTCACTTGCCTCACCTGCCGAGCCAGAGAAACTCTGAAGGTAGAATAAAATGCCTTTGATCACGAGCTGTTTCTCCTGTATGAGTGTCGGACTCCTGGTTAAAAACGGCAGTCGCGTCTTCAAGATGGATCCACTGATCCCAGAATAAGCTTTTGTGGACTATCAAATCCGTTCATCAGATACATAGATCGTTAAAGGGAGTTTCAGGTTTGTATGGGTGGGAATGGTAAACAGTGAGATTGTAAGGAAATTAAACGCAGAAGGTATTGACATGGACAATCGCAATATTAAAAGCAGGCTTTAATGGTACAGGTGCTGCTAACACAAACATTCAGCCACTCGGTAAGCCCATTAACACAGGTTGCGGCTGTTCGCACATCACGCTAACCCACAGTCAGTACGATGTACGACCTGAGCTTCCCAGACATTGCTAAATCCTGCTGAAGGATCCTGTGGTATGTTGTATATCCTCCACGGTAGCCGGCCGCTTTGCCAACTTCTGAAGTATTTCCTGCTTCCCTAGGGATGGTTCAAGGGTGCAATGCTATGCATATTTAGGTCCCCCCAAAAAACCCATAAATGAATGCTTTAATCTGACCACACATCTCATTCTGCTAGGTCAGCTGCATTCCAAGCGGTATTTACCAGCTGCATAGTTATGGAGGGTGGCGGAGAAGAAGAGAAATAATGACGTGGTCTTTTGCATCGATGTATTTCCTACACGTGTGCAACCTTCCCACACCATCTAACTTGCAGAGTTCCAGGACAGAGGGCTACAACTTCGGAAAATTCTAGCGCAACGATGTGCGTAATTTTTAGAAGGTCTCGCAAGCCTCTCTCTGAATGATGACAATTTACCACGGATGGATGTCAGAAAGGTTCCCAGAGTCCGGACATCCACCCAGTGTGCGGCCGCTGTAAAGAAGGCAAACTCCGTGTTAGGCATTATAAGAAAAGAAATTGAGAAAAAAACAGCTGGTATCGTACTGCCCATATACAAATCTATGGTGTGACCATGCTTAAGAGTACTGTGTACGGTTCTGGTCACCACACCTAAAAAAGGATATTATAGAGCTGGAAAAAGTGCAGGAAAGGGCAACTAAAATGATGAAGGGGCTGGAGCATCTCCCCTATGAGGGAAGGTTACATCAACTGGGATTGTTTAGCTTGGAGAAGAGGAGCCTGAGCGGAGACATGATAGAGGTGGACAAAATTATGCATGGTATGGAGAATGTGGATGGGAAGACATTTTTCTCCCTTTCTCAAAATACTAGAACCCAAAGGCGTCATCCCATGAAACTGATGGGTGGGAGATCCAGGACAAATAAAAGGAAGGACTTCTTCACACAGAACTCACTACCACAGGATGTGGTGATGGCCACCAATCTGGATGGCTTTAAAAGGGGGTTGGATAAGTCCCTGGAGGCAAAGGCTATCCATGTCTGGAAACAAAGCCCTATGAAGAGAGACTGAAAGAACTGGGCATGTTTAGCCTGGAGAAGAGAAGATTGAGGGGAGACATGAGAGCACTCTTCAAATACTTGAAAGGTTGTCACACAGAGGAGGGCCAGGATCTCTTCTCGATCCTCCCAGAGTGCAGGACACGGAATAATGGGCTGAAGTGACAGGAAGCCAGATTCCGGCTGGACATCAGAAAAAACTTCCTAACTGTTACAGCAGTACGACAATGGAACCCATGACCTAAGGAGGTTGTGGGCTCTCCCACACTGGAGGCCTTCAAGAGGCAGCTGGACAACCATCTGTCAGGGATGCTTTAGGGTGGATTCCTGTATTGAGCAGGGGGTTGGACTCGATGGCCTTGTAGGCCCCTTCCAACTCTGCTATTCTATGATTCTATGGCTACTAGCCCTGATGATTGTGTGCTATCTCCAGTATTTGACGCAATCAGCGTGCGTGCACCAGTTGCTGGGGAACATGGGTGGGAGGGTGCTGTTGCATCATGTCCTGCTTTGTTGTTCCCTGCCCGATGGCTGGTTGGGTACCGTGTGAACAGAGTGCTGGACTAGATGGACCCTTGGTCTGATCCAACATCAGGGCACTTCTGATGTTCTTATGTCCTAATGACTATGTGCTACCTCTAATATCGAGGCAGTAAGCTTGTGTTCATCAGCTGCTGGGGAACATGGGTGGGAGGGTGCTGTTGCACCATGTCCTGCTTGTGGGTCCCTTGTTGACAGCTGGGTGCTGGGCTAGATGGACCCGTGGTCTGTTCCAACATCAGGGCACTTCTGATGTTCTTATGTCCTAATGACTATGTGCTACCTCTAGTATCGAGGCAGTAAGCTTGTGTTCATCAGCTGCTGGGGAACATGGGTGGGAGGGTGCTGTTGCACCATGTCCTGCTTGTGGGTCCCTTGTTGACAGCTGGGTGCTGGGTCTGTTCCAGCATCAGGGCACTTCTGTTGTTCTCCTCTTCCTGGCCGCTAGATGGCGCTGGTAAGAAAGCGAGCGCCCCTCACGCTCAGCGTCCTAGAGAAGAAACCCTGCCGCGCTCTAAACCCGGAAGCGGAAGAGTAATCCCGGAAGCGGAAGCTTTCGACACGCGGAAGCGTTTTGTTGTGCTGAACCGGGAGCCATGAACGCGCCTCCGGCCTTCGAGTCCTTCCTGCTTTTCGAGGGGGAGAAGAAGTGAGTGGGGGGACGGGAGGCGGGGAGGGGGCAGCCCCGACCCCTGGCAGTGGGGCGGTGGGGGAGAGGTGGGTCATGCCCGCGGGAAGTGGGGCGGGTGGGAGTGGGGTGCCAGTCAGCCCCATCCAGGGCCCCGTGGCTGGAAAGCGCCTCGGCAGAGGGTTGAGTTTCCAAGAAGTCCTGCACGATTGCGTTGCACGTGCGAATCAGGCCCGCGCGGTGCTACACGTGTCACAGGGGATGGGAAAGAGACTGAAGGGAAATAGACTGAAGGCACAGTCCTATGCATGTCCGCACAGAAGAAAGCCATAGGGGAGGCTTGGGAGTTGTGGCAGGTTCCCCACCTTTACGCATGCAGGGATTCTGCACTGTATATTTATATCCAGACAAGACTGAGATTTATTTATTTATTTATTTAATTCCATTTATATACCGCCCCACAGCCGAAGCTCTCTGGGTGGTTTACAACATTTAAAAATAGTAAACATTAAAAGTATACAATTTAAAACACGCACACACATAAAAAACAGTATAAAAACAACAGTATCCATTTAAAAACAACAATTGTGGGGTCCTAGATGCTGCTAGGAGGTGTGTGGGTGTTCTGGATGGGATTGCACTCACCCTGAAGGAGCAGGTTCGTAGCTTGGGGGTCCTTTTAGACCAGTAGTTCTCAACCTTCCTAATGCCGCGACCCTTTAATACAGTTCCTCATGTTGTGGTGACCCCCAACCCTAAAATTATTTTCGTTCTTCCCTACACGATCCATTGTCATGGGATGGTTTGCTAATGAAAATAATACATAACGATAGCTTTAATAATACAAAAGATGATACAGGACATAGTTCGGTCAATACAGTTTCCTAAGACCATCGGAAATATGTGTTTTCCGATGGTCTTAGGCGACCCCTGTGAAAGGGTCGTTCGACCCCCAAAGGGGTCCCGACCCACAGGTTGAGAACCGCTGTTTTAGACCCATCATTGTCACTTGAGGCTCAGGTGACCTTGGTGGCACGGAGGGCCTTCTACCAACTCCGGTTGGTGGCCCAGCTATGCCCCTATCTGGACAGGGATAACCTGGCTTCAGTTGTCCACGCTCTGGTAACCTCCAAGTTAGATTACTGCAATGCGCTCTACGTAGGGCTGCCTTTGAAGACGGTTCGGAAGCTGCAGCTCGTGCAAAATGCAGCGGCCAGATTGATTTCGGGAACCAGAAGGTTCGACCATATAACACCTGCTCTGGTCTGCTTGCACTGGCTGCCTGTATGTTTCCGAGCCCAATTCAAGGTGCTGGTTTTGACCTATAAAGCCTTACGTGGCTTGGGACCACAGTACCTGACGGAACGCCTCTCCCAACGTCACTACGTTCAACATCTAAGGCCCTCCTCCGGGTGCCTACTCCGAGAGAGGCTCGGAGTGCGGCAACGAGGGACAGGGCCTTTTCGGTGGCGGCCCCCAGACTGTGGAATGATCTCCCTGACGAGGTTCACCTGGCGCCAACGCTGCTATTTTTCCGGCGCCAGGTTAAGACTGTCCTCTTTGCCCAGGCATATGGCAGCACAAGGACTGCTGGGAAAAGTCCTGTGTGAACCCCCGTAGGGCTGCTGCCAACCTGCCGGAGTAATCCAGATCCAAATGAACACAATAGTCCGTCTTGGTATAAGGCAGGTTCAGATTAGAGCATGTGTTTTGCATGTAGAAGGATCCAGGTTTGTTCTCTAGCAGGGAAAGGCCTGTGCCTGAGGCTCTAGAGAGCCTTAGGCAGCAACAGGCAATATCAACTAATGGCTTGACTCTGTATTAAAAAAAAGCGCTAAAAAGAGGCAAGCTCTGGTTCTTCAGGAATCATATAAAAGTTGTTTTATTGGTTTATATCCAAACGTGCTCTGCTCAACGTTTCAGACTGCTTGTCCTTCATCAGGCGCTGGAAACAGTTGCTGTTCTAGCAGGAGCTACTGTAACACAATGGTTTTCTAATCTGCAGTTATGCTGCTATAGTTTACGGCGTTCTGTGTTGAAGCTGAAATAGCTGTGCAGAGCACGTTTGGATATAAACCAATATTTATTTATTTATTTATTTATTACATTTGTATACCGCCCGATAGCCGAAGCTATCAAATAAAACCATCATAAAACAACCAGTAGTCTAAAAACACAAATACAAAATACAGTATAAAAAGTACAACCAGGATAAATCCACGCAGCAGAAATTGATATAAGATTAAAATACAGAGTTAGAACAGTAAAATTTAAATTTAAGTTAAAATTAAGTGCTAAAATGCTGAGAGAATAAAAAGGTCTTCAGCTGGCGACGGAAGCAGTACAGTGTAGGCGCCAGGCGGACCTCTCTGGGGAGCTCATTCCACAGCCGGGGTGCCACAGCGGAGAAGGCCCTGCTCCTAGTAGCCACCTGCCTCACTTCCTTTGGCAGGGGCTCACGGAGAAGCGCCCCTGTAGATGATCTTAAGGTCTGGGCAGGCACATACGGGAGGAGGCGTTCCTTCAAATAACCTGGCCCCAAACCGTTTAGGGCTTTGAATGTTAATACCAGCATTTTGAATTGGGCCCAGACCTGGACTGGCAGCCAATGAAGTTGTAAAAGGACTGGCATAATGTGGTCTCGCCAGCCAGTCCCTGTTAGTAAACGGGGTTACTAAAAGTTGTTGGTAATAAAACAACTTTTATATGATTCCTGAAGCACCAGAGCTTGCCTCTTTTTAGCGCTTTCGGGCGGAGGAAGGCAAAGACATCACGATACAGAGGAGAGGGTGTCTATGATGGAAAAGAAAACTGTATATTAAGTGGTTTTAACATAAGCCCGTTTTATTTCAAATGTCTCTTCTCTGCTGCTTCCTTCTAGGATTACGATAAATAAGGATACCAAAGTTCCAAATGCCTGTCTGTTTACCATCAACAAGGAAGATCACACGCTCGGGAATATCATTAAGTCGTAAGTCACAGCAGCTCTTGTTTTACAGAAAAGCTTTACGAGGTGGTTTAAAAGCAGCAACAAGGGAGTTGGCGATGTGCCGCAGATAGGGAAGTCGCCTAGAGAAATCTATTGTATGAAGTGTTTAATAAATACAATAAATAAATCCACAGCGATCGGCGAAACCAATCATACAGTACCTGCCATATTAGATGTAAACCAGCAGGACTTTTGCAGTACAGAGTGCTTTTATTCAGCATGCCAGCCAGCTGGCTATACCCCTTTTCTACGATTCTCCATTCCGCTTTCCTCACAGACATTCTGTCGCACTGGACAGATTCAGTCCACATTTGGATCTTCTGGAGTTTCTCCCCTCCTTTGTGCTTTCTCTAACTTTTTTTTTTAAAACTTTTGCAAACTTTGGTTTCCTGCAAGTTTGCTGATACTTCCTCCTTGTGTGGGAGCAGTGCCATTTTGTTTACATAAGGAAAATGAGTTTGCTATTAGTGTGTAGGATAAACTAACGGGTGTTTTAACAGGGCACGTGTCGTAACATGGGGGATAGGACTGTCATTTGCTAAATAGCATCTCCATGTTCAGAGACGTCACACCTCTACTTACCAAATGCTGAAGCACAAGGAATAGAGCTCGCTGTCATACCTTGCTTGTGAGCTTCCAGCGGCAGTATAGAATTTTAAGAACCATCTCAACTCAAAAATGTCAAATTAAGAACAGTGGAAACCATCTTTAAAACATCTAGACAGCACAATAGAACTATTCTGAACCCATCAAAAGCCATCCTAAAGAAAACAGGCAAATACAAGGCCCATCTGACATCCTTAGAAAGGGAGTTTCATAATTAGGGTGGTGCCACAGAAAAGACCGTGTCCCCTTGTACCCACCAGCCGAACCTCTCTTGAGGGTGGGACATATAACCTGGCTTTTGAAGATGTTAAATTGTGGGCAGGTTCATACAGGAGGAGCCGGTCTTTCAGATATCCTGGCCCCAAACCATTTAGGAGAACCTTCCCCAAGCTGGTGCCTTCCAGATGTTCTGGATGACATCTTCCAGACCTTGTTGGCTGAGTTGGATGGGAGTTGGTCTAAAACATCTGCAGGGCACCAGGTTGGGAAAACTGGTTTAGGGTTTTATAGGTAAGAGCCAACAACTTGATTGGGCCAGGAAACAAATTGTGAACTCGATCTAGTTGGTATGGTCTCTAAGCACACACCAGAAAATGATCTGGCTGCTGTGTTTTGCACTACCTGGTTTCTGACCAGCCCCATGTAGTTAGTAATCTAGACAGGAGGTGAGTGCTCAGACTTTTAGTCTGACGTAGCAAAGTAACTCATGTTTATAAGGCTGCAATCCTATGCATGTCAAGATAGGAAAAGTCCTACAATCCTATGCATGTTTAGATAGGAAAACTTCTACAATCCTATGCATGTCTAGATAGGAAAAGTCCTACAATCCTATGCATGTCTAGATAGGAAAAGTCCTACAATCGTATGCAGGTTTAGATAGGAAAAGTCCTACAATTCTATGCATGTCTAGATAGGAAAAGTCCTACAATCCTATGCATGTTTAGATAGGAAAAGTTCTACAATCCTATGCATGTCTAGACAGAAAAAAGCCCTGCAACTCCCAGTATGTCCTGGCCTGCCATGCTGCCTAGGAAATGCTGAGATTTGTAGGTTTTTTTTCTGTCTAAACACGCATAGGACTGCACCCTAATTTGCTTGTTTGTCTGTTTTCCTTCCTGCCCTAGGCAGTTATTGAAAGACCCTCAGGTGTTGTTTGCAGGGTACAAGGTCCCTCATCCGCTTGAGCACAAGATCATCATTCGTGTTCAGACCACTCCCGATTACAGCCCCCAAGAAGCTTTCACCAACGCCATCACGGATCTCATCAGCGAGCTCTCCCTCCTCGAGGAGAGGTTCCGGGTAAGCGGAGACATTTCCGGCCATGTCGTACAATTGCTTTTGTAGTGGGGAAGGTGCAACCAAATCTGTGGCCGCGAATTGGGTGGGACGCTGCCACTTTTAGGGACGGGTTTCTAGAGTCATCAGACGCTGGTATCTGTGCAGCTTCCCTTAAGGCAGCTGCGAGAGTTCCAAAAGTGGGAGCGGGGAAGGAAATTCAAGGCCTGGTGAAAGAAAAACACTTCTAATTGGCACCAGAAGTCATGCAGGAGCTGGATGGATCTCCCAGAGCTGGGATTACGACAACCTGGGTGCCCTACCCTTTTCCTCGTTCCCAGCAAACCATGCTTCTGACAGTGGTGGGACATGCAGAAAGGCAGGATATACCGGAGGAGACCATACCTATGCTTGCCTTTCCTCCTCCTTTTTCCCCCTGGATGACCAGGTGCGAAAGGAGGACAGCAGTAGCATTTGATTCCGGAGGACAAAGAAAGCATTTCTGGAGTTTGGACCACCTTTGAAGGGGCATGGAAGCCAGTGTGGCCTCCTTTGTTATTACTCCTGTGTGTGTTATTTTAAGGTAAAGAAGAAAGGGCGGGTGGAGTGCCATTTTGGCTACTCAATTGAGGTCAGGGCACAGCCCTATTGAAGGCTAATAACTCCAGTATCAACAACATAAGAACATCAGAAGTGCCCGGCTGGATCAGACCAAGGGTCCATCTAGTCCATCACACAGTGGCCAACCAGCCGTCGGCCAGGGATGAACAATCAGGACACGGTGCAACAGCACCCTCCCGCCCATGTTCCCCAGCAACTGGGGCACACAGGCTTATTGCCTCGAATACTGGAGATAGCACACAACCGTCAGGGCTAGTAGCCGTTGATCGCCTTCACCTCAAGGAATTTATCCAAAGCCATCCAGATTGGTGGCCATCACTGCTTCTTGTGGTAGTGAGTTCCATAGTTCCACTCTGCACTGTGTGAAGAAGTCCTTCCTTTTATTTGTCCTGGATCTCCCACCCATCAGTTTCATGGGCTGACCCCAGGTTCTAGTATTTTGAGAGAGGGAGAAAAATGTCTCCCCATCCACATTCTCTACACCATGCATATATTTGTACACCTCTATCAGGTCTCCCCCTAGTCTCCTTTTTTCCAAACTAAACAATCCCAGTTGATGTGACCTTCCCTCGTAGGGGAGATGCTCCAGCCCCTTCATCATTTGAGTTGCCCTTTTCTGCACTTTTTCCAGCTCTATAATATCCCATTTTAGGTGTAGTGACCAGAACTGTACACAGTACCCTTAAGGGCGGTCGCACCATAGATTTGTATAAGGGCAGTATGATACCGGCCGTTTTATTCTCAATTCCTTTTCTTATAATGCCTAACATGGAGTTTGCCTTCTTTACAGCGGCCGCAGACTGGGTGGACATTTTCATCCACCAAGGAAAAGGGTATTCCTGCAGTAGCAGCGTCTTCATTAAGAAGGCTCTCTTAAATTGGCTCCACTTTCCCGTTGGAAGCTTTAAATTAAATTGCAGGGCTTTTTCCTTCCTTTTTTTCGGTTTCCCGCTCACCCCAAAGTTGTTGCTCTTTTTGTGGCAAACTCGATTATGAAATTTCACCCCACGCTCTTTCGTCGCTCTCTTTCAGGTCGCCATCAAAGACAAGCAAGAAGGGATTGAATAGTAACGTGGCTCTTTAGCGTGTACGTTTGTAAATTAATACATTTGTTTTTCGTGTATAGCAGCCTCTTGAATAGCAAGTGTTTAAAATGTTTTAAGAAATGTGTATCCCAGTGTTGACGCGTATGTTAGATCTAGTTGGCTTATTTGTCGGCTAATAAATTATACTTTTTAAAAAATCTGCTGCTTTGTTTGAAAGGATTAGTAATGTCAGCAAAAGGCCTTTGAAGTAGCTGGCATTTTGTTAATTGATTTCGTAGGCTAAGCAGCAGTTCTCATTAAGAATATACCTATATATTGTGGGTTTTTCACGTGTGAGAAACACCCCTTGTGGTTGACTCAAGCATGTGGCCATAAACACCCACTTTTGCTAAAAAAATAATCATCCTTGCCTTGTATTAACATACCTCCTGCCTGTTTCAATATTGCCCAGACACCTTTTTGCTGTGGTTGCTGATGCAGTGGTCTCTCTGCGTGGCCACGCAGCCACAGCAACTTGCCTCAACCAACCCACAGGAGCAGGAGATACACCAGGGAGCTGCAATTCCTTCTTAGCTGAGATGGAGGTAAGAACATAAGAGGAGCCCTGCTGGATCAGACCGAGGGTCCATCTGGTCCAGCACTCTGTTCACACAGTGGCCAAGCAGCTGTTGACCAGGGACCAACAATGCAGAACATGGTGCAACAGCACTCTCCAGCCCATGTTCCCCAGCAACTGGTGCACACAGGCTTACTGCCTCAAATACTAGCGATAAGCCAACTTTGAGCAAGGTAAAGGCTGCTTTTCAGCAGTGCCAACGCTTTGGGGGCTTGACTCTTCCTGATGGCCATTCCTTCCTGGAAGGACTTCTCCACATGCAAAAGGGGGTGTGTGTTCGTGGATCTTCACCCTGACTGCAACCCCCTCTGACTGACTTGGACGGTCTCGAACGTTTGGAAGGCGCTTTCTGGGGGCAGTTCCCCGGAGTAAATCGCCCTTGCACAAGCAACTTTGTGCTGCTTTGCATCGAAACCGTGGAATCTCTCTGGAAGTCCAGCCTTTTAAATCCTGGGCAAGAAGCTGGTTACTGTGACAAAATAGGCGTGAGGCAAAGTTGAGGAGATAATTCTAATTAATAGTCTGCTACTTCCCCATAAGCCTCCAGAACAGGGCAGGATACAGGCCAGGAGTGCTTCAGTTGTCTCGTATCAAGTTTTATTAAATACTGTCCTCCTATAAAACAAATACACTTAGAACACCAATAAAGCAAAGTCACAGTAAAGAGATGTGGGTATTGGCAATGACACCACGACGTTCTAACCAACCCCTCGGGTTGGTTTTTTTTTTTCCTTTTGCATTGATACACATGAACTTAAAATTCCCCCCCACCCCACTCTGATTATTCTCAGAACGGTCACAAATACTGCACTACTGAAACGTGGATGGAGAAAAAAAATGGGGCTCCTCTCTTAGGGCCACGTCGGCACAGCTAGGCTTTCTTCCATATCGCGGCAATGTTTACGTCGGTCAGAGCGACCAGGTACGTGAAGGTGGGATCCGTGACCACGTTGTTCACCAAGACATCTGTCAGCAGCTCACCGTTTGCCTTCAGTTCCGGCCAGTTCAGGACCTAAATGAGAAAGAGCGGTATGGGCAGAGATGTAGAATTTCCGGAAATTTTGAAGCCACGGGGAAAAAAACTTATTAGCCCTTTTTGCAGATTGAAAGTCACTTCGTTACTTTAGGAACATAAAATAGAATTACGTCCCAAGTTGGTTTGGCATAAAATTATTACATTTGGTATATTAAAAGTACAGTGTTTTCAAACAATTCTTACACATTGAATTTACTTATTTTTAAATGTGCTTTTTTGGGGGGTGGGGGACGACAAATGGAGCTACAAGCTCCTGACCTTAAGGAACCTCTTTGGTTTCGCCAGTTTATGAAGAGCAGGCAAAAAACAATTTAAAAAAAAACACAGAGAAGAAACCATCAACATTAGTAACGAAGAAAATTATTTATGTCTCCGCAAGTCCTCCACACTGTCAAGCAGACAGAAAGCACTCATTCCCATAAAAAGAACTGAGAAAAAGAAGGGGACCAAGATTCAATGAATATGCATGGAGTTTAACCAGACTCATTTTCTAAGCGATCGCTATCAGTTTCAGCCTCTGCTTCAGTGGCAGTGCTGCCCCCTAGAGGCAGAAATGCATCTTGCTCTTGCCTTTGAGAGATGTAGTCTCACTTTGCAACCCAGGATTTGCTTGTCTTCCGTGCACAGAAATTGTAATAATCTGATACTGTACATAGTTCAGCAGTAAAAAGTCTTTAGAGAATAACAAAAAATTTAAGAATATCCCACCCGTTTCTGAATGTTGCCATTTCTGACGTCACATTAACCTTTAAGAAAAGTCTCTATTCCTTTTTGTTTTGGAATTCAGCCCCTTTCAATAGTAAAAAAATAGTTGTTGGTTCACGTAACCCAGTCCCCCAATATCAGACAACTGTGAACAGGCCAAGGGCAAACACCCCGGAATGACCCATTGCCTCCATACCTGTGAAGGGCCTATTCTCTTGGTTGAACTATCTTCCTTGGTGGCACTCAGGGCAGACAAGTGGTTGCTGAGGTCATACATCCAGACGCTTCCTTTCTCATCACCACAGAACACATACTCTTCTGCTGCAGGAGGAAAGGAAAGCCACCGTCTCCAAATCGAACTTTTGGGGTACAGTTCAACAGAAGCAGGATTGCTTCCAGCCCTGGCTTCCTAAACCCAGAACCTTCGGCCCTACACGGCCCTCCTGGACAGATGCCTCCCCTGCCAGTGTTATCACTAGTGCCCACCACCACCACTTCTGGAAACAAAGCCCTATGAGGAGAGACTGAAAGAACTGGGCCTGTTTAGCCTGGAGAAGAGAAGATGGAGGGGAGACATGAGAGCACTCTTCAAATACTTGAAAGGTTGTCACACAGAGGAGGGCCAGGATCTCTTCTCGGTCCTCCCAGAGTGCAGGACACGGAATAACGGGCTCAAGTTAAAGGAAGCCAGATTCCGGCTGGACATCAGGAAAAACTTCCTGACTGTTAGAGCAGTATGACAATGGAACCAATGACCTAGGGAGGTTGTGGGCTCTCCCACACTGGAGGCCTTCAAGACGCAGCTGGACAACCCTCTGTCAGGGATGCTTTAGCGTGGATTCCTGCATTGAGCAGGGGGTTGGACTGGATGGCCTTGTAGGCCCCTTTCAACTCTGCTATTCCACGATTCAATGTCCCCAGTGGTTCTTAAACTGCGAAGCCCCCTCCCATCCCAATGCATAAGCTTACCCAGTGTCCTGGGAGCTTTGGGGATGGAAGCCAGGTGTTCACCCTGTTATATTTCCCAACAAGCAATGCCTGATGTTGACACGGGGCATTCGATTTTGGAAGATATAACAGCTCAGACCTTCCCAAAAGTATTGGCACTGCTGGATAAGCCTGTCTGGGGAAGAGGAGAAAGGACCAACGGCTGCAGCCCTGCCAGTGGTCTTCCGCGGCGGCGGCGGGCTGGCTCAGCACTGTGCCAGAGGCTCAATCCAGCCTGGTGCCAGCCCTGGCTGGTACTTACTCGGGCACGTGCTGAGGGTGAGGTAAGGCAAATCCGTTGAGGACCACTCCAGTTCAGCCAGAATGACAGCCTGCACTGTCCTCCTGCCCCCCTTCCCTTGTTTGAAAGAACGGCTCCAGCTCCAGAGGTTTATGGATCCCGTCTTAGAACTCTTGGTAACTGCAGAGGAGAGAAAAGAAACCGGCGTTGCTCGGTCATGGGGTTTGCTG
This sequence comes from Elgaria multicarinata webbii, assembly GCF_023053635.1. Classification (NCBI taxonomy): domain Eukaryota; kingdom Metazoa; phylum Chordata; class Lepidosauria; order Squamata; family Anguidae; genus Elgaria; species Elgaria multicarinata. Next base: position 12,984,219 of record NC_086192.1, read on the forward strand.
CCAAAGCAACAGCTCTTCCTATCAAATTAGCCGTTAGTCAATTAAGGGCACTGGTCTTCTACGAGTGAGATCGTGGCCTTACTTAAGGTGTGCTTGCATTGCAAAATTTGCTTTCGGATAACATGGCAAAGAGAAGCAAATGCTGCCCCAGCCTTAAAGTGACGATGAAGGAGCGAACGCTTGACTCCGCAAAATCAGAAATAAGTTCCAACAGAGTTCAACGAGATTTACTCTCAAGTAAGTGTACTTAGGGTTGTAGCCACAGATGACTTAAGATACATGCATGCCCTGTTATTACAGTGGTTAATTCTATAAAACACACTTGCTATTTCCATTTCCAACACGTATGAAAGAAATGTGGCCTGTACGCGGGAGATTTAGGGATTAAGAATCGTGAGTAATGAAATAAGGTGTATTAAGCAAGTTAACAATTAATCAATACTAAAACCGGCGGGAATTGGAATTGAAGGTCAATGAATGACTTACAGTATGTAACCAGTACTAATAAAGTAAACGTTTCCTATAAATAAATAAAAGGGGGGGAATAAACTTGCTATTCTATTAAAAAAAATAGTCAAGGCAGGGAAGTTGTACTTTGAATAAAAAGATATTGGGTTGGAGCCAGGGATCTTCCTCCGGCTAGCTGTGGAAGGGTTCCCCTTGTGGGAGGTCTCTGCCCAATTTTGGGGTATCTTCCACTGACCGTCTGCATAGTATTTTCAGGGGGCTTGAAGGGCTGCCTTGAGAAGGAAGAAGTGGGGATATTGTTTTCTGTGAATACCTGATGGAACGCCTCTCCCGACGTGAATATACCCAGTCACTACATTCAACATCTAAGGTCCTCCTCCGGGTGCCTACTCTGAGAGAGGCTCGGAGTGTGGCAACAAGGGACAGGGCCTTTTCGGTGGTGGCCCCCAGACTGTGGAATGATCTCCCTGACGAGGCTCGCCTGGCGCCAACGCTGCTATCTTTCCAGCGCCAGGTTAAGACTTTCCTCTTTGCCCAGGCATATGGCGGCACATCTTAATCACCCACATGTTTAGTTTAGTTTTTTAATGGTTTTTAATGCTTTCTGTGTGTATGTTGTGTGTTTTAGAATTTTAAATTTTGTATACTCGTTTTTATCTTAATTTTAGAATTTCTGTAAACCGCCCAGAGAGCCCTGGCTATGGGAGCGGTATATAAGTGCAATAAATAAATAAATAAATAAGAGCTTGCAGGAAGCATAGAGAAGCCTGCAACTAGGGCTCTAACAGGTTCAGCAGGCACTTGCTCTTTTATCATTTGGATAAGTTAAGTCCTCTATTATCTGAGGATTTTAATGTGCTACTGGAGGCAATTATACATTTAAATGGGGCTGCGTATATCCAGTGATTCCACATGAGGGCACAATTTATAATTTCATTTAATACTACTAGTATTTTTTATTTATTTATTACAATTTTATACCGCCCCAATAGCCGAAGCTCTCTGGGCGGTTTTAAAAGGCTAGAACCTCACGGTTGTAGAAGCCAGCCTGAAAATCTTTAAGTGGCCCCTCAGAAATTCAAAGAGTGACCACAGGGAGGCGCTTCACTGCCCTTGACATAATTTGCCCAATTGACAGATTGCGGCATTCAGTTTTTCCTTCACGCACACTAGTGATTGTAACGTGGTTTTCAATTTAAAAAAATCCTTGCATAAATAAATGCACAAAATGAACAATAATACTATAAAATATATAAACCTCTGGGTCACAGGGCAGCCTGGGCAGATTGCCCGGCAAGCTGTTTGCGGAAAGGAATCATTATTTGTTCTGTGTCAGTCTGCTGCAAGGATTTCACACGCACACGCACACTAAAAGGGGGACGCAGATTTCTTACCCACAATGTCTTCATTCAAAAAGGCCAGGCCATCCACCCGGTGGGAAGACGTCTCGTTTCCCTTGTCATCTGGGAACTGAAACTCCACTTCAAAAGCTCTGTAACATTGGTAAAAGCAGGATTGTATATATGAAAAACAAAACAATTAACCAACAAAGCCTACTGCACAATTACTATAACAATTGTACACTAAAGAAAGCAAATGTTCCATTTTTTGTCAAGTCTCGTTTTTCAGCTGTGTTTGTTTTTTTAATACCAGTGGTAGAGCACATGTTTTGCATTTAGAAGGTCCCATGTCCAATTCCTGGTCTCTCCAGCTAATAGGATTAGGGAGGTGACAAGAAAGTCCTTTGCTGAGGACTCTGGTGAGCTGAGTGACCCCCAAAGTTTGTGCCTGTGGGGCGGGAGGGGAGGGGAGTATGTGTGCTAAATATGTGTGTGTGCATGAATACACACGTTCATGCCCCAGGTTCTGCATCCCACACTGGGTGTGGTCTTCTGGTTCAATTTGATTATAGCTCCCCATGATCACCCCTAAACCTATTTGCATACACATTTATTTATTATGTATTTATTACATTTATATCCCGCCTTTTTTCCTCCAAGGAACCCAAGGCAGCGTACATAATCCTTCTCGTCCTCTCCAGTTTTATCCTCACAACAACAACCTTGTGAGGGTTGTTGTTATTACAATAATGATGTAGGCATTATGCTCAACGTAACGATTTTGTAGGTTATCAGGGAGTAGTATCCACAACACCATGAGAATCAATGAATACCCCAGGCTGGCAAGGAAGGTTTTTAATGGACTCTCCAGCTACACCAAATATGAACTCTTTGTAAAACATCCCAATAAATTAGTTTGATTGGTCTAGCGGTACAAAGCGCGTTTGTATGGACCAATGGCTTCCTTCCCTATAGTTGTGGTGGAACCTGAAACCACGGGTCCCTGTGGTTCGCTGAGTGGTGGTCACAGACTCTCAAGACACAATTTCTCTCTCTTTAGAAGATTTATTACAAGCAGCGCTGCAGGGTGACAGTCTGAGGAACTGCCCAACAATTTCAGGAAAGGTTAACATATTTATAGGGTCAGGTCCCCTCAGATACAACGGCAGAACCTTCCCACCAATCATAATACAGCTCTGCCACACAACAACCAATGAGAAGCAAAGCACCTAGGCATATACAGAGTTCAAGTACTTCTCTGACTAGAATACTATAATGGGTATTGCAATAGTTACGGGAAATACATCTCCATCTGTTTCCTAGTTGTGGTTAGCTTACCTTTAAAAATATCTTACTATCTGTTTAACTGTCTGTTTTGTGACGTGTGGTTTCAGCATCAGCTGAATTGTGACAGCAAGTGCAACATTAAAAATAGGTTTTAATTAAGCAGGAAGCTATGAACTTTATGATGTATAGAGCTAATGTGTTATAGAGCCATTTCCCTATACCTGTGGGCATTAGGTAAAAGAACCACCCAGCTTTATTCCCTCGACACAGTGGTAGCACTAGGCATGAGCTACTCACCTGTTTTTCTGCAGCTTATCGTCCAGTCTAATATCCCAGGCAAAGCAGCCTTCCTCACAACCTGCCACCAAATATCGGTCCGGGCAGGAGGGCACAAGGGCGATTCTCAAAGGCGTGGCAATCGTCTCCAGCACCATCAGCTGCCTGGCAAATGAAGAACATTTTAGTTTCCCTCCCCTTTCACAAATAGTTCCCCCCTTTGCAAACGTGAAGCATGGCTGTGCAGGGCAGAAAGCTGTCTTAGGCTTGTTATGCCACCTGAAAACAATTACTGCATTCCAGGAGGAGATGGGGGCAGGCTGTTACAAGCAATCCATGAGCCCAAGCCGAGGCAGATTAATAATAATAATAATAATAATAATAATAATAATAATAATAATAATAATAATAATTTTATTTGTTACCCGCCTCTCCCTCTGGATCGAGGCGGGGTATAACACAAATAAAAACGCCATAAAATAATACAACTGATTCAAACGTTTAAAACCAGTGCATCATTAAAAGCAGCACACCATTAAAAAAGGCATCTTAAAATTCAGCTGGGTAGGCCTCCCGGAAGAGATCAGTCTTTATGGCTTTCTTAAATTCCGGAAGACTGTTAAGTTGACGAATCTCTCCCGGCAAGCCATTCCTCAAACTGGGAGCGGCAGAAGGAAAGGTCCTCTGGGTAATAGTTGTCAGCCTTGTTTTTGTTGGCTGGAGTAGATTCTTCCCAGAGGACCTGAGTGTGCGGGGCGGATTGTACGGGAGAAGGCGATCCCGCAGGTCGCCTGGACCCAAACTATGTAGGGCTTTAAAGGTGATCACCAACACTTTATACTCCGCCCGGAAACTAATTGGCAGCCAGTGAAGACATTTTAAGACTGATGTAATGTGGTCATGCCTAGGTGTACCGGTGACCAACCTACCATATTTTGAACTAGTTGAAGTTTCTAGACTAGGCACAAAGGTAGCCCTATGTAGAGCGCATAAATGCTGGAAGGGATGGATGAAGCAAAGGGGAGGCAGAAAGGGAAGGAGTTTGTGAAGATGGAGCAACAGACAGGCAAGCATTGTTTCTTGAATAACTGCAGGGGATAACAGGCCCAACAGGGGATTGATTGAGCTGGTGTGGGTGGGAGACCAAGCCGTAGAGCCTCTGTGAAGAGCTTGCTATCTCTTGTTCAAGGCCAAGCTGGGAGGTATTCGGCTCTCTCAAAGAATGTAGAGAGACTAATGAGTCTGAGAGGCTTATCTTTGGTAGTTTATCACAACGGGCGTCTGTATCATTACCTTTCTTTGAAATTATAGTCACAGTCAGGAACGCCAATGTCCCACACACATATTTTCTTGTCATAGGATGCAGCTGTTGGAGAAGAAGAAGACAAAGAGTACGTAAGCCTGGTATACCCAAAATATAAAGACAGACTTCCTAATAATACATTGCTAGAAGTTGCCTGCCAACTTCGCCATTTCTTCTTCTCTGCTCCCCTTTTGTCTCACCTGCTCCCAGCTCCCTCCTTTCTGAAAAGAGTAGCAGAGTGTTAAGACTGGTTCCTAACTGCTCTGATGTTAGATGGCATTTTAAAGGAAAAACACACACCCTGCCATAGGGCATGGCAGCATTGCTGAGTTGACAGATGGGATCTGAATCCTGGGACAGCGTGGATTTATGTGGTGAAGTTGAGGCACAGAGAGAGAGAGAGAGGGACCCTTGCCCAGTTCTCCAGTCTGAAAAATGGGAACACTGGTGACCTTCCTTACTCAGGGCTGAGAAATTAAATTAGGAAATATGTACCACCTTGAGTTTTAGGGACTGGGCACGTTGTAAACTATGCACCAAGATAAAATCTTTTATAACAAAATGTGCAATTTATTTATTATTATATCTCTTCCTTGCTCATGGCGCTTTTTCTAGACAGAGATGATGAGTTTTGCTGTCTTACAGATTCAGGAATTTCCTGACAATCGAGCACGTTTGAATTATGACTGCTTTCTGGATGTTAGTATGGATGTATTTTGGTAGGCCCAGTTTGTATAGTTTTTTAATGTGATGCTGGTGACTGATGTAATGGAATAATTGTGACCTTTTCCTGTTGCCACAGTTCTATTGTTGTTGTTATTATTGTTATTATTATAATTATTTGTATACCACCCCATAGCCGAAGCTCTCCTGCTGTCAACTGTAACTGCTGAACTTTGCAACTAAGATTGTAGTGCCTGAATTTGCTTTCCTTTCCCCCCTCCTCCTCCTCCCTCCCAATCCCCTTTCCTTTTGTGTCGTGCCTTTTAGATTGTAAGCCTGTGGGCAGGGACTGTCAAGAAATACTTTTGTAAGCCGCCGTGAGAGCCTTTTTTGGCTGAATGGCGGCATAAAAATCCTTAAATAATATGGATCGTATAGAGATAAGCAATTACAATTTACGTACAGCATCTGCTAATTGCACATCTAACTGAATTCAGATTCATTAGGTCAAGCAAACATCGACAGAAATGCTGTCATTTGAGTAATTTAATCAGCCTGAGGTGCTCTTGGAAGATGTTCCTTTTGCTGTTGCAAAAGTCTGGCTTTAGATCTGTAGCAAATGAACAGAGCTACTCCATGGAATAGACAAGACAGCCTTATCCTGCGTTGCCTTGGGGGGGGGGAAGGGCGTTCTGATAAGGGCTGCCTGAGCGACCCAGACAGGAGACTTACTGAAAAGATGCGTCTCACTGGTTGGACTGAAGCAGGCAGTAGCAATAGGCTTCTTGTGAGCCTTGATTTCTCCATAGCAGTAATCAGCAGTCACGTGAATTAGCTTCACAATTCCTCGTCTCCCAGCAGCGGCCAGGACGTTGTGCCTTTTCTTTCTCCCTTCGCTCGTCACCATGGTCAGGGTTGTCCACGCAACCGTGTAAAACTCCTAGGGAGGAAAGGTGCCAAGTCAGAAAAGCAAGAGCTCCGGCAGAAAAACCGTGGGAGGAGTGGCTTGGGGGGTGGGTCCACATAAACACTTGCCTTGCTTAAACCAGACAAAGACTCCCTACTTCGTGGACAAATCTGTTCAAAGCTGTGTTGAGCTTTGGTGGTGAAAAGTGCAGCATCCATTTTATAAATACTGTATTGGGCCCAGATAGCAAGGCCGGGTGAAATCTGGTGGTAATTAACTGAGCCCATGTGATCTCAGGCAGAAGCATTTAACACAGGTAGGATGCCTGTTTAGATGCAGCCTGCTGTTTACATGCCCCAGGCTTTTTAAGGAGCTTCTGACACTTTTTAAGAATGAGGGAAGCTGCCTTATACTGAATCACAGCATGACCCATCTAGCCCAGCAGTGCCGACTCTGACTGGCAGCGGCCCTCCAGGGTTTCAGGCGGGGATTTTTCCAGCCCCACCTGGACATGCTGGGAATCAAACCTGGGAACTTCTTCTGCGTGCAAAGCAGGTGCTCTACTACTGCTGTCCCAAATCCTTCTAAATCTTTCTTGCTTTGGTCCTGCTTTTAAATGCAGGGGCTACGTAGGTATGTGAAATTTTATTTTGTATTGCAATGTATATATAATTTTCCTGTCTTGTGTGCTATTCGGCATATAAATCTAACATTATGTTTGTTTTTAACACTTTTATTTTTCTATGTGCCTTTCTGCACCTGTAATGGAACCAAACCACCCCAAAAAAACATCTCAAACACCTCAAACATCTCATCAACCTATAGTTGGGTTTGGCAGCTGAATTCGTGAACTATCGTTTACAATCAACTAGCAAAGTAGAATAAAACAACAACAACACATGGTCTGAAATGGTTTGGCACGATGTCTGAATTTTATGGTTGTGGCTCTGCCTCCAGAGCCCTCCTCCCCTGCACTACGGAAACGGTAATGCTGAGCAGATGGAAAACAAGAGCAGGCATGCCACCCTAAACTATGGATTGCTTGTGCATTTGGAAGCTCAAACCATGGTTTGAATTCTAAAACTGTACAAACCACGGTTTGGTGCGATCGATCGATGGCCTGGTTCAGACCATGCGCTAAACCATGCTGCTTAACCACAAAATGGTTAACGGAATCCATTAACCATTTTGTGGTTAAGCAGCATAGGTGAACCAGACCTATCTATCCACATATCTAAATAAAGGAAATAGATTGTACCACAGGCAAGAGTATAAACAACGGGAATAAAAACAGACTGCTGAGCCTCCTCATGATTTTAAGATTCATACAGCTGTCACTGCAGCATGAAACGCAAGCTAAAACCCTCCACTACAAATCTGAACAGTGTTGCAGTGTTGTCAGACTGCATTTCCCCCAACCCTGCCCCCAGCTTCAGAGGTGAAGTTTCTGCTAAAAGATTTACGTCTCTGAATTTTGAAGAGGAGCATTTGGGACAAGAGGGGTCGTAGCATCCTGACCCTACCCTGGGTGAACTTTGTACATTTCCTTCCAAAAGCATGATTTCTGGCTACAGAATTCACCACAGCGCCTGGTTTCAAGTCACTAATGCATCTTAGGAGACATCCTTGCACAAATGAAGCCCCTTGGCCAGCGCTTGCTAGGAAGTCAACAGAGGTTCCTTTACAGCGCACAGAGATGCGGCATCCTCGCTTCCTTACCTCACCCGCTACCTTGTACTTTTTCAAGACGATGCCTGTTTCACAGTCAACCAAACAAACGGAGTCCCCTCCACAAGTAGCTGCTGTCCTGGATGAGCTCACCACAGGGTCTGAAAGGTTAAAACCACAGTGACTGTAAGCCTCTTGCCAGTATAATTCTCACATTTTTTTCTCATTTAACCAGACTTTCAGTCCCTGGAGATGTGAGGCAGCTAATGAAATATTTCTGGCGTGTCTGTATGTCTCCCCCAGGATCTCTTATATATACAGTACTATATTTACTGTATTTCTTCGATTCTAAGACACACTTTTCCCCCCATATAAACATCTCTAAAAACGGGGCGCGTCTTAGAATCGCAGGTCATTTATTATTCCTTAGAATCAAAGCTTTTTTTCTGTTGGTGGTACTGAAATTAGTGTGCGTCTTACAATCGATGGCGTCTTAGAATCGAAGAAATACGGTAAATGGGAAACTGAGGCTGATAGTAACTATCCTCAATTTAGCAGACGGCACAGTCTTATTTTTACACACCAACTGTAAAATCCTCAGGGCACACGCATTATGGTCTTTTTACGTGTTCTACATAACCAGAGACTCTCAAGGTGCATCAGTTTGTAAGCCGGTATGAAAATCTATCTGAAATATACAGGAAGACCTCAGCGATGTTCACATGATGTCCTGCTGCTGCTCCCTTTGCAACTCTGTCAATTTTCTCTTAGCCCTATGTATGGAACTCTTTACTTCCTTTAAAAAGAGGAAGGCTAAGAGAATCCCCTCCATGAAAATATTCATGGTACCAACTTTCTTCCTTCAAATTACTCCAGAGAACCCGCCTTTCCCCTATTGGCCTAAATCAGTGTTTCCCAAAGTGGGCGGTGGGATTGGATAGGGGGGCGTTAAGAGGCAAAAGGGCGGCAGGGGAGCGCTCGAGGTGGTCTTTTCCGAGAAGCACCTCTCCAGAAGGTCTTAAAACCCAGGGACATTTTGATAGGAGAAGGTAGTTTGGTCCCAAGCCATATAAGAGAAGAATCCACACATGTATTAATACATGTATTAGTCCTTTTAACGGTGAATTGAAATGTTTCAAAAGCACCAAAACGTGAATGAAGAGACATACCCTGCTTGGTGTGCCCCGCCACGCCGGCTGCAAAACAGAGGCGTTTGCTATCTTTTCCCTCCCTCCCTCGGCAAGCCTGCGGCAGGTGCTTCAGATTTTGAATAAATATTCGATTAATTGTTACTGTTTTGAATTTTATTGTTATTATCTTCCTTAGTGGGTCATTGAAAACCGCTATTTTGAATAATGATTTTTATAGTCTAGGGTCGGGGGCACTGGGCATGAGTTTGTGGAACCAAGGGGGCGGTGACCTGAAAAAGTTTGGGAACCACTGGCCTAAATCATCATGAACAGTAACCAATCTTTAATCACATGTGACTCCTTTTGCCCACATTCATCTCCTTAAGAGTATTTCCCCCACCCCCCACTCCTCTCCCCACCCAATTTCAAATGGCACGTTCTTTGAACATGCCCTCGGAGGGACTGGGGAAAGGTTTTCTCATCCCTAGAGCAAAGCCTGGCATTCACTGCTTTACAGTACCAAACAGATGTCTTCTGCTTTAAGCTGCCCTGAAAACTGGATGTTACAGCACAGCCTCTAAATGCTGTAAACAACAGATCTCACCATCTCAAAATGCCTTCAAGCAATGTAGTCGCAATGCGAAGCTAGTGAGGCCGCCTTCCCACGTCAAGAAGCCCTTTGCAAACTGGGCCTTGAGAAACTACAAGGCAGGATCCAACCTACAGTGTTCACAGTATTTTCCCCTTTCTTTTCCTTTCTCTTAAATTATGAGCCCACTGGGAATAGCAAAACCCCCCCCTATTTAAAATAGCTGCTATTTCTGCTAGGCGGAGGAGACATGGGGGGGGGGGCTGCTCCAGTTGGACTCCCCTCCTTTGAGAGCAGGACAATCCCATCAGCCCTGTCGCTGCCCTACTTAATTTCTCTCTCTCTCTCTTTCCTCTTCCCTCCTGAACTCCTTTTCCTTGTGTGTCATGTCTTTATTAGACTGCAAGCCTGATGGCAGGGACTGTCTTTTTTGCTGATTGTAAGCCGCTCTGAGAGCCTTTTTTGGCTGAGGAGTGGGGTATAAATATGATAAATAAATAAATTGCCCTAACCCATGAGACAGGAATAAGCTATCCTCTGGCATAAATACCGTATTTCTTCGATTGTAAGACACCATCGATTGTAAGACACACACTAATTTCAGTACCACCAACAGGGGGGAAAAACCCCTAAGACACACCCACAATTCTAAGACGCACCCCGTTTTTAGAGATGTTTATATGGGGGAAAAACACGTCTTAGAATCGGGTAAGCAAGTAAAACATATTAGGCATGGGAGCCTTCAGAAGGGTTCGTCTGCTTACCCTCAAGAGTGCAAATCTGTGGGGGTCAGAGATATCATTCCCTTTCCGGCATCGTTCTTCTAGGTCTGCCAGGCTGCTTAGCTATGCTCACCTTTTCTTGTCCCGCAATCCAGCGGTGGCTCGAAGACACAGGCCCATAACTGGGTCTTGAAGTCATCTCTGTTGTTGCCTTTGCTATGACACTGTAGAAAATGGACAGGCTCCAAATTGATTGTCTCCTGAAAGAAAGCAGGTCATTTTAAACACAAAAGGTACAGCCTCTGTTACACGAGGGAGGGAGCGTAAGTTTCCAGGCAGACGTTGGGACACACAAGCCCGATTTTGTGGTCAAATTCTTTGGGGAGGTCATTGGTCAAGTCTCTCTCTCTCTTTCTCTCTGACTGGGTTCAGACAATTGCAGTGGGGAAAGAAACCATTACCACACCCCTGCGTGCACAACTGCCATTTGTGCATTGAATATCTTACAAGCGGTGGTTTTTTTAATGATTTCAAAAGTGTACTTTTTTTTTTTAACAATGGGGCAAACATTTTATTTATCCCAAGGAAAGGCTTCCGTATCACTCAAAAAAACACAAGATGTCAGGATAGTGATACACCTCATTCAATAAATCAATTTTTTACCATTTTGACTTTTATATATACATCTATCTTTGTCGGTACGGCCCGTCTTGTTTCCTGGCATTCTCTGCTTTTTGCACGCCTACAGGGCTCTTTATTAAAAGCTGAACTTTTGGAGCGTGACCCTCTCGCCCTAATAAGCCCTCCGGTGGGAAAGCTGCCCTGGTACCTCGCCTTCCAAGTCCTTGACAGGGGTGCTACAAGCTTCTCTTTCATCCTCCTCTGCCTCTTTGTGCTCCTCTTTCTGCTGGCCGGACCTTTTGTGGCTTTGTGCTTTTGGAATGCGCCCTCCGTTCCGATGGGCCCCTTCGGGATCCTGAGCGGCCTGGGATTCCTTGGCCGGCGGGCGAGATGTTCTCGCCCCTTCAGGACTGCGCTCATCCTGCAGGCGGCTGGGCTTCTTGGGGCTGGGAGAGGCTTCCTCCTTGGAACTGTTCCGGGAACGGGATCTCTTGCTCACCACTGCTTCTTTGGAACGAACTCCTTTCCTTTTGCTGGGGGTTACTGCACCCTATTAAAAGAAAACATCAGCAATTTCCAGCGATCTCATTGATTCTCCCAACAGAACTCAAGAAGCATGTAATCGCTCAAGTAATACCCCACTTTTACCGAACGGCTTTGCTCAGCAGTTCTGTTCTGAGGAAACTTCCAACTTCAAAGACCCACCATCTGAGAAGCTTTCGCTGCCTTACCGTTAAATGTGAACTGCCCAGAGAGCCTGGGCTACTGGGCAGCATAAAAATGTAATGAAATAAATACATAAAAATAAATGAATGGATGACGGGAGACTTTCCGACATTCCAGGTTTGGTTTTCCCCAAGCCTTGTCCAGACTGTTGGCTGGGAAACAGGACAGAGGCATGACAAGAAAAAGGTGGGACGCACCTTGCTCTTCCTCCCACAACCAATTTTCCACGCTGCTCAAATTGGCCTGTCTCACTTTGGCTTGCTTTCTGAAGGAGGGGAAGGGGCTGTTGAGGTGGTGCGTGGAAAAAGAGAAAGAAATGACCGGCCATTTGTCTTGGGTAAAACTGAACATGTCGACAGGGTAAAAGATTGGTCCCTACAGCAGAATCTCCCATCTCCATCTGTCTATCTGTAAGCCAGAACAGGGAAGGAGGAGGAGGAAGGCACATTTTGACTGTGGGACGCTGACCATCTTACTAGATTCATCGCAGTCCAACTTTAATACTTCAGGCTTATGAGTGTATGAAGCTGTCAGACTATAACTCCACCTAGCCCAGTCTTGTCTACTCTGGCTGGCAGCAGCAGTCCAAAATCTGCACCAGAGGTCCGTCTCATCCCTGCCTCCTGAGGACTCTTAGCTGGAGTTGGCAAAAACTGAATCAGAGTCCTTCGTCATGCAACGCATGTGCGCGGGCAATGAATTATGGCCTTTTATTTCCTCAAGTAGCTTGAGAAAGTGCTCATGTGCTTCCAGAGACAAGAGTTTGAAAGAAGTTAACTAAAACGTACTGGGGGTGTGGGGGAGTATATTCCCACTCTCCCAAGCTGGGAGAGTGGGCATCCAAATGGCAGATGCAGTTCAATGTAAGGAAGTGTAAAGTGATGCACACTGGGGCAACCCCCCCCCCAAACTTCAAATATAACTTGAAGGGTTCTGAGCTGGCGGATACCGAACAAGAGAGAGAGATTTGGGTTGTGGTGGACAGCTTGATGAAAATGTCAAGCCAGTGTGCGGCAGCTGTAAAGAAGGCAAACCTCATGTTGGGCATTATAAGGAAATTAATTAATAAACTGGCAGTATCATACCGCCTTTATACAAGTCTATGGTCTGACCACACTTAGAATACTGTGTACGGTTCTGGTCACCACACCTAAAAAAGGATATTATAGAGCTGGAAAAAGTGCAGAAAAGGGCAACTCAAATGATGAAGGGGGCTGCAGCGTCTCCCCTACGAGGGAAGGTTACAACAGCTGGGATTGTTTAGCTTGGAGAAAAGGAGGCTGAAGGGAGACATGATAGAGGTGTACAAATGTATGCATGGTGTGGAGAAGGTGGATAGGGAGAATTTTTTTTCCTTTTCCCATAATACTAGAACCAGGGGTCATTCCATGAAGCTGATAGATGGGAGATTCAGGACAAATAAAAGGAGGTACTTTTCCCACACAGCACATAGTTAAACTATGGATTTCGCTCCCCCAAGATGTGGTGATGGCCGCCAATTTGGATGGCTTTAAAAAGGGGGTGGAGAAATTCTTGGAAAAGAAGGCTATCAATGGCTACTAGCCCTGACGGCTACGTGCTACCTCCAGTATCCAAGGCAGTAAGCCTGTATTTGCCAGTTGCTGTTGCATCATTTCCTGCTTTGCTGGTCCCTGGCTGATGGATGGCTGCTGTGTGAGCAGAGCGCTGCACTAGATGGACCTTCGGTCTGATCCAACATGTTTTTATGTTCTTATATTAATTTGAATAGGATTGTTTATCAGAGAATGCCTTTGCAGAGTTCTGACCTTAGCAGTGACCTTTTTTTCTGTCTCTGCAGTATTTTCCATAGTTTCTTCTTCCTTGTCTTCCTCTTCCTCTTCTTCCTCTTCCTCCTCCTTCTCCTCTTCATTGTCGTCATCGTCATCGTCATCATCTTCCTCCTCCTCCTCCTCCTCCTCCATTGTTTCTCCCATTTCAGAAGCGGGCTTATCTTCCTGATTTATCAGTGAAGTCAAAAATTCCTCTGCAATCATTTTCACCTAATAGAAGAAGATAATGTCACATTTTAGGTGCAGGAAAGAAACAATTTTCAATGAGCGGATTCATACATCACACTAACCCCAGACTGAGAATAAGTTACACCGTATCTATACTAGTGGGTCTACACTTGGATTGGCCTTCTGGAAATTCCGTTCTTCGATCTCCCACACAGACACTCATTTCTGATTTTGCGGAGTTGTTGTTAGCAGAAGGCTGTGTTAAAAGAGCGAGAAGGTATTTTTATGATGGAATGTTTGTGAGTTATGTTCCTTGAAGAAGAGTTCCAGGAGTTATCATACTTGTTACTCATCTTCTGAGAGATTCCATTATATGGAATGATAAAGCAATTTCTGAAAACATCTCTAACTGTTGCAGTGAGCGCTTCCTTCCAATATTTTGTATTATGGGATACAAGGAGAGACCAGTGAAAAGCTTTCACAGAGAGGAAAGAAGAGGGGCTGGATGAAGAGTAAAGGTTGTTCTTCCTTTTGGTCCTCTTTCCATTCTCCCCCCACAGCCTGCACTTTCTGACCCCATCTCCTTCCATTCCACCTCATTAGGTCCTATTGGGGGGGCAGAAACTGAGCTCTAATAATGCACAATAATCCCCTCTCCCACCATTTAAACCCCAAGCTGAAGGGGAACAAGTGGCCAGGCATTTAGAAATCTTCCCTTCAGTGGCTGGCTGCAGGTTCAGACCTTTGCACTGCTTTCAGCGGAAAACGTTTGCCGGCAGCATGCATGTGCAGTCCTTAGATCCTACTGGTCTTACTACACCATGGCCAGTTCGCCCAATTACCGCAGCCTGCCGTGGCTTATTTAAGCCACAGTGAGTTGCAGTGCATGCCAGTGGACATTTTTAATATTCAGCCTCCTGTGGGGGCTGCTATGCCTTGCCTACGCAACAACCCCCGACTCCTGGGTTTGGATGATACGGTAAATAGTGGCAATCCCCCACTAGGGTTTGAATATTCAAAATTATTTTTTTTGCATACACAGCAATCCACCATGGCTTAAGCAGCAATGCAACCCAACTGGCTCTACCACATAGGGGTACATTCCGTTTGCATACCTCATCAAGAATAATCAGGGTCTGTCCTTATAGTTCTCATGCATATTTTTCCAAACCAATGTCTTTGAATTCAGGGTATGGTGCGAGAAGGCTTAAAATTCTCCCATTACAACTTTCCAGAAAGCTTTTCTGGGAAGTTAATTCTTAAGTTTAAAAGTCTTTAAAGGCAATTCAGATGCAAATCAAAACTGCAAACAGCTTTGTAGAAAGACATCCCACGAACTAGGGAGAAGGAAGTGTCAAAGGGAGTAGAAATACTCAAAGTGGAAAATAATATGGAGTATCAAGAGCCTTAGAGCTACTTTGTTGGGTAGTATTTTGAACCCCCAGCTGCTGAGTGCACAACCAGCCACACATTATACCTGTGAGATTATGAAGAAACTTGTGTCATACCCAGGCACAGGCAAAGGAACCTGTAGAAAGTTACTTCACATTTGCAGAAGAGGCAGATACAGTAGTTATCCAAGAACATACAAATTATTGTTGAAACAAATTTAACAGTCTTATCTCATTAATGATATCACTAAATTCCTTCCGGCTCCCACTAGCTCTGAGCTTCACAGCCTCAAACTCTCTTCATTCATTCCTAAACCTCACTGAATCTAACTTCTTCCAACTACTCTGAATCCCCTCAACTCCCCTCAAGAAATTTCAAGCTCCCTAGAATGTATTTATTATCTGTTGCTTTTAGCCATAACAATAATAGAAAAGAAACTCTGAGGAAATAGATAAGGCTGCAAAAATGCCATCATGCATGCCGTGGACTACTGCAACGTGCCCTGAATCAGACTTCCACAACCTGGCACCCTCCAGTTGCTGTAGACTTCAGTGCTTCCTCAGTCTCAGCCTGTGTGGCTCAGGGTCAGAAATCTAATGGGATCTAACTTTAAAGTAGAGAAATGGAAACGTCACTTGCCTATTCACAAGTTTGGCTGAAACATTTCTATTTGAGAAGCCATTTGATGGCCTTGAATGAACACAATTCAATACTTTCATGATGTTTTATTGTTTGCCGCTGGGCTGATTTTAACTTTTGATATGTTTTTATTCTCATTTTACTATTATTTATGTCGTGATGATAATAATACATGCTGGGATCAAAAGGCAGGGTTTAAAAGTCGAACGAAATACAAAAGGATAACCTAATTCAATTTTTGCAAGGAATTTATACATATTTTTTAGCTACCATATAAACATTATCCGTATGAAACAACCAATAGTAAGCTTTCTTTTTGAAAACTGGTATTTGCCGTAACCAAAATAGCTTCATTAACTCTGGATTCCCTGTCACCCAACCGAATGGATTACTACTAAGTAATGGCATCAAAATGGCAGCACTACAAACCAAGAAAAAAAAGCAAAACCAGGAGTAAAACAAGGGCAAGGGATCCTTTTTCTTTTTTTTCCTATTTATGTATTAGACCAGGTAGCAATTTTATCTGGGACAGTTGTCAGAAATTTATCAGGATAAAGGGAACAAAACAGGAAGTTATAAAAGAAAGCCCTGCCTCTTGCATCACAATTATAAATGCAGGTTTCATAATTTTAAGATAACATCCTCTCAAGCTATGGAAGGGGTGGGTTCTACCCTCTCTTTCAAATCCTCTTCTAAATGTACTTTGGACACTAGACCCATTTGAAACCTTCAAGGAATTAGTAGTTTGTGAACCGCCCAGAGAGCTTCGGCTATTGGGCGGAATAAAAATGTAATAAATAAATAGTTTCTAAGGAACACTAAAAATGAAATAAAGACGCAAGTGGGTTATGCGTGTATGTGTGTGTCTATCTGTCCTCTTTCAAGGAGCAAACTCAAGAGGAAACAGATCCTCTGAAAAGAGAAAAGGGCAAAAAAGTTGGGAATAAACTCATACACACATAAAGCAGCAGATTCAGAGATCTAGCATATAAGTAATGGGAACAAACAGAGAAAGGAAAACTTGTTCTAAAATGTACATCCATGTATCTTATAACTAAAACATTCAGCTTCACACCAGATAAATGGTTTTTAAGAGACCTAGTTTTTCCTTTGTGTTCAAATTCAAAATACACACGCATCTATAAAACAAGACTTCAAGATGTAGAGCATCTTTTAAAGAAACTGCTGAAGAGGATTCCTCTTTAGTCTCTTCTCTGCTAGGGCCAGCTGGCCTTAAGAGATCCCCAAATCAGCACACATCCATTGGAAGTCTCTTAGCTAGTTGTTCTTGCAAATTTGATACCTCTAATACTGCAAGATTCAACTGAATAATTTTTTGGGCTATTTTCAAGAGAAACAGAATCGAAAGAGAATGCTCTCTACGTTAATAAACTTACCACTTCTTTTTCTTGCATTCCAAAAGTGATAGGACAGATAGGAAATGCTCTGTTTCAGTGCTGCAGCCTTAGACTCCAGGTTGCCTAAATGGCACAAGTACGCAGGTTTTTCCTGAGACTTTACTCTGGTCCCACTGCTTGTTTTGCAATCTCTCCAAAGGCCAAAAAGTTACCTGGGAAATCTTGATCCTTTCTATCTCCAGCTACCTTCCTTTTCAGTTGTAGGAGTAAATTTGCCAAGCAAGAAAAAGGGGCCACATGGCCCTCTTTTCTGATGTTAATTTTAAGAGCCTAGAGACACACATAACATTAAACCAGCCCCACTGGTTGCCAGCTAAATATTCTTAAGTCTGGTGTGCTGACTTCCTCCTTGTAACACAATGGCCACTTGGCTGAGTTTCAAGATAATAGGGGCTGGTCAAACATGTGCTACAACCTCAATAAAATCTTTTTAAAAGCTGCCTGGGGTTGACTGACCTTGAAGAAATTGTGATGTTTCATTTATTTTCTTCAGGAATGCCACTTAGGTTTGTGGGCTGGTGAGTGCATGTTCAGCCATACAGTCACTGGCTGCCAGACACTAAACAAGGCAGGCAGCATATCTTTCTTGGATGAAGTTATGAGTAGGCACATTTTTAAGTTGCACAGAACTCTTCGTCAGGTAAAATGCCTGTCTAACGTAGACTGGCGCTTTCTGCATTTATAAAGACTACGTCATGCTGATATAAACATTGAGTTGTACCCATTACAAAGAATGCAAGGTTTTTTATAGCACAAATCCTAAATACATTTGCAGCGATAGCTGGTTGTTCCACAGTTAGGCGCTCTTAAATCTACTGGTATCAACGAGTTTAGGCACGCCAAACTCTACATAGGACTGGGCTGCCAACGTACTTATCACTGCAACTAAAATCTATATGCAATATCAAGACTGCAAGGCTAAACGCCCCTGGAAAAAAGTTCTCCTGCCTTTTTAGCAGTCTAACAGATCAGCCACTTAAACTTTTAAATCAAGTCAAGCCTTTTACAAGACCGCCCTTTTGTCATGCTCAGGGAGCATTAACATAAATCAACAGAACACAAAAAGGGGTCAGCGGAAGAGTCTTCCCTATACTAAACAGAAAAATGTAGAGAATGTGGGGGAGGGGGATTTTAGGGTGAATGAGCTGTCTTTTTATTTTCTGTTATTTATTTATCTACGTAGCTGGAAAAAGATGCATTTATTGGAAACAACCATGAATGGAAAAGAACTCTAAACTCAATTAATCAAGACTCTATTTGCTGCTTGAAACTACAATATATAAAAGGCTGCAGAGGATCAATGAGGCTGAATTTACCCTCCATCGGGTGAACTCGCTGAGAGAGCTGGGTCCGTATGCGACATGGGTTTGTGCAGACCTGATGAACTTTTTCCTGATTGATTTCAACTGCTCGGGAGATAATGCTTTCGGTAACTGATTCCGGAAATTTTTCCCCCAGTGAGCAGAGACCTAGATGAAGAAAGAAGCATAATTGAACTTCTTTGAAAACACAACACGCAGGATAATCTCCTGTTCTGACTTTGCAATATATGAACTTACTCAAAGCGTTGGAGATTGTTTAGCTGAGGGCCTGCTTAAATTGCCCTCACCAGTTGAGATGGGTAGCTTCTAGAGACAGGATCTTTTCTACAGTTGCACTGAGGGAAAACAATACCCAGGCATAGCCTCCATTGCTGTCTTTTTGGCACCAACTGAAAATGTTTTTACTTGGTCATATTTTGGGCAATTGTTCCATCTCCAAATATTTTTATTATGTTTTGAGGAATGAAACCTTTCAACGATAAAATTACAAAAATAAACAAACAATATACAGAAAATAGAAGAATTAAGAGATTGTAGAGTCGTCAGCAACGGTTTCTTTTTTTTTAAAAAAAACATAATTTAATTTGCCTGTTTTATTGCATTTTTACTCATCTTATTTTCATTTTAATTCATTGCAACTATCTGAGTAGTAGTGGGACACCTGGATATAATTTCTTAAAATAAGTACATGTCTTTGTTGTCAAGCATAGTGGATATAAAAGGGGAAGAAAAGAGAACAAGCCTTTGGGCACTAATGAAAGAAGTCATCATCATCATATGTCTTACCCTACTGGTCAGCTCTCGGCTATTGATAACTCTCACGTGATTGGCCAGCTTGGTGATGTCCTTGCCATTCAATTGCCGGAGATTTTGGAGTAGAAACATGACTTTATAGTCATCGTTGGGCTGGAGAAGAAGAAAAAAGGAAAAGGGAGAGGTCATGAAAGAAATCCTTTAAGTTTGTGATACAAACCCCTATATTCCAATATAGCCCAACAGCGCCATCTAGAGTGTCTCGGATTTGGCACTCCTGCTGAGAAAGCCACGGCCTGGATCTTTGTCTTAATCCCACATTCCCAATGTAAACTCTTTTTTACAATAACCCTACTGATCTTAACTGGCTAGCTCTTTCATAATGGGCCTGGTTCAAATGACACTTCAGGCTCTGTGCTTAACAAAACTGTGGTTCTCTGGGGTTAGCACTCACCACAAGCTGTGCTATTGCACACACAACACTTTAAGCCACGGTTAGAGCCGCTAACCCTGCTGCAGTCGGTCCAACTGTGGTTAGTGAGTGAGCAGAGGTGCCAGGGACTGAAACTCAGACCTTCTGCACGCAAAGACTGGGTCGTGGCCCCATCTGGAGAACAATAGGTTGGTGAAGATTGAAGGGAGACATGATAGCACTCTTCAAATACTTAAAAGGTTGTCACACAGAGGAGGGCCAGGATCTCTTCTCGATCCTCCCAGAGTGCAGGACACGGAATAATAGACTCAAGTTAAAGGAAGCCAGATTCCAGCTGGACATCAGGAAAAACTTCCTGACTGTTAAGAGCAGTACAACAATGGAATCAGTTGCCTGGTGAGGTTGTGGGCTCTCCCACACTAGAGGCCTTCAAGAGGCAGCTGGACAACCATCTGTCAGGGATGCTTTAGGGTGGATTCCTGCATTGAGCACAGGGTTGGACTCGATGGCCTTGTAGGCCCCTTCCAACTCTGCTATTCTATGATTCTATGAATTAGATGATAAACTTTCAGAGCAATGTTCTTAAATATCTTTGTACAGCATCTAGTTATTACCAGTGGAGACTAGTGGTTCCGATTCCGTTGAGTATGTAAATCCATTCTGGGTTTCAGTCAGAACCAGCTAGAACTCTAAAGGAGATATCCCAGGTGGTGAAACCTATCTCTAAAATGGGCTCAGCAGCTTGGAAAAGCGCCTTTAGAGTTCTGGCTAAAACCCAGAATGGATTCAGAGTCTCACCGAATCAGAGCCACCAGCTTCCACTGGTTATTGCAGGGGCTTTGTAATTAATACCTAGCGTTACTCTTATTAAACCTTTTCCGATATAAAAAGTGTGACAAACGTATTGTCCCATCAAGTCTGGAAACGCACATCCAGGGTGTCAGCTGCCAAATATACTCACTGTCAGGTATACATTGTTCACATAAGTCAGCTCCTCCAGCTGCGGGAACTGCTGCAGGGCTGTCACATCTTCCAGGTGGTTGTTGTCGCAGTTTAAGACGCGGAGATTTGGCAGACTGAGGTTGTCAGGCAGCCGCTCCAGCACATTGTCAGAGAGGTCAAGTTCTTGGAGGTGGCGGAGGTGAGAAAATAACTGGGGTTCCAAGTCTTCTGTTGTTATTTGCAATCTGGACAAGCTGGGGAGGGTGGGAAAAGTTTCTACCGTTGAGACCCGTGTCGTCAAACACTTTGCAGCACCACGCTAAGAAATCCCGAGAGTGGAAACTTCAGGCTCATTGGGATGGAACACCTCTCACAGTGGTTAATTTGTTAATTAGAAGTTAATTTTAATGAGGCTCAGCAAGGTGCAGTGCCCCCACCAGCCTCGTTTTCAACACTAAGGTCTAGCCCATAAAATCTAAAATAAAAATTAATGTAACTATACTGTACATTCACTTTTAACTGAATGACTACTTATCTTTATTTTATATTTTGGAGATTTTGCTGTTATTTTAATTGCAGTCCATATTTTATTGTTTCACAACTTTATCTTGCAAGCCTCCTTGAAGAGGAGGAAGGAAAGGAACCTCTCGTGCAAGCACTGAGTCATTGCTGACTCTTGGAGGGACGCCAGCTTTCGCTGACGTTTTCTTGGCAGGCCTTATAGTGGGGTGGTTTGCCGTTGCCTTCCCCGGCCGTGATTCCCTTTCCCCCAGCTAACTGGGTACTCATTTTACCGACCTCGGGAGGATGGAAGGCTGAGTCGACCTGAGCCGGCTGCCTGAAACCAGTTTCCGCTGGGATCGAACTCAGGCTGTGGGGAGAGTTTCGGCTGCAGAAACTGCTGCTTTACCGCTCCCCACATCCCGTCAGCCAAATCCAGCCCCCATGGTCCCCAGATGGCCACGTCCTTTTCTCCTGACCACCCCACCTTTTCCACGAACCACCAATGTTTTGATGGTTCCCGGTCTCCTGTGCAGTTTTGTTCCCCTTCTGTAAGGCTGAAATGCCTCTCATAAGGCTTCGTTCCTGGCAGTAAGAGCTTTAAACCACAATGTGCTGGTATTTTTTTTTTATTTCTAGCCCCGCCCTCTTGCCTTTGGCCCCACCCACCAGAGTTGAATTCGGTCCTGGAGCTGAAAGAGGAGCCCCAGACTTCCTCCACAGGCAAAATCTATGTTCCCGTAGTGGTAGACCCTGGACAGTTAAGGCCAGATGTCGTTCGTGAATTTATCAAGCTCTCATGAAATAATCGAACTACAACCTAAACCGGAAAAAGTCGGTAGTTGAAAATGTGACAGTCTATTTATAGGCATGATGGGTAATAAGAACCTCTCATGTTCAAAGGGCGTATGATGTTAAATAGTATTTACGGTGTGGTGGGCAATAGCAGGGGAGGGTAATTTGCCTTTATGCCCTAGTTGTGGGCTTCCGGCTGTCATCCAGTTGGTTACTGTGGGAAATGGCATGGTGGACTTGATGGACCCTTGGTCTGATGAAGCAGGGCTCTTGTGAAGTGAGGCCCACTTACTTAGCATAGTATCAGTCTCAAATTGAAACTATAGGGTGTTTTTTTAAAAAACTATAACAAGTTTATTGAATTATAACCACTGTCCCCTTGAAAAGTATATAAAGCATTGCAACCGAACAACAACAAAAAAGGACAGTGAAGACACTCATGTTCTGGTCTCATGGGGTGAATAGTTCTTGTTCAGTAGCATGTGTTACGCATGTTAAATGGTATTAACATTTAAAGCCCTAAACGGCTTGGGGCCAGGCTATCTGAAGGAACGCCTCCTCCCATATGTACCTGCCCAGACCCTAAGGACATCCTCAGGGGTCCTTCTCCGCGAGCCCCTGCCAAAGGAAGTCAGGCAGGTGGCTACCAGGAGCAGGGCGTTTTCTGCTGTGGCACCCCAGCCGCAGCAGAATGAGCTCCCTAAGGAGGTTCGCTTGGCACCTACATTATATGCTTTTAGACGCCAGGTGAAGACCTTTTTATTCTCCCAGCATTTTAACAGTCTATAAATAAATTTTAGCTTGGTGTTTTAAATTCGTAATTTTGCATTGCTGCTGTTTTTATCTGGTTAAGCTTTTATATTGTATTTTATATTATGGTTTTATACTGTTGTTTTGTTTTGAATTGTCTTAAATTTGTAAACCGCTCAGAGAGCTTCGGCTATGGGGCGGTATAGAAATGCAATAAATAAATAAATGCTTGCGCAGTTTTACATTTTTGTGATTTATTTTAATTTACCCAAACCTCATGCCCTACTAAATTTATATGAGTTTAGCAATATTGTGATCACTTAAACAAAATGAACTTCTAAAAGCTAACTTACCTTTTATTTAAAAATTGAGGGAGACCTCTGCGTTTTTAAATAGATATGACTACACTTACTTCAGAGTTTTGATTTTTCGCAGCCTTGTAGATTTGGGCACGGCTCTTTCCAACAAAAGTTCTGTAGTTATTTTGGACATTTTTAATTTCTTCTAGTTGTCAGCAAAACCAAAGTTGTCTGATGTTGTTCCAAAACCTTCCTAGTGGGGGGAAAAACAGTAATTAAGAGGACTGCCTAAATGTTGTTCCAATGAAAGATTCAGTTTGCAAACTAAACATCTGATATTGCCAAAATACACAGTCACCATGTTATGAAACTGATCAACTATCTGATCTTTATCTTCTTTTGAAAACTCAGAAGGCAGTCGTAGGGTTAGTGAAAAATAATAGTTGTCATTTGTCTGAGGATAAGCTATGTCGCCAGGTAGAACAGTTTGAGTCAAGGACTGAGATTTTAGACAGCGAAATTCCTACTATTACATAATCCATGAAAATACAACAGGTAAAGGAGAATTTTATGTTAGGGATGTAGTATATTTATATGTTGGAGACATCATCAATTCCACAGGAGCTAACAAATGGATTCCCATGTATATATCATGTAGCTAGTTAACCTTACAGTTGCTTCATGTTGTCAAAGATAAAAATCCACTTTGGTTGTAAGGCAACTCTTGTTTTATTGAGCGTAATACAGCTGTATGGAGAAAGCCCTACAGACTAAAGAACTTCTCAACTGGCAGTGTGAAAAGCAGGTATTAACATATACCTATTAGCATCTTAGCAGTTAGCAAAGTTCTAAAACAAAACAAAGGCAGATGAAAGAAAACTAGAATGTCAAGTTACATTTGCTTGGCAGGAAAGGCTTTGGCCTGCAGCGGGATGGGTGATTACATGTGGATGCTGTCTGCTATGGATTATTCAGTGTCCATAATAAAAATGTCATACCTTGAATTGTACCAAACAAGAAAGTTAACTATGATCTTTTTTTTTTTAATTACTAAATGTTTTATTGAAAGATTTTTTTTTTTTTAAAAAAGGGGGGGGGTTCCCCATTGCCCTTTTCTTCTCTTTCCCCAACCCTAAAACATTAGGCTTCCTTTGCATTGCCACAATTCCCTCTCATAGTCCTACACATATGACAAAAAAAGAGAAGGGAAAAACCACGCAAAACAAAGCATAACGCGCAAGTGAGTTAGTAGCTGCTTTGGTAGTTATCCACTCAGGCTAGGATTTATTCTCTTCACCACAGATTCATCATGCTTCCCAAAACCGGAGCGAACACAAGTAAGAACTCATTATTGAATCTACTCAGTGGCACTGATGACGGCAAAGAAGCAACTTTTCTCTGTCATACTGCATGCAGCAGAGCTTTTCCTAGTGGTTCGTGATCTTTTAAAGTCAGGAACGGAGGGTGATGTGGTTGAATCTCTGCTGGCACAGTGTGACACAGGCAGCTGGTTAGCTATTGTGTGAACAGAACACTGGACCAGAAGGTCTAATCCAGCAGCGCTCTTCTTATGTTTGCCAGACATTAAAGACAAAATTGCTTGTATCCATTACGACTTAGATTCCGCAGTGGTACAAATCCATCCATAAGGTTGTCCAGAGCACTGTCTGGTCCCACAGTGTTGGATAAATTTCACGTGGTTTGGCTGACCACGTGTTTGCTCGACCCTCATGGAAGCTTACATCTGTCAAGGAGGAAATAGCTGATTAGGTCCAAGAAGTAGTAGTTCCTCTGGAATGGAGAAATCAGCCAGTTAACACAATTGCTCCTGAGCATCCTCTCCTGCTGAGTGGAGTCAAATAAATTCCCTGGCTGATCAGGGAGCTGAGGGTGACGAAATGACTGGGATGTTGACTAGAAGGACATTGACAAAAATCTGGAAACAAGTCCAATTGAGCACTGCTAGAGCCCATTTGAAAGCTTACTCATTGACAGTGAGGGTGGGGGGGTGAAGAAATTGCACTTCACCACCTCTGATCTGCACAGTCGCCTAACAGAGCTTCT
Source organism: Elgaria multicarinata webbii (assembly GCF_023053635.1). NCBI lineage: Eukaryota > Metazoa > Chordata > Lepidosauria > Squamata > Anguidae > Elgaria > Elgaria multicarinata. Next base: position 13,009,206 of record NC_086192.1, read on the forward strand.
TCAGGTGGTCAAAGGTCCATTGTGCTCTGGCTTGTCAGATAAAACTGTGGACCGTGCAATAACCTGCTGTGACCAATTTGCACAAACGTTTACAAATAAAATTGATCAGATCTGTGCCAGCTTGGATACCATAGTTGGTACAGGTGACACATGTCCAGCAGATGTAACCTTGACCTCTACTTGTCCAGTTGTAACGGATACTTTTCCCATATGTGGACAGGATCTTTGCAGAGGTGAGGCCTGCCACTTGTGTGCAGGGCCCTTGCTCTTTCTGGCGTTAAAAGTAGCCACGATAAGTAAGACCAAGTGGGTAAGAGTACTGGTAAAAGCCTCTTTATGGAATGGTATGATTCTGTCTTGCCTAAAAGAAGTGGTGGCAAGACCTCTGTTGGCACCACCATCCTGTTGGAGGTTTTGAGGGATTTCAAAATCACGCTGGAGCCCCTTGTCAGGAGCAGCTCAGGATTCATAAAATCATAGAATAGTAGAGGTGGAAGGGGCCTATAAGGCCATTGAGTACAATCCCCTGCTCAATGCAGGAATCCACCTTAAAGCATCCCTGACAGATGGCTGTCCAGCTGCCTCTTTAAGGCCTCTGCTGTGGGAGAGCCCACAACCTCCCTAGGCAATTGGTTCCATTGTCATACTGCTCTAATAGTCAGGACTTTTCCTGATATCCAGCCGGAATCTGGCTTCCTGTCACTTGAGCCCATTATTCCGTGTCCTGCACTCTGGGAGGATCAAGAAGAGATCCTGGCCCTCCTCTGTGTGACAACCTTTCAAGTATTTGAAGAGTGCTCTCATGTCTCCCCTCAATCTTCTCTTCTTCAGGCTAAACATGCCCACTTTTTTCAGTCTCTTCTGATAGGGCTTTGTTTCCAGACCCTTGATCATCCTCATAGCCCTGCTCTGAATACGCTCCAACTTGTCTGCATCCTTCTTGAAGTGTGATGCCCAGAACTGGACGCAATACTCAAGATGAGGCCTAACCAAGGCCGAAGAGAGGGGAACCAGTACCTCGTGCGATTTGGAAGCTATACTTCTATTAATGCAGCCCAAAATAGTATTTCCTTTTTTGCAGCCACATCACACTGTTGGCTCATATTCAGCTTGTGATCTACAACAATTCCAAGATCCTTCACGTTTGTCGTATTGCTGAGCCAAGTATCCCCCATCTTGTAACTGTGCCTTTAGTTTCTATTTCCTACATGTAGAACTTGGCATTTATCCCTATTAAATTTCATTCTGTTGTTTTCAGCCCAGCGTTCCAGCCTATCAAGATCACTTTGAAGTTTGTTTCTGTCTTCCAGGGTATTAGCTATCCCACCCAATTTTGTGTCATCGGCAAATTTGATAAGCGTTCCCTGCACCTCCTCGTCCAAATCATTAATAAAAATGTTGAAGAGCACTGGGCCCAGAACTTAGCCCTGTGGTACCCCTCTCGTTACCTCTCCCCAGTTTGAGAAGGTGCCGTTGATAAGCACTCTTTGAGTCCGATTCTGTAGCCACCTGTGGATCCACCTAATAGTTGTTCCATCTAGCCCACTTTTACCTAGTTTGTTAATCAGAATATCATGGGGCAGTTTGTCAAAAGCTTTGCTGAAGATATATTATGTCCACAGCATTCCCACAGTCCACAAGGGAGGTTACCTGATCAAAAAATGAGATCAAATTAGCCTGGCAGGATTTGTTCGTCACAAATCCATTCTGGCTTCTAGTAATCACTGCATTGTTTTCAAGGTGCTTACAGTTTGTCTTCTTTATAATCTGCTCCAAAATTTTCCCAGGGATGGATGTCAGACTGACTGGTCTGTAGTCCCTAGGTTCCTCCTTTTTGCCCTCTTTGAAGATAGGGACTTTTGCCCTCTTCCAGTCATCCGGCATTTCACCCGTCTTCCATAATTTTGCAAAGATAATAGACAGTGGTTCTGAGAGTTATTCTGCTAGCTCCTTTATTACTCTAGGATGCAGTTCATTGGGCCCAGGAGGTTTGAACTTGTTCAGAAAAATTAAGTGTTCCTTGACCATTTGTTTATCAATCTCAAACTGCAATCATGTTCCTTTAGCTTGTACTTCACTTTTTCCAGGAGGGTCATAGGACCACTTTTGGGAGAAGACTGAGCCAAAGTAGAAATTGAGCACTTCTGCCTTTTCTTTGTCATCTGTTATCAATTTGCCATCCTCATTAAGCAGTTCAACTATATCTCTTTCCTCTTTCTTTTACTATTGACATATTTGAAGAAAGCCTTTTTATTGCTTTTAGCATCCCTCGGTAGTCTCAGCTCAAGCCTTCCTGACGCCATTTCGGCACTTGTGTGCTACCTGTGTGTACTCTTCTTTTGCGGCCTGGCCTTCCTTCCACTTTCTTTTTCTTTCTTTTTTTTACTGCTACTCACTTCTCTAAAACCAAGAGAAGCTTGGAACTCTTCTCAGCCACTCCTCTAAGGGGCAAAAGTGACATTTCATTGGCCTCGCCTTCTCAAGCTGGAGGAGAAACCCTATAGCGCCTCACAAACCCCAGTGTGTACCAGTGTTAACTTAAGAATGAAATGCATTCACTCAGTGGGGTTTATTCTCTTGTAAATGTGCTTAGGATAGCATCTTTATATTGCTTATAGCTTTGAGGAAGCATTATTATTGAGAGGTTTTTTTTAACATTTTAATTCAGGGTGGGCAACTTGGGCCAATTGCCGCCCCTCCCTGAACCCACCAGGGCCACAAAACTGCAACAACATTTTTGCTTTAAAACAAGTTATGCAAGGAAGATGCACCTCGTTTTAATGCACAACCTTGCTCACCGGAGTCTGATTTTGCTTTAAAACAAGGCGTACGCTCCCTACGCCCCTTGTTTTAAAACAAAAATGTTGCTTTTCTTCTTGCTACTGCTGAAATTCAGCGGCATGGCTGCAGCCTTTTAGGAGTAACGGGAGCTGCACATGGCCCAGGGCCCATGTCTTGCCCAACTGTTTTAACTGGTTTCTAAATTGTTACTGTGTAATTTTGATTTCTCTCAAATTTATGCTGCTTTTGAGTATAAATATTTAATAGAAAAGTGGAGCAGAAAAAAAACTATTTCTGTAATGTAGTACCATCCCTGTAACGGGACTGAGGGGCAAAAAAAAGGAGCAGTACTAGAGCCCATGACGACATGTAAAGAGAGCTTCGCATATTGGGCAGTATAAAAATTTAATAAATAAATAAAACAATAACAACATAATAGTAGTCTAGATTCTGAGAACATAAGATGAGCCATGCTGGTTCACACCAAATGTCCATCTAGTCCAGCGCTCTGTTCACACAGTGGCCATCTAACACACAAACAGGACACGTGTGTAACAGCACCCTCCTGCCCATGTTCCCCAGCAACTGGTGTACATAGGCTGGAGGTAGCACATAGCTATCAGGACTAGTAGCCATTGATAGCTCCCAACCCCCTTTTATAGCCATCCAAATTGGTGGCCATCACTACATCCTGTGGTAGTGAGTTCCATAGTTTAACTATGCACCGCGTTGCAGAAGTCCTTCCTTTTATCTGTCCTGAATCTTCCACCGTTCAGCCTCATGGGACGAGTCCACTGGTTTCTAGTCGTACCAGATTCCACCTTGAGTGCCATTTTTCTTGGTATAAAGGCAGGACACAAATCAAATAAATAAATCAGATACAGACACAAGAAAGGCGGATGGGTGAGATGCATGGAGGCTGGAATAAACAGGTTTTTAAGAACCTTTTCAACCAGCCTGCACATCGTTTCCAATCATTTCGTTATGATGTTGTACTTCGTTGAGTTGTTTGTGTTTTAGGATTCCTTATTGATTTTGCCCTGTGAGCAGATCCGAGTTTGTGGTAGATACGTCTATATATTTGGCAAGCAGGTCTAAGAGTTAGATACAAGAATCACAGGCAGGTCTTAACAGAAAAGCGGTGGATAATGTTTATATATTTGGCAGGCAGGTCTAAGAGTTAGATACAAGAATCATAGGCAGGTCTTAACAGAAAAGTGGTGGATAACGTCTATATATTTGGCAAGCAGGTCTAAGAGTTAGATACAAGAATCACAGGCTGGTCTTAATAGAAAAGCGGTGGATAATGTTTATATATTTGGCAGGCAGGTCTAAGAGTTAGATACAAGAATCATAGGCAGGTCTTAACAGAAAAGCGGTGGATAACGTCTATATATTTGGCAGACAGGTCTAAGAGTTAGATACAAGAATCTCAGGCAGGTCTTAACAGAAAAGCGGTGAGTAATGTTTATATATTTGGCAGGCAGGTCTAAGAGTTAGATTCAAGAATCTCAGGCAGGTCCTAACAGAAAAGCGGTGGATAACGTTTATATATTTGGCAGGCAGGTCTAAGAGTTAGATACAAGAATCTCAGGCAGGTCCTAACAGAAAAGCGGTGGATAACGTTTATATATTTGGCAGGCAGGTCTAAGAGTTAGATACAAGAATCTCAGGCAGGTCCTAACAGAAAAGCGGTGGATAACGTTTATATATTTGGCAGGCAGGTCTAAGAGTTAGATACAAGAATCACAGGCAGGTCTTAACCAAAAAGCGGTAGATAACGTTTATATATTTGGCAGGCAGGTCTAAGAGTTAGATACAAGAATCACAGGCAGGTCTTAACAGAAAAGCGGTGGATAACGTTTATATATTTGGCAGGCAGGTCTAAGAGTTAGATACAAGAATCTCAGGCAGGTCTTAACCGAAAAGCGGTGGATAACGTCTATATATTTGGCAGGCAGGTCTAAGAGTTAGATACAAGAATCACAGGCTGGTCTTAACAGAAGAGCAGTGAGTAATGTTTATATATTTGGCAGGCAGGTCTAAGAGTTAGATTCAAGAATCTCAGGCAGGTCCTAACAGAAAAGCGGTGGATAACGTTTATATATTTGGCAGGCAGGTCTAAGAGTTAGATACAAGAATCTCAGGCAGGTCTTAACAGAAAAGCGGTGGATAACGTCTATATATTTGGCAGGCAGGTCTAAGAGTTAGATACAAGAATCTCAGGCAGGTCTTAACCGAAAAGCGGTGGATAACGTTTATATATTTGGCAGGCAGGTCTAAGAGTTAGATACAAGAATCTCAGGCTGGTCTTAACAGAAAAGCGGTGGATAATGTTTATATATTTGGCAGGCAGGTCTAAGAGTTAGATACAAGAATCTCAGGCAGGTCTTAACCGAAAAGCGGTGGATAATGTCTATATATTTGGCAAGCAGGTCTAAGAGTTAGATACAAGAATCTCAGGCAGGTCTTAACCGAAAAGCGGTGGATAACGTCTATATATTTGGCAGGCAGGTCTAAGAGTTAGATACAAGAATCTCAGGCAGGTCCTAACAGAAAAGCGGTGGATAACGTTTATATATTTGGCAGGCAGGTCTAAGAGTTAGATACAAGAATCTCAGGCAGGTCTTAACCGAAAAGCGGTGGATAACGTCTATATATTTGGCAAGCAGGTCTAAGAGTTAGATACAAGAATCTCAGGCAGGTCTTAACTGAAAAGCGGTGGATAACGTCTATATATTTGGCAGGCAGGTCTAAGAGTTAGATACAAGAATCTCAGGCAGGTCCTAACAGAAAAGCGGTGGATAATGTTTATATATTTGGCAGGCAGGTCTAAGAGTTAGATACAAGAATCTCAGGCAGGTTTTAACAGAAAAGCGGTGAGTAATGTTTATATATTTGGCAGGCAGGTCTAAGAGTTAGATTCAAGAATCTCAGGCAGGTTTTAACAGAAAAGCGGTGGATAATGTTTATATATTTGGCAGGCAGGTCTAAGAGTTAGATACAAGAATCACAGGCAGGTCTTAACAGAAAAGCGGTGGATAACGTCTATATATTTGGCAGGCAGGTCTAAGAGTTAGATACAAGAATCACAGGCTGGTCTTAACAGAAAAGCGGTAGATAACGTTTATATATTTGGCAGGCAGGTCTAAGAGTTATGACCCACTTGAGATTCTTGTCGAATTTCTATTTCATTTCATAAATTCGCTTTTCAACTCCACTGATTTATTATTATTATCATTGATTATATTGATTTGCATCCCGCCTTTTGCCCAATGCTGGGCCTCAAGGCGGCCTTACAAAGTTAAACACATACATTTGGGGAGAGGGGGAAACGTAGTTTAAAATACACAACAAAATTATAAGACTTTATTGATGAAGTATTGAGGGGGTCTGTGTGGTGGTGGTGGGGGGGGAGAATGTCTGAAAGGGAAAATGGGCGGGAAAAATAGGAAAAATAGGACCCTCTTTCTGAGGTAAACCCTTTAAGTGGGGCTGGGGAAGGGGGTGTCTAAATACCCTTTTTTTAAAAGGATGTTATTGTCTCAGAACGGGGATAAGCGGGGACACGGGTTGGGGGGCGGCTGATTCCCCCTTGTCTTTTTTCTTCTTCTTCCCCTGAGGAGAATTTTATCTCCCCCCCACACCCTTAATGGCGAGGGGGAGGCTGGATTCTCTAGGGGGAAGAAAAGGCACAAGAGGGTGGGGAGTGTGTGTGGGGGGGGGGGGGGTTGAGGCTGGCATTTTGAGCAACGGCATCTTTAAAAGCGCCCGGGACCACGACTCCCATCATGCCCCGCGCGGCCCCGAGTATGGTTCCCCCTACAGGCAAGGCGCAAGGCGCTGCTGGGAAAGCGAGTCTTTCAGTCAAGGCAGGCGGCGGGGCCTTGAAGCGGGGTGGGGGGAGCCCGAGGCGGCGGCGGCGGCATTCCCCCGCCGCGGGCACGGTTCCTCGCCTCCCCGTTCGCCCTCCCCGGGGCCCCTTTCCTGGCGGGGCCCTCATCCGCCTCGGACCGCGGTGGGGGTGTTTTTATTTTTTTACCTCAGGCGGCGGCTGCCGTTGCTGCGGCTCGGCGGACCGGAAGCGCGGAGGGGGGCCCGGCCCACCCACCCACCGACCCACCGACCGGAGGCGCGAGCTACCGGGGGCCGGGCGGGATGGCGGCTGCCGAGCGGCGGGGAGGAGAAGGAGGCACCGGGGGCTGCGGGTGCAAAGGGATCCGCTCCTGCTTGCTCTGCGAGGCCGCCCCGCCTCCGCAGGTACCACGCGCGGCATCGGAGGAGGAGGAGTGAGGGGAAAGGGGGTGGGAATTGGGGAGAGGGGAGAGGGGAGGGGGGCCTCCTCCATGGGCAGCCCGCCCGACTCAGAGTAGACCCCCCTTGGAACGGACGCGCGAGGCCTCAGCCCGACGCCTTTCCCTTTTCGACGGCTCTCGGCGGTGAGGATTCGGGCCCTCTGGTGGCCAAGGGTGCCTCTGAGGACGTGCAGAGTGCCCGGCCCCCCTGGAGGAAAGGAGGGTAGCAGCAGTATTCGCAGATGCCGCTTCCTTGCTCCTTTGGGGTTTTTGTTTTGTTATTGTTGTTGTTGTTGTTATTATTATTATTATTATTATTATTATTTATATAGCACCATCAATGTACATGGTGCTGTACAGAGTATTATTATTATTATTATTATTATTATTATTATTATTATTATTTATTTATGTATATAGCACCATCAATGTACATGGTGCTGTACAGAGTAAAACAGTAAATAGCAAGACCCTGCCGCACAGGCTTACATTCTAATAAAATCATAATAAAACAATAAGGAGGTGAAGAGAAAGCAAACAGGCACAGGGTAGGGTAAACAGGCACTGGGTAGGGTAAAACTAACAGTATAAAGTCAGAACAAAATCAAGTTTTAGGATAGTCAAGACTTTTTCCATGTAGACATGCATAGGATTGTAGGATTTTTTTTACTGTCTAAACATGCATAGGATTGTAGAACTTTTCCCATCTAAACATGCATAGGATTATTATTATTTATTTATTTATTTATATAGCACCATCAATGTACATGGTGCTGTACAGAGTAAAACAATAAATAGCAAGACTCTGCCTCATAGGCTTACAATCTAATAAAGTCATAGTAAAACAATAAGGAGGGGAAAAGAATGCAAACAGGCACTGGGTAGGGTAAAACTAACAGTATAAAGTCAGGACAAAATCAAGTTTTAGGATAGTCAGACTTTTTCCATGTAGACATGCATAGGATTGTAGGATTTTTTTCCCATCTAAACATGCCTAGGATAGGACTTTTTCCATGTAGACATGCATAGGGTTGTAGGATTTTTTTTACTGTCTAAACATGCATAGGATTGTAGAACTTTCCCCATCTAAACATGCATAGGATTATTATTATTATTATTATTATTATTATTATTATTATTATTATTATTATTTATGTATATAGCACCATCAATGTACATGGTGCTGTACAGAGTAAAACAGTAAATAGCAAGACCCTGCCGCACAGGCTTACATTCTAATAAAATCATAATAAAACAATGAGGGGAAAAGAATGCAAACAGGCACTGGGTAGGGTAAAACTAACAGTATAAAGTCAGAACAAAATCAAGTTTTAGGATAGTCAAGACTTTTTCCATGTAGACATACATAGGATTGTAGGATTTTTCCCCCATCTAAACATGCATAGGATAGTAGGACTTTTTCCATGTAGACATGCATAGGGTTGTAGGATTTTTTTTACTGTCTAAACATGCATAGGATTGTAGAACTTTTCCCATCTAAACATGCATAGGATTATTATTATTATTTATTTATTTATTTATATAGCACCATCAATGTACATGGTGCTGTACAGAGTAAAACAGTAAATAGCAAGACCCTGCCACATAGGCTTACAATCTAATAAAATCATTATTATTATTATTATTATTATTTATTTATATAGCACCATCAATGTACATGGTGCTGTACAGAGTAAAACAGTAAAACAATAAGGAGGGGAAGAGAATGCAAACAGGCACAGGGTAGGGTAAAACTAAAACAACACATTTTTAAAACGGGCAAAATCTCCAGCTCCCCATTACAATATTTGTAAATGGTCTTGAATATTATATATTCTGTAACCGAAGCGCTCTGGGCAGTTCGCAGCGTGTTGTCGTTAACATTTATATCCCGCTTTTCTGTTGCAGAGGAAAAAGGTCGAAATAGCTTGCGCGTTGAACAACTTGTTGCCTGGGTTGGATTTCATGAGGGCAAATGGGCGCGCAGGGTGAAGGAAAGGATCAATCCGTCCCCCTTCTCCTCTGCTAGCCGGCTAGGTTGCTTTGCTAGCTGCGGAGGAAGGAAAGGCAACGGGTTACAGTTACAACTCCTGACAATTTTGAAACAGTTTCGAAACAGAAACAGCTAAACTCTGTGGTTGCTGTGGGGTGGGGGAAAGATCAGAAATGCTGGAGGGATTTGTGTCCTCAGAGCTCAGTTCTGGCAAGGAAAACGAATTCCTGTGCTGAGCTTATGCTCAGAGGTACCCTTTACACACACACCCAGCCTTCCCCAACCTGATGTATTAGACTACAGCTTCCATTATTCCCAGCCAATGGCCATGCTGTGTGGGAATGATGGGTGTTGAAGCCCAACACATCTGGAGAACAGGTTGAGGAAGGCGGTTTTACCTTTCTTTCATTCTGTCCCATGGAGAAAAACACAGTAGATCCCATAAGCCAGATATCTGCCCACCCCTGTTTTAGATGACAAGCCTGAGAGAAGGCACTGCCTTGTTTTTATTGATCTGCAAACTGCTTTGGGGGCATTTTTGGATCAAGAGCAGGGTAACTACATTAAATAAAGTTTCCCTGAAGTAAACAACACTGAACACAGGGAGCTTACTTATTGCACTGCTCTTGCAGAACAATTCTCATGAGCCAGAGTTTATTAGGTCAATACTATTTAAACAGGGGCAGCTGTCACAATTAACCTTTTAAATCTATCAAGATTTTAAATTATTACTGTAATCCAGTTAATTGACTACTATCCCAATTCTTTGTATGTTCCCCGCCTCGATCCAAGTGGAGAGGCGGGTAAGAAATAAAATTATTATTATTATTATTATTATTATTATTATTATTATTATTATTATTATTATGTATATTCAGAAATAAGTCCCACTGCATTCATTTGGACTCTGATAAGTATGCAAAGTATTTGCAGCCTTAGCATTGCAATGCTACTTCTAGTATTTATGTAATGTTTGAACTTGTTTAGTTTCCAAAGCTCTTTGTAACTCTGTTGGTAACATATATAATACACATATTGACTTTGTTGAATAGGATATTCAAGGCTGCCATCTTAAACTCACTTACCTAGGAAGTAAGCTGCAGTACTTCCGAGTTGACATGTATAAGATTTTGCTATTGAGAAAACAAGGCCAGAAGCCTTGATATACCTATTCTGTATGTAGTTTGGTTCTTGCAAGTGAACTGTATGATGGGATTGGAACAATGTATGTGCCTGAATGTGCTGTAATGCTAAAACAGCAAGGAAATGCTTAATTGGAATTTCTAGCTGTCAAGACCTCTTGATATAGTAGAAGACAATAAGCTAGCTAGATAAGGAGGACTGACCATCCCGGTCAATCTGACATTGCTAGAAGAGTTATGGCCCCCCTGTTGATAAGGTATAATGAAGAAGTTTTCTTTGATCTCTCTTTGTTTTGCTTTAGAACTTTGCTAACTGCTAATTGGTTAAGATGCTACTGCGTATAAACATACCTGCTTTTCACACTGCCGGTTCAGAAGTGCCTTGTCTGTAGGACTTTCTGTATTACGCTCAATAAAACAGAGTTGCCTTACAACCAAAGTGGGTTTTTAATCTTTGACACTATATAAGCTATTTCTTTCAGAGTTGTTCCTTTTCCATTGAAGGAGCGTATTTTTGTTCTTTAGGAGATATCCTGTACCAGAGTGTTAGGACAATATTGTAAAGGAACACCTCAGGGATATCGCACAAGATGTGTTCCTCTTTGGTTGGATGTTATGCCTTCCACATATTGAGGGCACTAGCGCTACTGCCCCAAAGTAAATTTTGTAGGCTTGTCAGTGTTACTTTTGTCCAATTTTCACATAGGTAATGTTTGTGTCACGTGTTGTAAAATCCCCTAAGGTCAATATTCTGACTTCTGGAATTCTGCTAATAGAAAATAATCCACTGTTTATTAATGAAATAATTGATATAAAAGATGATGGAATTGTTTAAAGAAGAATAAGCATAACATACCCCTTCCTTTTATAGAGAATTACCCTTAAAGAAAGGGGTTTTAGACATTCTATTTGACAAAGGGATGATTTGCCTATTCTGATGGTACTAGTCCACGTGAACTAGCAGCTTATTATTATTATTATTATTATTATTATTATTATTATTATTTATTGCATTTTTATACCGCCCAACAGCCGAAGCTCCCTGGGCGGTTCACAAAAACTAAAACCATTCAAAGTATAAAACAAACAGTATAAAAACATGACGTAAAATACACAAAAATATTAAACTACATAGCAAGGATACTGTGTTTATGTAAAGTGGAAAACTTTGCCCAAAGTAAGCAAGGCTTCCACTATCTCTTTGTGTACTAAAGTGTCCAGGTTACAAATACAAATATCTAATTTTGTTATCTCTTTCCTCCCCTTTCCCTCTGTCCCCAGAAAAGTGCAAACTTTGTTTATTGCCCGCAGACCGGCTTCGCCATGGGAGAAAAGCAATCGGAATTTGCTGGTTGGGCCTTCATTTTTCCAGGAGTGTTTTTGTTGGAAGACTTCGTAAGTGTTGATGAAGAACACAAAATGGTTGAGCTGATGGATCAAAATGACTGGAAGCCGTCGCAGTCTGGCCGAAGAAAACAGGTCTTGTACTTGGGTTGAAATTCCTCCTAGCTCAGTTTTGGGGACTGTCCTTCAACCTGGGATTTATTTTTTCTTTCCCTTTATGCCTTTTTCCTCTACCTACCAACTTTTCCTGCTTCACTTAAAAGAAAAAGAAAAGCCAGACCAAAGGAAAATAAAAGAAAAATGTTGGTCCCTGTTCCGTTTCCATGGATTGAAAAGCTACCTCAGTAGCTCTCTTAGAATCATAGAAGAGTAGAGTTGGAAGGGGCCTACAAGGCCATCGAGTCCAACCCCCTGCTCAGTGCAGGAATCCACCCTAAAGCATACCTGACAGATGGCTGTCCAGCTGCCTCTAGTGTGGGAGAGCCCACAACCTCCCTAGGTAATTGGTTCCATTGTCGTACTGCTCTAACAGTCAGGAAGTTTTTCCTGATGTCCAGTGAAGAGCCACTGTGAAGTTGTGATTTAGAGTGTTGGACCAGGACTGAGAGATGTACAGTAGGAAAAGAGATCCATCTTGCAACTATCTTGAACGTGAGATTTACTGATTAGCCAGTTTGACTTATTATTATTATTATTATTATTATTATTATTATTATTATTATTTCTGTACTGCTCCACAGCTGAAGCTCCATGGGCAGTTTACAACGATGCCTAAAAATACAGCATAATAAACAAAATTAACACGGAAAAATTAAAACTATGAGGTGAGTACCACCATGAAGTAGACTAGCTCCCCGATTGCTGCAAGATGGCCGTCTGCAGGTTGCAGTACAACCAGCAAGGCTTCTTCCATGTTAATGATTGCACAGGTTTCTATCAGGGAAGGTGATCTGCCAGGTGGCCTGGTTCCAAACTGTTCAGGATTTTATATGCCAACACCAAGACCTTGAACGTGGCTCATTAGCTAATCGGTAGGGTAGCCTGCACAGTGTCTTCAACGTCAGGGTATTGTGTGCATAGCTAGGTGTTCCACCATGCATCGTGGCCACCACATTCTCCACCAGCTGCAGCTTCCAGACCAAGCGCAAGCGTAGACCCACGTAAAGAACGGATGCGGTCTCTAAATAGCCTGTTTTAAATGGTGGCGATGTTGACAGGTGGTTTCACTGGGTTCTGGGAAGGAAGGAAGGAAGGAAGGAAGGCAGAGAGGCAGCTCTGAACTGGTGAAGCCGAATTGATGAAGCAGCTGCAGGTGCATGTGACAATGATGACAGTTCATTGACCAAAACAGCTTCATGGGTTCTTATCCAAGCATCCGTCAGAGCTTGCTCTTTTTATCCTACAGAGAACCATCAAATCCAGTAGTTTTTATTCCTTTTTTTTAAAAAAAAAAATCCAGTTTCTTTGCCAAAGAAACCCTTAAGTTGAAACCAAAAGTGGGTGGCCAGATTTCAGCAATTTTTTAAAAAATGTAGTGTCACGACACGTAGCAACATCCAATTTTTAAAACATACAAATGTCTATTAAAAAGGAATCTGAAATCAGGAAACACATTTAAACATAAGAAAAGAAGGAACACCTGCTATTTTTTTTTCAGATAAGAACTTAGAGAAACTGCCAGTGGTAGGCACTATCTGAATCATAAAATCATAGAATAATTGAGTTGGAAGGGGTCTATAAGGTTACCGAGTCCAACCCCCTGTTCATTGCAGGAATCCGCATTAAAGCCTACTTGTCCAGCTACATCTTGAAGGCCTCTAGTGTGGGAGAGCCCATTACCTCCATAGGTCATTGGTTCAATTGTTGTACTGCTCTAACAGTCAGGAAATTTTTCCTGGTGTCCAGCCAGAATCTGGCTTGCTGTCACACAGGAGGATATGTCTCTTTTAAGATATTGGGAGATATTCCAATATGTGCATGCATGATCTAAACTTTAAAAAAACCCAATCTGTCTTCAAAATATATAGGCAGCTTTAATTGAAATGAGAACTTAAAATTATTTGATTGACTAAAATTTCTTCAACTGGGTGGCAGCCCTGCTTGTCAAAGTGTCTTATTAATCTGTACAACAACCTTGTAAGATGCATTAGTATTATTAGCTCCATAATGCAGTTAGTGGGCCAAGAGAACAGCAGTTTGTCTAAGGCTTTAGCTAGACCTGCCTGTTATCCCGTGACTGAGGAGGGAAGATCTCGCATTGTGTTTAACGCGAGATCCCTCCTCTGTTTACGCGCGACGTGCAACGACCTCAAAAGGAGAAGTGTCGCGCTCGCCATTTTTAAAAAATTAAAGGACCAGCAGCGCACGAACGCTCATGCGCAAAAGGTAAGGTTTTTTAAAATTTAAATTACTTTCCCTGCTCCACCCACCCTACTCCTGATGAGCGCAGCGCTCCTCCTGAGGAATCGCGGGAGCCGGGTCAACCCGCGGCACCCGGCCACATGTTCCGCAGTCTCGTGCTCAGCTCGGAACTGCGGAAAAACCAGGGCCAAAGAGGAGGGATCATCCCTCCCTGATCCCGGGATCCCCTGTGCGTCATGGGGACGCACAGGGAGGATCCCGGGGTTTGCCCTGGGATAAAGTCCCGTCTGGCTATGCCCTATGTCTACCTAGGGCGTTTGTGTGAGATTTGAACCAGGGGCTTCACAGCTCACATTCTTTGCTGCTACTTTGCACCAGCTCAAGTGCCCTTTCTCCTTCTTCCTCTTGCAACAGGACTACGGCCCCAAAGTGAACTTCAAGAAGCACAAATTGAAAGCGGGTAGTTTTGCTGGGTTGCCCAGCTTCAGCCGGCAGATTGTGACACGGATGAGGAATCATTCTGTGCTCGAGGGCTTCTCTCCTGTTGAGCAGTGCAACTTGGATTATGACCCCGAGCGAGGATCTGCTATTGACCCACACTGGGATGATTCGTGGCTTTGGGGGGAGCGCCTGGTCAGCTTAAACTTGCTCTCAGCCACTGTACTTTCCATGTCTTGTGACTTAGAGGACAGTCTCCAGTTATTTCCTGTCTTCCTTCAACCATGCAAGCAAATGCACAGCTCTGGATCCCCTGAAGCTTTTCAGGACCATCAACCCCATGATCCTACTCCCACAGGAGGACTAAGAAGCACCACAAAGTGGGGAACGGATTGTTCTTCTCCCATAAAGTCAGTTCCATCCAAAGACGTCACGGTCGCTATTCATTTACCTCGGAGATCGCTGGTGGTTCTCTACGGACCCGCTCGCTATAAATGGAAACATGCCATTTATCGCGACCATATTAAAAGCCGACGCATCTGCATCACCTTCAGAGAATTGTCTGCAGAATTCAGTCTTGGAGGAGAACAGGAAGAGCTGGGTAAAAAACTCCTTGGAATGGCTCTGACGTTCCAGGGAACACCCGTGTAAGCATTCGAAGGAAAGAACTGAGACGCTTACTTGTTTGGCTCACTGGAAATTAAAGTTCAGGGCGTTCATAAACTTCTTGTTTTTCTGAAAAGCAGAGTGGTATTTATTATTCTTCAAAGTCTGTGGTTTTCAGTGGTCTGTGGAGGAACCCTTTGCTCACGTGCCAACAATCTACGGTGCATTCTGGGGCATGCTCTATGGCGCATGCTGATCTCACAAAGGACACCTGCCATATCTGGTAGGCTTTAGGCTCACTCCACATAGAATCATAGAATAGCAGAGTTGGAAGGGGCCTATAAGGCCATCGAGTCCAACCCCCTGCTCAATGCAGGAATCCACCTTAAAGCATCCCCGACAGATGGTTGTCCAGCTGCCTCTTGAAGGCCTCTAGTGTGGGAGAGCCCACCACCTCCCTAGGTAACTGATTCCATTGTCGCACTGCTCTAACAGTCAGGAAGTTTTTCCTGATGTCCAG
This sequence comes from Elgaria multicarinata webbii, assembly GCF_023053635.1. NCBI lineage: Eukaryota > Metazoa > Chordata > Lepidosauria > Squamata > Anguidae > Elgaria > Elgaria multicarinata. The sequence continues at coordinate 13,024,686 of NC_086192.1, forward strand.
CTGGAATCTGGCTTCCTGTAACTTGAGCCTGTTATTCCGTGTCCTGCACTCTGGGAGGATCGAGAAGAGATCCTGGCCCTCCTCTGTGTGACAACCTTTTAAGAATTTGAAGAGTGCTCTCATGTGTCCCCTCAGTCTCCTCTTCTCCAGGCTAAACATGCCCTGTTCTTTCAGTCTCTCTTCATAGGGCTTTGTTTCCAGACCCCTGATCCTCCTGGTTGCCCTCCTCTGAACACGCTCCAGCTTGTCTGCGTCCTTCTTGAATTGTGGAGCCCAGAACTGGACGCAATACTCTAGAATGAGGCCTAACCAGGGCCGAATAGAGAGGAACCAGTACCTCACGTGATTCGGAAGCTATACTATTAATGCAGCCCAAAATAGTATTTGCCTTTCTTGCAGCCATATCGCACTGTTGGCTCATATTCAGCTTGCGATCTACAACAATTCCAAGATCTGAATGTACAGTGTACATGCAACACTCCCCTGATGTGGCTTGAACTTTTCAATGGCAGAACAATGTTGCCAGGCAAGCTGACTTTCAAGGATGCTTGCCCTTCATCTTCTTGGAAGTTTAAATGTTTTATTATTTTCTAAAACACAAACAGAAAACAAACAAATGAACATCACAAAAAACAAAACCAAACATCAACATACAAAAAATACACAATTTAGATGGACTTTCAATTCCCTCCACAGCAAAAAATATGTAACAATATTTTCTCTTACTCTATAATTAAAAGAAAAGTTTCTCCCTTAATCTTCTCATAAAGTAGGGGAGAGCAATTATTATCATCATCATCATCATCAGTTATAAGAAAACAAAACAAAAATGGGGGATAAACAGCAAACATCAACACCAATAAAAAGAACATAACAAAATGTATGCATTCACAATAACTATTCATAATACCATTAATTAAAAAGAAAGATTTGACACTACTCTTTCAAATAAATATGTTCATATAAGCAATCCATACATCTAAGCATTTGTGCAAGACTGATGGCTTTAGGAGATATGTTTAAATGCGGCAAAAGCAGTGCAGCCTTGAGACCATTAAATAATAGGGTTTACAGGCTTGAAGTATGCAAGTGTTTGCAACTATTAGAACTGTTGAAGTCCACTTTTGCTGTTCCTCTGCTAATCCCCACATCACAGGAATATATGTTAAAAGTGCATATCCACAGTTCACAGACTTTTCAAGAACAAAACTTATGCGGACAGTAACTTCTGACTATAAACCGACTATCAAACACCTCCGTGATGCATTGAATGCATTACAATGGTAGCATCTAGTGGAACTAGCCAACTTCTTAATTAGCCTCTATAGTATCCATTATATATGAAACTTCATTTTTTGCTGGATCATAGAATCATAGAATAGCAGTGTTGGAAGGGGCCTACAAGGCCATCGAGTCCAACCCCCAGCTCAATGCAGGAATCCACCCTAAAGCATCCCTGACAGATGCTTGTCCAGCTGCCTCTTGAAAGCCTCTAGTGTGGGAGAGCCCACAACCTCCCTAGGTAACTGATTCCATTGTCGTACTGCTCTAACAGTCAGGAAGTTTTTTCCTGATGTCCAGCTGGAATCTGGTTTCCTTTAACTTGAGCCCATTATTCCGTGTCCTGCACTCTGGGAGGATCGAGAAGAGATCCTGGCCCTCCTCTGTGTGACAACCTTTTAAGTATTTGAAGAGTGCTATCATGTCTCCCCTCAATCTTCTCTTCTCCAGGCTAAACCTGCCCAGTTCTTTCAGTCTCTCTTCATAGGGCTTTGTTTCCAGACCCCTGATCATCCTGGTTGCCCTCCTCTGAACACGCTCCAGCTTGTCTGCGTCCTTCTTGAATTGTGGAGCCTGTTCAGACAACACACTTAAGCCACAGTTAAAGCACTAGCCCTTTTGCAGCAAATGACTGGTGAGCATGTTTGAACCGTGGTTATGTAGCCACCACGGTTATGAATGTTCCCATGACATGCTAAGTGATGATTCCCATGACTCACTAAGCCATAACGTTTAGCTCAAATGCTTAACCACCATGGCTTAGCATGTCATCTAAACTGCTCATGGATTCTCCCACAAGCAATCGCTAAATAAAAGGCTAATAAGGCATTTCTAAAAGGGTGGCAGGGTGGATTACAGTTTGTTCCTACCTTAAGGGACCCTGCTGTACCCAGGGCTTGATTATCTGCTGATTAATGTATAATATCAAGATCCCCAAACAGCAGGTGGCAACTGAACTTACATAGTCACCACAACAAGATTCTAAAAGTAGGCCTCAGATAGATGATGAAATCATACATCTTATTGCACCAGTGTTTTTTTTAATGCAAATAGAAATCTGTTGCCGTTGAACATAGCCTAGCATTAGCATGTAATTATATACAAGAGTGTAATAAGCACTTTCCTTACAGCTGTAATCTGCCTCAGCTGGCAGACTTACATTGAGTGAGAAGAATTAATCTGTATAAGAATACTGTAGTTTAAGGGTTATTACTCGAGATCTACCAGGCCAATATTGCTCTTTTTTGTTTTAAACCGAAGCTTGAGGAGTGCGTCCAGTTCTGGGCTCCATAGTTCAAGAAGGATGCAGACAAGCTGGCGCGTGTTCAGAGGAGGGCAACCAGGATGATCGGGTCTGGAAACAAAGCCCTATGAGGAGAGACTGAAGGAACTGGGCATGTTTAGCCTGGAGAAGAGAAGATGGAGGAGGGACAGGATAGCACACTCATCAAATACTTTAAAGGTTGTCACACAGAGGAGGGCCAGGATCTCTTCTCAATGCTCCCAGAGTGCAGGACACAGAATCATGGGCTCAAGTTACAGGGTGCCAGATTCCGGCTGGACATCAGCCCTGGTTAGGCCTCATCTAGAGTATTGTGTCCAGTTCTGGGCTCCACAATTCAAGAAGGATGCAGACAAGCTGGAGCGTGTTCAGAGGAGGGCAACCAGGATGATCAGGGGTCTGGAAACAAAGCCCTAGGAAGAGAGACTGAAAGAACTGGGCATGTTGAGCCTGGAGAAGAGAAGATTGAGGGGAGTCATGAGAGCACTCTTCAAATACTTAAAAGGTTGTCACACAGAGGAGGGCCAGGATCTCTTTTCGATCCTCCCAGAGTGCAGGACACGGAAGAATGGGCTCAAGTTAAAAGAAGCCAGATTCCAGCTGGACGTCAGGAAAAACTTCCTGACTGTTAGAGCAGTGCGACGGTGGAATCAGTTACCTAGGGAGGTTGTGGGCTCTCCCACACTAGAGGCCTTCAAGAGGCAGCTGGACAAGCATCTGTCAGGGATGCTTTAGGGTGGATTCCTGCATTGAGCAGGGGGTTGGACTCGATGGCCTTGTAGGCCCCTTCCAACTCTGCTATTCTATGATTCTATGAGTGTAGATGTGCAGAAAAAATTGAAACTTTTAAAAAGTTCAAAGCTCAAGCATTAATAGCAATTAATTTCCTCCACACCAAATACTCAGGGCAGCCACTCTGCTAGTGGCATGACAGATACCCCTGCTTGGCCAGTTAGTGTGGCATGAAGGCGGGCCCCAGGCACAGCTGTGCGGTTAGGGGGTCACCGCCAGCGAGGAAGAGGACAGAGGCAGCCGGGCTGGGGCCACATTGCATGCAGATTTCGGAGCGGGGATTCACTTCGCATGAGCTATTTACCTTTTTCATGAGCCTTTTCGTAGTGAGGGGGACTGAGGGCCCCAAAATAGGGAAAGGAACCAAACTTTACGGTTTTTTTTTTTTTTTTAAGTATTTACTAAAATTTGCAAACGTCTTCATATCGAAGGCAGAAATAACATGAGATTTAAAGAATTCAAATGCAGGGGAAAGTGAAACTGACAGATTTGTCCATCCCTATTTTCAAAGTTTACTTTTTTGGATAGAACAGTGAACTATAGTTAACTGAGACAGGAGAAAGAAAGAGAGGCATAAAATAGATTAAACAGTCTTTCAAAAGAAATATTTACATTGTTATATATAAAACAGGGATGTATGCATTAAATTAAAAATCTTCGTCTACTAGGTTAAAATCAGCATCTTTTAATAATAATAATAATAATTAAAACCTGCCATCAAATATCTTTAAAAAACACAACAGACACTAAAAATTTCAACCTGTTTGGTTAAACATCTGCCCGAGTAAAAACTATCTTGGTCAAGCAGGGAAAAATAGGGTGCAGGGACAATGAATCTCTGGCGTTCTAAAGTTTAGGTATTGCCACAGAGAGAGGGTCTCATGGATTTCTTCTCTACAATTTGAGAAACTTTTCTTCCTAAACTTTATTTCTACCTTGCACGAGGATAGAAAGTAGGAGTAGTCTACATTTGTTTTACAAAACAGGACAGAATTCTGGTCAAACAACTGCCCTGCAATTCATTGCTGATGGAAGGAAGACATAAAACACCCACAATGCTTTACAATTCCTCATTACATTCACCAAGATTTGTGAAACTGCAAAAATGGTCTTTTAATTTACAATTAATAATTTAAGAATGGACTTTAGCTTCTTTGCTACAGCAGTTGTAATAGCCTTAAAGGTACTTAAAAGTTCCACAGAACATAAGCTGTGATTCCCATAAGTTTATTTTCCGAAGTATCAAGGATTATTTATTTATTTATTACATTTCTGTACCGCCCAATAGCCGGAGCTCTCTGGGCGGTTCAAAAAAATTAAAACCACTCAAAGTATAAAACAACAGTATAAAACCATAATATAAAATACAGTATAAAAGCTCAACCAGATAAAAACAGCAGCAATGCAAAATTACAAATTTAAAATACCAAGTTAAAATTTATTTATAGACTATTAAAATGCTGGGAGAATAAAAAGGTCTTCACCTGGTATATAAAGGCATATAATGTAGGTGCCAAGCGAACCTCCTTAGGGAGCTCATTCCACAGCCGGGTGCCACAGCAGAGAAGGCCCTGCTCCTGGTAGCCACCTTGCCTCACTTCCTTTGGCAGGGGCTCGTGGAGAAGGACCCCTGAGGATGACCTTAGGGTCCAGGCAGGTACATATGGGAAGAGGCGTTCCTTCAGATAGCCTGGCTCCAAGCCGTTTAGGGTTAATACCAGCACTTTGAATCGGGCCCGGACCTGGATTGGCAGCCAATGAAGCTGGAAAAGGACTGGCGTGATGTGGTCTCGTTGGCCAGTCCCTGTTAGTAAATGGGCTGCCCTGTTTTGTACCAGTTGAAGTTTCCGGACCGTTTTCAAAGGCAGCCCCACGTATAATGCATTGCAGTAATCCAAACGAGAGGTTATCAGAGCATGGATCACTGTAGCTAGGCTATCTCCGTCCAGATAAGGGCGCAGTTAGATATAAAATGCTTTAAGTGCACTTCCAGAAATACAGCCTGCTTGGGTGATTCAGTACCTTGAACTGGATGGCAGACTTTGTAAAGAGGAAAGGTAGTTGTTCGGTCAAAGTAGTGATGAGAACAGTTAATCTAGCCCTCCCAGGAATTCAGCAAACTCCAGAGCAATTGTGATGAATCAGAATGAATGACCACAATGGGTCATTGTGCAATCATCTACAAAGAAGTTGGGGTTTATTTATTTTACTTATTTATTTATTTATTACATTTTTATGCCGCCCAATAGCCGAAGCTCTCTGGGCAGTTCACAAAAATTAAAATCATGAAGAGCATAAAAACAGCCAACCATCTAAAAACACAAATACAAAATACAATATAAAAAGCACAACCAGGATAAAACCACACAACAAAAATTGATATAGGTTTAAAATATGGAAATATGTGACTTTTTCTGAGACCCAGAAGTTGGATGAGAGAGATGTTGGCAGCTGGACTGGACTGATACGGGGATGGGAAGATCCCCATTTTTTGAAAACAAGGATGAGAAAGTCTTCTTTGTTTGATAAAGAGGAGGAGAAAGGCGTTGTTCGGCCGCACAGCAGATGGTGAAACCATAACAATACTGGCAGGGATGCCATTTGTTTATGCGACGGTGCTGAAATGGAATGTGCTTTCGAGAATTTTTTTAAAAAGCAGTGGGAAACTTACAAGGCCTAAATAAAAGGAGGCAGTGGTTGGAAATACTGCAACAAAAAAACTGTTTTAATAAATGTGTGTGTGTGTGTGTGTGTATATATATATATATATATATATATATATATATATATATATATGTATGTATATTAGTAGTGTGTAACATGTACATCAATAGTGCTCACAATAAATTGGAAACAATTATACAACGCTAGCTGTACCCGGCATAACTCACGCCATTGTAGCATATCTTAAAAGTTTATAAACTAAATATCACATTTTATTTATTTATTCATTTGCATCAGGCGAGCGGCCTCCCACCCGGCCACCAAGGGCCCCGGCCGTGCCTCGCTCATGCTCCAGACCGTGACACTACCCACTTCATGGTGTGTGTGGGGGGGAGCGAAGAGGCAGAAAGGGGGGTAGGATTACCTTGGAAAGCCCGGAGCCAGAAGGGCTGGAGGGGGGCGCGGGCTGCTTGGTTTGTGTGCATTCGGGCCTGTGAAAAATAAATGGCGGGCGCAATGGGGCTTTCCTTCAGCTCGTCGCACCTGACGTCTAGACTACGGCGGCAACAGCCCGCGCGATAGCTGCATCGCGGGCTCTCCCCTCCTCTCGCCTGGATTTTAAGGTAGGTCTAGCAAAGGCCCAATATCTCAATAGTACAGGATTCAAGCCAGACAAGAGTTCATAAAAAGGCCAGACAAGAAAGCATTTGGGGCAATTAAAATGCTATTCTCAGCAACAGCTCTTCAGTCTCTGCACCGGCTTAAATATAGGGCAGGAGCGGATAGAACTCCCTTTCTGATTACCTATCCTGGCGGGGGAATTTGGGCCATAAGTAAGCACGGTGTCTGAGAACGCATCTCTCTTCTGACCTCTTTGATGTAGAAAGTTGTAGGTGTGGCCAAGAGTGGATTTTAGTGTGGAGAATTGTGACTTCAATTCTAGCGCTTAAATTCTTTCATTTGTATGTCTTGCTTCTGATTCTGGTCGATTGTAAAACACACGCAATTCAGTAGTTCCCACAACCCTCAGTGCTGCCCTCTACCAGTACCAGGATGGAAGCTACCGCAGAGGCAATGACAACCTGCAAAGGTGTGTATTTCCAGACTACGGAATTCTTCTAAAAATTATTAACTCTTCTTCTGATTGCCTTCCCGTCTTTTGCTGGAGCGGATTACAAAACCTTGTTGAACTGGGCAGAACGGCTTCTTACAACGGTCGACTTTTTTTCCGTAAGTTTCAAGATCATCTCATTTCAAACACCGTGATTCTGGTTTTGCATGATGTAAATGCTTCACGGCTTTCCCCAGTGAATGGCAAAACAATTTTGCTCTTGCTTCTAGGTCATGCACACTCCCATTTATGTTGTGAATATACACCTATCGCTACGTACAAAAAAATATTTCCCTTGATGACTCTGTAGCTTCATAGTTCTGCCCACACACCCAACACTGCTAATGTTTTTGCAACTTTTCTCCATCAACGACCCTAGGCTAGCACCACTCCCAATTGTCCTGATATTACCTCAATTCCAATTGGGTGCAGATGAACACAAAGGAAAGCCAATGTTCAAGAAATCTGCCTTAAACCATTGCTTTGCGTCTTTTTGGTACATTTGATTCTAACTAGCAGGGGACTCTTCATGCAAAACTTGTGCTCTTCCATGGAGTTTTAGCTCTTCCCCTAGTGACTCTGGTGGAACTCAAACTCACACTCGATCCTCCCAGAGTGCAGGACACGGAATAATGGGCTCAAGTTAAAGGAAGCCAGATTCCATCTGGACATCAGGAAAAACTTCCTGACTGTTAGAGCAGTACGACAGTGGAACCAGTGACCTAGGGAGATGGTGGGCTCTCCCACATTAGAGGCCTTCAAGAGGCAGCTGGACAACCCTCTGTCAGGGATGCTTTAGGGCGGATTCCTGCATTGAGCAGGGGGTTGGACTCGATGGCCTCGTAGGTCCCTTCCAACTCTGCTATTCTATGATTCTATGAAAGAGGTGATGGGAGCACGTCCATTCAGGTCTTTTGCGAGTTCACTGCACCCCCATAGCGCTGCAGGTTTATTTTATTTATTTACTTATTTTATTTAATCTATGATATTTATCCCAGGGTGATTGACAATGCAAATTAGTCAGTATATGCCAAGCAGTGACTGATTGTACCACTTTAGCTCTTGAAAAGATTGGGTTGGATCTATGCAACGTGAGTCATACTTTAGTCCCACTGATATCAATGGGAGTTAAGTTACTCATGACTCACTTGCCCCAGTGATTTCAATATGACTAAGCTTAATTAATCAGATCCAACTCATTGCTCCAAAGGAAGTTTGAGTTTGTGACGCCAGGATTTGCACGGTCTTACGGTTCGACTGCAACACTGGTGTTTTCGGAAGTGTGGTGTAGTGGCTAGAGTGTCAGACTGGGAGTCGGGAGATCCTGGTTCTAGTCCCCACTCTGCCATGGAGACCCGCTGGGTGACTTTGAGCCAGTCACAGGCTCTCAGCCCAACCCACCTCACGGTTGTTGTTGTGAGGATAAAATGGAGAGGAGGAAGGTGATGTATGCCACCTTGGGTTCCTTGTAAGAAAATAGACTGGATATAAATGCAATAATAAATAAATAAATGGGATCTCACAGAGCAAATACATCAGAATTGTGATTTCGGCCTAATGCAGAAATGGTCTCAGACACCCTGTCCCCCTCCACAGACCCATTTTCTTGACGCCAAACCTGACTTAAAAGAGATCGTCAACGTTACAAAGTTTAGAAGTATTTAATAACTGGCAGTTTAGGCAGATTTCACAACTAATACATGTTGAGAGGGGAATTCTGAGAGGTAAATGCAAATACACATTCGTTATACTATAATCAGTGTATCCTGCAGGCAACCAAGCGTGGAAAAGGAGAGAGCAGGTATAGCTATTAGGTACATATTGCCACACTACAGAATATTAATTTAAACATTTTGTTAATAACATTAAATTCTGTTTCTTTAAGAATAACCCTATTCTGCATACATAAGGTATTTTTCTCTTTTGGAAGTGTAGTTTCACGTGACTCTAAACTTGTCACACATCAAAGACGGTTGTTGGCAGAGTACGGTAACGCCCAAGGACATATAAGCTGCTGTGAAATGGGCATGTTGGCTCCCAGAGGCAGGCCTGGTGCTGTGCATATTTACTTAAATGGTCATCTCAGCCTGCAAGGGCTGCTTTGTCAATAATAAATGGATGCATAGAATTGCCGCCTTCGAGCTCAATTTCCCCAGATTAAATTCAGCCATCATTTCCCATTTGTTGATCTTGAGAAAGGACCATACACATACACACACACACACACATGGATCCTCACCGTTAGGATTTCAGTTAGCCAACATTCTTTGAGCGCGTGGGCAAGTGACAAGTATGAATGTTGATCCCTTGAGGGACCAGAACTCTTCTAGAAAGGAGGCGCTCAGAACCATCTCCAACTCCTACCCAAACAATGTCACATCTCTTTTTTTCTGTGCCCTATAATGGCTCTGTGCATTGCACAAGCGCACACTCAAGCAGTAGCATTGGTCCATCTGCTCGGATTGTGTAGACCTGTGTCAGATTGCAAACTTTGAGCAACGTAGCAAATTGGGCTCTTCAAGCGGTCAGTGTGCCCGTTCAAGATGCATTTGTGTTAGCAGAAGAGCTTTTAGGCTATAACTCTATCCATACCCACGCCAGACTTTGGTTATGCTACCGTATCTGAACAGTGCAGTTCTACTCGTGTAAAAAATTACAAGCAGCTCTTTAAAGCCTTCCGTTCTTTTCTGTCCTTGTGTTTAAAAGTAGAGTATCTCCAGCTTTTTCAAGGATGCGATATCCAAAATGCATCCTCGTTCTCCAAAAGCATTGCAGCTTGTTGTGCAAAAAGGCTTATTTTCCTTTCTCGATCTGCTCTATAGCGGCTGCATGAAATGAGAAAACGCAAAAAAACAAAACAACCATGGAGAGAAGAAGAACATCTTGACTCAAATCGCATTTCCCCACAATATTATTCCAGAAATACCTTCCATATAAAAGGTCTCCAAGTAGACATGTTTCACAGACTTCCACGGAATGTGTTCACATAGAGCCTTGCGATTTACAAACCCATCTCTGGAATTAACGTTTGTAAATCAGTTGCCAGGAAGAGAGCTGTGGCTAACGTCAGATCTCTTTCCACATTCCATAACTCGAAGTTACTTCGCTAAAGCTGATGCCAATTAAAATCAGTGGTGCTCCCCTTCTGCCCTCTTTGTTTTGAAAATCTGGAAATCAGAAGACTACGCCCCTCTTCGAACCACTGGATGGATGTAGGCAAAGCCTTCAATGTTAACAACGTGATGATGCTGTCCATAGGTAGGAAGGACCAGAAGGAGCTGGCTGTCCAGAAAAACATCAAGTAGGAAGGGGTTGGCATCTGGGAATCGTAGGCCTCCTAGGGCGTTCCTTATCTGTTTCCATCGCCTCCTGTTATGAACATCCTCCTAGCATCACACCACCTGCAACACCCTGTCATGCCCATCGAGCTGCACTTTCAGTTTGTGAAGCTCTTCTATCTCCCGATTATGGCGCTCCGTCTTGTGGCGGACGAGCGACCGGTAGAAATGGATGGTGAAGACGACGAAGATGATCCCCACGGGGACCATGATGATGGTGGAGATGAGGGCCGCTTGCCAGCCGGTGTGCTGACTAGCCTTTTGGACGACGGCGGTGTCGTTCTTCAGCACCGAGTCCACCGGCAGGAATTTGATCCAGCACAGAAGAACGACCTCGGCGAGGAAGAGCAGGATGCCCAGGACGGTGGAGAAGCCCCACGCCAGCTCGATGTACGGGTGCATGCGCTCATGGGGGGACTCGCTGATGGAGTTCAGGTTGTGGATGTTACTCACCGCTTCCACGTTGGGCAAGATGCAAGTGCTGATGAGGAGGGCAAAGAGGTGGACGGCAACTAGAATGGTGGTGCAGGCGCTAAAAGCAATCAGCAACATCTGGGGGTATTGATACTGCATCTCAAGCTGGACTTCCACCATGGCCACCTGAAAAGCAACGTCCGCACCAGGTGAATATTTACTCCCGAATGCTATTCGAGGATGATGATGATGATGATGATGATAATAATAAAATTATTTCTTACCCGCCTCTCCATTCTGATCAAGGCGGGGAGCAACAATAAATGATAAAATACATAATACTCAAATAAAAAATATACATTTTTAAAACATCCTAAAAAACATCCTAAAAACATTTTTAAAACATCCTAAAATTCCACTGGATAGGCCTGCCGGAAGAGATCAGTCTTTATAGCTTTCTTTAATAATAATAATAATAATAATAATAATAATAATAATAATAATAATAATAAATATTTCTTACCCACCTCTCCACTCTGATCGAGGCAGGAAACAACAATAAGCGATATAATACATAAAACTGAATTAAAACATAATATACATTGTTAAAAAACATCCTAAAAACCATCCTAAAAACATCTTAATGCTAGTAGACTGTTAAGTTGACGAGTCTCCTCCAGCAGGCCGTTCCACAGTCTGGGAGCAGCAGAAGAGAAGGTCCTCTGGGTAACAGTGGTTAATCTAGTTTTTGTTAGCTGAAGTAGGTTTTTCCCAGAGGACCTGAGTGTGTGGGGCGGATTGTACGGGAGAAGGTGATCCTGCAGGTCGCCTGGACCCAGACCATGTAGGGCTTTAAAAGTGATAACCAACACTTTATACTTTGTTCAGAAACTAATTGGCAGCCACTGAAGAGATTTTAAAACTGGACTTTAACAATCCAGATTGACCAGATACAAAAGAGGGCAGGGCTCCTGCAGCTTTAACTGTGGTGATGAAGAGGGAATTTCACCAGGGGCTGCATGCATACAAATGACACCTGCGGAAATTCCCTTTTCTATACAACTGTTAAAGATACAGGAGCCCTGTCCTCTTTTCCACATGGTCACCCTACCTTAGGTGCACTTGCCACAGGTATCCAGAGAATACCATCTTAAAAAAAGAAGAAGCAAGGTTCTAGCCCTGATAGATTCCGAGCCCAATTCAAGGTGCTGGTTTTAACCTACAAAGCCTTACACGGCTTGGGAACACAATACCTGACGGAACGCCTTTCCCGACATGAACCTACCTGATTACTACGTTCAACATTTAAGGTCCTCCTCCGGGTGCCTACTCCAAGGGAAGCTCGGAGGGCGGCGACAAGAGAGAGGGCCTTCTCTGTGGTGGCCCCCCAATTGTGGCACAATCTCCCCGACAAGGCCCGCCTGGCGCCGACATTGTCATCTTTTCGGCACCAGGTCAAGACTTTTCTCTTCTCCCAGGCATTTAACAATATGTAATGACCCTCGGACCCTGGGTCTGTTTTTTGGCTCATTGTTTTTAACGTTGTTGTACTGGCTTTAAATGTATGTGTATTTTGCTTGTTTTTGTGGTTTTTAATCTTTGTATATTGTTTTTAAGTGTTTTTATCTTATGTGAACCGCCCAGAGAGCTTCGGCTAACCCTCCCAGGAGAGAGCGTTCTAAAGGGCTGAGTGACGCAACTGAGAAAGCCCCCTCTGATAAGGTTGGGGAATCCATACCGTGCGGGTGGAGCAAGCAGCACGGCTCCTTCTCATCGGATGGTCGCCAGGCTAGAAAGGTCTGTAACGTTCCCATGTGGTTCTAATTTCTGACGGTGTGAGATGAAGCCATTGAAAGCATGCACACAAATAAGAAATGCCTTGCCGTGGAGCTTTTGTCAATTTCAACGGGCAGGAAAGTGAAATCGACAAACTTGTTTAAATTTTACATTCAGGGAGAAATGGGCCCCAGGGCTGGGAGGAGATGGCGCACAAACGTCAAAAAAAAAAATAGCACTTGGTTGGGCAGATACTTGGACAATCTACATTTCACTCCCGCCTCAGGCCAGCATTGTTACATTTACACCTGGCAGCTAGCAGACCTGAGCTATAGGTGGGATATTCTGGAACTTACTGCTCTACTATCAAGAGAAAGGGTTCACAGATCACAAAAGGTTTTTTTTGCAGTCCAAAAGGTCTAAAAACGTACCATGGCAAATCCAGACAGCAGTGCAGAGGTCCGGCTGGAAGCTTTCAACTTGGCTCTGCTGAGATATAATTTCCGCCATGAAAGGGCCTGAACGGAATGATGGTTGGATGTGACCAGCTCCAGGTAACTGCGACGGACCCAATCCCGGTAGTCCATGCCCTTGACGGCTGGCTCAGCACAGCAGGCAGACGCAGGAGGGTCCACAGGGACATTTAATTCGGAACTCATGATGGAAGGCAATCTGGGAGGAAAAGCAACTTATGGGAAAAGTTGTGTTTTTTTAAAAAATAAATAATTATCACGTATATAGAACCAAATATGTGCTAGGCCAGCAGTGCTCCAACTGGTGGTCCACGGACCCCAGGGGGGCCATATAACCCACCCACGGGGTCCACATAACCCACCCAGGGGGTCCGAGGCACCATTCACATATTCAGCATTCATTTCTGGAGTCCACTGACGACGAATTCCTACCAGAAGTAAAATATAACATCACTGAGCACCTGCGTGATTTAGCGACTAGCTTCAGAGATTACTTCCCTGCACCTAATCCTGAAAACTCATGGAGACGGAATCCTTTTGAATGTGGTGATGTACAACTAACAACTCTCTCTGCGGAAGAGCGAGATGCACTTGTTGACGTGACTTGTGATGGTTCATTCAAATCATTTTTCGAAGAATATAGACTGGACCAATTCTGGGTGAAGTTTTTTCCTGATTATAAGAAGTTAGGTGAAAAAGCTTTGAAACATCTATTTCCCTTTTGTTCGACATATCTTTGTGAACAAACATTTTCGACATTTTGTTATATGAAGAACAAGCATAGAAATCGGCTCGATGTTGATCCAGATTTGAGATTAAAAGTAGGAAATATTGAACCGGATGTGGAAGGGATTGTTCGGGACAAAAAGAGGCAGGATTTCTCCCATCACATTTAGGTTTAGTAGCTGCTAGACAAGTCATAATTTGTTCAATTATAAACTAGACGTTAGTAAAATTAAATTCGTCTTTATATTCCTAACTAAATTATTGTCATTTTTGCGTGGTAATATCACAAATATCACAAATTTTATGGTCTGTTTTTTAGTATACCTAAAATCCTTTGCTTATTAGGGGCTACCCCTTATTTTCTCCAAAAAATTGCCTCGCACAGGTAACTACCATAGAGATAACAATTTTTTCAAAAGTAGGGGGTCCATGGCTTGGCATTTGAAAAACAAGGGGTCCCCAGTACTTAGCTAATTGGGAACCACTGTGCTAGGCATTACAGAAAAGTGAAAAGGAAAAAAAAGATCCGTGGCTTCAGAGTTGCAATCTAAAAGAATCAAAAGAATTCTTACCGAGGGAGGGAGGGAAAAGAGAGTGAACGCCTCTGTTTTGCAGCCGGCGTGGCGGGGCACACCAAGCAAAGTATGTTTCTTCATTAGCATTTTGGTGCTTTTGAAACATTACAATTCACCATTAAAAGGACTCTTCTTAAACTGTATTAATATGTGGATTCTTCCCCTATATGGCTTGGGACCAAACTACCTTCTCCCATAAAAATGTCCCTGGGTTTTAAGACCTTCTGGAGAGGTGCTTCTCAGAAAAGACCACCTCGAACGCCCCCCTGCTGCCCCTTTGCCTCTTAGTGCCCCCCCTCGCTGCCCCCTTGCCTCTTAACGCCCCCCTATGCAATCCCACCGCCCCCAAGGGGGCAGTACCGCTCACTTTGGGAACCACTGCTTCAAGCCAGCCGAATAGTCTGTCTCAGGCTCTGAAATATATTGGACTAAACCTTTTCTGAAGATACATCTTAATACATAAACACAAGATGATCTCGAATAGATCAAACTAATTTTCCACAATGGCTAATCAGACGCTTCTGGAAAGGGCTACAATAAATAGCCCTCCCTTCCTAATGGCAACTGGATTCGTTGGCAGGCTACCTCTGAACATGGAGGACCTATTTAGCTATCACAGCTACGAGCCACTAATAGATACCTTTCTCCATAATTTCTATAATTCCATGAATCTCCATCATGTCTCCTTTCTAAAATCTCTTTCCTCCTACGTTAAAAAGGCCCCAATGCCTTACAGGGAAAAGGCTTCAGTTCCCTGATCATTTCGGTCCTCCATTTATTGCACCTTTCCTAGACCTTTTTTGAGATGGAGGAGCCCAAACATAAGAATTGTCCATTTACAGCTGAGAAACAGTAGGCAGACTGTGCCTTTTCAGAGAATTTAAGGGTGTGTGATAGAGGCATTTTCTTCTTATGCACTGTTACAACACCCTTCAGCACTTTGATAAAGCTGTGATCTTGGGTCTCTTTCCAGCCCAGGGGAAACGAAATGGAGGCAAATTTGCTGAGCCATCTTACCTTCTCCTTGACTCCAATAGAGATTCCTCTTGTTCCTTTTCACCCATACCTTCTCCTGCTTTTACTGTTCTTTGATCACTCATCCCTGCCAA
Source organism: Elgaria multicarinata webbii (assembly GCF_023053635.1). NCBI lineage: Eukaryota > Metazoa > Chordata > Lepidosauria > Squamata > Anguidae > Elgaria > Elgaria multicarinata. The sequence continues at coordinate 13,040,227 of NC_086192.1, forward strand.
AATACTCTCTCATTCCGCGAGAACTACAGCTAGGATATATGCAAACGTGGCTGTGTGTGGAACAGCACTGTTTGCATAATTTACTTTGAAAACAGAATGTGGAGGCAGAAGATTCCAAGAGAGAGGAACACACACATACACACACACACAGAAAGAGAGAGAGAAAGAGTTGTTAAATCCCCAGTTTTGCTGAACAGATTCTCTTCAACTTTTCCTCCTTGCCATTCAACTCCAGCTTTGGAAAATCCCGGGTTGCTTAGCAATTTAATGCCGGAGCAACGGCATTTGATTTCCCCCCTGCCCTGTGCAAGGCAGGGTTCTTTAACATTCGATGCTTGTTCCTAAAAACGTTCATACTTCTTCCAAGTATTCAAGGCCTGCTCCCCTCTGTGATCTACTTACATTGTGGAAATGGAGAAAGGTTCTATTCATGAGCTACACAAACTTTCAACACGGGGGCTGGAAAGCAAAGGGGTGGGGGAGTGAGGGAACTCTTGCACAACAGAATTAATGTCAGAATGTCTAGGTAATGTCAGCTCAGGGAAGGAAAACATAGTGTGAAACTCATTTGCCCATGCAGGAACACGTAACCAATGATAGCAGTGAGAGGGCCTTTTCAGTGGTGGCCCCCCAATTATGGAATGATCTCCCCGATGAGGCTCGCCTGGCGCCAACATTGTTATCTTTTCGGCGCCAGGTCAAGACTTTTCTCTTCTCCCAGGCGTTTAACGGCATTTAACAACGCTAAGTTTGTTTGTTTTTTAACAGACCCCAGAACTGTTGTTTTTAAATGGATACCGTTGTTTTTACACATTTTACGTTTTTGACGGTTTTAAATTTTGTATACTTTTTAATGTTCATTGTTTTTAACTTTTGTAAACCGCCCAGAGAGCTTTGGCTACGGGGCGGTATATAAATGTAATAAATAAATTAAATAAATTAATTCAACACAGGACTTCACGTTGGCAGCTAGAGTTAGCTACGCCAGCAATATTGGCCCTTTCTACACCTAAGGCTTATCCCAGGAAAATGGAGGGATCGTCCCTGCCTGCTCCTGGGATCCCCTGTGAGGCATTTGGATGCACAGGAATGATCTCGGGACGATCCCAGGATACAGGGCTGGTGTAGCCATGGACATTGTTGTTGCACTGGTTGGACCTGGGTGGAGAGATGTTGTACCAGGATGGGAATAGAGGCAACTGACTTGCACAGAGTTCTCAAGCAGCCCCACAGGCACGTTCAAACAATGGTATCTTGTGGAACACCACTCCGGCACTGGTTGTCTGACACTACAGGCCCTGTGCTGGCCACACTGGAGTACCACAGGTAAAAACACAAGAGGAGCCCTGCTGGATCAGACCAAGGGTCCATCACCCTCCCGCCCATGTTCCCCAGCAACTGGGGTATATAGGTTTACTGCTGCTGATACTGGAGGTAGCACGTGGCCATCAGGACTAATAGCCATCGATAGCCTCCTCCTCCAGGAATTCATCCAACCCCCTTTTAAAGCCATCCAAATTGGTGGCCATCACCACATCTTCTGGTAGTGAATTCCATAGGTATTTTTTTAAATAATAATAATAATATTGCAATAACAAGATCCAGAAGATCTGAACATAAAACACTAATTCTAGACTGCCGGCAAAATTTTGAAATACTGTTAAAAAAAACATCAAAGTGACAAAAAACAACCATATATAACAAGATTACTAAAGGAATAAAGAAAAGCACTAATTATAATTCTTTCTCTCTCAGCGCCGTGCTTTCGGGATAGCTAGAGGAAAACAGCCAAAGCAGAAAGTCACTAAATGAAAATACGAGTACCAAGTACATTGTTGGTGCTATATAAATAATAATAATAATAATAATAATAATAATGAGTGATTTAGCATAAATTAAGGGTGTGTGATTGCATACATGTCTGTATATTAGAAAAATTGCAGGCAACGCTACTTGTTTGGGTTTTGATCATATGTTTGAAAGGCTTCCACATAGTAAATAAATGAACACCATATTGTCTTTCTGAAAATTAGGATCCCTTGCTCGTCACGCTTCCCCGGTAAGTTTAGCCTGGAGAAGTGAAGATCGAGGGGAGACATGATAGCACTCTTCAACTACTTGAAAGGTTGTCACACAGAGGAGGGCCAGGATCTCTTCTCGATCCTCCCAGAGTGCAGGACACGGAATAACGGGCTCAAGTTAAAGAAAGCCAGATTCTGGATGGACATCAGGAAAAAGTTCTTGACTGTTAGAGCAGTATGACAATGGAACCAATGACCTAGGGAGGTTGTGGGCTCCCCCACACTGGAGGCCTTCAAGACACAGCTGGACAACCATCTGTCAGGGATGCTTTAGGGTGGATTCCTGCATTGAGCAGGGGGTTGGACTCGATGGTCTTATAGGCCCCTTCCAACTCTACTATTCTATGATTCTATGATAATCTCCTAAATGTATTGACCCACTGCTATTTAATTGGTTACTTTGGTGACTTCCAATGATGTGCTAAACATGACTCTGCAGCTGTGTGCAATTGTTCAAGTAGGTCTTTACGCAGGAACCCAGGGTCGTTAGGTTCAAAACGACAGAGAAGTTAACACTTATGTGGAGACATTCCTGCCGGTAATCCACACCGGCGTTCCCAAACTCCTGCGCTGCTGATCACCCCCATCAAAGATGAAAGCACGAACCGAGCTGCCCTCATCCTTTCCAACAATATTGACTACAGTGTGGATGTATTAGGTGAAGCTTTGCGTGAGTGAGAGGTACCATCTACAAAGAACGGCCTTACGAAATGTTTGTCGACTATAAATCAAAATAAATACAATGTGTGCTTCGCTAGATCCGCACGTGCGGGGAAACCACTCCGCACTGCGGTTTCCCTTGTTATATTTACACAATACAAATATGTGTGGAAAAGTACATTTGCTCGATCGTCACGCATGGGGGGGTCTTCATACTTTTTACCTGCACGGGCGAAATGGTATTTATTGCAGTTCTATAGCGCCTTTGCTTCCAGTGAGCTCAAAGCAGCCTATACGGTTCTTCCCTCCACCATCATAGCAATCTTGGGAGGTAGATGAGGATTATGCCGCTTTGCCTACTGGTTCCAACCAGACCCTGCAGCATCACTCCTGCAAAGTGGCATCCAAAGGGTTATATGGCAGGCAATCCAGGTAGGAAAAATCGCGGCTCTGCTGTCAGATGGTGGTAACGTGCAGCAAATATCAGGGGACCAAAACACGTGAAAACCATTCCCCACCCCGGTAACTCTGCACAACTTTGAAAGGCTAGAAACAGTGCATATGCACTGCTAAAGTTCATTAAATTTATGCAATATTCATCATAGCTGCCCAGACTGAGGGGAGACATGAGAGCACTCTTCAAATCCTTGGAATGTTGTCACACAGAGGAGGGCCAGGATCTCTTCTCGATCCTCCCAGAGTGCAGGACACGGAATAATGGGCTCAAGTGACAGGAAGTCAGATTCCAGCTGGACATCAGAAAAAACATCCTGACTGTTAGAGCAGTACGACAATGGAACCAGTTACCTAGGGAGGTTGTGGGCTGTCCTACACTAGAGGCCTTCAAGAGGCAGCTGGACAGCCATCTGTCAGGGATGCTTTAGGGTGGATTCCTGCATTGAGCAGCGGGTTGGACTCGATGGCCTTGTAGGCCCCGTCCAACTCTACTATTCTATGATTTCTATGATTCTATGACTTTATTATTTATTTATTTAGAATATTTATATACCGCTCCCCATTGAAAAATTTTGGAGTGGTGTACAAGATAAAATGAAAATAAAAATAGAATAAAACAGTCAAAACAAAATTTAAAAGAAGCAAAAACAGATTCAAGGCTGCGTATTAAGGAAAGGCTTCTTGGAATAAAGATGTTTTCAGGAGGTGCCAAAAGGAGTACAAGGTCGGAGCCTGCCTGACCTCCAGAGGCAGGGAGTTCCACAGGAGGGGGGCCACCACGCTGAAGGCCCTTCCCCTGGTGGATTCCAATCGGAGGATGGATCTAGGTGGAACCACCAGGAGCAGGCCCTCGGATGACCTCAGTGACCGGGCAGGTTGGTAGGGGAGAAGGCGCTCTCTCTCTCAGGTATCCTGGTCCCAAGTTGTTTAGGGCTTTGTATACAAGTACAAGAACCTTAAACCTGGCCCGGTAGCGAATAGGCAGCCAGTGCAGTTCCTTTAACATTATCATAGCAGTCATTACCAGCCTTTCGCGGCTGCCCCCTGCCCTGCATTGCCACACTGGGATCTGCCCCTAACTATGCCCACTCTCTTAATCCAAAGGCAGACAATGACATACAACAACAAAACGTGGCGACGTCGGAGCAATGTAAAAAGTCACGGTAAAACGACTCCTCGAAGAAACACTGTTTTGAAGGGAAAAGCCCGTTGTGGCTTATCAACAGCGGGGCGCAACTGTACAGCCACGACGAAGGTATACACAACCGTATAGACAAGCCCACAGTGTGACTGGCCCAAGGTTGCCCATTAAGGTCCACGGCTAACTGAGGATTTGAACCCGAGTCTCGCCAGTCCTCTTAAGCTCAGCATTCTAAACACTACACCACACTAGCTCTCTGTGTAGTTGCAGTGGGACACGGGAATCAACCCTAAAAAGAATGGCAAAACACTCATAAGAACCTAGGAAGCACCATGCTGGATCAGACCAAGGGTCCATCTAGTCCAGCACTCTATCGGCCAGGGATGAACAAGCAGGACAGGGTACAACAACACCCTCCCGCCCATGTTCCCCAGCAGCTGATAAACACAAGCTTACTGCCTTGAATACTGGAGATAGCACACAACCATCAGGGCTAGTAGCCATGGATAGCCTTTGCCTCCAGGAATTTATCTTAAGAACATCAGAAGTGCCCTGATGCTGGATCAGACCAAGGGTCCATCTAGTCCCGCACTCTGTTCGCACAGTGGCCCACCAGCCATCGGCCAGGGATGAACAAGCAGGACATGGTGCAACAGCACCCTCCCGCCCATGTTCCCCAGCAATTGGTGCACACAGGCTTACTGCCTCAAATACGGGAGATAGCACACAACCATCAGGGCTAGCAGCCTTCTCCTCCAGGAACTTATCCATCTCCCTTTTAAATGGGTGGCCATCACTACATCTTGTGGTAGTGAGTTCCATAATTTAACTATGCACTGTGTGAAGAAGTCCTTTTATTTGTCCTGGGATCTCCCACCCATCAGCTTCATGGGATGATCCTGTTGGGTTCTAGTATTTTGAGAGAGTGAGAAAAATGTCTCCCTTTCCACATTCTCCACACCAGGCATAATTTTGTCCACCTCTACCATGTCTCCCCTCAGCCTCCTCTTCTCCAACCTAAACAATCCCAGTTGATGTAACCTTCCCTCGTAGGGGAGATGCTCCAGCCCCTTCATCATTTGAGTTGCTTTCATCCTTGGATCATTATTAGATCTAACAGACCTCCCCACCTTCCACACACATATCTCAACCCTCTTCCCCACAAAAGGAAGCAGTGATTCTAACAGGCAGACTAGGCCCTTGAGAGAAGAAAGCCAGAGATTGGGAAGGGGTTTGTTTATTACGAACTATTCATTCCCACGGAATATAAAAAACACATACCTACCCGGATCTTGCGAACGCAGCCTTGGTGAGGTCTGCCCACCCCCCCTCCCGTTGTAATCCCACGAGCTTCAGTGGGCGTTGCCTTGGCAAGAGCATCTGGCCTGACTACGAGGCATGCCGGCAAAGTGTTCGGGAGAAGGGGAGTGCGTTGGGAGCGTTGATCTTGTTTGTCATCTCTGCTACGAAGACAGCAGGGGAGAAAGCCTTAGATCTGGGCTGCATTTTCAGGAGCAGCCAAGACAAGCTAATGCGGAGATGGAACAGCCTCGCTTGCTCTTTTTCCTCTAATGAATTTTTCAAGGTAGATTCTCTCTGTCTCTCTCTCTATACACAGACAGATAAAGACGTGAAAGGCCGGAGGTGCAATGGGCGACGTTTCCATACAAAACTCAATGCCTACCCCACTTGAGTTTCTCGGATGCTGAGAGCGCTGTACCCTAAATCCCACCGTCTCCCGTCAAATCGGAAGCTCTGTCGCTGGATGACTTTGGACAGGGGCGACATCAATGAATCTCTAACACCAGACAGCCTCTCGTCTCTCCGGCCGCCCCCAACAACCATCCTGAGAGGACTACTTCTTCCTGCACATCTGCATGGCCCCATAAGAGGCCAGCTTTCTCCCACTGCTCTAAGAGCGACCGTTTTTTTAAAAAACAGTATTTATATATAACGCTCCATACCTAAAAACGGTTCTGGAGGGGTGAACATCGGAATAAAGCTGTAAAAAGATTAAAAAGTGTATCAAAATGGTTCATTTTAAAGCAGAATACCATTAAAAACGGTGGATGGTCAGTTGAGGAAGGCTTCCTGGAAAAGAGATGTTTTCAGGAGGTGTTGGAAGCAGCAGTGCTGGTGCGTGCCTGACCTCCAGTGGCAGGGAATTCCAAAGACGAGGGGCCACCACACTGAAGGCTCTTCTCCAGGTGGACTCCAATTGGGCCTAGCTCCCTGTGGAGCCACCCAGAGCATTATGTTCCAGCTTCCTCCATCCCACCTCTGTCCACCCACAGAAGCATTCATTTCTTCCTCCACACCTAACAGCCTTGCAGGGTGGGACACTTCCTCTCCCACTGGCCACTCTTCAGATCCACCCAGATTACACACAAGATACTTCGTGTAAAAAGATCAGGCTTATCCACGGGGTCCTTTGAATGCACAGGATGCGTTCCGGTGCAATTTGGCATGAAAATATTTCTTCCAGTGCTGTTCATTTGGGGAGGGATCCTAATGACTCGTCACATTTTGACATACTTTTGCATACTGCCTTGAAAACAACCACTGTATATTAGATAAAATTCACAACCGTGCAAACCTTTGGATGCCGACTCAGAAGTAAGTTGCACAGAGTATAATGGGGGGCTTACTCCCAAGTAAAGATGCGTAACCTTAAATCCAAATGAATGAATGAATAAATGAATGAATGAATGCATAGACCCTGCTTATAGGTTATATGAGACAGATTCGGGGCGTTTGAGGGGACAGATTCGTCTCTATAGATGAAACAATATATATTCCTATAACTTGATTAATTACATCACATTGAATATTCACTTAAGATTACGGATTCATTGCATAGAAAAGCTGCACAGAGAGAGAGATGCATGCAGACTTTTAGACTGGGGTGTGCGTAAGGAGGGGTCCCAGATTGGAGTGTGTGTGTTGGGGGTCCCAGATAGAGGTGTAAGTGTGTGTGTTGGGGAGGTCCCAGATTGGGGTGTGTGTGTGTGTGTTGGGGGTCCCAGATTGGGGTGTGTGTGTGTTGGGGGTCCCAGATTGGGGTGTGTGTTGGGGGTCCCAGATTGGGGTGTGTGTGTGTTGGGGGTCCCAGATTGGTGTGTGTGTGTGTGTGTGTTGGGGGTCCCAGATTGGGGTGTGTGTGTTGGGGGTCCCAGATTGGTGTGTGTGTGTGTGTTGGGGGTCCCAGATTGGGGTGTGTGTGTTGGGGGTCCCAGATTGGTGTGTGTGTTGGGGGTCCCAGATTGGGGCGTAAGTGTGTGTGTGTTGGGGGGTATCCCAATAAATGCCCCCCACCTCCCCTTCTCTTTGGTCTCAAGCCGGGCAAAAGTGGGGGGTCCTGTCTACCTCGTTGCACGCTCACGAATATGCAAATGAGGGACCACCCACCCCGCCCCAAAGGTGGCCTGAGCTGAGCCCACCCGCCCTCGACTCACCCCACGGCTGCAGCAGCAGCAGCAGCAACAGCAGCAACAGCCGCGCCTGGACCGCCTCCCCCGCTGCCAAGGCAACGCCAGGGCCCCGCCACGTGATCGCACCGGAGTCAGGACCACGTGACTGTTCTGCACCCACCCAGCCACCCACCTCCTAGCACCCACCACCCTCCCAGCCCAAGGGGCGATTCAGGGACTCGGGAAGAAGAGGGCAAGGAAAGCAGGATGCAAAAGCCAGCACAGAACAGCCCCGTTTTATTTAAGGAAGCGAAGCCAAAAATAGTGGCATGGGTCTCTAAGAGAAACCCCTGGGGGAAATAATTTTAATTTATTTTAATTTATTATTGCATTTATATCCCGCCTTTCCCCCCTGCAAGGAACCCAAGGTGGCGTACACAATCCTCTTTCTCCTCTCCACTTTATCCTCACAACAACAACCACCCTGTGAGGTGGGCTGGGCTGGGCTGAGAGTCTGTGACTGGCCCAAAGTCACCCAGTGGGTTTCCATGGCCCAGTGGGGACTGGAACCCGGATCTCCCGACTCCCAGTCCGACACTGTAGCCGCTACACCACACTGGCGTAAAATCATTTTATTTATTTATTTATTACATTTCTATACCGCCCAATAGCCGGAGCTCTCTGGGCGGTTCACAAAAATTAAAACCATTCAAAGTATAAAACAACAGTATAAAACCATAATATAAAATACAATATGAAAGCTCAACCAGATCATCATCATCATCATCTTATTATTATTATTATTCTTAACCCCACAATGTCCAGCAGGACTGAATGAGCTGAATCAACCAAACTCAAGTCACACAAGACTCCATGGCAGGGATGCATTTATTTATTGCATTTATATCCCACTTTTTCCCCCTCCAATGAACCCAGGGTATCCTCACAACAACAACCCTGTGAGGTAGGTTGGGCTGAGAGTCTGTGACTGGCCCAAAGTCACCCAAGTGGGTTTCCATAGCTGAGTGGGGACTAGAACCCAATTCTCCCAACTCCCAGTCCAACACTGTAGCCACTACACCACACTGGTGTAAAATCATCATCATCATATTATTCTTAACCCAACAATGTCCAGCAGGACACATCTGGAACAGAACAGAATGGCCCAGAACAGCCACTTCCAAATAAGCAGAAACAACCAAACTCAAGTCGCACAAGACTCCATGGCAGGGATGTATTTATTTATTTATTTCATTTATATCCCACTTTTTCCCCCTCCAACGAACCTAGGGTATCCTCACAACAACAACCCTGTGAGGTAGGTTGGGCTGAGAGCCTGTGACTGGCCCAAAGTCACCCAGTGGGCTTCCATGGCCAAGTGAGGACTAGAACCCGGATCTCTCAACTCCCAGTCCGACACTCTAACCACTACACCACACTGGCTCTTTTATGGTGCTACACAAGCCTGTCATCTGAAGTGGTGACGTCCCCCTTCCCTTACTATTATTATTATTATTTATTTATTTATTTATTTATTTATATAGCACCATCAATGTACATAGTGCTGTACAGAGTAAAACAGTAAATAGCAAGACCCTGCCGCATAGGCTTACATTCTAATAAAATCATAATAAAACAATAAGGAGGGGAAGAGAATGCAAACAGGCACAGGGTAGGGTAAACAGGCACTGGGTAGGGTAAAACTAGCAGTATAAAGTCCGAACAACATCAAGTTTTAAAAGCTTTAGGAAAAAGAAAAGTTTTTAGCTGAGCTTTATAAGCTGCGATTGAACTTGCAGTTCTCAAATGCTCTGGAAGAGCGAACATGGTATTTCTCCCTAATGGTAGAGCCAGCCTTAATCTGATTCACTACACCACACTGGCTACAAAATTAGCCACAAAACATCCACAAAAACCACATTCTGTTACCTGTTCTGGGCAATAGTCCATATTCAAGAAAAATGGCCCGGAACGACAACTTCCTTGTGAGATAAATCAACCAAACTCACCAACCACACATAAGTATAAGGGACTCATGCAATAAAGCCACAACATGTCCACAGAAGCCACGTTTCAGTAACTGTTTCTTGCATTATTCAAGGTTGTTAAAACACAAAGGGATTGTGAAGAGCTCCAAAGGGATTTCTCCAAGTTGGGAGAGCGGGCGTCCAAATGGCAGATGAGGTTCAACGGAAGCAAGTGTAAGGTGATGCACGTTGGGAGGAAAAAAACCAAACTTCAAGTATAACTTGATGAGATCTGAGCTGGCGGCGACCGAACAAGAAAGAGAGATTTGGGTTGTGGTGGAGCCAGTGTGCGGCAGCTGTAAAGAAGGCAAACCCCATGTTGGACATTATAAGGAAATGAATTAATAAACTGGCAGTATCATACCGCCTTTCTACAAGTCTATGGTGCGACCACACTGTGTACGGTTCTGGTCACCACACCTAAAAAAGGATATTATAGAGCTGGAAAAAGTGCAGAAAAGGGCAACTCAAATGATGAAGGGGCTGGAGCATCTCCCCTACGAAGGAAGGTGAAGTCAGCTGGGATTGTTTAGCTTGGAGAAGAGGAGCTAAGGGGAGACATGATAGAGGTGTGGACAATGTGGACAGGGAGACATTTTTCTCCCTCTCTCAAAATACTAGAACCCGGGGTCATCCCATGAAAGTGATTGGTGGGAGATCCAGGACAAATAAAAGGAAGGACTTCTTCACACAGCGCAGAGTTAAATGATGGAACTCGCTACCACAAGATGTAGTGATGGCCACCAATCTGGATGGCTTTAAAAGGGGGTTGGATAAGTCCCTGGAGGCAAAGGCTATCCATGGCTACTAGACCTGGTGGTTGTGTGCCATCTCCAGTATTCGAGGCAATTAGCCTGTGTGCACCAGTTGCACACAGTTGCCGATGGCTGGTTGGCCACTGTGTGAACAAAGTACTGGACTAGATGGACCCTTGATCTGATCCAGCATGGTACTTGTTACGTTCTTAGCAGTCCAAATCCCACAAAACTTCTAAATCAGCCAAGTTCACCAGTCACACATGACTAGATGGGCTTAATTCAATAAGCTACAAAACACCCACAGAAACCACATTTCAGTAGCTGTACAATTTCCCGCAAAACCAAATGTCATAATTGTACACATGGAACTTTTTAAACAGCAGTCCGTCCCCCCAAAGCATTGGGCAGGGGGGGGGATCACTGGACAGCTGATGGATTTGGCATTGGTGTCAGTCACCCCCATTTTGAGGGCAGGAGGAAAGGTAGGATAGTCCACTGGAGGCAAACCAGTGGTGGGGAGTCCTCTTTGTGATGTATATTTCTTTGTCAGTAAATAGGAGTTTTCAGCCATGCTTTGCAGGTCACAGTGAAATTTCCTGGGGCTGAGCTGGGCACTTGAGGAACCAGTTGGAGACTGGGACTGCTGGGGACTGCTGGCTTTCTTGTTGTCTCTCTCTCTTTAGAGAAACCACCCCTTTTGATTCTACAGAAGTGATCCAGGGAGTTATCTAGGCAACACAGAAGAGTGTTGAAATCCTGCGTCTCCAGGCGTCTCCGTTCAAGAAAGTTGGGGGACAGCAACTCGCCAACCCATCCCCACCTTCCCAAGGCGTTTCCCTTAGGGCTCACACCTCTCGAGTTCTCCTGCAATTTCAGGACTCTTCTCAAAGTAGATGATCTGGGCAACAGAAAGGAACCGTGGAGTTTCTTCCCCTTCAAGGAGGATTCCTCGAAAGTGCCTCCCTGTGCCAGGGGCCCATAAGCAAAGTTGTGAACAAGGTCCTGGAACACATGACGGGAGCCGGAGAAGCAAAAGGCACAACAGACCAGAAGACTATGGGCCCATCTGCCTGTCTCTCCTGCCTCCTGCTCCTTGGTCTATCCATTAGACAAGAGATCCCCAACCATTTCAGCTGTTGACCAGGAATCCACAAGCAGGACTCGTTGCAACAGCACCATCCAACCCATGTTCCACAGAGACTGGTGTGCATAGGCTTTGTGCCTCTAATGCTGGATCAGGACATCAGAAGAGCCGTGCTGGATCAGACCAAGGGTCCATCTACCAGATATGAACCTACGATCTACGTTGCTTCTTTCACCAACCAAGAACATTGCTAGAGAGGTGATACATTTGGCATTGGTGTCAGTCACCCCCATTTTGAGGGTGGGAGGAAATTTAAGATAACCCACTGGAGGAAAACCAGTGGTGGGGAGTCCTCTTTGTGATGTAACTTTTTCTGTCAGTAAAGGGGAGCTGTGAAACAGCACTTGCCATTGTGAGCCGTGCTGTGTGGGTCACAGTCGAATTTCCTGGGGCTGAGCTGGGCACGTGAAAAAACCAGTTGGAGACTGGGACTGCTGGGGGCAGCAGCTTTCTTGTCGTCTCTCTCCCTTTAGAAAAACCACCCCTTTTGTTTCTACAGAAGTGATCCAGGGAGTTATCTAGGCAACACAGAAGAGTGCTGGAATCCTGCCTCTCCAGGCGTCTCCTTTCAAGAAAGTTGGAGGACGGCAACTTGCCAACCCATCCCCACGTTCCCAAGGCGTTTCCCTTAGGGCTCACACCTCTCGAGTTCTCCTGCAATTTCAGGACACCTCTTCTCAAAGTAGATGATCGGGGCGACAGAAAGGAACCGTGGAGTTGCTTCCCCTTCAAGGAGGATTCCTCGAAAGCGCCTCCCTGGGCCAGGAACCCAGAAGCGAGGGCTGTCAACAAGGGCCCTGGAACACATGATGGGAGCCGGAGAAGCAAAAGGCACAACAGGCCAGAAGACCACGGGCCCATCTGCCTTTCTCTCCTGCCTCCACCTCCTTGCTTTAGCCATCTGTCTAGAGATCAGGTATGAACCTACGATCTATGTTGTTTTTTTCATCAAGCAAGAACATTGCTAGAGAGGTGATGGATTTGGCATTGGTGTCAGTCACCCCCATTTTGAGGGTGGGAGGAAATTTAAGATAGCCCACTGGAGGAAAACCAGTGGTGGGGAGTCCTCTTTGTGATGTATCTTTTTCTGTCAGTAAAGGGGAGCTGTGAAATGGCACATGCCATTGTGACCCGTGGTGTGTGGGTCACAGTTGAATTTCCTGGGGCTGAGCTGGGCACTTGAAAAAACCATTTGGAGACTGGGACTGCTGGGGGCAGCAGCTTTCTTGTTGTCTCTCTCTCTTTAGAGAAACCACCTCTTTTGTTTCTACAGAAGTGATCCAGGGAGTTATCTAGGCAACACAGAAGAGTGCTGAAATCCTGCCTCTCCAGGCGTCTCCTTTCAAGAAAGTTGGAGGACAGCAACTCGCCAACCCATCCCCACGTTCCCAAGGCGTTTCCCTTAGGGCTCCTTGCTCCACCCAGCTGTCAAAAGTTCTCCTACAATTTCAGGACACCTCTTCTCCATGTAGATAATCTGGGAAATAGAAAGGAACCATGGAGTTCTTTCCCGGTCAAGGAGGATTCCCTGAAAGCGCCTCCCTGTGCCAGGGACCCAGAAGCAAGGGCCGTCCACAAGGGACCTGGAACACATGATGGGAGCCTGAGAAGCAAAAGGCACAAGAGACAAGAAGACCATCTGCCTTTCTCTCCTGCCTCCAGCTCCTTGCTTTACCCATCTGTCAAGAGATCCCCGACCATTTCAAGACACCTCAGGTCAACAGAGAAGGCCGCAGTGAGCTCAAGGTGCCCTGGGACTTCTCAAAGGCCTCAAGCTGCCTGTCTTAAAACTCCATCGTCAACCCTGGGGCTAGGGAGACCTGTGCTTGCTTTGAGCTAAGCCCTAAAGGCCCCCTTAAGAACATCAGAACATCAGAAGAGCCCTGCTGGAGCAGACCGAGGGTCCGTCTAGTCCAGCACTCCGTTCACATAGCGGCCAACCAGCCTTCAGCCAGGAATCCACAAGCAGAACACAGTGCAACAGCACCCTCCCACCCATGTTCCACAGCAACTGATGTATATAGACTTTGTGCCACTAATGCTGGATCAGGACATAGGAAGAGCTATGCTGGATCAGACCAAGGGTCCATCTACCAGGTATGAACCTACGACCTAAGTTGCTTCTTTCACCAACCAAGAACATTGCTAGAGAGGTGATGTATTTGGCATTGGTGTCAGTCACCCCCATTTTGAGGGTGGGAGGAAATTTAAGATAGCCCACTGGAGGAAAACCAGTGGTGGGGAGTCCTCTTTGTGATGTATCTTTCTCTGTCAGTAAAGGGGAGCTGTGAAACGGCACATGCCATTGTGAGCCGTGCTGTGTGGGTCACAGTGGAATTTCCTGGGGCTGAGCTGGGCACTTGAAAAAACCAGTTGGAGACTGGGACTGCTGGGGACAGCAGCTTTCTTGTTGTCTCTCTCCCTTTAGAGAAACCACCTCTTTTGTTTCTACAGAAGTGATCCAGGGAGTTATCTAGGCAACACAGAAGAGTGCTGGAATCCTGCCTCTCCAGGCGTCTCCTTTCAAGAAAATTGAGGGACAGCAACTCGCCAATCCATCCCCGACCATTTCAGCTGTCAACCAGGAATCCACAGGCAGAAAAAGGTGCAACAGCACCCTCCCACCCATGTTCCACAGCACCTGGTGTATATAGACTTTGTGCCACTAATGATGGCTTAGGACATAGGAAGAGCTATGCTGGATCAGACCAAGGGTCCATCTACCAGGTATGAACCTATGGTCTTAGTTGCTTTTATCACCAAGCAAGAACATTGCTAGAGAGGTGATGGATTTGGCATTGGTGTCAGTCACCCCCATTTTGAGGGTGGGAGGAAATTTAAGATAACCCACTGGAGGAAAACCAGTGGTGGGGAGTCCTCTTTGTGATGTATCTTTCTCTGTCAGTAAAGGGGAGCTTTGAGCCAAGCTGTGCAGGTCACAGTGGAATTTCCTGGGGCTGAGCTGGGCACTTGAGAAACCAGTTGGAGACTGGGATTGCTGGGGACTGCAGCTTTCTTGTTGTCTCTCTCTTTAGAGAAACTACCTCTGTTGTTTCTACAGAAGTGATCCAGGGAGTTATCTAGGCAACACAGAAGAGTGCTGAAATCCTGCCTCTCCAGGCGTCTCCTTTCAAGAAAGTTGGGGGACAGCAACTCACCAACCCATCCCCACGTTCCCAAGGCGTTTCCCTTAGGGCTCCTTGCTCCACCCAGCTGTCAAGAGTTCTACAATTTCAGGACAACACTTCTCCTTGTAGATAATCTGGGAAACAGAAAGGAACCATGGAGTTCTTTCCCGGTCAAGGAGGATTCCCCGAAAGTGCCTCCCTGTGCCAGGGACCCAGAAGCGAGGGCCGCCCACAAGGGATCTGGAACACATGATGGGAGCCTGAGAAGTGAAAGGCATAACAGACAAGAATACCATCTGCCTTTCTCTCCTGCCTCCACCTCCTTGCTCTACCCGTCTGTCAAGAGATCCCCGACCATTTCAAGACATCTCACCTCAACAGAGAAGGCCGCAGTGAGCTCAAGGTGCCCTGGGATTTCTCAAAGGCCTCAAGCTGCCCGTCTTAAAACTCCGTTGTCACCCCTGGTGCTAGGATGACCTGTGCTTGCTTTGAGCTAAGCCCTAAAGGCCCCGTAAAGAACATCAGAACAGCCTTGCTGGATCAGACCAAGGGTCCATCTACCCGGTATGAACCTATGGTCTTAGTTGCTTTTATCACCAAGCAAGAATATTGCTAGAGAGGTGATTGATTTGGCATTGGTGTCAGTCACCCCCATTTTGAGAGTGGGAGGAAATTTAAGATAACCCACTGGAGGAAAACCAAGGGTCCATCTACCAGATACGAACCTACGATCTATGTTGCTTTTTTCACTCACCAAGAACATTGCTCCGTTCGCCCCTGGTTCTACTCTCCCAATGGAGCCGTTTTACTGCCAGTTTTCAGGATCAATCCCTCCCCCCCTCCACTCTCCTTGCTGGCCTGGATCTGGGACTCCACTGCAGGTGATGTCTCACAATGCCGCTTTGTTCCCCACCATCTCTTCTCCCGCATTTGGTGCCTTGTGGCCTTGAATAGGAGGGAGGCACCCACCAGAGCAGCAGCCAAGGGCCAGGGCCTGAATTGGCTGCTTGTGGTCAAGAGCCAACAGACATACGGCTGGAACTCCACAGCGGAGGTGATGGGATCCCTTCATTCTTCAGTTGGGCTGAGAGTTTGAAGCTCCCATTCACCAGATCTTCCGCGGCAGGTGTTCCAGGGGCAGCGGTCCTTCTTTGCACTGCTCCTGGCACATTTCCACAGCAAACTCCGCAGGCCTCTGTCCCTAGGCTGACCGTAGACCCTCTCAATGATCCCGGTTCCTGCATGTGTCAGCTCCGCATCATGAAACGGAGTCACCTGTTGAAGCCCTGCGTGGACAAGAGATCCCGCCAGTGACACAACGACTGGCAGTTTTTCTTTGGCTGCAAAGGATGATTCCTTCGATTAGACCTCCCCGGGAAAGACCAAAATTCACTACAAGTCAACAGATATAGAGCAAAATATGGAAAACCCCACTCCATCTTCTTCAACTGGATGTTCCATCCTTTTCAAAGATAATCATGGTGGAGAAGGACCTTCAATCGGGAATACTTGCTCTGTCAGCAGACCTGTTGTGAACCCAGGTAGCCTTCAAGTGGACCCTTCAGGCTCAAATGACCTTTGACCATCTCAAAAGACAGCTCATCACAGCTCAAGTACTCATTTACCTTACCTGAGAAACGGTTGATGCCTCAAGTGTGGCACAGAACCTCCTTACCCATGTGGTTGCCTCTCTCGAAAACGGACCTCACAGGAATGCAACGACACCACTTGGGAGAAGGAGCTACTGGCCATCAAGGGAGCCTTCGAAACTTGGCACCACCATTTAGAAGGAGTATATTACTGATCCGTGCAATCTTCATCAATCTTCAGCACAGCTAAAGAACTCAACCAGTGCTGAAATACGGTGGTCTCTGCTTTTTCCGCTTATCAACTTTCCGATTATTGTGCATTCCACTCAGCCAAATCCTCTGGGCTGATGCTCTTTCTTGGAAACCTGAAGATCTGTAGGAAGCATCAGGTGGGATTCTTGCAGCCACGGAATTTTGCAGCCACCATCCAAGGCTCCGACTTGCTAACCCTTGTCTGCCAATGGCAGCAAGAGGATGCATGCACCCAAGTGCAGATTCAAGCACCGGCAGAAGATGACAGCCCTCCTGTGGGCAATTATATACCTGATGGGCTTCTATCTATGCATTCTTGCCCGTATTTCCCTGCTGGTCTCGCTCATTGTCAGGATGACCTCTGTCAGGCCACTTTGGACTCTTTAAAACACTCCACAGAATAACCAGAGATTTCTGGTGGTTAGACACATGAAGAAAGACGCATAATGTTATGTTACCTCCTGTGAATTGTGTGTCCATGTGAAGGATCACGCTGGGAAAGCAGAGGGCCTGGTACCTCCTGTGTCAACTCCAGATGGACCCTGGGAAACAGTGATCCTAGACTTTCGTACAGAGCTAACTCAGCCTCCGTAACACACAGCCAACCTAGTGGTAGTTGATCCCTTCAGCTTATTTTGTACCATGCACAGGCTCTTCTACACTAGACGGAAAAGAACAACTCTATTTCCAACGAATATTTTCACAAGACCTCCTGGACCAGCTGGTGTATTTTTCCGTCATTGGATATAGGACTGCTCTCCTCTGCTCATCACCCTCCAACAGATAGGCAGCTGGAATAGACAAATCAACCTCTGGAACTGCATCTGCGTTGATATACGACCGATCCACATGATAACTGAGCCTCACCAACTCATTCAACCCATGAATGAGTTGGCCTACAACAACACTGTTCATGTGTTTACGCAGTGCAGCTCATTCTTCTCAAATGACGACTTCCACACCCAGTATTTCCCCAATCCCTGCCCACATCCTACTGGACCAGCAGATGACCAATTCCTAGAAGAGTTGCACGTGTCCAGAAGGGCCAGAGAAGAATGGGAACAATCAGTCGTAAAAGGCCCAGGCTGATAAGAAGCAACCAGCAGACCAACCCTGAAAAATCAGAGACAAAGTTTGGCTCTCCATGAAGTATCCAAAAATTGTTCACCGCTGTTGAAAGCTTGGATTATCACATCCTGGGACTTTCCGCCATAATCCAGATCATCGTTCCTGTGGCTTTCGATCTCCACCTTCCCAGCTCCTTCAACATTCATCCAGTGTTCCATCTCTCCTTGTTCCCTTCACACCTGACTCAGACCCACATCAATATCAAGCCCGCCGCCTCCAATACAAATAGAGAAGAGTTTGAGGTTTGCCTGAAGAACAGGACCTTAGAGAGGATCTTCCAGCCAGCACTTCCTGATCCCCACGGCCCGGCCCTGCCCCCAGCCTGAGCTGATGTGGCTGCTGACTTGCAGAGAGGAACCCAGAAGAGATAGGGGTCACTGCGTGAGAACCTCTTCGCTGGGGCCTGGACTGGAGCGAGGAAAGCCATCCCTAAAGCTTCAGGGGAAGGATTCAAGGCAAATGCCTCCACCTCCCCTTCATCCAGCTCATGGGGACACCTCCATCCCCCTCAGTCCACTCTTGAGTCCAAGCGGCACGAAGACAGCTGCTTGGACTGGGAATCAGGTGAGCCTGCAATGGGAGGCGGAGGGTCGAGGTCAGGTGAAAAAGGCCACCTCACATCAAACTGGAAACCCACCACGCGCCCATAGTCAGGTGGTTTAGCCCCGCCTCTGCCAGAAGCCCCACCCCACCCCCGGAAGCCCCACCCAGATGGAGGCATCTCCTGACGGGGGCCATGTGCCTCTTCTAACAGATTCGTCCCTTTAGCCCCCTGCCATACAAGTGGGGGGATGGAAGCCGTTAGATATAGGGGTTAGGGATGTCCAAGTAGAAATTTGTGTCAATTCGGCTATAAATTGCGCACATTGGCATAAAATTGGCAGAAACGCTTTGTGCACCAAAAAAAGAAAAATTGCAGAAATTCCGCCAGCTGACCTGTCTTTTTGCCACAGCTGGTGGAAGAGGGAACAGAGTCTGGGGGGCAGAGCTGAGAAAAATGTGTGGAGCTCCACCCCCCAACTGGATCCCTCCGACATCCCTAACGGGTTCAGGCTAAGGCAGGATAGGTCAACACAGCAGTCAGAGGGCAAAACACAGCCAGGCAGTCACACACACATTACACAGCCCAAAAACAGAGTCAGCCAGGCAGTCACACACACATTACACAGCCCAAAAGCAGAGTCACAAAGGAGTCCAGGGGGGAGGTGAAATTAGGACCAGTCGTAGGGCAAGATCCGGGAGGGAAGGCAGCAGACCCTGGATCATCCCCCACCCCACCCCAAGACGTCCCAGTTACAAATGTCCTTCCCTGGATGGACGGCATTCCTGATGGGGTGACGTGACCCCTCTGCAACCTCCTCATGCCCTCGATGGGTTTGTAGACAGGTCACCTGACCTCATCGGGTGATCCCTCCCCCCAGAGTAGGACTTCTTGGCGTGGGGTCGGAAATGACCCATACGGGGTCACTTCCAGCCCCCCACATGTACAGCAGGGGTCTACGGCCTCATCCTATTGGTGCATGGGGTCATGATGAGTTTGTTGAGGGGTCACATGACCCCCATCTGGTGATCCCTCCGTCCGGAGCAGGGCTCCGGACGTGGGACTTGCGGGGATGGGATCGGACTTCCGGCAGGGGCAGAGTTAACCACCTCCCACGTTAAAAGAAGGCGCAGGGTTTCCAGTTTGATGTGACGTCGCCTTTTTCCCCCCTCTGATGGGTTTGGTGCCCAATGTTTGGGGGAGACGAGACCTCTCTCTGCCCCATTGCAGGCTCAACCGGCCAGAGATGGTGCCCCAATAGGGGAGAACACCATGGGAGTCCATCTCCTGGGATGCCCAGGTCCTCTGAGCCATTTCTTCTAGGACTGGAGGAAGTTTTGGGGCCTGGCAAGACAACTGTTGCTGCAAGAGGCAGCCTGACATGGAAGAGGCCTCAGAGGCTAATGATCCACAGCAGGAAGGGAAGAAGCTTTGGTGATCCAGCAATTCCAAATCTGCAACAAAGCAAAAGCAATTTGAGTTTCTATCGATGGAAGTGAATTTCCAAAAATACGCAAAACGAAGAGCCTCATTCTCCTCTTCACAAGTCTCCTCCAGCCTTCTTCTGGCTTCTATGGACTGCAGACCTTTGCCTGAAGAACAGGTCCTTAGAGAGGATCTACCAGCCAGCACTTCCTGATCTCCACGGCCCAGCCCTGCCTCCAGCCTGAGCTGATGTGGGTGCTGCCTTGCCCAGAGGAACCCAGAAGAGATAGAGGTCACTGCGTTACGACCTCTTCGCTTGGGCCTAGACTGGAGCGAAGAAAGCCATCCCTGAAGCTTCAGGGGAAGGATTCAAGGCAAATGCCTCCTCCCCTTCATCCAGCTCATGGGGACACCTCCATCCCCCTCAGTCCACTCTTGAGTCCAAGCGGCACAAAGACAGCTGCTTGGACTGGGAATCAGGTGAGCCTGCAATGGGAGGCGGAGGGTCGAGGTCAGGTGAAAAAGGCCACCTCACATCAAACTGGAAACCCACCACGCGCCCATAGTCAGGTGGTTTAGCCCCGCCTCTGCCAGAAGCCCCACCCCACCCCCGGAAGCCCCACCCAGATGGAGGCATCTCCTGACGGGGGCCATGTGCCTCTTCTAACAGATTCGTCCCTTTAGCCCCCTGCCATACAAGTGGGGGGATGGAAGCCGTTAGATATAGGGGTTAGGGATGTCCAAGTAGAAATTTGTGTCAATTCGGCTATAAATTGCGCACATTGGCATAAAATTGGCAGAAACGCTTTGTGCACGAAAAAAAGAAAAATTGCAGAAATTCCGCCAGCTGGCCTGTCTTTTTGCCACAGCTGGTGGAAGAGGGAACAGAGTCTGGGGGGCAGAGCTGAGAAAACATGTGGAGCTCCACCCCCCAACTGGATCCCTCCGACATCCCTAACGGGTTCAGGCTAAGGCAGGATAGGTCGACACAGCAGTCAGAGGGCAAAACACAGCCAGGCAGTCACACACACATTACACAGCCCAAAAACAGAGTCAGCCAGGCAGTCACACACACATTACACAGCCCAAAAGCAGAGTCACAAAGGAGTCCAGGGGGGAGGAGAAATTAGCACCAGTCGTAGGGCAAGATCCGGGAGGGAAGGCAGCAGACCCTGGATCATCCCCCACCCCACCCCAAGACGTCCCAGTTACAAACGTCCTTCCCTGGATGGACAGCGTCCCTGATGGGGTGACGTGACCCCTCTGCAACCTCCTCATGCCCTCGATGGGTTTGTAGACAGGTCACCTGACCTCATCGGGTGATCCCTCCCCCCAGAGTAGGACTTCTTGGCGTGGGGTCGGAAATGACCCATACGGGGTCACTTCCAGCCCCCCACATGTACAGCAGGGGTCTACGGCCTCATCCTATTGGTGCATGGGGTCATGATGAGTTCGTTGAGGGGTCACATGACCCCCATCTGGTGATCCCTCCGTCCGGAGCAGGGCTCCGGACGTGGGACTTGCGGGGATGGGATCGGACTTCCGGCAGGGGCAGAGTTAACCACCTCCCACGTTAAAAGAAGGCGCAGGGTTTCCAGTTTGATGTGACGTCGCCTTTTTCCCCCCTCTGATGGGTTTGGTGCCCAATGTTTGGGGGAGACGAGACCTCTCTCTGCCCCATTGCAGGCTCAACCGGCCAGAGATGGTGCCCCAATAGGGGAGAACACCATGGGAGTCCATCTCCTGGGATGCCCAGGTCCTCTGAGCCATTTCTTCTAGGACTGGAGGAAGTTTTGGGGCCTGGCAAGACAACTGTTGCTGCAAGAGGCAGCCTGACATGGAAGAGGCCTCAGAGGCTAATGATCCACAGCAGGAAGGGAAGAAGCTTTGGTGATCCAGCAATTCCAAATCTGCAACAAAGCAAAAGCAATTTGAGTTTCTATCGATGGAAGTGAATTTCCAAAAATACGCAAAACGAAGAGCCTCATTCTCCTCTTCACAAGTCTCCTCCAGCCTTCTTCTGGCTTCTCTGGACTGCAGACCTTTGCCTGAAGAACAGGTCCTTAGAGAGGATCTACCAGCCAGCACTTCCTGATCTCCACGGCCCGGCCCTGCCTCCAGCCTGAGCTGATGTGGGTGCTGCCTTGCCCAGAGGAACCCAGAAGAGATAGGGGTCACTGCGTTACGACCTCTTCGCTTGGGCCTAGACTGGAGCGAGGAAAGCCATCCCTGAAGCTTCAGGGGAAGGATTCAAGGCAAATGCCTCCTCCCCTTCATCCAGCTCATGGGGACACCTCCATCCCCCTCAGTCCACTCTTGAGTCCAAGCAGCACGAAGACAGCTGCTTGGACTGGGAATCAGGTGAGCCTGCAATGGGAGGCGGAGGGTCGAGGTCAGGTGAAAAAGGCCACCTCACATCAAACTGGAAACCCACCACGCGCCCATAGTCAGGTGGTTTAGCCCCGCCTCTGCCAGAAGCCCCACCCCACCCCCGGAAGCCCCACCCAGATGGAGGCATCTCCTGACGGGGGCCATGTGCCTCTTCTAACAGATTCGTCCCTTTAGCCCCCTGCCATACAAGTGGGGGGATGGAAGCCGTTAGATATAGGGGTTAGGGATGTCCAAGTAGAAATTTGTGTCAATTCGGCTATAAATTGCGCACATTGGCATAAAATTGGCAGAAACGCTTTGTGCACCAAAAAAAGAAAAATTGCAGATATTCCCCCAGCTGGCCTGTCTTTTTGCCACAGCTGGTGGAAGAGGGAACAGAGTCTGGGGGGCAGAGCTGAGAAAACATGTGGAGCTCCACCCCCCAACTGGATCCCTCCGACATCCCTAACGGGTTCAGGCTAAGGCAGGATAGGTCGACACAGCAGTCAGAGGGCAAAACACAGCCAGGCAGTCACACACACATTACACAGCCCAAAAACAGAGTCACAGAGGAGTCCAGGGGCCAGTAGAAATTAGCACCAGTCGTAGGGCAAGATCCGGGAGGGAAGGCAGCAGACCCTGGATCATCCCCCACCCCACCCCAAGACGTCCCAGTTACAAATGTCCTTCCCTGGATGGACGGCATCCCTGATGGTGTGATGTGACCCCTCTGCAACCTCCTCATGCCCTCGATGGGTTTGTAGACAGGTCACCTGACCTCATCGGGTGATCCCTCCCCCCAGAGTAGGACTTCTTGGCGTGGGGTCGGAAATGACCCATACGGGGTCACTTCCAGTCCCCCACATGTACAGCAGGGGTCTACGGCCTCATCCTATTGGTCCATGGGGTCCTGATGAGTTCGTTGAGGGGTCACATGACCCCCATCTGGTGATCCCTCCTTCCGGAGCAGGGCTCCGGACGTGGGACTTGCGGGGATGGGATCGGACTTCCGGCAGGGGCAGAGTTAACCACCTCCCACGTTAAAAGAAGGCGCAGGGTTTCCAGTTTGATGTGACGTCGCCTTTTTCCCCCCTCTGATGGGTTTGGTGCCCAATGTGTGGGGGAGACGAGACCTCTCTCTGCCCCATTGCAGGCTCAACCGGCCACAGAGATGGTGCCCCGATAGGGGAGAAAACACCACGGGTGTCCAACTCCTGGGATGCCCAGGCCCTCTGAGCCATTTCTTCTAGGACTGGAGGAACTTTTGGGGGCTTGCAAGACAACTGTTGCTGCAAGAGGCAGCCTGACATGGAAGAGGCCTCAGAGGCTAATGATCCACAGCACGAAGGGAAGAAGCTTTGGTGATCCAGCAATTCCGAATCCTCTGCAAAAAGCACAAAAATGATTTTCAATTATATCAATGGAAGTTCCTTTCTCCTCCACGCAAGTCAGTCTTCACTTAAGAAACTGTGTCCAGATTGGGCACCACACATGAAGAAGGATTGAGATGAATTGGAATGAGCTCAGAGAAGGGCAACAAAGAGGCTCAGGGACTGGAACCTGAGTTGTGCAAGAAAAGAAGGAAAGAATGGGTAATATTTAGTCTCCCGAAGGTGGATATGATGGCAGTTTCCAAGTATCTAAAGGGTTGTCCTGCAGAAGAGGGCCTTTCTCATCCAAGACAAGAAATAACAGGTGTAACTTAGAGGAAAGCGGACTTTGGTTGAACCTCAGGAAAACATCCTTAATGGTCATAGCCATCGGACAATGGAACCAGATGCCTATGGAGGTGCTGGGCTCTTCGTCACCGAAAGTATTCAAGCAGAGACTGGGCAGCCGTCTGGCATGGATGCTTGGAACTGCATTCCTACATTAAGCAGGGGGTTGGCCTCAACGTCCGCTTCCTAGTCTAGGATTCTCCGATTCCCCTGATTCTATCATCAAGGCACGGAAGAATTTTACTCGCAAGAGAATGGCCATGGATGGGTCAGGCGTTGTCTGAACGTCAGAAGGGATGGTCGTCATGTGGGGATTTCGTGGGCACCGTAGACCTGCCCCAGTTCCCAAGATCCATTGGAGGGTGGCATCAGTGGCACGCAGACTCCCGTCGTGCCATGAGAGGAGAAGAAATAGAATGTTGGTCCATCTTGTTTGTTAAAATTGCATATTTTATTGATTTTCTTGTTTTAATCAGTTCATGTGAACTGCTTTGTGAGGTCTGTAAATCAATGAATAAACACCCTTCATAACTCAAAATCCAGTTGCTCATTGCGTGAATGTTGTCATGGCTAGTTTTGCCTTAGATCGAGAGTTTCTGGAAGGCCCTTGTAGCGGCAAGACATCTAATCACTGGTTTTTCTCGCCGATGTAATCTCACTTTCCCTACCTGCAATCCTGTGAGGTGGTGGAAGTTATGGGACCTCCGTTCAAACAGGGGTGAATTGGGTGAGGGAGAAAATTGCTGACCCCAAACCAGACTGAGCAGCGTCTCTAGAGGAAGGGACATTAAACAGAGGACTGTCTTCTGAGGGACCTTCAAATAGAGGACTACCTTCAGTAAAATAGCACTTCTGGCCACCCTAGTCATGGGCTCTACAACGTGGTTTCCGTTGGTCCCAAAATGTCCTCAGATGCCTCTTTTTGCGTCTGCCAGGGTCCCTCCTTTTTATCTTATTTCATAATATTTTTTTTAAAAAATGCATGCATGTTTTGTTTTTTTAAATGATAAATCCTGGCTTCTGAAAGGAACAACAAGCCAGGAACCTGGGTTTGGACAACATGGCAAACTTTCCAGTTCTGGTTAGTGTAGCCACTACTGCGGCCATTGTGTTGCACACCAAAATAAGAACGGATCCAGATCCAGCTTCTTGTTTCGTGCAGTCAGGGGCGAAGTATATTCTCTGCCCAGAGCAGCTGTGATTCAAAGGTATTGTGATATTTATTTATCATAACTGGCAGAGAAATCCACAGAGGAGAAATCTAACTCAGCCTCCCCCAACCTGGTGTCCTCCAGATATTTTGGGGTACGACTACCATAATCCCTGGTCGTTGTCCAAGCTGGCAGGGGATGATGGGAACTGAATCCTAAACAACTGGAGGACACAATGTTAGGGAAGGCTAGCCTTCTATAAACAACACACTTTGCATCATTCACAGACGAGTAAAATGCTCGGAGGTCCCCTTTTTTATTAACAAACTTTTAGGAGAAAAGTTGACCGCGTTTCTGAAGCGAAGAGAGATTTTCTCGCTCTTCGTAAAGCCTATCTTGTGGCGGAAATGCAAGGGCGGAAGACGAAGCCTAGCAGAAACGCCCGAATGAGTTTGCTCTTCTCTTCTCGTAGAGGAAAGTTCAGAATGTTCTCTGCAATAAGAGTTAAAGCCCACCTTCTTCCACAAAAGCCCATTTGCGTACTTAGGTGTTTCAGTGGGGGAAAGACCAGCCAAAAAATACAGATGGATAAAGAATTAGCTTTCAGAGAGACACCACTTTGGAGCAATGCTAGGAGAACCGGAGGGTCACAGGGCTGCGATGCTGACACTTTCCTTGCTGAAACCCTGTGGCAGACAGCCCAACAGTTACACAAGCCAAGCTTGGAAGTCACTGGGGGCTGACGCCCTGTGAGGCTCTTACGACCACGCCTCTATCATAATGAAGGTCTGAAACAGCATTGGGAGGGGTGAGGAACTCTTGCTTGGTAAAGAATCCAGGCTCCCCAACAGTAGATGAATACTACACACAGTGTCAAAACCATCATCTCCTCATCATAAAGCTGGGGTCTTCTGCATTGTCTTTTTCCTCCTCCTCGGAAGCGTCTTCGTCTTCCTCTTCGCTGGTCTGCTGCTTTGGGGACTGGTCAGAATCCGCGGCTGTAAAAGGCATATAAAATACATGGTGATGGTTACTCACTTGGGAGAATGCCTGGTTACATTCATGGAGGTTAGGTGACAGGACTTGAACGGTTGTCACACGGAGGAGGGGCCAGGAACTTTTCTATCCCCCCAGAATGCAGGACACGGAATAACGGGTTCAAGTTACAGGAAGCCAGATTCAGGCTGGACATCAGGAAAAACGTCCTGACTGTTTTGAGCATTACGACAAAACATCAGGGGGAAAAAATCCTCACTGTTAGAGCAGTATGAAAAATGGAGCCAATGACCTAGGGAGGTGGTGGGCTCTGCCACACTAGAGGCATTGAAGACGCAGCTGGAAAACCACCTTTCAGGGATGCTTCAAGGTGGATTCCTGCATTGAGCAGGGAGTTGGACTCAATTATTATATTATTATTACATTTATAATACCACCCCATAGCCGAAGCTCTCTGGGCAGTTTTCAATGGCCTTCTAGGCCACTTCCAACTGGACCGTTCTATGATTCTAGGTGTGTTGACATCAATTAGCATCCAGATGGAACCTCCACATTCAGAGGCACGGTACCTCTGAGTATCAGCTACCGGGAATAAAGGAAAGGGGAAGGCCACAATCTTTATGGTCTGCTTGTGAGCTCCTGGGGAGCACATAAGAATAATTTATTCTTTGGTTTCCTTCAGCTAAGACACGGCATTCTCCGCTTCTTCCTTTAGATTCCCCACAAACAGACGGGGGAAATTTGATGCAGCAATGACCCTCCTACCTCCCTAACTTTATCACTGGGTGTGTAGGGCACTGTAGTTGAACAAGAACTTCCTATTTTAAGTATCAAGTACACTTTCCCCACTGTGGGCTGGGAAGTCTGCAGCCTCTTCTCAATCCTCCCAGAGGGCAGGACACGGAATACTGGGCTCAAGTGACAGGAAGCCAGACTCCGGCTGGGCATCAGGAAAAAACTTCCTGACTCTTAGAGCAGTACGACAACGGAATCAGTTACCTAGGGAGGTGGTGGGCTCTCCCACCCTAGAGGCCTTCAAGAGGCAGCTGGACAAACATCTGTTGGGGATGGTGTAGGGTGGATTCCTGCATTGAGCAGGGGGTTGGACTCGATGGCCTTAGAGGCCCCTTCCAGCTCTGCAATTCTATGATTCTATAAACCCAGGGCCACTTAGGCCAACCACAACACCAACTTGAACCTCAGGCTCCCAGGCTTAAGAGATTGCTCCTCAGAGAAATGCAGCTTTTCTTTCCTCAGCCCTGAGATATTCAAGAATTACGGCTCCCTGCAACAGCAGCATCTGCTTCGGCTCACTTCGTCTAGGTCCACAGAGCTGCTGATCCTTCATGAAAGCGCTCTTTCCACTATTTCTTCCCCTTGTTAATTTAAGACACACAGGATCGCACCTTTAGTAGTTTTGTCAGGTCTTTGCATTTAAACATGTTTTTAGCCACTTATCTTCTTTTTTTTTTAGTGTTTTGATCTTTGTTGTGAAAGAGTCTTTTTGAAAAAGGTTTTAAGAGAGAAGGAGGAATTTCCTGGTGGAATCAGCTCAAGAAGACATTCACGTTACCTGCATCCTCGCTCTTTTGTTCAAGCTTACTCTTCTTTGCCAGCATTTTCTTCTCTTTCAATTTCTGGCTGTAAAGTAAGAAAAAAAGACATCACCTATTCTGAATGAACCAACTTCCCCTTTTCCTGCCATCTTGTGGATTCCATCACTCAGTAGAGCAGAGTAACAGTAGAGCTAGACGAGGTCGAAAAGGCCATCGAGTCCAACCCTTTGCAAACCGCCCAGAGAGCTTCGGCTTTGGGGTGGTATATAAATGTAATAAATAAAACAAGTAAATAAATAACCCCCTTGGCTCAATGCAGGAACCCATAGAATCATAGAATAGCAGAGTTGGAAGGGGCCTACAAGGCCATCGAGTCCAACCCCCTGCTCAATGCAGGAATCCACCTTAAAGCATCCCTGACAGAGTGTTGTCCAGCTGCCTCTTGAAGGCCTCTAGTGTGGGAGAGCCCACAACCTCCCTAGGTAACTGATTCCATTGTCGTACTGCTCTAACAGTCAGGAAGTTTTGCCTGATGTCCAGCCGGAATCTGGCTTCCTGTCACTTGAGCCCGTTATTCCATGTCCTGCACTCTGGGAAGATCAAGAAGAGATCCTGGCCCTCCTCTGTGCGACAACCTTTGAAGTATTTGAAGAGTGCTCTCATGTCTCCCCTCAATCTTCTCTTCTCCAGGCTAAACATGCCCAGTTCTTTCAGTCTCTCCTCATAGGGCTTTGTTTCCAGACCCCTGATCATCCTGGTTGCCCTCCTCTGAACACGCTCCAGCTTGTCTGCGTCCCTCTTGAATTGTGGAGCCCAGAACTGGATGCAATACTCTAGATGAGGCCTAACCAGGGCCGAATAGAGAGGAACCAGTACCTCACGTGATTTGGAAGCTATACTTCTATGAATGCAGCCCCAAATAGACAGCCATCTGTCAGGTATGCTTTAAGGTGGATTCTTGCATTGAGCAGGACTCGATGGCCTTATAGGCCCCTTCCAACTCTACTGTTCCGTGATTCTAAGAAAAAAGGGGATGGGAATATCACCTTTGCCTCTCCTGTTCCCCCAAGCCATTTCGGGGTTCACATATCCAGTGCTCAAACTATGTGTGGGGGGTGTGGGGGAGCCCTGAAATTCACAAAGTACCACACCCCCACCACCCTCACCCCAGTTGCCTTCTAAAAATGTTAGTTGGGAGACAGCCCCCCACCCCCGCCCCAACACACGAGTAATTCAAGCACTGAACAACAGTTCTTGGCCTAATCAAGATACATTCCTGGAGAGAGAAAGAGAACAAGAACCATTTCAATCAAACCAGCGCTATTCGGCTGACACGCCAGCTGCGCCCCTTCCTAGAGTCGGAAGACCTAAAGACGGTGGTAACTTCGAGGCTCGACTTCTGCAATGCGCTCTACATAGGGCTACCTTTGTGCCTAGTCCGGAAACTTCAACTAGTTCAAAATAGGGCAGCCAGGTTGGTCACCGGTACACGTAGGGGGGACCGCATCACACCAGTCTTAAAATCTCTTCACTGGCTGCCAACTAGTTTCCGGGCGAAGTATAAAGTGTTGGTTATCACCTTTAAAGCCCTACATGGTTTGGGTCCAGGCTACCTGCGGGATCGCCTCCTCCCGTACGATCTGCCCCGCACACTCAGGTCCTCTGGGAAGAATCTACTCCAGCCAACAAAAACAAGGCTAACAACTAGTACCCAGAGGACCTTTCCTTCTGCCGCTCCCAGTTTATGGATTGGCTCGCCGGGAGAGATTCATCAACTTAACAGTCTATTAGCATTCAAGAAAGCTATAAAGACTGATCTCTTCCGGCAGGCCTACCCAGCTGAATTTTAAGATGCCCTTTTTTAATGGTGTGCTGCTTTTAATGATGCACTGGTTTTAAACGTTTGAATTCGTTTTATGTATTTTATGGTGTTTTTATTTGTGTTGTACCCCACCTCGATCCAGAGGAGGAGACGGGTAACAAATAAATAAAATTATTATTATTATTATTATTATTATTATTATTATTATTATTATTATTCAGGAGGGGCCAAATACCACAACTCAGTTGCCTCTCCCTACGAGGGCAGAGTAGCTCACAGAATGCCAAACGGTTGCCAAATGCACATCTTGACCTCACCGCTTCCGTCTGCGCTTGGCTGTCTGTTCTTCTGCGGCTATCTTGTTCTCTGTGAGCTTCTTCAGATATTCCTCGTCCAGTTTTTGCTGCAATCAATTACAAGGAACATTTCAAACACAAGCCCAGGGTGGGGGATCTGAGGCTGCCATCACCATCCTGGGCCGAAGCCCCCAGAGGCAAGAGAAGGTTCCTTGATGGGGGAGTGAGGAGAGAAGAGAGACGCCATAGGTGGCGGGGTGGGGTGGGGGGAACAGCAGCCAAGTAACTCCTTGTCTCCTAGTTCTCTTGATCCTGAAAGAGGCAACTAAAAGGAAGGTCTTCTTTACGCAACTCATAAATCAATTGTGCAGAATCCGAGAATAGCGAAGTTGAAAGAGGCCTGAACTCATTACTTGATCGCTTGGTGTATGTTTTTAATGCTACCTGACAGATAGTTTTTGACTCAATGTAGAGGATCAGGCCCAACCATATATTTCTCCCCTCAACTCAAGGCACAATCCTATGCATGTTTAGCCAGGGGCATGCTGGGAGATGCGGGCCTTTTCTCTGTCTAAACAGGCATAGGGCTTGTGCCTTAAAGATGCTTCAATATCTTGGGAGTCACCTACTTCAATCCAAACCCTGTTTGTTTAGGAGAGAAGAACATTCGACAAGAATGTTTAGTATAGTTCCGGAGAACACAGAAGAACAAACAGTAGAAATATATAAGGCAATGGCTGTCAGCCAAGAAGTTTGAGGAAGCGTTATCTGACCTTCTCAGCCATGGCGTCCATAAAATCTTGCCTCTGGTACTCTCGCCGTCGAAGGTGCCTGTAGACGTGGAATTCCCCACTGCCAGCACCAGCACTGGAACCTACCAGGAAAAGGGACTAGTGTTTAGTGACAGAAAACATGCATTAGAAGTAGCTTTTAAAGTATTTTATTTTTAAAATCATAGATATAATAGTAGAGTTGGAAGGGGCCTATAAGGCCGAGTCCAACCCCCTGCTCAATGCAGGAATCTACATCAAAGCATCCCTGACAGATGGCTGTCCAGCTGCCTTTTGAAGGCCTCTAGTGTGGGAGAGTGAACGACTTCCCTAGGTCATGGGTTCCATGGTTGGACTACTCTAACAGTCAGGAAGTTTTTCCTGATGTCCAGGCGGAATCCGGCTTCCTGTAATTTGAGCCCATTATTCCGTTTCATAGAATCATAGCATAGTAGAGATGGAAGGGGCCTAAAAGGCCATCAAGTCCAACCCCCTGCTCAATGCAGGAATCCACCCTACAGAGTGTCCTACACTCTGGGATGATCGAGAAGAGATCCTGGCCCTCCTCTGTGTGACAACCTTTCAAGTATTTCAAGAGTGCTCTCATGTCTCCCCTCAATCTCATTACTAAGCCAAAAAAGGGTCCTGGAATGGCTTAAAAACAATCAGAACAGTAAGGCAGTTCCCTGCCTGCAGGCAATCTAAAAAGACTTGACACGGAAGGAAAAAGGAATGGGGAGGGAAGCCTTTCAGCAGGCCCTGATGGAACGACCCCCGTTTTCCCCTCTCATCTCCCTCAATACAGCCTGCTGTTCTTTCAGACCCTGACACCTCCAGTTCAAGCGTCTCAGGCAATGCCTGGGAAAGTCCACAGCTAGTGCCGCTCAGAAGAGCCAGCGTTAGGATGGACCTCGCTTGGTGCCGGACAGCTCCACAAGTAGCTTGATCACAATTCATACAAGTTGGAAATTAGTCTGAGGCTAAAAGGGGCAATCTGTGTAACGTGAAAGATTTAAGCATCTGCTGATCCACTTTATTTAGACCACACACACACACACACACACACATTTGCTAGCAAGTCATGGGCCTCGCTTTACCTATAAACCTTATTCACTTCCATTTCCTTTGAACTCTCTGCCCTACCCTTCCATCTGATGCCTTCTCCGGTTGGAGCACAGCAAATGGAATCAACTGTATTCGCCTCCATTTTGCCATAAAGCTCAGGAGAAATCAAACACATTTTGTCTTGATACAAGCTGACGTTCTCTAGCAAAAGTGGGGGGAAAAAACTGCTTCGGCCAAAGGCTGTGTATTTGCCCCCGTAAATCTAAAATAGAATTATGCACCTGTATAAATTATGCAAAACTGAGCAAAAATTCTAATTTGTACTATTTGATGTAATTTAGTCTAGCCTTGTCACTCAGAAAGAAAGTCAAGAAACTACCCTGGGTCCTGAAACCTTTACCTCCAGCCATCCTGTTCCCACAATTCTGCTGGTTTCTCAGATTTCAACACAAGCATTTACCAGCCACTTTGAAGCATAGCTGTACGGTGGTACAGGCATTGGTAACCTCAAGATTGGATTACTGCAACGCGCTCTATGTGGGGCTGCCCTTGAAGCTGCCCCGGAAGCTGGAGCTAGTGCAGAATGCTGCAGCTCGGCTGTTGTCTGGAGCTGCCCCTTTCCAGCATGGAACTCCTCTGCTGAGGGAACTGCACTGGCTGCCTATTTGCTACCGGGCCAGGTTGAAAGTTCTTGTACTTGTGTACAAAGCCCTAAACAACTTGGGACCAGGATACCTGAGAGAGAGAGCGCCTTCTCCCTTACCAACCTGCCCGGTCACTGAGGTCATCCGAGGGCCTGCTCCTGGTGGTTCCACATAGATCCATCCTCCGATTGGAATCCACCAGGAGAAGAGCCTTCAGCGTGGTGGCGCCCCTCCTGTGGAACTCCCTGCCTCTGGAGGTCAGGCAGGCTCCGACCTTGTACTCCTTTCGGCACCTCCTGAAAACATCTTTATTCCAAGAAGCCTTTCTTTAACATGCAGCCTTGGATTTCTGTTTTTTGCTTCTTTTTAAATTTTGTTTTAACTGTTTTATTCTGTTTTTATTTTCATTTTACCTTGTACACCGCTCCAAAATTTTTCAATGGGGAGCGGTATATAAATATTCTAAATAAATAAATAAATAAATAATAGCTCCATAAGGGCTAGAAGCTTGCCTTTGTTTTTAAGTGAAGGTTGAGATTCTCAGGAAACAACGCTCCTGCACGAACACAGCACATGTACATGCAGCCAGATCCAAATCCCTGTTTGTATATGTAGTTCCTCATTATCTCTCAGTGCCAAACACCCAGATTTAGGAGCTTGAATCATTCACTGTTCTGAATCTCGGCATTTACAGTCATAACGTTGACGCATTACTGAAATATGTGGGGATTCAGAAGTGCAAGTGACTCAGAGCAATAATCCCCCAACAACTGGCGAAATTAAGATGTTATTTGATTATGCTAACGGCAAAGTGCAAAATGTTAGCAAGGACCTCCCAAATCGCTTTTGACATGTTACAAGCCTCTTCACTCTTCACTCAGCCCTCACCACCCAAACCCATTTCTCTAGACGCGTAGGATATAAGCCAAGAACTCCCCTAAAAATAGCAACTTACCCATAACATCTCTGACGAATTCTGGAGGTGGGCGGGGCGCCCATTCGTTGAGCTTTTCAGGAATTGGAACTGTCTTATCCTGCAACAAGAAATGAGCAGCACGCTTGACAGTTTCCTCTAAAGGGGGCGAACAATTCTTAATAGAGTTATTTAAAAATGGATCTAAACAGCAATGGAAAAGGGTCAACAAAATACAAATGGTTTTTTTTTACCCAAGTATATATTGGACGCTTGGATGCATGTTGAGAATGAAAAGCATTACGCCACGTATACCCTTGCCTGAGCGAACATAATGGGTTGGATCCAGACTAAGTCATGAGTAGACTCATTGAAATCAATGGAGCTTAAGTTAGCCATGACTAGATTAAGTCCCATTGATTCTAATAAGTCTACTGTAGGCATGAGAAAGTCTGGATCCAACCCAATGAAATCCTACACACACACACACACACACACACGTTTAGAGAAATTGATGGAACAGGTGACTTGAGATGAAGTTCGGTCAGGACTCAACAGAACTCTATGGAATATGCTTAAGGTGACCTAGCTTAAATGAAAATGGCTAAAAGCTCTCTCTAAAGGGCTTCAGAGTGGAACTACAGGATCCAAAGTCATCTGCGAGCATAGGCACTGGAATGAAATGGGACATGCACAATGGGACAAAGCGCCGTCACCCGCCCTTCTCCACAAGAGTTCACACGCAGTGGTTCTCAACCTTCCTAATGCCGCGACCCTTTAATACAGTTCCTCATGTTGTGGTGACCCCCAACCATAAAATTATTTTCGTTCTTCTCTACACGATCCATTGTCATGGGATGGTTTGCTAATGAAAATAATACATAACAATAGCTTTAATAATACAAAAGATGATACATGACATAGTTCGGTCAATACAGTTTCCTAAGACCATCGGAAATATGTGTTTTCCAATGGTCTTAGGCGACCCCTGTGAAAGGGTCATTCGACCCCCAAAGGGGTCCCGACCCACAGGTTGAGAACCGCTGGTTCACAGGGATGAATCCACGGAATGTCTTTATTGTGTTTAGGAATCATAGAATAGCACAGTTGGAAGGGGCCTACAAGGCCATCGAGTTCAACCCCCTGCTCAATGCAGGAATCCGCCCTAAAGCATCCCTGACAGATGGTTGTCCAGCTGCCTCTTGAAGGCCTCTAGTGTGGGACAGCCCACAACCTCCCTAGGTCACTGATTCCACCGTCGCACTGCTCTAACAGTCAGGAAGTTTTTCCTGATGTCCAGCCGGAATCTGGCTTCCTGTCACTTGAGCCCCTTATTCCGTGTCCTGCATTCTGGGAGGACCGAGAAGAGATCCTGGCTCTCCTCTGTGTGACAACCTTTCAAGTCCTTGAAGAGTGCTATCACATCTCCCTTCCATCTTCTCTTCTGCAGGCTAAACCTGCCCAGTTCTTTCAGTCTCTCTTCATAGGGCTTTGTTTCTAGACCCCTGATCATCCTGGTTGCCTTTTTTTTTTTAAGTGCTCAAGGAAATGCACAATTAAAAAACACTTTGTGCACAGGGCTGCAGCCTCTTAGCTAGGAATAATAAGCCTCCTTGAAGACTGATTTGGAAGTAACAGGACTGAGTCTGGTTCACACCTGGCCACACCCTAGTGGGGGCATCTCACCTCACCTGCCCTCCTAATCCCCCCCCCGAGGCCACGGGGGGGGGTTAGGAAAGAGAGGTAGCCCCGCCCACCAACCGCTATGCCCCGCCCCCTCACCGGATTCCTCATGAGCCGCTCCAACTTGAGGCGCTGCTCCTCCGCAGCGCTCCGGGGAATGACCAGCGGCTGCGGCTCCTTCCGGGGCCGGGAAGGCCGCGTCGGCCCCGCCGCCATCCCACACCCCCTTCCCGGCTCCTTTCCCCTGCTCAAAAGGCCGCGGCCCCGACCGATGACGTCACGGAGGGCGACGGTCAGAGAAGCAAGTCCTGCGGAGGCGACGGCGGGTGGGAAAGGGGCGGGGCATCCTGGCCCCGCCCCCTCTGCTCTCGCTACCCCCCTCCTCCTTCTGACGAATAGGTATATTAATAAGGCACTTAATATTAATGAGGGCGCGAAAACTCGGCCAGAACTGACGGTTTAAAAAAAAAAAACGAAGAAGCGGATTGGCGCCGCTGCTCCTGAGGCGATTGGAGAAGGGATTCGCGCGAGGGGAGAACTCCCAGAATCCCTCACGGCCATGTTGGTTATGAGCGCGCAATAATAATTCCTGAGGCGTTTTAGTTTCAAATATAAATATATTTATACAAATATAATTTATACAAATGAAGGGTAACAAAGTAAAGTGGATTTATGGCATGGAGGGAGAACCCCCAAAATGCCAATATGTTTTGTTAAGCTTTCGCTGTGTGAAATATAATAAAAATACCCAGGTCACAGTAAAACACAGGATTTTAAAAATGGGATTTGTTGTATTTTTAAAATCTTGTACTACACCTAAGAAATAGTATACTGAAAAGCACTTTATAAATACTGTCAATAACACACCTGCATACAAGATCACTTATTATATTTGTATTAAACTAAATAAACTATTATACAAAATAAATTAACTGAAATCTCCCTTATAATTTCCTCCCACTGATTCTAGTTCTGCCCTCTGGAGCAACAGAGAACAAATCTCAGTGTTTTCTGCATGAAATCCTGTCAGATATTTGACTACTATGGTCATCTTTTCGGTCAAGACTTTTCTCCCAGGCATTTAGCAATACGTAATGACCCTGGGCCTGGTTTTTTTTTGGCTCATCGTTTTTAAAGTTGGTTTTAAATGTATGTGTATTTTGCTGGTTTTTGTGTTTTTTAATCTTTGTATATAGTTTTTAAGTGTTTTATCTTATGTGAAACGCCCAGAGAGCTTCGGCTATGGGGCGGTATACAAATACAACAACAACAACAATAATATATTTCCTCTTAATTGTTTCCTCTTTTTGCCCAACTGTTCCTCATACGACAAAGGCCTCATCTACACCAAGCAGGATATTGCACTATGAAAGCGGTACATAAAAGGCAGGAGCCACACGACTGCTTTATAGTGGTACTGAAGTGTGCTGACAACTGTTGGGGCCCATTGACACAGACCATGTACCCCTTTATAGTGCTATATCCTGCTCGGTGTGGCTCCTGCCTTTTATAAACCGCTTTCATAGTGCAATATCCTTCTTGGTGTGGCTCCTGGCTTTTATAAACCGCTTTCATAGTGCAATATCCTTCTTGGTGTGGCTCCTGCCTTTTATAAACCGCTTTCATAGTGCAATATCCCACTTGGTGTGGCTCCTGCCTTTTATAAACCGCTTTCATAGTGCAATATCCCGCTTGGTGTGGCTCCTGCCTTTTATAAACCGCTTTCATAGTGCAATATCCCGCTCGGTGTGGCTCCTGCCTTTTATAAACCGCTTTCATAGTGCAATATCCTGCTTGGTGTGGCTCCTGCCTTTTATATACCGCTTTCATAGTGCAATATCCCACTTGGTGTGGCTCCTGCCTTTTATAAACTGCTTTCATAGTGCAATATCCCGCTTGGTGTGGCTCCTGCCTTTTATAAACTGCTTTCATAGTGCAATATCCCGCTTGGTGTGGCTCCTGCCTTTTATAAACCGCTTTCATAGTGCAATATCCTGCTTGGTGTGGCTCCTGCCTTTTATATACCGCTTTCATAGTGCAATATCCCACTTGGTGTGGCTCCTGCCTTTTATAAACCGCTTTCATAGTGCAATATCCCGCTTGGTGTGGCTCCTGCCTTTTATATACCGCTTTCATAGTGCAATATCCCGCTCGGTGTGGCTCCTGCCTTTTATAAACCGCTTTCATAGTGCAATATCCTGCTTGGTGTGGCTCCTGCCTTTTATATACCGCTTTCATAGTGCAATATCCCACTTGGTGTGGCTCCTGCCTTTTATAAACTGCTTTCATAGTGCAATATCCCGCTTGGTGTGGCTCCTGCCTTTTATAAACCGCTTTCATAGTGCAATATCCTGCTTGGTGTGGCTCCTGCCTTTTATATACCGCTTTCATAGTGCAATATCCTGCTTGGTGTGGCTCCTGGCTTTTATATACCGCTTTCATAGTGCAATATCCCGCTTGGTGTGGCTCCTGGCTTTTATATACCGCTTTCATAGTGCAATATCCCGCTTGGTGTGGCTCCTGCCTTTTATAAACCGCTTTCGTACTGCA